>NC_143013.1:133718348-134318348 GCF_055824585.1 Amblyomma mixtum
CTGCCCCGCAGACCGTCATGCTTGTTGGAAACGCGGCGGATCATGCGCCCTACCTGTTCGCCTACTCTCTTGAGTTTCACAATGGTGGAGTCCGGTCTGAGTCTGGTGAATGAAAAGGCCCAGAATACGGAGCTCCTCCACCTCTCTAATAGGACCTGCTGACAGAGAGATTTGAATTGCTGTCCTATCCTTTGGGTTCGCTCTGACATGCAGAAGCTCTGATTTCGCTGGAGCACATTGGAGCCCACAGTCAATAGCATACGCAGACTACGAAAGCGGCCTGCTGAAGGCGGTCCTCCATGTCCCCAAGGCTCCCCTCAGTGGTCCAAATTGTAATGTTATCTGCATATAACGCGTGTTGGATGCCTTCCACCCGGGCCAGTTGGCTTGGGAGGCGCATCATAGCTATGTTGAACAGGAGCGGTGATAACACCGCTCCCTGAGGGGTACCCCGTGTTCCCATCATGTAAGGGCCGTAGTCCTAGCCCTCAATCCAAAGAAAGGCCTGGCGATTAGTCAAGAAATCTCTTACATAGGCGTAGGCCCTAGCCCCACAATCGGTAGAACTCAAGTTGGCCAGGATGCTTCCGTGTTTAACATTGTCGAAAGCCCCTTTCAGATCAAGGGCGAGGATGGATTTGTCATTGTGTTGCATAGTTCCAATACGGAAAGGTGTCAGGCGGGGAGACACGATCTCGCCAATGCTCTTCACTGCCTGCTTACAGGAGGTATTCTGGGCACTGGAATGGGAACAGTTGGGGATAAGAGTTAATGGAGAATACCTGAGTAATTTGCGATTCGCTGATGACATTGACTTGCTAAGCCACTCAGGACAAAAACTGCAAAGCATGATCAATCAGATAGACAGGCAGAGCAGAACGGTGGGGCTAACAATTAACATGAATTAACATGAAATAACTAGAAGAATAAGAATGGGGTGGAGCGCATATGGCAGGTTCTCTCAGATCATGAATGGTAGCTTACCAATATCCCTGAAGAGAAAAGTATACAACAGCTGTATCCTACCGGTACTCACCTATGGGGCAGAAACGTGGAGGCTAACAAAGAGGGTTCAGCTTAAGTTAAGAAAAATGCAGCAAGCTATGGAAAGAAAATGATAGGTGTAACGTTAAGAGATCGGAAGAGGGCGGAGTGGGTGAGGGAACAAACGCAGGTTAATGACATCTTAGTTTAAATCAAGAGGACGAAATGGGCTTGGGCAGGCCATGTAATGCGAAGGCAAGGTAACTGCTGGTCCTTAAGGGTAACGGAGCGGATTCCAAGAGAAAGCAAACGTAGCAGGGGACGGCAGAAAGTTAGGTGGGCGGGTGAGATTAAGAAGTTTGCGGGGATACAGTGGCGGCAGCTGACAAAGGACAGGGTTAATTGGCGAGACATGGGATCCGCCTTTGCCCTGCAGTGGGTGTAGTCAGGCTGATGACGATGATGATGATGATGATGATTATGCATAGTTGTGGGTCGTATTGCATCCCTGTGCAGCTCGAGAAGGACATCCTGTGCCGACATGTGGGGGCGAAACCCGAACATGGTGACTGCAAAGAAGCCCTTGCTCTCCACATATGGAGAGAGGCGATCCCGTACCATTGTCTCGATAAGCTTGCCCGCACATGAGGTCAGTGATATGGGCCTCAGGTTGTCCGTATTCACGGCCTTACCGGTTTTAGCGCTTCTAGTGGTGAACGTCTTGTAGAGGCCGTAGGCAGGGGAGTGGGTAGTCGGAGACGCGCCAGGAGGAGAACATGGGTTAGCGTGTGGCGGCTCCATGTATCGCGATTGCGGAGGGTACGCCGATATTCTGGTTGAAATGTTTTCAAGAATGTATCATTTACGTAGCCTTTTCAACTGCTCTCAAAAAGCGAGCAAAATACAAAATCTACCATTTTCCAGTGGTGCTACTTGACATCCACAAGACGCGCTGTGAAAAAAAAAAATCCTCTTATCTCCGGAAAGCTCTCTACAACAGGGCTTTATCTTTACACTGGGCTCGAGATATGAGGTAAGCGGATTTCTCTCTTTACAGCGCGTCTGAAACGCTAAGTTAGACCGCTTTCAAGTGCTAGATTTTAAATTTGACGAAATTTCATTTAGTGCCGAATAGAAAGATATTTTTTAAAGATACGATACAGGTATATGATAATCGAAGCAGTCTTTAAACGATACTGGTCTGAAGGTGATCTACAACTTAGAAATTGACACTTTTCTCTAGAAGTCAATATTTAAAAAGTTAGCTAAACTTGATAAAGGAACTCAAAATGCGTAACAAAAAAAAACTGCAGAGTAGGCCACACGACATTCAACAGCCGTGAGTTGGTTACATTTGCCCAAAAGACTGTGCCTCTTTGAAAAACGTGGTTACATTTAGCTGGGCCCCTGGCATACGATCAAATCCAAAAGCCACCGTCACTTGAGCAAGGTTTATGCACGCAGTTGCAGTAAAAGCTAGAAACACTTGACGCAAATACCCTGCGCAACCAAAGTGCGAATTATTTTGCGTAAAAGTGAGAGAAGTAAAGAAGAAAAAAGTGAAAGCGAATGGTAAAAGTCCCCTCCTGTTGAAGGTACGGAAGCTCAGTTTGTTGGTTCACCCGTCAATTTTTTCCCGCTGTTTTGAAATACACGTTTGTGCGACTTGCTGTGGCGTACCTTAAGTACAAGCAGAAAATAGGAAATTTGGTTACATTTTTTTCATTGTACTGATTACCATCAGAAGTTAAAGATGCATTTCCCATAGTGGCCTCTAATAGTTGCTGAAGAATCTGCTTCGGTGGTACGACAGGAAAAAACTCCGACTTCGCTTAACCAACCCTTAAAAATAAAATTCGATAGTGTGGCGATAGGGCCCTTGCCGGACGCCGAGCGCGGCCGGGCAGCGGGCAGGAAGGAACTGAGTCTGGCCCCGATCCCGGCACGATAACAACAAGCCTTTATTTCACGCAAGCAGCATCTTTATATAGCAAGCACTCATGTGACAAGTGACGTCACGGACAGACAACGTTTCAGGCATCCGATAACGCAGACACATGATACGCGGCACAGGCGCTATCAGCACATCTCCCCTTTTCTCTCAAAAGATACACCAGCATTGCAACGAAACTTAGCACTGCAGCCAAGAAAGGATGAACACTTTTTAATGGAAGCAACCACTGCTCAAAACAAAATAACAGTCAGATACTGAACCCATACCGGTCTGGCGGTCGGACATGACGGCCAAACCGCGTTCTATATCAAGGAGGGTCAGTTCGTGGCAAGGGAGTATTCGACGGATCGGCAGGTGCCTTGCTTTTAGATGAACTAATTTCCCTTTCCATTTCTACCCGAGTATCATATGCCTGCGGAAACTCATAGCAACCTCCTTCTTCCTCGCAGTCATTCTGCTGGGAAACAAAGTGAACCAGGAATTTCCTGTTTCTTTCTAGAACTACACGCGTAGAAGTTCTAACTACATACGACCTCGGACGTTGTGCAAGACGCAAAACTCGCGCTTTCACTTTGCAGTTTGTCACCCATACTTCCGCTCCTGGTTTGAGGACTGGCAGCGGAAGAGCCCTATGACGACTATTGAAGTACCTACGCTGCCGCTGTCGGATGGTTACATCGTGATCTCTGAATTTTTTCAGGCTCACCCTCTGGGGCAGAAGGCTCTTGGGAGGTACAGGGACTGTTGTGCGTAGCCGCCTGCCCATCAGAAGCTCTGCAGGGCTTTTTCCCAGTGGCCCTGGGGTGTCCCTGTACGCTAGCGGCGAAAGATAGGGGTCCTTAGCTTTTATAATCAGCCGCTGAATTGTTTGGATCATCCTTTGTACTTCCCCATTTGCCTGGGGGTATCTGGGGCTCGACGTCACAGTGCGGAAGCCATAGTCGCGAGCAAACGACTGAAATTCCTCAGATACAAATTGTGTTCCATTATCCGACATGACAACCTCTGGTATGCCATGTCTTGCAAAAAAACTTTTGAGGTGCATAATGACAGCGACACTTTTTGTCGAAGATAGCAAGGCGACCTCTGGGTATCTAGAAAAATAATCTACCACCACCAGATACAATTTTCCCTCAATATGACAGAGATCAACGCCTAGCTTTTGCCAAGGACGCTGTGGAGTGGTTGTTGGAATCATTGGAGCCGACTTTTGTTGCCTGTGCTCCGCGCACACTGGGCAATCGGTCACCAAAGCTCTCAGCTGGCAACTCAACCCAGGCCACCATACGGACTCTTTGGCTCGAGCTCTGCATTTCTCAATTCCTTGGTGACTCTCGTGCAAGCGCATCAAGACCTCTGCGCGTAATTTTTGTGGGATCGCCAGTCGCACACCTTTGAGTACCACGCCTTCAGCGACTGTGAGCGTTGCTCTTTCCTGCCAGTATGGACGCAAGACCATCGACAGCGATGAGAACTTGGGCCAGCCTTCCAGGCTGAATTTTACGAGAGCTTGACAGACTTCATCGGCTGCTTGTTCAGCTTTGACTCGTTCAAAAAGGCTAGCCTCGACGGCATTTGTCAAACAGCCCGAAACGAACTTGGCGACTTCACCAATACTCAGCGCATGAGCATCGATTTGGTTTCCCTGAATCGGGGCTCTAGACAATACATCCGCAGTAACGAGGCTCTTACCCGGGACATGCACAACAGAAAAGCTGAACCGCATAAGCCTCATGCGAAAGCGCTGAATACGAGGTGGCAAAACATCTAAAGGTGATTTTCCCAACAATATTACGAGTGGTTTGTGGTCGGTTTCAAACAAAATTTCAAGACCTTTGATGTACCCTTCGAATCGTTCTGCCGCCCAAGTCATTGCCAACGCTTCCTTCTCGATCTGAGAGTATCTGGTTTCGGCAGGCGTCAACGATCGTGAAGCAAATGCAATAGGTCTTTTTTCACTGTTTGGTTGAACTTGTACCAATACGGCCCCCAAACCGAACGATGACGCGTCCGCGGAAAGAATCGTAGGGTACCTTACATCATAGTTGGCCATGACGCGCGCCGAAGAGATAACGTCTTTGACGTACGACAGCGCTTGCTCTTGGGCGGTCCCCACGTCCATTCGGAACCCTTCAAAAGCAAGCGACGTAAAGGCGGCGTTTTCGAAGCCAAATCTGGTATGAATCTTGCCAGATGATTAGCCATACCGAGCAGCCGTCGAACGTCAGACACGTTAGCTGACGTCGCCAGTTCTTTGATAGCACGAACTTTTTCAGGATCCGGCTTGATACCATCTCTACTAAGCACACAGCCAAGAAATTTTGTCTCATTTACCCCAAAACAACTTTTCTTTGTTTAGCGTGACGCCGGCACTAGCGAGACGTTCTAAAGTTAGACGCAGGCGCTCGTCATGTTGAGCCTTGTCGTTGCCAAAAATGAGAACATCATCCATCAGGTCACGCCTGGGATTCCTTCAAGCATCTGCGACATTTTTTTTTCTGATAGATCTCGGGTGCTGACGTTATTTCAAACGGCAGTCTTTGAAAACAGTATCGCCCAACTGGCGTTATGAACGTAGTTAACAACTGGCTTTCAGGCGACAACTTAATTTGAAAGAAGCCAGAGTTCGCGTCCACGTTTGAAAACATAGAGGCCCCACTTAAAAGACCGAGGCTATCATCCACTGTCGGCATGACATAGCGCTCGCGAAGTACACTTTTGTTTAACTGCGTCAAGTCAACACAAATAGGAACCGCTCCAGATGGTTTGAGTACTGGCATAATTCCTGCACACCATTCTATTGGTTCATCTACTTTGCGGATCACGCCATCTCGCTCCATACGCTTGAGCTCTTGCTTAACTCGGTCACGCAAGGGTAAGGCTATGCGACGCGCAACATGAATTGCAAAAGGCATCGAGTTCGGCTTAAGCCTAATTTTTTATTCTCCTTTTATCGCTCCCAGACCGCTGAAAAGCTGCGGGTAGGAAGCTTCGACTGCTGTTGTGCTACTGACCGAGTCCGCGAATTTAATAACTTCCAGAGCCTCAGGCGCTGGGAGACATAAAAGTACGGAGCGTAATGGTGAGACCACGTACACGATTTGCTGGACAGTGTTTTGTTTCCACTGGATAGTGGCATGAAACATTCCCAAAACATTCAGTGCCTCATTCGAAGGGCCTGTTAGCATTAGGTCGCACTTTTCTAGCCTGGTAGGCAAACCGGGAAACGTTGAGGGCACAACGGAAACTTCGGCACCGGAATCTACTTTAGCGAACACCGGAGTGCCGTTAATGACGACCTGTACATAACGAGCCGTTCACCGCGCCAACGAAGTACGCCCCCTTGTCCATATGGAGAGATGAAAGTTGTATCTTCTTTACATCACGTGATGCCTTTTTCCGACATACAGCTGCAAAGTGTCCGGAACAACCGCAGTAGTTGCATTTCCCTGCTTTTGGTGGGCACGAGGCTCTGGGGTGCGCTCCTTGACCGCAGTTGGGGCATGACCCGGGGGTGCCTGGTCGGTAGGACTGGACTCTGGGGCGCGTACCTTGCATTCCAGGTGAACACTTCTTTGACGAGCTGCCCGAGTGCTGTCCTGAAGAAGATTTTCCGGGCTGCCCTTGCTTGCTGACCGCGTCAAGATTGCCGGTCGCCGCTACCAAGGGTTCGTCGTCGGTTTCTCGCAGTTGCTGCTGCTGTCGTTGGACGGTCTACTTTAACCGCGCTTTTGCCAAAGCGCTGGCGAGAGTCAAATCCGCATTCATTTGAAGCGACTCAGAGAGCTTAGCATCCGTGAGGCCGACCACGAACCTGTCGCGAATCATGCGCTCTTTCTCCTTGTAGTCGCACCAGTACGCCAGCGTGTGCAACGCGGTAACGAATTGGTCGACTAACTCTCCAGGTTCTTTTGTGCGACGGTGAAAGCACGCGCTCTCATAAAGAAGGTTCCTTTCGGCGACGAAGTGCTTGTCGAACTTCGTATTGACGACTTCGTATTGCTTCTGTTCTTCTTCGGGTAATCCAAAAGTAGAGAAGATTTCTCTTGCTTGCCGGCCCATCGTGTAAAGTAGAGTCCGGACCTGCGCTTCTTCACTCCGCTCATTTAGGCCCGAGGCGAAGCGGTAGTCATCAAAGAGTCGGATCCAAGAAGGCCATTCGGACGTCCGGTCGAAGTCAAACCTTGGCGGAGCTGGAACCGCGAACATGCCGTGAACGGGCTTGACTGCCTTGTCCTCTGACATGGCGCCGGTTTACGAAGTTAAGGCAACGCCCCTCAAATGCCAGAGGATCCCACTTCTGACACCATGTGGCGATAGGGCCCTTGCCGGACGCCGAGCGCGGCCGGGCAGCGGGCAGGAAGGAACTGAGTCTGGCCCCGATCCCGGCACGATAACAACAAGCCTTTATTTCACGCAAGCAGCATCTTTATATAGCAAGCACTCATGTGACAAGTGACGTCACGGACAGACAACGTTTCAGGCATCCGATAACGCAGACGCATATGACACGCGGCACAGGTACAGTGAACTAGAATATTTTCCAGTGGCGCGAACGCGCCTCTCAGCCTGACGCACGCCGTGTCCCCTGCAGCGGCGGCGCTGCGATCGACCACCCTTGAACGCTCGGCTCGCCTCCGCAGCGTGCGATGCCAGCACATGAGACTGGAAAGCCTGCTTCGTTATTTAGCTGCGCGTTTAACGTAGTTTTGTTTTGCGCTTGCTGTATGTCTTTAATATTTGAAGATATTTGGCATGTGCGGATGTTTACTGAATTGAGTGTACAATGTCGATTCCGCCATAGCAAGCAATAACAGACGAAGGCTATTGAGCGCACTGTAAACGTCTTTTTTTTTTTAGCTAAGTATTACAAACCGTCGCAGTTCCGACATATTTCGACACTAAATTTCGCAAAGTAACAGTTATTCGTGGGACCATTTCTCACGGGATATATGCGATTAAAATTATGTATATACATATATACCGTTCCCATTATGAACCAAGACACAAATTCACCGAATATTCGGTGTGTATAACTAATGATTCCATGCTGATACGAGAATGCACTTCAGTTAACACATATGGTATACACCATAAAAGCGATTGACGCAAAAAGCAGTCGAAAAACTGCTCAATACGATTTTAATGCAGGTGTTCGTAATTTTCACTGAGATCAACTTGAAAGCTCCAATGCATGAAGCAAACAGTCTACAAATATAGCTAATTTAATCTGCTTAGCTTGAGGTGCATGCGCTGCCTTTCGCTTCGACAGCATGCTTGACTTGTTCAGTCCTTTGATAAAAAAAATGAAGCCGCGTAGTAATATAAAAACTCACTATGCGAGGAGTGATTGATACTCTCAGCATGTGCACTGCATCCCACTTTTAAAGGAGCAGCACAATGAATCATGTGTAATATGTCCATGACACTTTCTGAATGAACTTTGCGCGCACTAAAGCAGTTCGTAAAAATGTCCTCCAGCCTTGTGATGAAACGGAACAGTTCAACCGAGGGGTAGAGTAAGCCTCCTTCGACCATATGTTTAACAAATTCTGCAGCATGCATGCGGCGCCCTTGCTCTGCTGGCAATAAGAGGCAATCGATACATGCAGGACATTTTGTCGGTAGCACGCACTTTTTTGCCACGTACCCAGAGATGTGATAGATCAACCTTGAGTCACTTCTATGGATGTTATAGTCATATGTTGCACACCTGCACTGCCACATGAAACCGACGATGCCTCTTTTTCGGAGCAAACCTTCACTTTCTCCATCGGTTGCTGCTTTGCAGTTTCCTCTTTGTCCCCCGCGTCAAGAAGAGAACTTAATATGTCGCTCTTTGCATTTCCACCTGCAACGCTGTGTGCCAAGTTGTAATAAGAGAGGCAGTGAACAGTGATAACAAACTGTTGTGGTGTTGGATGGGAGTTGCAGCCAGATGAAAGCCTTACCAATCCAAAGAAGTTCTCCACTTTGTCGTGGTTCAGTCGTGATGTCAACTGCAGGTAGCTGTAGCCAACTTGGTCGTGCAAGTACTGAAGGAGCTCAAGAGTACTTGTTAGCGTGACTCTTAGGCCTTCCGCGGTAAATTCGCTCAGAATTTTTTTTTTATCAGCGTGGCGCTCCCAGGTGTCCAGGAAACCTAGGGTTTCCTTTATTAACTTCATACCATCAGAAGCAGGCCTGAGGGCTTCAGCTGTATACCTGCCAGTCATCACAGCAATCAAGGACTTCATTCTTATGAAAAACTTTTCTGTAGCTTCAAGTTTACCGCAGCTCTGCTCTAGCTGAGTGCTGTAAAGAAGAAAGGCTCGCAAAGCACCATGCCCGAACAATTGGAATGCATAACTTGCCCGTATTTTTTCGAAATTGTTGGGGCTGATGTGCACGGTAGTTATGCCAGGCATTGCTTTCATTGTTACAGCATTTCTGTCCAGTTCGAAAGCTTTTCGAGCAAATTGCATTGAAACCGTTCCATCAGGGGTGTCAAAAGTTGTGACAACAAGCCTTTTTCGAATATTTTTGACAAGGTGTGGGAAATCAGAAAAAAAATGTAAGAAACGGCTGCTGTCAACAGGATGCGGTTTCTCGTGCAATGCAACCACACTGAACGAAAAGCCAGCGCACAACTGAAGCGCCGTCGGGCGTGCTCTGAACCGCCGCCGCCGGCCGCCTTCAAGGGTGGGCGACAACAGCGCCGCCGCTTCAGGAGACACTCTCGGTGACGCGCGTAGCAAGGCGCTGCCCCCTCCGCTCGCTTCACTGGAAAATATTCTAGTTCACTGTAGCACAGGCGCTATCAGCACAGACAGTATTAAAGATCCCTCCCCGCAAGTAGTCCTTCCCTTGCATAGGTTCATAGATCACGGGGAGTCTTCGTACCACTACTGGCACACTAGTGTAGTGGTTAAGCGATGACCCACTGCTCCGATAGGTGGCTATTTCAAACACAGCCGCAGGTAGTGGTGGTGGTGGCGGTGGTGGTGAAAACACTTATTTAATTACAAGGAGAGATGTTGGGGTCGTGACCTTTACAACCACTAGGTGGGACGCCTAGTCAGGTACTCCATTGGCAGTTGCCGCAGCCCGGCCGCCCACCGCTAAGGCCCTTTGGGCCTCGAGGGTGCAGCAGCCGGACAGGGTCGCCTCCCAGTGCTCTCTGGTGGTGTTTGAGGTCTCATTTTGCACATATAGTTCTTCGAGAGGCTGTGTATATCTCGACCAATGAGTTGATGCGCAGTGCCAGGTAAGCACGTGATAATGTATTTGAATTAATCTCACTACCACCTTAAGTGGGCGGGTTTCCCACAACTCGGTGCGCAGGTTGTCCACCGTGGGGTCGCCTGCTTTTTCTTAACACGGACGGACGCCGGCTTTTTTTTGTGAACGGGACCTCTAATGCCACCCCATTATTACGTCCAGTCGCACCAGCTATGAGTAACTTGACCGAAATTGCAGTGCTGAATGAACTACCATGACACCTTGAAAGTCACTACGTTATAAACACCTCACAGGTGACTTTGTAGGCATGACCACTAGGCCATGCCGCAAGGGCCAAAGTAGTCGACAGTGAGTAAAGCTGTAAATTGGCCTAGTTTGTTTTAGGTGCTTCACTTTATTATTGCGCTATTCATGGGAACGAACCCTGGACTCAGAAACAACATATACAGAAAGGACACAAACGTTCAACTTATTTGATTGTGTGTGAAATTCATGTTATATAAGGCAATGAAAAGAAAACGAAAGAGCATTCCAATAGTCAATCTCATGAGTAGCGCACATATGAAGTTAAAATTTCACAGTATTTCGCAGTATTTCAGAATTCCATCACGTTTTTTTTTCTTTTTTTCCTTAGGTCCGCCTAACTTACGGCCCGGTGTTCATCTCTGTGATATTTAGCCCTGCATAGTCTGAATTCTGCTGCGGTGCTACAACAGTAGTGACGCACGAGTATGTGTGTAATGTAATGAAAATAAAAGTCCTTCATGAAAGGGTTACCCAAATGTTCTATTTCTGCAGGGCAAAAATAACATCCAGTTTATTTATGTGTCCTCATACAACCACGAAACCGAACAAAGCTTCGAAGGATTCAACAAAACCAGGTCTCCATGAGTGTACACGAAGCTGTTCTTGCCCTGTAAAAAAAGGTTGGATGCATCACATAAGGATCTGCTGCGACGTATAATATTCCTCGCCAAGAAAGACCGGCGGAATCTCGCTTTTACGTGTAAATTTGCGATGGCGTTCTATGCGCCATCTCTCCGTAATGAGAACGAAATTTTTTTATAAACGGTCGTTTTTCCAAAAGTTCCGTCAAAAGTTGGTAGGCTCTGCCCATCACTTTATAATATATAACAAAAAGGTAGAGGTCGACTTCTCCATCTTTCGTTTTGCATTTTATGGGGCACAACGTCCCGAAGCGATTTTAGCTACGAAGGGCGCCATAGTGGAGGGCTGCGGATAATTTCTACTGCATGTGGTTCTTTAACGTGCACTGACACCACACAGTCCACGTGCTTGTAGCATTCATCATTCCTCCATTAAATTGTGACCGCCGCGATCGAAATCGAACCCGCGTCCTTCGGGCCAGCAGCAGAGCACCATAACCACTGAGCCACCGCGGCCAGTTTTTGACCTTTCCATTTTGTCCGTCAACACAAGTTCATGGTATCAAAGTTCTACTGAAGTGGCTCAGAGCCCTTACCGAGCAAAGTAAGCCTCATCTTTCTATCAATGGCTCCTAAGTAAGACCGACTCGCTCCTTTTCATTAACTGCGACTCGCACGCTTAGTTCCCTCTCAAATTTTATGTCCTTAACGGTTAAAACCGTGGGCAATCCTGACGTGACAGTTCTAGCGACCCTATCGCATGTGGCGTCCAGAGCCATTTCGTAAACTGGTTTGCAAGTGCAGATTTTGCGACAAATAAATACTGCCGCGAAGCTTAATCATATTTTTTTGTCGATATACGAAGCGACCGGCACGCGACAGGCGATATTTCTCACACTAGATTGTAGCCACGCATGGAGGAAGGAAAGAACTAAGGAGAGGCCCTGACGTCACATTTTGTGAAGCCGCCCCGCAACCGGAAGTTGGCTCGGCTTTCCTCACTATCTTCCTTCTCCACCGAACTACGGGGCGGGTTTCTCGCGCGGCTCGCAAGCACTTCGTAAAAGAAAGGTATAAAAAAAACCGCGCAGCTCGCCGCTACACTCCTGCACCTCCCTCCCCGCAAACACGCACCTAGACAAAGACCGGCGCACAGGTGCGGTGAACCTTTTCCGACGCCAGGCGAAGAAAGACGACATTGCGCGCCGCTTATAGCTCAGCTCACCATCCTCCTCGGGCTACCGTACACCCGCCGTGTGGCCTTCGAAACGCAGCTCAGCATCGCCGAGAGCGGCTTCATGTTTCTGTGCTGTTTGGTGAGGTGCGAAAGTTCGCTGATCAAAACAATCAACGCTTCTTCGCGTGTCGAAGCGCGGTTCCGGAGTGCCACCTTTTCGCGAGATTCATTTCAATGCATCGATCTCTCCGCGTAACGACACCAAGTTTGACGAACAAGATTTCAAATTATCGGTTATTTGCCGCATTTAAAAGCAATCCTAGATGCGTGCGTAACGTCACGAAGCCAGGCATGCAGACTTTAACACGCAAGGCCGAACACACCGTGCCGAAAGCCTGTCCACCGCCACCGAGAAACACTCGGGCCCCTAGCAACAACGACTCTAACGACGCCGTACGCCGTTGCTAGTGGCCCGAGTTTTCTTAGCAACAACGACAACGTTGCTAGTGGCCCGACTTTTTAAGTCTAAATTTTGACGTCACTTCCGCCACATTTTTGCCAATGCATTGGGAATACGAAGGGCCTCTCCTTAGTTTTCCTTCCTCCATGTAGCCACGTGAAAACCCTTTTACGAAAGACGAAAACTGGAAACAGTGCGAAAAATGGGGGACAATATCAAGAAATAGACAGTTGTGCACTGACTTTACAACGCGCGCTCATGTCTCTTTTCATCTTCTTTCTTGTTTTCAGTGCTGTTTTTTTTTCACTTTTGATTGCCAATTCCGCTGCTACGCCATGTTGCTACACCTCTGCTAAGCTTGAGATTGTAGTTCATGCCTTCCGCGTCACATAATGAAAGTCCCTCGTCAGGCTTAAACTGATCACAGCGGAGGGTGGCGGTCATTCCGAACTTCGACTATCGCTCAGCAGACCTCCAGCTCCTGCCGCCGCCCAGTTCAGTTAATTCGAGGGCACAGCGTCGCCCCAATAAATAGTTTCATTTCAAACAATCGAGCTGTCCTCTTCCCGCTCTTTTGCCCTCAGGTGCTGCGCGTGGATGTCCTCGGATATTTCAGCCTCGAAGAGCCGCCCAATCATCCCGAGCCTCCCTCCATTGAGTGAATAGCAGAAAAACTGCTCAAGCAGCCTAACACGGACCTCTACCGCACCGCACTCGACCCCGGAAGGAAGCCTAGACCCCTGCTGGCCCCACCTACAAAGCCTTCCGCAGTAATCCTTCAGTGGTTCCGCATGCCGCCTACTTAAAAACTGCTCCGCCAGCAATTCTAAGTATGGCACGGCTGAACAACAGCGGTAACCTGACAAAAGACAGACATGTTTTTTTCCCTCTGCAAGGCCTATCACAGGCGTTGTGCGACAAGCATGAAGAGCAAAGCTCATAATACACTCACGCCTGCAGGACTCAAATGAGGAGGTGACTGCCTACGTTGAGCAAATGAAACCCCTTTTACGTAGCGCTGACCCATACATAACCGAACAAAAAAAAGTGTTTGACGCAGAGTATCTAAGGAATCATCTTCCGCTGGCATTAAGAGGAAAACAACAAGAACTGTTCTGCAATAAAAACAAGAAGCCTCCGTAATTAAGAAGATATAAAGTTCGCACCTAAGCAAACAAAAATGGCCGCAGGGAGATTTTCCTCCCAGAGGCCCTGGGCAATTTGCCTCCCAGCGAGACATATCAGGTATCGGTATATTATCCCCAAAACTCTCTTACAGCAGGTGTGCTGTCTCAAACCACCTGGTCCATAGCCACATGCAGCTAAGTTTACAGATGCAGTGCGTGAGCAAGTAGAAAAAAGCAATTGATACTCTTGCAGGAGAGGTCACTATTCTCAACATCCGACTATACTCAAAGCCGCCTCACTGTGCACACCTGGCCCCGGAAAACTATGCCAAGTTGGCGTTGAAGTCATAATTTTTTTAATTTGTACTTCTCGAGCTCGTTACAGACATATACGGTTCTTTATTAGCGATATCGCTATGCCAAAAACGTTTTATCTCGTCTACGGGAGGGCATTAAATTTTTCTCATCAAATTTTTTGCACCGGCATTTCTAAAAATTCAGTACTTACTGGCACAGCCCTTAGGTCTCACTCAGGTGTCCTTCCGGATATTCCACCCACTCCTCCTGGATTAAGAAAGCGGCACTTTATTACACACGTCACCACATGACACGAGCTGTCAAGGCATCACTGCAAAGTATATAAATATGACGCACATAAGTAATTTCAGTTACTTCTTTCCTTACATCGGGATATAGGGGCAGCAATGACATGCACATAGCATTCTAAATATATTTAATACCCTTTGTATGAGTTGGTATGGAATGCAGTTTTCCAATCGAATTTTTAACACCACCTCCTATCGAAACTTTATGTACCTACACCGCCGCCAAGAGATCGCTCAGCCTCCCTTCCGGATGAGAGAAGAGCACTTTTGTTAGAACACAAATTCACATGAGAAGAGCATTGAAGGCATCGCAGCTAGAGATCGCAGTATGATGCAGAGAATATTTTAAGTTCATTGTTTTCTTACACTTTGTTATTGTGACACACATGATATGCTTTTAACGTCGTCAGCATATACAAAAAGTTTTATATGTCTTTCGAACGGAATGTGGATTTCTAATCGAAATTTATGCACTGCTTCCTGTAGAAAATTTACGTACCTACACCGCCGCCCAGAGATCGCTCAGCGTCCCTTCCGGATATTCCACCGATTCCGCCTGGAATGAGAGAAGAGCACTTTTGTTAGGCACGACTTCACATGAGAAGAGCATTGACGGCTTCGCAGCTAGAGATCGCCGTACGATGCAGAGAATATTTTAAGTTATTTGTTTTCTTACACTTTGTTACTGTGACACACATGATATGCTTTTAACGTCGTCAGTATATACAAAAAGTTTTATACGTCTTTCGAACGGAATGTGGATTTCTAATCGAAATTTATGCACTGCTTCCTGTAGAAAATTTACGTACCAACACCGCCGCCCAGAGATCGTTCAGCCTCCCTTCCGGATATTCCACCGATTCCGCCTAAGATGAGAGAAGAGCACTTTTATTAGGCAGGAAATCACATGTGAACAGCATTGAAGGCATCGCAGCTAGAGATCCCCGTATGATGCACAGAGTATTTTAAGTTAATTGTCTTCTTACACTTTGTTATTGTGACAGACATAATATTCTTTTAGCGTCGTCAGTATATACTATAAGTTTTGTACGTCTTTCACGCGGAATGTGTATTTCTGATCGAATTTTATGCACTGCTTGCTGTAGAAACTTTACGTACCTACACCGCCGCCCAGAGATCGTTCAGCCTCCCTTCCGGATATTCCACCGATTCCGCCTAGGATGAGAGAAGAGCACTTTTATTAGGCAGGAAATCACATGTGAACAGCATTGAAGGCATCGCAGCTAGAGATCCCCGTATGATGCACAGAGTATTTTAAGTTAATTGTCTTCTTACACTTTGTTATTGTGACAGACATAATATTCTTTTAGCGTCGTCAGTATATACTATAAGTTTTGTACGTCTTTCACGCGGAATGTGGATTTCTAGTCGAATTTTATGCACTGCTTGCTGTAAAAACTTTACGTACCTATGCCGCCGCCCAGAGATCGTTCAGCCTCCCTTCCGGATATTCCACCGATTCCGCCTGGGATGAGAGAAGAGCACTTTTGTTAGGCACGACTTCACATGAGAAGAGCATTGACGGCTTCGCAGCTAGAGATCGCCGTACGATGCAGAGAATATTTTAAGTTATTTGTTTTCTTACACTTTGTTACTGTGACACACATGATATGCTTTTAACGTCGTCAGTATATAAAAAAAGTTTTATACGTCTTTCGAACGGAATGTGGATTTCTAATCGAAATTTATGCACTGCTTCCTGTAGAAAATTTACGTACCAACACCGCCGCCCAGAGATCGTTCAGCCTCCCTTCCGGATATTCCACCGATTCCGCCTAAGATGAGAGAAGAGCACTTTTATTAGGCAGGAAATCACATGTGAACAGCATTGAAGGCATCGCAGCTAGAGATCCCCGTATGATGCACAGAGTATTTTAAGTTAATTGTCTTCTTACACATTGTTATTGTGACAGACATAATATTCTTTTAGCGTCGTCAGTATATACTATAAGTTTTGTACGTCTTTCACGCGGAATGTGTATTTCTAATCGAATTTTATGCACTGCTTGCTGTAGAAACTTTACGTACCTACACCGCCGCCCAGAGATCGTTCAGCCTCCCTTCCGGATATTCCACCGATTCCGCCTAGGATGAGAGAAGAGCACTTTTATTAGGCAGGAAATCACATGTGAACAGCATTGAAGGCATCGCAGCTAGAGATCCCCGTATGATGCACAGAGTATTTTAAGTTAATTGTCTTCTTACACTTTGTTATTGTGACAGACATAATATTCTTTTAGCGTCGTCAGTATATACTATAAGTTTTGTACGTCTTTCACGCGGAATGTGGATTTCTAGTCGAATTTTATGCACTGCTTGCTGTAAAAACTTTACGTACCTATGCCGCCGCCCAGAGATCGTTCAGCCTCCCTTCCGGATATTCCACCGATTCCGCCTGGGATGAGAGAAGAGCACTTTTGTTAGGCACGATTTCACATGTGAACAGCATTGAAGGCATTGCATCTAGAGATCGCCGTATGATGCACAGAATATTTTAACTTAATTGTCTTCTTAAACTTTGTTATTGTGACAGACATCATATGCTTTTAGCGTCCTCAGTATATACAAAAAATTTTGTACGTCCTTCGAACGGAATGTGGATTTCTAATCGAATTTTATGCACTGCTTGGTGTAGAAACTTTACGTACCTACACCGCCGCCCAGAGATCGTTCAGCCTCCCTTCCGGATATTCCACCAATTCCGCCTAAGATGAGAGAAGAGCATTTTTATTAGGCACGAAATGACATGTGAACAGCATTGAAGGCATCGCAGTTAGAGATCGCCGTAAGATGCACAGAATATTTTAAGTTAATTTGTTTTCTTACACTTTCTTATTTTGACAGACATAATATTCTTTTAGGGTCGTCAGTATATACAATAAGTTTTATACGTCTTTCACGCGGAATGTCGACTTCTAATCAAGTTTTATGCACTGCTTGCTGTAGAAACTTTACGTACCTACACCGCCGCCCAGAGATCGTTCAGCCTCCCTTCCGGATATTCCACCGATTCCGCCTAGGATGAGAGAAGAGCACTTTTATTAGGCACGACTTCACATGTGAACAGCATTGAAGGCATCGCATCTAGAGATCGCCGTATGATGCACAGGATATTTTAACTTAATTGTTTTCTTACACTTTGTTATTGTGACAGACATGATATGCTTTTAGCGTCGTCAGTATATACAAAAATTTCGTACGTCTTTCGAACGGAATGTGGATTTCTAATCGAATTTTATGCACTGCTTGCTGTAGAAACTTTACGTACCTACACCGCCGCCCAGAGATCGTTCAGCCTCCCTACCGGATATTCCACCGATTCCGCCTAGGAGGAGAGAAGAGCACTTTTATTAGGCACGACTTCACATGTGAACAGCATTGAAGGCATCGCATCTAGAGATCGCCGTATGATGCAGAGAATATTTTAAGTTAATTGTTTTCTTACACTTTGTTATTGTGACAGACATAATATTCTTTTAGGGTCGTCAGTATATGCAATAAGATTTATACGTCTTTCACGCGGAATGTCGATTTCTAATCAAGTTTTATGCACTGCTTGCTGTAGAAACTTTACGTACCTACACCGCCGCCCAGAGATCGTTCAGCCTCCCTTCCGGATATTCCACCGATTCCGCCTGGGATGAGAGAAGAGCACTTTTGTTAGGCACGACTCCACATGTGAACAGCATTGAAGGCATCGCAGCTAGGGATCGCAGTATGATGCAGAGAATATTTTAACTTAATTGTTTTCTTACGCTTTGTTACTGTGACAGACATGATATGCTTTTAGTGTCGTCAGTATATACAAAAAGATTTGTACGTCTATCGAACGGAATGTGGATTTCTAATCAGATTTTATGCAATGCTTGCTGTAGAAACTTTACGTACCTACACCGCCGCCCAGAGATCGTTCAGCCTCCCTTCCGGATATTCCACCGATTCCGCCTAGGATGAGAGAAGAGCACTTTTATTAGGCACGACTTCACATGTGAACAGCATTGAAGGCATCGCATCTAGAGATCGCCGTATGATGCTCAGGATATTTTAACTTAATTGTTTTCTTACACTTTGTTATTGTGACAGACATGATACGCTTTTAGCGTCGTCAGTATATACAAAACTTTTGTACGTCTTTCGAACGGAATGTGGATTTCTAATCGAATTTTATGCACTGCTTGCTGTAGAAACTTTACGTACCTACACCGCCGCCCAGAGATCGTTCAGCCTCCCTTCCGGATATTCCACCGATTCCGCCTAGGATGAGAGAAGAGCACTTTTATTAGGCACGACTTCACATGTGAACAGCATTGAAGGCATCGCATCTAGAGATCGCCGTATGATGCTCAGGATATTTTAACTTAATTGTTTTCTTACACTTTGTTATTGTGACAGACATGATACGCTTTTAGCGTCGTCAGTATATACAAAACTTTTGTACGTCTTTCGAACGGAATGTGGATTTCTAGTCGAATTTTATGCACTGCTTGCTCTAGAAACTTTACGTACCTACACCGCCGCCCAGAGATCGTTCAGCCTCCCTTCCGGATATTCCACCGACTCCGCCTAGGACGAGACAAGAGCACTTTTATTAGGCACGACTTCACATGTGAACAGCATTGAAGGCATCGCAGCTAGTGATCGCAGTATGATGCAGAGAATATTTTAAGTTAATTGTATTCTTACACTTTGTTATTGTGACACACATGATACGCTTTTAACGTCGTCAGCATATACAAAAAGCTTTATATGTCTTTCAAACGGAATGTGGATTTCTAATCGAAATTTATGCACTGCTTCCTGTAGAAAATTTACGTACCTACACCGCCGCCCAGAGATCGTTCAGCCTCCCTACCGGATATTCCACCGATTCCGCCTAGGATGAGAGAAGAGCACTTTTATTAGGCACGACTTCACATGTGAACAGCATTGAAGGCATCGCATCTAGAGATCGCCGTATGATGCAGAGAATATCTTAAGTTAATTGTTTTCTTACACTTTGTTATTGTGACAGACATAATATTCTTTCAGCGTCGTCAGTATATATTATAAGTTTTATACGTCTTTCACGCGGAATGTGGATTTCTAGTCGAAATTTATGCACTGCTTGCTCTAGAAACTTTACGTACCTACACCGCCGCCCAGAGATCGTTCAGCCTCCCTTCCGGATATTCCACCGACTCCGCCTAGGATGAGAGAAGAGCACTTTTGTTAGGCACGACTTCACAAGAGAAGAGCATTGACGGCTTCGCAGCTAGAGATCGCCGTATGATGCAGAGAATATTTTAAGTTATTTGTTTTCTTACACTTTGTTACTGTGACACACATGATATGCTTTTAACGTCGTCAGTATATACAAAAAGTTTTATACGTCTTTCGAATGGAATGTGGATTTCTAATCGAAAATTATGCACTGCTTCCTGTAGAAAATTTACGTACCAACACCGCCGCCCAGAGATCGTTCAGCCTCCCTTCCTGATATTCCACCGATTCCGCCTAAGATGAGAGAAGAGCACTTTTATTAGGCAGGAAATCACATGTGAACAGCATTGAAGGCATCGCAGCTAGAGATCCCCGTATGATGCACAGAGTATTTTAAGTTAATTGTCTTCTTACACTTTGTTATTGTGACAGACATAATATTCTTTTAGCGTCGTCAGTATATACTATAAGTTTTGTACGTCTTTCACGCGGAATGTGGATTTCTAGTCGAATTTTATGCACTGCTTGCTGTAGAAACTTTACGTACCTACACCGCCTCCCAGAGATCGTTCAGGCTCCCTTCCGGATATTCCACCGATTCCGCCTAGGATGAGAGAAGAGCACTTTTGTTAGGCACGATTTCACATGTGAACAGCATTGAAGGCATTGCATCTAGAGATCGCCGTATGATGCACAGAATATTTTAACTTGTCTTCTTACACTTTGTTATTGTGACAGGCATGATATGCTTTTAGCGTCCTCAGTATATACAAAAACTTTTGTACGTCCTTCGAACGGAATGTGGATTTCTAATCGAATTTTATGCACTGCTTGGTGTAGAAACTTTACGTACCTACACCGCCGCCCAGAGATCGTTCAGCCTCCCTTCCGGATATTCCACCGATTCCGCCTAAGATGAGAGAAGAGCACTTTTATTAGGCACGAAATCACATGTGAACAGCATTGAAGGCATCGCAGTTAGAGATCGCCGTAAGATGCAGAGAACATTTTAAGTTAATTGTTTTCTTACACTTTGTTATTTTGACAGACATAATATTCTTTTAGGGTCGTCAGTATATACAATAAGTTTTATACGTCTTTCACGCGGAATGTCGATTTCTAATCAAGTTTTATGCACTGCTTGCTGTAGAAACTTTACGTACCTACACCGCCGCCCAGAGATCGTTCAGCCTCCCTTCCGGATATTCCACCGATTCCGCCTGGGATGAGAGAAGAGCACTTTTGTTAGGCACGACTCCACATGTGAACAGCATTGAAGGCATCGCAGCTAGAGATCGCAGTATGATGCAGAGAATATTTTAACTTAATTGTTTTCTTACACTTTGTTATTGTGACAGACATGATATGCTTTTAGTGTCGTCAGTATATACAAAAAGATTTGTACGTCTTTCGAACGGAATGTGGATTTCTAATCAGATTTTATGCAATGCTTCCTGTAGAAACTTTACGTACCTACACCGCCGCCCAGAGATCGTCCAGCCTCCCTTCCGGATATTCCACCGATTCCGCCTAGGATGAGAGAAGAGCACTTTTATTAGGCACGACTTTTATTAGGCTCCAGTTAGGCATTTTAGCCAAATCCTTTGTTGGTCAAAAAAGGATGAATTTTATGAATAATAGCTTTAATACTGAATTACACACCGCGCACCTCGAACGACAGAGCTTTGGGTGGAGCTCCTCTACTGATTCCTTTCACTCTCATTTTGTTCGTCTGTCAGAGCACGAAAAATAAGTTAATGGAGTGATTATTCAATACCGGCCACCATGGCAAAGCTATATAGCCAGAAACAAAAGTTGTATACTACTTCAAAAACTGGTCGTTCATAAACAATTCTTGTTTGTCCTGTCTGTGGTAGTCGCTCTACGAACCAAGGTAACCACGACCGGTAGCATTTAGCAGGCCGAAGCCGAATTGATGACCATTTCGAAGCGGGAAAGTTGTTACTAGTATATTTGTGTGCGTCGCCTGCTGTGCAGGACATTTTGAAAAAAAAATAGGAGTTAGCAATGCGGCTCGGCCCAAACCAGGACAAATTTTCAACTGCGCACTTTCTGAGGAAGTTGTTAGATTTTGTTTCCACCCATCACTCCTCCTTCGAGAATTTCTTAAAATACATTGGACTAATACTATTCCAACATCGAGCTGTTGATCGATTCGTCCTTTCCTTTCCAACTGCTAGCTGGCCTGGTTAGCTTGGTTAATAGAGTGAATCCCTGGTAGTGGTGCTATGTGGTTAGATTTCCGCAGCAGGACTAGTTTTCTTGAGCTCCGATGTTTCTGAGAAATCTCTAGAGCTATTTGTACCGTAGGAACTCGCTCATGGAGATGCTAATTAAAAATTACTCATTTAAATGAGATCTCCTACACCTTGCATTATTTCCCCATACATCGAATGGTTTCTGCAATTTTTTCCCTTGTGGCTTCTCCCCCAGCCCTACATACCTACACCTCCTCCCAGTGATCGTTCAGCCATGTCCCTGGCTGATCTTCCGTCCACGTGTCCTGTATTGAGAGATAATATAAATTATCAGAGACACAAGCAGGAGGTGACCTATAAACACAACATGATATTTAACAGCGTTACTAGCGTAACTATTTTTTCACCTCTCTTGCTCTCGCGCTTGTTTCCTCTACAGGTCATGCAGATAATTAGCGTTTAAAAGTACCGAAATTTCCCATTTCTTCTGAGCATGCAGTAATCGCCTATAACTTTTCCCGCTAACCTGTACCTGCTATAATTTTTATTCCTGTGGTTCTCATTAAGACACAATGCATCTTACGTAAGCATCTGAACTATTTGACAGCGGCGCACCGTCTAGTACAGCATAATACGCACTTCTGTTGACAACAGATTAATAGGCTGCTCATTCTTCTCATTGTCAGCATATCCACCAACCCATTTAGTTATTTTGATAACTTTTATAGTAATGTGTCTGTGACTTTTCAGACCTGTTCCTGCTTCTATTACGCCTTTCTGAGTGAAGCGCCATAAAATTCATCAGGAGCGCTCCATACTGTTCAGTGCACATTCCAGTGTGACTCTAAAAACACAACTTTTCACATCATTGACGCGAAGTTTTGATCGCTGGCTTATATTTTTTGTTCATTGCTGCCACAGCGCCGTCTAATAAGTTCGCTACGCTAGATGCGACCGGAGAGCTCTGGAACAATCAATCCTCCCGATTGTGTCACTTTTCACGACCATCGAGAATGCTGACGTTGTAGCCATCTCATCTCTAATATCCTGATGGTGTCAGGATTTTGCTATAAAATCCGTTCTGCTGCTGTGTCGTGAAGATTTCCTTTTTTGGTGTGGTCGGAGTGAATGCACAACCATATGCATCAACAAAAACACGCTTTCGAACAGGATTCAACCATTTCATCGTAATCTGGGCTTTTTTACCGCGCACCCGGAGACGTCATGTCTGCACAGCTATACCTGGGGCACGTGACTTGCTGCGAGGAGCCTTTGAAATACTGGTCCGTATGCGTTTACTTAAGTGAGAACGGTGGGCTAGGTTTTGCATGTTGCTGCAAAATCGGTTCGGCTGCCACGTGCAGGTTGCTAGCTAGTAATGAAGGCTAGCAGGGGACTTCCACTGGCTCCTCCGAGACGTACAGTCAGGCCGGAATGAAACGCGAACACGCATATGTCATACATTTCTGCTTTGCAGCGAGATATTCCTTTACAGCCTATTTTCGATTATGCATTTCAGTAGGCCCTTTACTCAGACACATGAATCAGGCTAGTTGTACACTTCAGCTGAAAGTAGGCAGGTAAAATATTTTGTTTTCTTGACATGCTCTGTTCGCGTTTCAATCCGGCCTGACTGTACGCCGAACAGCGGTTTTCTGTTCCACGTGGCGTTCATTGAGTGCTCCCATTGCACGTTGAAACGAGCCCCGGTCCCAACACAGAATGTGCGAATTCGGCAGAGAAGGCTCTCCCTCTCTCTCTCTCTCTTCAGGAGATCACTGATTTTATTTTTTAGATAATAGCTTTTACATCATGTCGGACAGCAAGGTACAGTCTTTGTCAGAAGTTTAGAGCCCAGGGGGTTCACTTCTAAGCTTTATATAGGGACTCCAGGAGCATTCGTGGATGTCCTACCTATTGCAGGAGGCAGTACCAGAAATCTTCTCATGTCCAGGAAGTTTGGGGCGCTAGAGATCCATTAAGAACGACACAGTGTGGCTCAGAAGCAAACCCCCTGGGCTCCAAACTTTTGACAAAGGCGGTACCTTTTTGCAGAGCACTGAGAACGGCCACTTCTACGGAGAATATTTCCGAAGGTGCGAGAGCTAGGTCGACAACGGACTAACGACGCCTTATGCAGCCCTGTGTACCGCATTCTTCAGTGGAGGGAAGGTTTAAGGCATTGGCAAGTATTTCCCGATTAAATTACTCCGGTACTTCTGTTGCCAAATTAAATCACAATTACACTTCCCTGCCCTGCACTTAACATATTCAACGCAAGTGGCGGTTAATTGGTTAAAGCTGGCTTACCGAGGGACAGAAGAACCGCCATGACGGTGAAAGCTGAAAACGTCTTCACAGAGGCCATGTTGGATGGCTAGAAATGCAAATAAATTGGGCTTGAAATTTTAGAAACACACACTCGGGTATTTCTTAAGCCTTTAAATGAAAATAACTGTGCAGAGATAGAGAAGCAGTTTATATCCACACATTTCTATAAGCAACGTTATCAAACCTCATGGACAAGAATTAGTAATCGGAGATATCCTACGTTCTGCGGGAAGCCATTTCTTCCTCCTTTGGCTGTATACAATTAGGGCAAGTACCTCAAACCAATATTGCCAAAACCCACAGTTCCTGTGTTACTGGTGGTCGTCCTTTTTTAATCTCTTCTTTTCAGCATGCTCATTTTGTCCTCACAAAATTACAAAACACATACCATCGTACAACGAGTTGGATCATCGTTGGTTACAAGCGCGTTAAAAACGCGAAAAAAGACCCAACACAAGGCAGAAAGACGGGATGAAAAGCGTCTCCTGCCTTTCTGCCTTGTGTTGCGTCTTTTTTCGCGCCTATAACCAAAGAAGAACAGTAACCAACTTTCCCAGCAAAACGTTCCTTTAAAATTGGGTTGGATATGGCGTTTTAACATCGCTCTTATTTTGCAAAAAATTACGAGGAACTTTAGCAGCTAACGTGGTGAAAGGCGAAAGCCTGAGTGCTGCATTCTGCTCCGCGATTGTTCACTGCACATTTTGTTGGTGCATTAATTAACTGCCAATTAATGACGCTTAAGCTTCGACTTTAGGAGTGGAACGCGACAGCGTGTTGTAGCGCTGCCACAGAGTCCAAGAAACGCCACCACCCGTTCGGCGCGATGCGTTGCCCTTTGAACGCAACGCTTTTTGAGGAAAGGAAATGGGGCTGTAATTCTCTGTCATCTCGGTGGACACCTGAGCCGCACGGTACAGGAAGGGAGGAAGTGGAGTGAAAGAAGAAAGAGAGGCCGTAATGAAGAAAATGAAAATTGTATTTGAGGAAAGGAAATTACGCATTAACTGTCTCACATATCTCAGTAGACACTAGTCGTAAATTGTATTTGAGGAAAGGAAGTTGCGCAGTAACTGTCTCACATATTTCGGTGGACACCCGTCAAAATTCGCGCGCGATGACGTCACGACAATTTGGAGCAATCTGAAACGCCGACAAATACGTCTTGCTCGTCGGTAAATTGGTTTTTGAGGAAACGAAATGTATCTGTCTCTCATATCTAGGTGGACACCTATACCTCGCCGTAACGGGAAGGGAGGAAGATGGGGTGGACGAAGACACCGTATTCACTAGACGCACCTTTGTTCATTCGGAACCAACGAGCTGGCATGGCGGAGTGGTAGCGTGCTCGACTCGCACTCCGGAGACCGGGGTTCGATTCCCAAGCTAGACCAATTTCCAACTCGGTTTTATTTATTTATCTGGCCTGACTATAAAGGTTAATTAGACCAATTGCGTAATTCAGCAATTAACTGAACTCAGTGGAGCATCACTATACGATCCGTTTAGTTGGTTGCATGGTTACTAGAGAAAGTACAATTGGCCCTGTTTGAAATTCGCGCACTTGTGACGTCACGACCGTTTCGACCAATTGAAAAGCGTGACATTTCTGTCGACATCCCCTGCTTACAACGATGAGGCATTAAAGGCTTCCGCCTTAATTCCTTCGCTGTCAGCTGCCGCGGTGGCTGCTGACACGAAAGACGCGGTTTCGATGCCCGCCAAAGTGGTCCCATTTCGGTGGAGGCGCAATACTAGAGGCCCGTGTCCGTGTTACATCAGTGCAAATGAGAACTCCATGTCGTCTAAATTATCCGGAGCGCTCATGTAGGGCGTCCGTAGTACCCCGAGTCACTTTGGGACGTTAAATGCTAAAAAACAAATTTCATAGTTGATTTCTCATCGTGATACTCTTTCGTTCGTAACTTCGCAGCTGATAATAGCTTCATCATCTGTCTTCATCTGTTTCCTTCTTCCGTAATCTCGAAGCTAATAATTTAACCATCTCAATCTGTTTAAGTTGCAAGATAAGTACCCGGCTCAACGGTGATTAAAGCGCAGAAATATTATCAATATATTTCTTCCGCTATACGAACCTAGCTGTTCGGGCAGTTTCTAAAATGTCTATCCATCCTTTTTTATTAACTTCTTTGGTCAATTCTCGCATTGCATATTTTAAAACCGAGAACCTATAGCATGCGAAATGAACGACTTTAGCCTGCTGCTTAGTCCGCGTGTTTCTTAAATAGGTGCAACCTTGACATCTAATCAGGCCCCATAGCGCGTAGATTAGTTTATTTACTGACTACTCCTGACGCATCATAATCTGAGTAACTATATAGCAAGTTTACTTTACAAAACTCCACCTATGGCGTTACGTCGATTTACATTTTCGTCATAATGCTAGCTCACCGCTCGCCTAGCCGTGTGAGGGTCGCAAATGTGTGACTCTTACTCTCGGGAAATCCTGGAACTATACTCATCCTTAGTCAGTGCCCCTCACAAGTACAGCAGCTTTGCCGGAATGTTGCGCACAACTCTGGCGTGTTTCAGTTTATGCGGCGTTCAGTAACCTAAACGTCTAAACAAGTCGCTCGTCCCTCATACCCGTGTAAATGGATATGGGTGGCGTCCCTAAGGATTCGGAACAGCTGGCTGTTTATATCTCTTTGGGGGGGGGGGGGGGGGGGGGGGGGGGGGGGGGGGGTAGGGTAAGGGGGTCTTCTTTACTTGCTTCTCGTAGCTAACTGACAACGCTTGTACGGTGTAGTTGAGGCTGGCACTTCTGAGGTCGCCCAGTGATGCGAAGGTTTGCGTTTTACTCCAGTACCACCTTGAAATGCCGTCGGGTCCATGACGGTACACGCTAGTGGCGAATGTATGGGAGCCGCTTTCTACTACACGTGCGCGCTGCGACAAAAGATAAGAAACATGTTCCATACATTCGCACAGCATTACTAAGGGTACTAAGTAAAAGGTGTTTCGGAGAAATAACGCAACATAACTGTTGATATTATAGCTCCAACACTTACGATCAAGGTGACCCCTGGTGCCCGAGGTGCTCTAACGTAGGCGTAAATGTAGTGTGCTAGCTGGGACGCAGTGGGCTTTATAGTACTTTCAGCGAGTATAATTGGAAGAATATCAGGAAAAAAATCAAAAAGAGTTAAGGCCGCGCATGTCACTACCGCGACTCTTTGCCTGTTTCACGTAGAGCAGCTTCATTTATCATCGGTCATTTTGGCATCTTTCTGCATTGAACCTCGGTGAAATTGATTGAAAATGTTGCGGTATGGCTTCTACATATAGATGGCTGTACACATAAAAAGAGCAGAAAAAGCGAATGCTTTCATTTGAACTACAAATTGCCTCCTAACATCGAAATTTTAGCGAGGCAATTACAGTATGTCATTAGTGACATGTAATTATGGTCGCCATACTGATGGGCCATCGCGCTTTATGGCATATTATTTTTTACAGTGGCCTCAATCCTTCCCAACATCCACATTTTAGCGATGTAATTACGGTATCTCAATAGTGACATGTAATTTTGGTCCCCATACTGATGGGCCGTCATGCTTTAAAGGCGTATTATTTATTACAGTGGCCTCAATTTCAGTTTTTGATTGTCCTAGCTCAGCAGAGTTTGTTAACCCTTAAGCGAATGAAGCTATTAAGCTCCAAAGAAACTTTTATTCCAATTCATATACAGGAAAACACGAAAGGAGTATTACATTTCAAAGAGCAGAATAACAGCTCATGAGCCCAAGCATGTAATGCGGAGAGCTGACAAAGATACGAACTGAGCAGGATTACTGCTATGGAGTGGACTCCAATAGAAAGTAGACGTAGCAGGGAGTGGCGGAGGGCCAGTTGGGTGGATAGGATTAAAATATTCGCGGGAATCGAATAGACGGGTTGACGCCACTGGTGCAGGAACGGGTTAATAGCACAGCAATGGGAGAAGCCTTTGCGTTGCAGTGGACGTAGCAGAGCTGATGGTGATGACCGTGCAGTTAGTTTTCTCTATCTCTTATTCGAAACAGCTAGCTTGCGAAAGAAACCCTTGCATAAAGAGGCTTTGTTTCGGCTGAAGCTTCTTTAAACGCCAGTACAACTTCAAAATTTTTCCCGAAACACTGCTTTACAAATACTCCATATTGCAACGCTGTTATTGTGTGGAGGCGTAACGCGACCGTAAGTGAAGCCAAGCGGGGTTTTTATGGCATTAATTATGCAACACGACAGCAGTGCTTTCCATTGAAAAAAGTGTAAGTCCATGACGACTGAATAAAAAAGAGTTTTTCCGTGTTGCCAGCTGTTTTAGGCTGTGTTGTGTTTTATGGCATACACGCAGCTAAGGACAATACGGGCTCTGTTTTGAATTGCGTCTGTGTCGACAGGGTTGTGCACGCTTGTATGCAGCAGCGGTTTTGGAATTACTGGCGTATTCGATCGCTACACTTCCCAAAACGCTTACACTTACGTCTTTCCCAGTGGTGGTCAGTTCGCATTGGCCCTCATCACACTTGCAATTTTAGAGACCTCCCTACTCCATCAAAAGCTATTTTAAAGACGTCTTTACTCCTTCAAAAGCTAGTATAAAGCTATTATTGCAAAGCTAAATAATCTAAAGCTAAATTATTAGTGACAGTAAGAACGACGCCGCCACCTCGGCGCGCCACTCTATCGCAACAATATATAGAGAAACGGTATGCATCTTGCAAGGTTTCCAAATCTTGAACGCTATCATGAAGCCACATCTCGGTCTGTGCGATAATATGAGCAGAGTATGTATCTGGTTTGGTTTGGTTTATGGGGTTTAACGTCCCAAAGCGACTAAGGCTATGAGAGACGCCGTAGTGGAGGGCTCCGGAAATTTAGACCACCTGGGGTTCTTTAACGTGCCCTGACATCGCACAGCACACGGGCCTCTAGAATTTCTCCTCCAAAGAAATTCCAGCCGCCGCGGCCGGGATCGAACCCGCGTCTTTCGGGTCAGCAGCCGAGCACCATAACCGCTGAGCCACCGCGGCGGCGGAGTATGTATCTATTGCGGATGATAGGGAGCTATATTTGTTTGGTACGCCTCTGATATTGGCAGACAGGACGGCCACACGAGAAGAGCTTGAGTGCCCATCGCCCCTCGCGCATTCCTAGCTCGGGGCGGCGGGGTTAGTGGCAAGGGTAGCAGGCTCCCCGCGTCACTAGATTTCTTCAACCTCATCAGAGACAGGACAATAAGTCAAGCATTTTTTGTTGACAACCACTTTGTTGTGAAGCAGCTAGAAAGAAGTCTGTTGTTGGCTACGAGTGAATTCTATTAGTTTTTTTTTTCGACCTCGCGGGTATCAGGTGAAAATTCTTAACTTATGAGTATGTCATTGAGTTCGAATTGATCACGCAGCGACAGCACCTTGTCGTTGATTTTGAAGTTGGAAGACTTAGCAATGATGGGACGAGGTTTAGCTGGAGAGAATGTGCCTAGCTGGTGAGCACGCTGGCTGCAATCGGCAGAAAATTACGCAATTACGGAAATTATTGCGTCAGTTGCGGTTTTCTGAGTGTCTTGCCATGATTCTTTGGAATCAGAAAGGCCATTATGAACTTTGCTTTTGGTTTGTTTGCTGCTTTATATGTATGCTTCGTAGATATAATTTAGACATCATCATCACCAACCTGACCGCGCCCACTGCAGGGCAAAGGCCTCTCCCATGTCTCTCCAATTAACCCTGGCCTTTGCCAGCTGCGGCCACCGTGTCCCCGCAAACTTCTTCACCTCATCCGCCCACCTAACTTTCTGCCGACCCCTGCTACGATTGGCTTCTCGTGCTTGTTCTCGATGTATGCTTTGTTTATATTTTTCTGCTCTGTGTGAGTAAGAACTGACCTTTGTATTTCGTTTGTATAGCGTCCTTTCATCGGCGTATAGTCTATAGAGGGTCCCTGATCGAGCCAGGTGCAAGGAAGTGCCTTTTGTCTGTGACATTTCAGTTTCTTGAGCAAGGAAACTAAAAGCACTAATAAAGAAAAAAAGTTGCTAGTGCGCAAACTACCCAAATACAGCGTGGTAACCTGAGCAGCGTTTACTAACGCGATAGCGTTAAGGGTCCCGTTCAGCGGAGAACCCGGCGTAGTTGGCGTCCTCACCGGTGTGCGCAGAAAAGCCGGATTAGGCGAGAGGGTCGCCACGTCAGGCGTGGAGCTCGAGCCTCGGAATGAAAAATGATTAAAAGATTAAAAAACTTGTGATTGGAAGGAAGTCTCATGACTCAAACATCGTTGGTAGATTTAAATATATCAAGTAAATGAATCGATTTAATAGAAAATTGGAGTAATTCGTCAGGAATTCTACCTCTGATCTTCGGTTTGCGAGTAACACACGCTACCTATGAGCCACGCAGGCGCGTTCACATTCACAGGGCCCCTTCATATTCGTGAGCCGCTGACGCAGGACCTTCGTATGGCTTGCGGGGCTTTATAGACGGTTTCAGTGTTTGCAAACAAACCGCGCTTGACGCTGATTGGTTGCCCTCCAGAAACTTCCGGCAAGAGAGCTTCTGTACTTCCGGTTGTGCATTTTCAAGGCGTGTGCGAAGTGTGGCCAATGTGTCGGCGTTTCCGGGTGCTGCTTTTGGCTGATTCTGAGTCTTGAATGTAATTATCGACATGTCGAGCGACTACTTCAAGGCACTGAGCACCGAAGCGAAGAATCGGTATCGCCAGAAGATTGTATTTAGAGGCGCAGAGCCGCCCGACCCGATGAACGATGATGTGGTGCAATTCTCGTTTTCATCCGGCTCCAAAAACCTTCCGCCAGTCACTGCCGCGGACATTTTTGTTCACCGAAGCTTAGAATGGATTTGTGAGCGAGAGAGAGAGAGAGAGACTCTTTAATGAAATGCAGAGAATTTAGCCGTCGTTTAAAAATCGCTGGCATGCTACTCTGCGTAGGAAGGGGAATTTGGGAGAAAAAGACAGAAGGAGAGCAGCGTGGAAGAGGTAAAAAAAAAACCGGAAGATAAAATGCGGCCATGAAATGGGTACTAAGGATGCAATGGCGAGTATTGATGTAACCTGAAAAGTGTCTTGCGTCATACAAGTACGGCAAGCGTGCGGAAGGCATCGTCGTCGTCGTGGCAACTGCAGAGGCGAGCCAAGCTTTGTCTAAAACATATCGCTCATGGTGCGTTGTTAACGACGACGGAACCGTAGTCGGCACTCACTGTACCTGCATGGCTGTTTAAGCAAACGATAATCGCAAAGGCAACCTTAACTGCTTGCATGTGTTAACCCTTGCAGAGCGTTCGTGTGGGTGGTGGTGGTGGTGAAAACTTTTAATTTCTGAAATAGAGTTTGGGAGCCACAGAGTGGCCACGCTACATGGTCGGCGTCCCTAGTCCGGGACACCGCATGACAATGCCACGTCTCTAGCCCGTTTCACCAGAGCCCTTTGGGACTCAAGCGAGGAGCAGTTGAGAAGGGCAGTCTCCCATGCCTCTCTGGAAGGGGTAGGGGAAGGGGGGAGGTGGGGATTTTGAGTACATGCCCACACCATGTGGAAGATATCACAGGTCTCTCCACAGTATGGGCATCGCCCATCCGTGTTAGGATCGTAATGCTTTAAGATTGCAGGACAGAGTAGAGTACCTGTCTGCAGGCGCCTTAAAGTTCGCTCCTCCGTCTTACTCAGCCCCTTTGCAGGGGCCGGGAAAAGGCGGTGGTTGTCGCTATAATGTGTTATTATTTCCCTGAATCGCAGCAGCGGCTGGTTAGTCTCCGAGCCAGAAGAGCTGGGATGAGGAGCCCAGTGATTAAGCGCTCGGGCAGCCGCGTCAGCGGCCTCATTACCTCGTAAGCCCTGGTGGCCAGGAGCCCAAATGATTCTTTTGGGTGTTGGATCAGTGGCAGTCCGTCTTAGAATGCAAGCAGCTAAGGGGGAGATCTCCCCTGCCAAGTAATGATCACATGCTTTTCGGGAGTCCGTAATGATGATTCTCGAATTGGCGTGGGCGGCAGCAAGCGCTATCGCTACTTCCTCGGCTCGCATTGAATTCGGGGCTCGAAAAGAGAGTCCATCAACGTGCATTTCCTGGTGAACGACAGCGGCCGTGTAAAATCCCGTGGGCGATGGGCCTGCTACGTCTACATAATATACACCAGTTCGGGAGCCGTGTTGTCTCTCAAGAGCCCGAGCCCGCGCTTGTCGCCTGTTTACGTGCATGTCGGTGTCCATGTTACGGGGGAGCGGGGAGACCCAGAGCATATGGCGCCACAGTACTGGGATACGCTCTGCCTCCTCTGGAGTGCAGTCGTGTTGGATGTGTAAGCGGTTTAGCAGGCGGCGCCCAGGGGCCGTCTGCATGAGCCGCGTGTATTGGTTCACGAGGTGGGCCTCCCGCAGCTCCTGGTAGGAGTTTAGCACCCCCAATGCCTTGAGTTTGGCATTAGAGGTAGCCACCGGGAGATCCAGGGCTCGCTTAGTTGCCTTGCGGATGACGGCGTCTATTCGCGCCTCGTCTTGCTTAGTAGTGCGGAGATATGGCACGGCGTAGAGGATCCGGCTAGTCACGAAGGCATAGACGAGCCGAAGCGCGTCCCTGCCCCGCAGACCGCCTCGCTTGTTGGAAACGCGGCGGATCATGCGCCCTACCTGTTCGCCTACTCTCTTGAGTTTCACAATGGTGGAGTCCGGTCTGAGTCTGTGGTGAATGAAAAGGCCCAGAATACGGAGCTCCTCCACCTCTCTAATAGGACCTCCTGACAGAGAGATGTGAATTGCTGTCCTATCCTTTGGGTTCGCTCTGACATGCAAAAGCTCTGATTTCGCTGGAGCACATTGGAGCCCACAGTCAATGGCATACGCATCGACTATGGAAGCGGCCTGCTGAAGGCGGGCCTCCATGTCCCCAAGGCTCCCCTCAGTGGTCCAAATTGTAATGTCATCTGCATACAACGCGTGGTACCCCGTGTTCCCATCATGTAAGGGCCGTATTCCTCGCCCTCAATCCGAAGAAAGGCCTGGCGATTAGTCAAGAAATCTCTTACATACGCGTAGGCCCTAGCCCCACAATCGGTAGAACTCAAGTTGGCCAGGATGCTTCCGTGTTTAACATTGTCGAAAGCTCCTTTCAGATCAAGGGCGAGGATGGCTTTGTCATTGTGTTGCATAGTTGTGGGTCGTATTACATCCCTGTGCAGCTGGAGAAGGACATCCTGTGCAGACATGTGGGGGCGAAACCCGAACATGGTAACTGCAAAGAAGCCCTTACTCTCCAGGTATGGAGAGAGGCGATCCCGAACCATCGTCTCCATAAGCTTGCCCGCACATGAGGTCAGTGATATGGGCCTCAGGTTGTCCGTATTCACGGCCTTACCTGTTTTAAGGATAAACGTCACAAGTGACGTTTTCCACTCGGGAGGGAGTGGACGCCCGTCCCAGATCTGGTTGATGTATTCTAATAAATGGAGGTAGGCTGAGTCCGGTAGGTTCGCCAACAGGTTCACTGTTATGTGATCCCGTCCCGGAGCCGTACCCCGGCGCATTTTTGCTAAGGCCGCCTTAAGGTCGTGCAACTCAAAAGGGGCATCAAGTGCTTCATTAGGCCTGCCAGAGTACATGTACTCAGGCCCAGGCGGGTCCTCCGTACGACAAAGATATCTGTCGCACAGAGTGTCCGCAAGTTGCGCCGTCGTACCTTGATACCCTTGCAGAGCCCGCCGGAGCTGCTTTTGCGTCTCCCCTCTCGTTTGAGAGGGGTCGATTAGACTGCGAAAGAGACGCCACGTCCCCTTCGAGCTCATCTGATGAGCTGCGGCGTCGCAGCGTGATATCCAATTTGAATCTGAGAGCTCGGCAGCAGACGCTGCAGCTTGCTCTGTGAGTTTGACTATGCGGTCGCGTAACTTGCGATTAGTTTTCTGCTTTTTCCACCGTTTAGTTAAGCTCCGGCGCGCCTCCCACAAATGCATGAGGTGGGTGTCCACTGCGGGGATCTCTTCGGTGGTTTGTAGTGTTGTGACGTGTTGTTTCTGAATGTTGTATATGTGGTTAGCCCACTCCGCGTAGCCGCGGGAAAATAGTACGGGAGGGATAGTGTGATTTCGGAATTTGTGCCAATCGGTCAGCTTGGCCTGACCCCATTTTTTGCGCGCTGCCTTCGCCATGAGTGTAATCCGGAGAAGGAGGTGATCGCTGCCTAGAGAATCTCCCAAGTTCTCCCAAGCAGCCGCTCTAGCATTTTTGACGAGAGAAAGGTCTGGACACGTGTCGCGGGTTACCGAATTCCCCACTCGGGTGGGATACGCCGGGTCCGTGAGCAACGTGAGGCTGAGGGTGGAGATGAGCTCCGCCAGCTTACGTCCTCTTGCCTGTGCGGAGCTAAATAATCGAACTGTTCTAGGCTTTAACCTGCAGTCTTTTCTTCCTATCGCTCTCACCTTTATTTCCTTCTGTCATCTTGCTGACCCTTTGTTTTCCGTCAGCCATAGTTCGCGTGTCTCAAGTGCAGATAGCAATTACCGCGGCTTCCGGCAGTCATTTCTTTTCGTATGTGTTGTGAAAAATAAATAACCGCTACAGAGAGCGAACGGATGTAGCTGCTTTCAGGCAATGCGCATAACAAGCAAGGGAGATGAGGGACTCGGAAAGATGCCGCAAAGAAAAGAACAGCCCGACGCCACGGATGGAATTTTCTTCATTTGTCATTGTTTGCGAGGAAACAACTGTCCTCAACTGTTTAGAAACTCGTATTGAGCTGTTCGTAAAACGGTTCTTTTTGTATTTGTTGATAGTTAATTAAGAGCTACTAAACATGTGACATCAACTAGTTTCCCACATAACAAAAAAATCCCTTTAGCTATCCATGGCATCATATTTCTTTCTTCGGTTTTATGGTTTATGGTTTATGAGGTTTAACGTCCCAAAGCGACTAAGGCTATGAGAGACGCCGTAGTGGAGGGCTCCGGAAATTTCGACCACCTGGGGTTCTTCAACGTGCACTGACATCGCACAGTACACGGGCCTCTAGAATTTCTCCTCGAAAGAAATTCCAGCCGCCGCGGCCGGGAGTCTTCGGTTCTCGCTTGCAGGGACAATACTTAAAACTCAAGCAAAGAGGATAGGCATAAGAGAGATGAAAAGCCCAGTAGTGTAGTCATTAGCAGAGTAAGTGCTTGCCCCATATTGTAAGGCAGCACAGTACTCTAGACAAACGTTGCAATGGCTACTTGAATTATGCACTAGAATGTTACATCGCACAGCTTGAAACTTTATTAATGTGTTTACAGTGTAAATGTTAGCGGTGAGTGTCGGTGTTCATGAACATAGTTCAATGATCGAGAGATTTTGGTACTCATCCTTTGCTTTGATTTGTTTGATGTCTTCCTTACAAATCTTTTTGGTAGTACTCTGAAATTGTGACTGCATTCTTGAATATTTCGGACTAGCAAAATGCTGCACTCCTGTTGCTGCACTGCTGTTCAGTGTGGAAGCAAATGTCAAATATGGACTGCACAATCCATCGCCTCCTGATATTGCATGCAAGTGGGTCGAGGTATCAAGGAAGAGCACAGTAAGCCTGAATAGTTAAAGTTTTTGTCATCCTGTCATGCCATATAAGTCATCATCGTAAACTGTGTTGCCAAAACTGGATGCAGGTGACACCAGTCAGCGACATGATATTTTTCAAGCCGAAGACCGGTCAGCCAGTGCCCCAACCTGTCCCCAGAGCCCAAAATAGCGCACCAACATAGACCGATCAACATGTGCGCAGCCAGCTTCTTGCAGCAAGTCAAGGTGAAAAAAGAAGTATTACTCAAGCACATACAGACAGCTTGCACACATTTACCTATGAGTTGTACCTTGATAAAGGTAGAAGCAAATAGGGCTTGTGTGTTCACTTTGCCAGTAGTTGTAATACAAGGAGAATGCATTGATACACGCCTCCTGTTCATTTTTTTCAGGTAGCTATTAAAAATAAATGCTAAATGATGTTTATATCACTGTGTTGCCTAGTTTACATTGCGTGCCATGAATATGTTTAACATTTATTCCGCTTCCATGTCAACAGGCATTCGCACCAAACACTGCTGCTAGCATCAATAACAGACAGCGAAGACACAGATCATTCACCTGAAGCAGCTGTACAAGAAGAGCAGTTCAGCGAGTCCCACTCGACTGAACAAGTGCCACAGTTTCCACTTCATTCTGTTTATAAAGGCATGGATATACAAGCAGCTGCAAAAGTGCAGCTAAAAGATGCATGTTGCAATCAAATCGAAAAATCAACATGTGGGCAGTCAGAGTCATTGCTGTGGGTGTCAGAACCAAATGGAAGAATAACGACATTCAAATTCAAATTCTTTATTTCTGCCTTGTAAAGATACAGACAGCGGAGGCGCAGAAAAAGCTGAGAGACAGCTTGACTAAGCCGCAGCCCCCTTTCGCTTGGCAGCAGCTTGACAGCAAGGCTTTTAATACAAAAGGCAGTTGCAAAGCGTGATAACAAGTATTGTTGGCAGCTTGCCTGACAGCAAGGCTTTTAATACAAAAGGCAGTTGCAAAGCGTGATAACAAGTATACAATAATGAGCAGGTACAAGAGAAAACGAAAGAACATTATACAATATTAACACAATATTCACATAGGTAGACACAGGTAATGGCAGCAAAGAAAAAAAAGAGAAAGAAAAAAAAGCACAAGACAAAAAATCCTACATGCTAGCATACAAAGCACGCAAAGACCTGTTTGACGAACTGAAAAGGTCAAAATTATTATATATATACGCGTTTAGCAGGGACGGAAGAGTGAACTGCAGGCGTTCTCTACCCGAGTTTAACCGTGGGGTCGGGACTATCCATGTCTCCGCATACCTTGTTGTGTAGCTTGCATCTCGGGTATGTAGTTCAGCAAGTTTACGTATGTGGTTTACATTTCTACGTGTTTCGAGTTTAAACCGGACACTCAAGCGATATTTATACAAGTTGTGTATTTTTAGCACACCACTTTGTAGAAAGAGATCTTTGCTTGGCGAGTCCCAGGGGACATTGTAAACATGACGAAGAAACTTTTTCTGAAAAATGTAGATACGCTGAAGACAGCTAACCGTAGCTGTGCCCCACACTAGATGGCAGTAGTTTAAATAGGAGTAGAAAAGTGAATTATAGAGGAGTAACTTTACTGTTTTTGGAATGACGTATCTGAGCCGACTTATGACTTCGGTTATTTGAGCCAGTTTCGTGACAATATGGTCCGTGTGGTGTTCCCAAGACATGCTGGAAGAAAAAACTACTCCAAGGCATTTAAATTGTTCAACTATGTCTATACGTCGCGAGTTTAAATTGTTCAACTATGTCTATACGTCGCGAGTTTAGTTTAATCTCGATGGGGGAAGGAAGTACTTTGTTTTTAGGACGAAATATGACAGCTTTTGTTTTCTTCTCATTTATACGCATGTATCTGGATTCGGACCACTTTTGTAATTCACTCAAGGTGTCATTGCATTCCCGAACAAGGAGATCAAGATCATTTCCAGTAAAAAAGATGCTAGTGTCGTCAGCGTAGATAATAAATTTAGCGGCGGAGTTAATGTTGGAGATATCATTTAGGTACATATTAAAAAGTAATGGTCCCAATATACTACCCTGGGGAACGCCAGAAGTAACAAGTTTTAGTTCAGATGTCACATTGTCTATGCTTACAGCCTGTTTCCTATGCGAAAGATATGATTTCAGGATCATTTGAGCCAGTCCACGAATACCACAACGCTCCAAGTTTTTCAGGAGTACACTGTGGTTTACTAAATCGAATGCCTTCGAGAAGTCCACGAAGACACCAATAACAAAGGCCTTATTTTCAAACTGTGTTAGTATATATTCCTTTTGTTCGAGTAGGGCTAACTCGGCAGATTTATTTTTACAAAACCCAAATTGATTAGGTGACAAAAGGTCATGTTTATCAATAAAATCAGACAGCCGTGTATACAGAACTTTTTCAAAGGCTTTCGAGAAGATTGGGAGTATCGATACTGGTCTATAATTTCCTAAGTCATTGCGGTCTCCTTTCTTATACAAAACCGTTACTTTGGCTATTTGCATTTTTTTAGGAAATGTGCCCGTAGTAAAGCATAAGTTAAATATATCTGCAAGAACAGGGGCAATAACTCTTATAACATGCTTGACAGGCCTCACTTGAATGCCGTCAATGTCACAGCTATGGCTGTTATTTAGGCTTTGTACGACTGATATAACCTCCTCTGTCGTAACTGGGTTCAGAAATATTGTGTCCCTATTGTAAGAGCTGAAATAGGTGTTGAAATCACTTGACGGGGTGTTATGGGCAAGGGTGGTAAAAAAGTTGTTGAAGGCATCTGCCAACTCTCTGCCGGATACATCTTTATTATCAAGCTTTAAAGCCCGCGGGGCAGCCTGTGGTTGCTCACGCCTCAGTAAGAAATTCAACCTTGACCACAACAGATCGTGGCGACCATTTTTAATTTCAAGAAATGTCGCGAAGTATTCCGCACGAGCGAGACGTAGCTTTTTTGTTAATCTATTTCTGTATTTCTTAAAAATGCTTAGGTCATCTGTTGAACGTGTGTTTAAAAAGATTTTGTACAGTTTGTCTTTCGTTTTAATTTCTTGGCGCAACTCAGAAGATATCCAAGGTTTGCGAGTTTTACGCTTTATTGCACGCACTTTTAGCGGGAAAGAGGAATGGTAGAGCTGTTTAAATACTCGGAGGAACTCATCGTAAGCCTCATTTGCGTCACTGGTAACGTCAATACTATCCCACTCAACTTGTTCCAGTGAGCTGTGAAATGAATTGAGAGTAGCATTGGTTATACTTTGGTACTTCGCTTTCTCCTGTCGGTACTTTACCAGTCTAGTCTTATTTATGCATGCAAACACTGGAAGGTGGTCACTGATCGCACATGATATTACGCCCGACTCAACTATCGGTTGGGAAGTGTTCGTAATCAGCAGATCAAGAAGTGACTCACATTCTTGTGTTACCCTTGTTGGATCGTTAATAAGATTAATAAATCCGTTCGAGGCCAAGACTGCGTTAAAGTCTCTAGTAGAGGAATTATCCTTCAACATATCGATATTAAAATCACCTCCAGCTATTAGAGTGTATTTGTTATCTGTTATAAATGAAAGAAAACAGTCGTAAAATTCCAAAAACCTAACCATATTTCCCTTCGGTGGACGATAGCAAACAGAAAACACGAACCTTCCAGTACAGGCTGATAGCACTTCAAAATCTTCAGTAATAAGACTGTACGAGTCCAACTTGTCGCATTCAATGTCATCTGACACCAGTAAAGCCACTCCACCCCCCCGGAGGCCGGAGCGGTTCAAGTAATAAGTTTTGTAATTGGTCATCCTGAAAACGTCGGAATCATTTGTGCTCCAAGTCTCACTGAGCATGATCAAAGAAAAAGCAAATGAAAATTCGCCAAAGAACTCCTCTAAACACAATATCTTGTTTTTTACAGAGCGTGCGTTCAGGTGAATAGCGTTAAGCGTTGTCGGCGCAACACACGAAGCAGTCATTAATGCATCATTAATGCATCGCGCGGTATCACGCAGGAGTGGCGCAGATGGACTCGTAGCCGAGATTATGGGCTACATAAAGGCACCACATACTTTTACCTCCCCTTGGGCTGTAAAATGGAGCCAAAACCTAAAGAGGCATTTTTGGCTCACAAGTCAGCAGCACATCAAGACTTCCAGATCCACGAATGTGGTTTGTGTATCGTTGGGAAGCAGCCATATCTAACTGCATCTCCAGACGGCATTGTATCTTGTACATGCTGTGGAAAAGCTGTACTGGGGGTGAAGTGTCCTGCCTCTCTGGAAGGACAACACTGAAATCTGCTTTAAAGCAGTTGCCATATTTAAATGAAAATAAGCAGCTAAGGAAGGAGAATGCCTACTACAATCAAGTGCAGGCCCAAATGGCCGTACCGCAGCTCTCTCGAGCGTACTTTGTGGTATTTACAGGTAGTGCCCTAACCGCTAAAGTTATTTCTTTCGTTGAGAGCTTCTGATCCGTCGTGAAATCAAAAACAGAAAGCTTTTTTTTTAAATATATTTTCCCTGAGCTGCAAAACATGAGCATCCTGAAACAAATGCAACACGCCATGGCAACATGTACCTGCCGAGGTGCGAAATCTGGCCGCGTTGTGGACTGCTCACAATGCAACGACACTTTTCACCTCAAATGTGCAAAACCTAAACGCACTCCCGCATCCGGGGTTTGCATGAAATTCCAAACCAACGACAGTCAATCTGCTAGCAACTGAGTTTAAGTGCCTATCCAGTCAGAGACAGACAATCTGACACAATGGCAAGCAAAACATTTTATTGTTAATGAGTGGGAATAACTGATATCACATGTTTAGAAACTAATAATTAGCTCTAAAGAAACTTTGCTACATACAAAACTGCTTCTTTGCTTGGTTGCATCTGTTCTTTATTAGAATGCGTAAGACATGGATCACTGTGTACTATCCTTCTACAGAACTTAATTTATTTTCTCTCTTGCTGTTTTGATCTGGACCACCAAACAACGTCTGCGACGACATCGGTCCCCATAGGTCATGTGAAGCAAGAAGGAACTGCATCATTAAGGAACGAAACAGCGCAACTAAAACGAAGGACCAAGAAAAAGAGGGCCACTCTGTCTCTCTTCGTGTCTCTCTTTTTCCTGGTCCTTCGTTTTAGTTGCGCTGTTTCGTTCCTTAAAGATGCAATACCAACTAGCCCACTATGCTATGTAACTGCATCATAGTAGCCATTTTTTAATAGCTGTCATTATGGCTCTTGAGAAAGCCTGCTTTAGTGTTGTAATAAAATTAAAAGAAGCATCAGTACCAATACTGACTTTTAATGTTAGTCATTGTATGGCTGCTGAAACTGAATTATGTTAGGAATGATTTATCTGTTGTAGACAAATATCAACAGATAACCCCTGTATACCAAATTCTTGTGTACCTTTACAAAAATTGCAATAGGCAACCAGAAATCGCGTTTGCAGACATTGAAAAAAGTGCAGTACAGATATAACCAAAGGCATGTGCTAATAAAATTTTTGTTTACATGGCAGTGTGGTCTCATTCCATACAAAAAATGGTATCACTTCACACTGAACTGTGCAGTGCTTATACATCCAAAAAAGGGCCATCTTTCTAACACACAGCTACTCAACCTGGCTCTTAACTAAAGTAGTTTGGAGGTTGACGAGTGCACTACACACAATGAGGATTTTGTCAATGGTTGCTTGATCACCATCTCGAGCTCTCTTCACAAAGCTTATTGGAAGTACTGTTTGGAAGACCCTGCCGACTTTCAGCAGCTGTATGGCCCGTTCCAAGTGTATTCGTACACTCGAAAGCTTTCTCGATTCAGTAACTTCCGCCCCTGGTAGCTGCGTCCTTCGCTTAGTCAGGGAAGGCATCAGAATTGCGGCACCATGTGCAGAAAACATTTTTTCACATCGGAAACCCAGTCTACTAAAACAAGTCTCCTTCTTCGACCCTGTTAAGAAGCCCACTTTGCAAGGTCAACTCTTTGTCAGAAACTCTACCTCCCCATGCTTTAGAAACGAAAGATATGGCTCCTGAAGGTGTGATAGCGACAAGCACATTCACAGTGTTGTGGGGCTTATAGTTCGAAGAAGTCTTGCTTCTGGCATCCATGTATGTGGGCCTCTGAATAAACACCTCTGTGCAATCAATTATCCCTCTCAGGTGATCAAATAATTGGTCGCTGACTGCTTTACGCCGGTGTGATTCAAGCACACGTCGAGACAGCCAAATGATAAATTTCTCCATGTTTGCTGCCAGCACGTCGATCCATGAGTGAAAAATGACGCCTACACTGCTGATAGAAATTCCAAATCGAGATGAAAGGTCTTTAGTCACAAGACCGAGCCGTAGACGCATCAGCACAAGAATGAGCTGCTGTTCGGCATCAAGTGAAGCCCTGTGGGTTGGCCTCCAGACGGACAGCACCAGCTGAAGCAATGCTTTCAACATCTTTATTGAAACAAGACCTGTATCAAATTGCACGTTCTCGCCCGACTGCATGACTACGGCCCTTGTCATATTTGAAAGGTCTGGTTGTCCGTGGCTTTCCAGTTCTGAAATTTTTTGTTTGGCTGCTGAAACTTATAGCTCTAAAGAGGCTACCCGGCCCTTATTAAGGGATCTGTTTTCATCGACGAGATATGAAATGTACTGCATGAAGAGTGCTGTCTCGCTATCGGTGTCGCACGTTCTGTGAGCAGTGTCCTCATCCATGACAGCTTTGCTTGCACCGAGGGAGAGGCCAGGAACAGCTGCTGCAGACACAGCTGCCTTTAAATCCTGCTTCTTTTGAGCACGTTCGTATCTTGTCAGCTTCTACTGTACAATACTTTGCACCCGGTACGCAAACACCATCGGAATGTAGTCCGAATGGTTCGGGTGAGACGAAGGCTTGCCTAAAAAAACGCAATTAGAATAAACACACCCAAGCATAATGTGCACTCGAAACACAAAAAGACGGACAAGGGGCGCTGGTAGAGTCTCGGTCGACTAGTCCATAGACATCGGTCCTTGTTCTGAAAAGCAAACTGCGCACAACGTAGGCTCCGCTCGAGGTTCCACTGGGCTACAGATGAAACTTGTGGGAAGCATGTCGCACCATACGTAATCCTCCACAAGGTACCCTCCTTGGCGTGGAAACAAAATCGCAAAAAAATAAAGCTTCGCGCGGCGTTAGCACAGACGGGATTTATGATACGCTTCCTTCAATTAACTGGCAAGCGCTGCATATTTTTGCAGGTGGTCGCGTACGCATGTGGGCGGAATCTAATAACATGCTGGTCGAATTTCCCGGAGACCACGACTACGGCATCTCTTATAGTATCAGTCGCTTTGGGACGTTAAACTCCGCAAACCAAACCTCATCACGCGCTCCGGCAGAATTCATTTCGGCTGTATTGCCATGGCTGTTGCATGCGCAGCAAAAACTCACTCGAACGCCACACACACTTGCCAATAGTTACAGGCTCGCTCAAGCAGTGAAAATTTTAGTGTAATGAGACGACTCGCACAATTAGTGTGAACGGCCGGTCTTTGTTCAAGCGGTGCTGTTCAGCAGGCCAGCGTTCGCAAGCGCGCTCCCGAGCTTCGCCAGCTTCGTCTTCTATCTTCTTCGTCTCCTTCGTCGGCGCTAGCCGCTGGGGCAGCAAACCCCAACTCTCTTTATTACAATACCCCCGGGGTGAAAAGGCGCCATCCTGGCTGCCTAGGGGCTCGAGACGATGGCTGGGTCGTAGTAGGGCTTCAGGCGGTCTTGGTGCACAATTTCACGGCCGCGGCGGCGATTGTCAGACGAAGGCGTGAGGGGCTCGATCAGGTAGTTAACTGGGGATGTCTGCTGAACAACGCGATAGGGGCCTTGGTATTTGCTCAGCAGTTTTGTACACTGCCCCGAGCTGGAGGAGGGCACCCAAAGCCAAACCAAGGATTGAGCAGCATAAGACGGCGGCAGACCGGGGGAAGCGGCGCGGGCGCTTTTCTGACGGTGCTGGTCGTGAGAAGTAAAGGAACGGGCCAGTTGACGGCATTCTTCGGCGTACGCAGCGGCTTGAGAGACGGTGGTCAATTCGGACGAATCGGGGCAGTAAGGGAGTATGGTGTCCATGATGGAGGAAGGCTCGCGGCCATAGAGAAGAAAATACGGGGAAAAACCAGTAGTGGCTTGCGTTGCAGAATTGTAAGCGTAGGTAACGAAAGGTAGAACTCGGTCCCAGTCTGAGTGATCGGCAGAAATGTACTTGGCCATCATATCGCCGAGGGTCCGGTTAAAGCGCTCGGTCATGCCGTTGGTCTGCGGATGGTACGAAGACGTCGTGCGGTGAACGATATGACATTCCCGAAGGAGGGCTTCCACGACGCCGGACAAGAAGACGCGACCCCGATCGCTGAGCAATTCCTTAGGCGCACCGTGACGAAGAATGATGTTCTGAAGTATGAAACCGGCTACTTCAGAGGCGGTCGCAGCTGGTAACGGTGCAGGTTCCGCATAGCGCGTTAGATGATCAATGGCGACGATGATCCAGCGGTGGCCGGCGGCAGTGAAGGGAAGAGGGCCATAAAGGTCAATTCCAACACGGTCAAATGGCCGGACGGGGCACAGTAAAGGTTGCAGAGGAGCAGGTGAGTGCGGTGGTGGGTTCTTGCGACGCTGACATTCCAGGCAAGAGCGTATGTACTGGCGGACAAAACGGTACATGCCCCGCCAATAATACCGAAGGCGTAGGCGGGTAAAAGTTTTTAGCAGACCGGCATGACCGCATTGCGGGTCATCATGATAACTGGCACAAATGGCGGAGCGGAGATGCCTAGGAATCACGAGCAGCCATTTGCGACCATCGGGAAGGTTGTTCCGACGGTACAGGAGCTGGTCACGCACGACAAAGTGATGGGCTTGACGACGGAGCGCTCTAGAAGGGAGGTGCGCTGAGCAGTTGGCTAGGAAATACAGAAGAGAAGTGATCCAAGGATCCTTGCGCTGCTCAGAAGCCATATCAATAGAGTCAAGAGAAGGTGTGAGGCCGGAAATATATGATGGGTCAGGCTCAGAGGTCACAGGGGAGCGCGAGAGGGCGTCGGGGTCGGAGTGTTTACGACCGGAACGATAAATGACCCGAATGTCGTAATCTTGTAAACGCAGAGCCCAACGAGCGAGGCGGCCAGATGGATCTTTGAGTGACGACAGCCAACAAAGGGCATGGTGATCGGTAATGACATCGAACGGGCGCCCATATAAGTAAGGACGAAATTTTGTGATCGCCCAAATAATCGCCAAACATTCTTTTTCTGCGACGGAATAATTAGTCTCCGCTTTTGTAAGCGCACGGCTGCCGTAAGCAACAACGTACTCATTGAAACCAGGTTTCCGCTGAGCTAGAACGGCACCGAGACCAATGCCGCTGGCGTCTGTGTGCAGTTCTGTAGGCGCGGAAGGGTCGAAATGGCGCAAGATCGGAGGAGAGGTGAGGAGCTGGCGCAGCGTTGCAAAAGCTTCGTCGCATGCAGGGGACCAAGCCGACAAGTCGTGGCTACCAGCGAGAAGTTGCGTCAGCGGGGAGTTAACGGCAGCAAAATTCTTGATGAACCGGCGAAAGTAGGAGCAAAGGCCAAGAAAGCTTCTGAGTTCTTTCAGGGATGTGGGCTTCGGGAAATCAGCAACTGCGCGGAGCTTGGCAGGGTCCAGGAGTACACCATCCTTGGACACGACGTGGCCTAGGATAGTCAGCTGTCGGGCGCCGAAGCGACACTTTTTCAAGTTCAGCTGCAGTCCAGCGTCACTGAGGCAGGGGGTAGACGTCCTTCCGAGTAATTTTGTTTAGCCGGCGGTAGTCTACGTAGAATCTAATGGAGCCGTCCTTTTTCTTCACAAGCACGACCGGAGAAGCCCACGGGCTGTGAGAGGGCTGGATCACGCCGCGGTGTAGCATGTCGTTCACCTGTTCATCAATGATGCGGCACTCGGCGGAGGAGACGCGGTAGGGGCGTTGGCGCAAGGGTCCATGGGTGTCAGTGTCGATATGGTGGCGAACCGCTGCTGCACGACCCAACGGTGCTTGAGGGGAGTCGAAGGATGCGCGGAAGCGCTGCAGCAAAGCGATGAGCTGGGCACGGTGGTGAGGTGGTAGAGCGGCATCGACAGAATGGGAAAACATATCCGAGGAGGACTGGTCGGCGATGTCGGCGGGAGGAGTGAGGGCGTTGATGTCATGGGCGGCAGGCTCATCAAGGACAGGAGAAGCGTCGTCGAGATCGATGACATCAACTGTGCCAAGCGATTCTCCCCGAAGTAAAGTGGTGGGGAAAGGCAACGGGTTCGCGACGTACAGGGCACGTCGCGTATTACGTTTTACAACAGCTTGTTAGGTCCAAAAAGATACTTGCCTTGAACGAATTACGCCGAACAAACCTGCGAGCTCTTTGTAGGCTGCCATTTGTCACGTCTAACCGCAGCGATCCAGGCCTTTCTTCGTTCGTCTTCTACAGGAAACCTGTACGTTCGTATTTCGGAAAGGAGATTTGTTCCGCACCGTAGACTGCAGCCTGGCACAGCACAGTAGCTTCCACGTCAAGTCCGCTTCACGGGAAATAATTTCACCGCAGAAAACATCGCGTAGATTAGAGCAAACACAGCACGCACGGAAGCATCGAAAGCATTGAGAGACCGAGAGGCCGGGAGTTTTCCAGGGGAGCATCCGGTTTGAGGCGCGCTGGCGCACTCTGGCGGCACGGAGCCGTCAAAACCGTCTATACGTATGTCGTGTGCCGTTTCACGTAATATTGCCAGCAGCGCTAAACAGGGCAACGAAGATTTCGGAGGAAGAAATGTGCGGCTCGTGCTCTCTCCTCGTCCGTTCTCGCTTGCCGGTGCGGTGCTTAAGTCTTTGGGCTACGTACCTGCATGACATCTGTTGGAGTTGCTGAGTACGCCTTGCGTGTACTGGACACCCCCTGCAAGCGTGGAATCAAGCTTAGGACGCACACTAACGGTGGACACACCAGTTCACCAGGACAGTCGCCGACTGAAAGGCCTGCCTCCAGAATTCGTACTGCTCTCTGACCGCAAGGTAACAAGAAGGGTCGGCGTGGACACTATGAATCGGCCAACATCAACAGCGCCCGTTCTGCTCCTCCACCTGCGGGACGCACCTCGTTTTCCCGGCTTTCCATATGAAGATGTCTAGGACTGGCTGGAGCAGTTCGACCGAGTGGCCGTTTTCAAAGCGGGGGACGCTGACACTAAGCTGCGCTATGTGTAATTCGCGCTCGAAGGCTCTACGACGATATAGTTTGAAAATCGTGAATCCGGCCTCTGCACATGGGACCCATTCAAGGCGGAATTGCTGCGCACTTTTACAAGTATATTTCGTAGGGACAAGGCCGAGCTACTTCTCCACAACCGTATCCAGCATTAAAATGAGAGTGTAACCGTGTAGTTTGAAGAGCTGAAGCGGCTATTCCGTCGCGCGGACCCGACCATGTCAGAAGATAAGAAAATGCGTTTCTTGACGACGGGTGTTAAGGAACAGCTGCTCGCTGGCCTAGTGCGAAGTACTCCTGTGACCGTAGCAGACTTCGCCGGTGAGGCGGCAGCAATAGAAAAGTCCATTGACATGCCAGCCCGGAAATACCAGCGCATCACTGTATCAATGATCGCCGCCAGTGCTGAAGGAACTGCGACCCCTTTCGCAAAATCGCTGCGCGAGCTGATCCGGGCCAGAGTGAGGGAAGAGGTAGCGAGGTACCTAACGACCGCTTCGCAGTCACAGGTCTCCACCTTTTCTGACCTCTTACGTGAAGAAGTGCAGCAGGCACTGAACCTCTCGCGATTTGTCCCGGCCACTCCGCCTCTCCAGACCTTAAGTTATGCCGCCGTCGCTAGCTGTTACGTGCCACCGCCAACACCGCGCTACGAGCCACCCCATCAGCCGTTCCTTTTTCAACTTCTAGGCCGAACGTCGTGCAACGGGCTGGTCTTCAATGGGCTGACGTCTGGCGAACCGCAGACCGCCGGCCGTTGTGCTACCACTGCGACAGAAAGCTGGGCACATCTGTCGCAGCTGCCCGTACAAGAACCTGGGCCTCCGGGGATGCCCTTTCGATGCACGCCGTCCGCTGCGTGGTCAGAGGCCGTGAGGTATGACGGATTACAATGCGGAGGCCGATCCCGGCTCAAGCTGCTTTTCCCGATCCGCCTCGCCTCGCCGATACAGTTCTCCTGGGCAGCAGAACCAATCCCCAAGTCGCCGTAGGGGAAACTAGACACAGCAGCCTCTGGAGGTGCGGCTGCTCTACGAGGCAAACTCAAAGATCCCCAACGCCGCAAGACACTTCTCCGCTCCTGCCGCGCAACACGGAGTTCCAGACGCTTAAGCAACCGGTCGACCAGACGCCACGACGATCCCCGCCGTCACTCCGACGCCAATCGCCAACGCAGTAGCACCCCTTCGACGCACCAGAGCCGCGACCGAACACCTCGATATTGTCGAAGCACGACGCCACCCACAGCAGACCTACAGATTTCAGTAGATGGAAGCGACCTTACCGCCCTTATAGATACTGGCGCCGACCATTACGTGCTTAGTGGCCAGTTTGCCGCGGCGATCAGGAAGGTGACTGCCAGTTAGGATTGTCCGCAGATACGTACCGCAGGAGGCCATTTGATTCGGCCCATGGGAATGCGCTCGTCGCGAGTAAGAGTGCAAGGGGAAATCTTCCTGGCAACGTTCGTCGTGCTAGCCCAGTGCTCCGGTGATGTCATCCTCGGTATGGACTTCCTAAAGAAACACGGCGCAATCATCGACCTGCAGGCGAAGTCCGTCATATTTTCGACTGAAAATGCCCTCCGAACCAACAGCACGCTACCAGCTGCACTACACATTCTTGACGAGCACGTCAGCGTGCCGCCACGTTCTAGTGTCATGGTGACCATCGGTACAATGACATTCCAAGTAACAGAAAGTGTCGAGACTAAGCATGTTTTGGGTCTTGAAAGAGGCATTGCTGTTGCCAGGCAGTTCTCCTCGCCGATGGGAAGGTTGATGTCTGGCTTACCAACTTCAGCAGTGAACACCAACACCTGAATAAGGGGACAACTGTGGCGTACCTTGAAGCCATTAAAGAAACTACGCGCGCGCAAAGTTTACCCAGCGCGCCGGCAACTGCATTCGACGCCCCTCCCGTCCTGAGCTACGACGTGAATCCGGACCTGCTTCATCACCGCCAAGAACTTCGGACCCTCCTCAACCCCTACCGTAGCTCCTTTGCATCGTCGGCACGTGCTGGACGCACACATCTTGTAAAGCACTGCATTATTACAGATGACACTGTCCGTCCCCGTCGTCAGTCACCTTATCGCGTTTCTCCTAAGGAACGCACCGCTATCAGGGCTCCAGATCAGGAATTGCTAATTACCTACGTGACAATATGGAAACTTTCCATGTCTGCGTGTGCAAGATTAGCAGCTGACGGGACCCATTAACTCTACCGCGCCAAACCCTTAAAAGCAGGCCTTCAGTGTCACCCCATTTTTTTATACATACAGACGTGACGACGAGAATTGTAAGATGTAAGGGGAACAAAAAATGAGATCATTGTCGTCTCTCTCGACTGAACAATCCCTTCTTAACAGAAGTTTCGGATAGCTGGCTATTTCGCTCCTTTTTGATCTGGGCGGAAAAACGGGTGTCCGAAGCGGCGTCGCTGCCTTTACCAAGACGCAAAGCGGCTGCCTTTTCAGGCGCACCTGAATCACTGTCGCTGCCGAGTAGTTGCCGTGTGCTTCAGGGTTCATTTCTGGCGAAGATCGCACCCTTCCTGAAGCTGTGACCAGTTTTTCTTCTCGTGCACAAAGCTTATCATGGCACCCACACTGAAATAAATGTGAAAGTACCCTCGTTAGGCTTCTTCCTACGGCTGAGTATTTGCGAGCCCTAGATTTTCTTCCACTGTCACCTTTATTGCACAGCAAGTGGCTCCCGCGCCAAATAAAAACCGCTGGTTGACTGAAACAAAACAGACCACCTTCGTACTGACGCCGGCCACACTTATATGGCTCCTGCCGCTGACCCAAAGTGAGCCCCTGTGAATCACAGGTTTACACCGCGTGCACGTACTGGTTACAGCCAACCTGCACTCTTGTTGCGGAAAATTTTTGCCGCACTCCATATATTCTATCAATACTTCGGCAGAAGTGTCCTGAATCTTGTTTTGATTCCTTGGCGGAAACATTTCCCCTGCCTGTGTGCTCAATCTATGTACTCGTATCTGATAAGATTTTATCACTCTGCGTATCGTACCATGGCCGCCAGACTACGGTAAATAAATATTTGCCGTTGAATACAACGCCTAAGTACCGATATAAGCCAAGCCTGCGAAAGCACTCCCTGTAATCGAGGTCCTAAGGGTTAACCTGGGTAGACAGGTGCGCCGCAATGGGTACCAACGTAATATTAAGTTGCTCTATATTTCTCTGAAAAATAAATGGGGTTACAGTGCGATATCAACATAGACATTGCAGGCTGCTTTTTGTACGAGGCTCTAATCCAATTACAGGCTGTCACAGAATGACTCTGCCCAGCTAATAATTTCAGCGAGATCTAAGGTCACTAACCTCAACAATCAATTTATTGCGGAATATTTATTAATTAAAAAATGCTCGTTTTACCAACGTCTGACGGAGAAGGTACGCTACGGCGAAAAATACGAATACGAGGGTTGAATAGAGTGACATCAATGTGTCATCTCTTTGGGGATAGCAGCCGTTTTCATCTCCTGCTAATACAGAGTCCTGTCTTTTTTTTTTTTTTGACTTGCTGCGAACGCGCTCTGCTTGGCTGAAATTCCCCAGCAGAAAATTTATTTTGCTCTAATAAGGCCACAAGAACAAAAACCATTATTAGCGAGACAAGCAACAAAAATAATTATTGCGACGTAAAGGCAATGCGATTCCTGCTGCCCTGACAGCAATTTTGAAATAAGTCAAAAAGCTATATACGAAGCCGCACATTAACGTTAGTTTATTTTAAACTCAATCATCAAGCGGTAAAAATTATATACACTCGATCCACCATAGACAGTACATTCAACGCACATACATTAGCACTTTGGCACTACTTTTATTCCGAAATTATTCCCAGAGATTTATTCCCAGTCTTTAAAGCCGGTGACCGCAAATCAGCCTCTAAATACCGTCCTATTTCTTTAACTAGTGTGTCATCAAAACTACTCGGCCACATTATATCCACGCACCTAATGGCAGATCTTAAATCTAACGACTTCTTTTATCCGCACCAGCATGGTTTTAGGAAACACCTTTCATGTGAAAACCAGCTTGCCGAGTTCATACATGATTTGCTCGAATCCACGTATGACAACGTTCAAATAGATGCTACATTCCTCGATTACTCCAAAGCATTTAATCGGATCCCCCACAATCATTTACTTCAAAAGCTTTCATCACTAGAAATTCCCGTCAACCTAATCCGTTCGATCGAAAATTTTCTTTCAGGGCGCAAGCAGTTCACTTCTAGAAATGGTGGCCAATCTCCTCTTTCCTGTGTAACATCGGGAGTCCCACAGGGCGCTGGCCTGTCACCACTACTATTCCTAATTTACGTTAATGACCTTCCTTGCAATATAAAACCGGAATTACGGCTTTCTGCTGACGATTGCGTCATATACAGAGTGATTAGGGCGAACGATTCATCTTTGCTTCAGTCCGATCTTGGCACACTCTCCTGTTGGTGTGATAAATCCATCCTCTCCTTAAACATTAACAAGTGCAAAGTCATGTCGTTCACCAGAAAATGCACCGTCAATCAGCATCTATACAGTATTGGCTCACTTACCATTGACCCCACATTATCCTACAGATACCTTGGCCTCCATCTAACACCATCGCCATCATGGATAACTCACGTTCAAAACATCTGAGCTGAAGCCTTACACACATTCTTATACATGCGCCGTAACTTCAAGGCCGCATCCCCTGGCAAAAAAACTAGCATATATAACATTCATTCTCCCAAAACTAGAATATGCGTTATCCATTTGGCACCCATCACAAGCGTACCTAGCCGCTGACCTTGAAGCCGTACAGAATTGCACCATCTGATTTATAGGATCTTGCTATTCAAGGAAAACCAGTATCACCGCGTTGAAACAGTCCCTTGCCACTGAAGTCACGCCGCATCATATCTCGCCTCTTCCTTCTTCATCATTTCTATTATCACCCACGCACGAGACACGAAAAGCTGCCACCCAACCGCCTAAGCCATGGCCATAGCATTGCACGCATCAACTGTCGCTCCTTAGCAATTAAGTCTTCATTTTTTCCGGACGCGATAGTACTATGCACTATGGAATCGCCTACCAAATCCCATCGCATCATGCACTAACCGCAAATCATTCCGGCAAAACTAAACCACCATTTTTCATAAGGGAAAAAAGTTTTGGCCATATTCACCTCGGCACTTTGAACAGCTGTTTGTTGTAACTTTTCTTTTTTATGTCATGCCTTTTGCACTATATTTTTTTCTCGTATTTATTGAGCGTTCCATACATAATTTTTTTCTTGTTTCCATCCCGTGTGTTCCACTTAGCATTGTATACGCGTCACAAGGTCATTCAATTGTTACATACTCTTTTCTTTTTTTGTTAATGTTTTCTTTTATCCAATTATTCTTTCTCTATATGCTTTGTCACAAAAAAACTTTATTTTTCTATCCCCTTATGCAATGCCTTCGGGCATTTAGGGAAAGAAATAAATGAAATGAAATGAAATTAAAGCGTCGCATTTTCGCTTCTTAAACTTGTTGTGCAGCTTGTAAACGTGCTGAACTAACGGGCCTGCCCATACTAATCCCTCACTGATCGATAACCGTCAATCAATGTTTTGCTCTTCTTTCTCTCTTCTTTCTTACTCTCCCTCTATTGAGAGGGCCATCATCCGTATGGCCTAGTTACCAAATCTTTGAGTTATTCTGATGTACTTAGACGAACGTTCCAAAGCGCCTTGATCATATCCTGGGCCGGCTTGCACGCAACAAATAAGACCGGCTTATTTCCAGTCTAATCTTATTCGCGGTCTAAAAGCTCTCTCGGTTTTGAGAAAAGAAAATGCGCATTGATGGTTCACTTTGTCGGTGAGTGGCTCAAGTGCGCACGACGCCGACTAAAACATTGAGTTACCGAACTTTCAGTCGGAGTTCGTGGTGCATTTGAGGTGTCCACTGACAAAATGAAACAGCTATGCGCCTTTCCTTTCTTCAAAACCGAGAGAGCTTTTAGACCGCGAATAAGATTAGACTGGAAATAAGCCGGTCTTATTTGTTTCGTGCAAGCCGGCCCTGGTTTGATTTCGTTTATGGGGTTTAACGTCCCAAAGCGACTCAGGCTATGAGAGACGCCGTTGTGACGGGCTCCGGAAATTTCGACCACCTGGGGTTCTTTAACGTGCACTGACATCACACAGTTCACGAGCCTCTAGAATTTCGCCTCCATACAAATTCGACCCCCGTGGAGCCTAAAACACAGGAATATAGCTTACTAGAAACAGCTGCCACCGTACACAGTTACGCACGTCAGACGTCATGAGTGCCAGCGCCACAAGTCACAGCCCCTAAAACTCGCAGGTTTCTCCGAAGCGATTGCACGCCTCGGACACCATTTTAACAAGTCGGCATGTACCTTCTCGGTCTATTCCCTATATTAGCAGACTGTACTAGGTTGATTACAATGTCGATTGATTATCTGACCCGTTAAGCGGGAACTATGGCAGTGACACGTGGCATATCATCTGTACTCAAGGGCTAACCAAAAGCGAGGAGCGTTGGCTCCTTCGCTTACATACCAACACGGTACTGTGTCCGGCAGTGGTGCAACATTTTAATCCGGATTTTGATGGGGAGTGCACGCATTGTGGGTGCGCGTTCTTGTAAGTGTACCGCATGGTGTTGGCATGACCTTCTAACCCCGCTTACCCCCCTTTCCCATCAAATTGCCGAGAGAGCTGGGAGGCTGCCCTGCTCGGCTGCTCTACCTTGGACAGCCAACGAGCTCTCGTGGCTAGGGCCCGAGCTGATGCGGAAGCCACAGGGATATCGGACTAGGGACCCCTCCTAGAATTTTTGAAGGTCTAGCCGCTAAGGCCAGTCCCTGGTCTCTCCTGTAAATAGCATAAATAAATGTTTTCCACCACCACTACTCAGTTCTTCACGCAACGCATTGTTTTAAGGCACGGTGCCCCGCCCCAGCGTAATCACCGATTCAAGCACAGCCTTCATATCACCGGTCACGCACGAAATATTCCAAATAAGTCACATGAGCCATCGCACGACTGCTGGCTCTCACCCGCAGTTAAATGGCCTCATGGAACTACTCAACAAAACCACTGCAGACTTGCTCGCAAAGTACTTAGACGCGCGGCGTTCGACTTGAGACGCCACCCCCTATACGTAATTATTCGCGTACAACACGCCCGTGCACGATAAGACTCGCTTTGCGCATTTCCGGCGTGTCTCCGGGCGGTATGTGCAAACGGCTGGATGCTATGCTTCCGCGGACAACCGACCACCAGGTGCCCACGCCGCACACCTGTGAGCCCCCATGCACATCAATCGGCAGCAGGGAACGAATGCACATCGTTATAACCTTCGGCACCAGTGCATCAGGTACCAGCCGGCGACCGAGTATGGATGCGGTTCTCTCTCCGCCGCCCAAGTTTATCGGAAAAACTGCTAAGCAGCTACTTGGGATTTTACAAAGTGCTGCGCCGTATACATGGCGAACGACCTCGCGACAGGAATACCGCTCACATCTACGCTTACAGCGAGCCTTTGTGGGTTCTGTCCGTGGCCTCTCAATCCCTCATGTCGTAACCTTGACATAGTCAATGATCTTCAACTTCATCTGTATCATATCTGACCAGACGAACTTTCGTCGAACCCTAGACTAGCCGAGGACTTTCCACCCATATCAGCCGCCACGGCGTTATCCTGGACTCATCTGGATGGAACTGATTCTAACTCACCGCCTTCAGACAGCTTCGACAACACTGCCACAAAATATAAAAGCTTGCGAAACGCGGGCTGTTCAGCTTGGGCACGATATTACGACCACAATCACACGTGAACATCGTATACTTTTGGAGGTAGGCTGCCATAAGCATGCTTGTTGTATCAAGAGTAACAAAAATTATTTGACTGCGGCGTCATGCCCACCTCCGTGGTGTGAAGGAATGAGAAAAACGCTACTTGCGGTGTACCACTTGTGTTACGCTTGCTCCGTTTTTGCTGGCTTGCTACATTTACTATGAGGCGATGCAGAAGTAAACCCAGGGCCTTGGTCTCAGACCAGTGGTGACACGCTTGCCTCGGTTTTCAGTGCCGTGAACAGATTTGCGGCAGCCCAGGCGACAATACTCAATGAGCTGAATGGTGTAAAAGAGTGGCAAAAGACTACAAATGTCGAAATAAAGCGTTTAACAGACAGCAACAACGCTGGGACATCTATCGCGGTGGTCAGTACTTCAGAACACCGTTAAACCCGAATCATCATCATCATCAGTCTGACTACGCCCAATGCAGGACAAAGGCTCCACCCATATCTCTCCAACTAACCCTGCCTTGTGCCAGCTGTGCCCACGCTATCCCTGCAAACTTCTTAATCTCATCCGTCAACTTAACTTTCTGCCACCCCCTTCCCATGGAATCCATTCTCTTACCCTTAAGGACCAGCGGTTATCTTGCCTTCGCAATACATCCTGAACAATTACAAACAATGACTTGAAATGGGACAACGCCTAAAACTAGATGCGATGGTGAAATTTATTAGTTTTTGCTTTACAAGATGAAATGGATGACCACTTGAGTCGTTCGAAGTAAGGTGATAGATTCGTTTTACCGGACACCCGGTAATACACAACAGAACAAGCAAACAACTCGAAATAGTGAACTGGTTGGGCCGGTTACATAATAACAAGCGCCAATCTACAATGACAAAGGTTGCCATTTCTAGGGATAAGCAAACCATTTTATTATCAGCGCACAACCTGAAAGTAAAGTAATTTTGCATCGGAAAAACTTCGTTGACGATGCGTGAAGCAAGAAATCAGCTTATTGATTTCGGAGGAACGCAAGAAAAGCCTTTCAAGTGGACCGTAGACAAACTCCTCAAAAACAAAACAAATAGAATGATTTTGCTTCCATCACGATAGTCAAACATAACGGATAGCTAAGTGCTGCTATGTGCATAAGAGCCCACAACAATCCCAGGTCCTATAATATTGTTTTCATATCAGTTTCCTTCGCTGACATTCAATGTTTGCTGCAGAAGCCGCGATCGGCTTAGCTTCATGATTGATAAAAATGACTCCGTCAATCTCGTATTAACAGAACGTACAACAATGACTTGATCGCGTAAAGAAAAAAGGCGCTGAGGTATTGTTCTCTATAAATTACGGCTCTAATTGCGTTCCAATTGATCCAACGCAATTACGGTGATTGCCTGAGCACGTCTGCCTTTTTCAGGTGGCTCAGAAGCTCGGCGAAGCGCGAAATGTTCTTGACAAATCACCGGTAATACGCGCACAGTCGAAGCAATCTGTGCACAATTTTCTTATCAGCCGGCGATGGAAACAATGCAATCGCATCTTTTCTGCGGGTCTGGGCGTATTCCCTCTTTGCTAAAGATGTGGCCTAGAAACAGCAGCTCTTCATAGGCTAAGTGGCACTTCTCTGCTTTCAAGGATAGGCTGGACGACTTGATTGCGTCTAGTACTGTTGGGAGCCTTTCTAGGTGTTCTTAAAAGTCGGATGCGAAGACAACGACGTCATCTAAATATACCAGACAAATTTGCCACTTCAGGCCTGCTGGCACTGTATCCATTAGTCGCTGAAACGTCGCTGGTGCGGAACACAGTCCAAATCGCATTTTCTTGAACTCGAAGAGGCCATCCAGAGTGTTCAGTGCACCCTTCTCGCGACCACTTTCATCGAACTCAATTTTCCAGCAGCCGCTCTTAACCCATTAGCGCCTAGGGTACTTTTAAAAGTACAGATAAATTTCTTATGATTTCAACATGAAAGATTCAGTTTTTTTTTTCATATAGGCCATGCTTCTGTCACCAGGGGATCGCCAATGCCCCTTAACTAAGAAGGCGCGTTTCCTCTGCTCAGTATGTCATCATTCCATCCTGAAACTGCAGGTTGTTTGATTCCCACGAACTGCACCGGTAGTCGCTGGCTTATAATTTTCTCGCGGCTGCATTTATGTACATATTATGCTAGTTTCAAGTATAGAGCAGCACGAAAGACGAAAGCAAATAATGGAAACTTTGAATATCCCGCATCTCTGTTTTTTTTTTTTCGCGCTATGACGAATTATATGCTGCTGTACTTTCTGTAGTACACTGGGTCTTCCTGTGTGCAGAACGGCGCCTATTTATTCTAGGGCATAGATGTTATGGTTCCTTGCAATTCTTTGAAAAAAAAAACCACTTTGTCTGCTCAGCGAGGCCTCAGAGACTGCTGTACTTGTCGATAGCTATCCTGAATATGACAATGATGATTTTAATTGGTTATAATAAAATTTTAGTTCTGCTGAACAGACTCTTAGTCTTATGAATTTCGCACCAACAGCGGAAAGACCTTGAATTCGGAAAAGAAACTTTCGTAAGCGTCCGTTGTCCTGTCGTAGCCTGAGGTGATTTCAACGCTTAGCGACCATTTTATTTTTTTCTGATTTTTTTTACCAGTCAGGACATCCTTGTAACGCTCCGCCGGGAGGAATTTCGAGCCACAGGAACCGTTCGCCAAAACGGGTTTAGGGAGTGTCCACTTGACCCAAAGAAATCAATGGAATAGAAGCAGCCAGGAAAAATTGGTTCTTGCTTCAATAGTGTAGGTTACGTGCTTTTTTGAAGTCTATGAACAACAGTGTAGTCAGTATGGCGGTAGTTGCCTACAGCACACGAGAAACAGAACTTTTGTAAGCCAAAACTCCTCTTCTTTTACAACAGTGGTATGGCAGGTGCCGACCTTTCGGATCAAGCCGTCAACTCCTACCTCTTCGGCGTCGGGGACAAAAGGTGGGGGTGGCTGTTGAGACGAAAGCTCCACTTCGAAATTATGAACGCCTGAACAATGTACCAAAATGCTAGAGACCAGCCTGCTGACTATTTCTGCTTTGCTAAGAACGTTACTTTTCACTACCTACGCCTTGACATGCAGCAACCAGCGGTTCGCAGACACTCTGGCTCAATCGTAATGATGCTTTTTTGAAAAAGATAAAGCTTCCCGTGCAAATTAGAATAACTGCGGTGCCAGTATAGCCATAAAAGATTCACGAGGGCCTGCAAGAAATGTTGTGTCACCCTGCGTAAAACTCACGGACACACTAATAAAGGTTACGCCATTAAGCAGGAGTGGAGCGCATTATCCACATGTGCTTTGGGGAGGACCCAGTGTACTATAAAAAGTACACCTGTGTAACTTCGGAACGAATGAAGCAATAGCAACGAAATTTAAGTGATATGTTTTTCTTTTTAAGAGAGGGAGTGCTGAATATTGAGAAAATGCCTCTGGTAGATTTTTTCTTGGGCGCTGATGGGTTAAGGTCCATCGATGAGAAAAACTAGGAATTGCAGAACCGGTCCAGGGTGTCATCGATGCGGGGGAGGAGGCAGATGTCCTTCTTTCTTATGTTGTTCAAGCGGCTGTAATCAATGCAGAATCGAAGTTCGCCTTCTTTCTTTCTCACTGGAACAACCGGTGCTGCGCAGGGGCTCTTTGAATGCTGGATGCGCCGTCGCGAATCATTTCTTCCACTTGGTCCCGAATGGCTAGTCGTTCTCTCGGCGACACTCAGTACGAGCTTTGGCGGAGAGGTCGGTCATAATGCTGGTCGGTTATAATGCGATGCTTGGCAATCGGTGTTTTTCGGATCTTCGGCGATAAGGAGAAGCACTCGCTGTAGCTTCGAAGGAGATTGCGGATCTGGTCTTGTCTGTTCCGGGGCAGGGCTGGGTTAGGTCGACAGTGGAAGAATTCTCATTGGTAAGGCGAATCTTCTGCGGATGCGTCGGGAAGGGTGAATAAGTATCGTACGTCGGATATTTCGTCGGAGAAAGCAATTGTCGTTCCTCTGTTAACTTGCCGATATTCTTCGCTGAGGTTAGTCAGCAGTACTCTAGCTTGGCTATTGTGGAAATGTGCGATGTCTCTTGCGATACCGGTTCTTTGGTTCTAAAGCAGCTGGATGTTCCCCTCGATGTCGGCTTCAGTGTTATTGGCTTTCGTGGCACCTGTTGTGACAATGACACTTGAGCGGGATGAGACGCTCACTTGTTCTTCCCGGACGCTCAGCGCAGCGTGATGTTCCGGAATTCTCGTCGAAGGGATGGCCTCGCCCGTCGAAAGCGTGATCAGCTTGGATCGCAGGTAGATGATCGCTTGATGCTCATTAAGGAAATCCATGGCCAAGATCACTTCGCGGGAACATTGCTGTAGAACAACGAAGGTCGCAGGATAGGTGTGTCCCTTGACAGTCACTCGCACTGTGCATCGTGCCGATGGTGCATTGAGGTGGCCCTCTGCGGTGCGAATTTATGGGCCGGCCCAAGCGGTCATGGCTTTCCTCAGCTGCGCAGGGAATGTTCCATTCATCACCGAGTAATCGGCTCCTCTATCGACTAGAGCGGTAACTTTCCGGCTCTCGATTACCACTTCTAAGTCGGATGTCACGGCTTTGCGTTGCGCATCGTCCTCGGGTTCTGGTGGCGGCTTCGTCGTATACGTGAATCGTGGGTAGGGCGTGTCGATGAAGCTTTTCTAGGTGGTGGCGTTATTTTGAAGACGGTTTGCGTCATGGTCAAGGTTGTCATTGTATGCGGCGTCAGCGTGTCGGGAACGGCGTATTCATGCTATGATCATTCGAGGATGGTCGGCGTTTTGTTCGTGATTAACCTCACCTCCGGAGGCTGCTGTCTTTAGTTTGCCCTACGGGGGCTGGGAGACGTACCTCGTATCGAGGCCGCGTAGCTTCGGCGTGACGACGCAGAACGCCAGGCTGACGGCGATGGTGAGCGCTAAAGACGGTTCGGACTCCTCTCCACCCAGGTACTCGTCGATTTCTTGCGGAGGTTGGCCGAAGCATGGCCGTGGGGCGTCAGCGGCAAAGCCACGAAGACCGATAAGGTGGTACGGGCAGTGACGAAGAATACGACCAGCTTCACCGCAATGGAAGCTCTGTGGGCGGTTGTCTCAAGTGTTCCAGGCGTCGCATTTCCTGGGGCTTGGGCGTCGTTCTTAGGCTGGGCGGGCGAGGGCAGGAGGCGGCGTTCGGGAACAGCTGGTTCACGTCTAAGAGGTGGCCTTAGGCTGTGTCGCTGCGGCTGACCGGGACTGCGTACTGCGGCGGCGTACGTCAAGGCTGGAGCTTAAGCTGGAGGCGTCGATGACAAGGAGCCAAGCGCATGCTGCACTTCTTTGACGATTTTTTCAACGGTCGCTACTTGAGGCTGGTTGGAAGATGGTAACAGGCGACGCAGCTCTTCCTGTACAATATCGCAGGAGACACCCCGCAGGCTTCCTCCGAATTCTGTGTCATCCGAGTGGGTAGTTGGGGTCACTTGGAGCTTTCTAGGGATATGGCGGCCTCGTGCTTCCAAGGCTTTCTCAATGGTGGCTGCTTCGCTGGTGAATTCAGCGCCGGTCTTCGGTGGATTGCGCGTTAGACCAACGAACAGTGCCTCTTTAGCACCACGCATCAAAAGCTCCACCTTCTTCTCTTCTTTCATGTCAGGATCGACAAGCCGAAAAAAGCACTTCAAAGTTTCCATAGGTACGCTGTCACTGTCTCATTGGGGTGCTGGAAATCATGACTGTAGAAGCAGCTGAGCTCTTTCTTTCCTGATGATGCTTTTGATTGCCTTCAGGAACTCCCGCTTGAACGATTCTCACATCGCCAGAAAAGCTTCGTGGTTTTCGAACGAAATTCTGGCTGGTAATTCCAGGGGAAGAGGGCATGGCTTACTTTAGTCTGGTCATGCCAAATATTGAAGACGGCGACACGGTCAAACTGTTCCATTGATTCTTCAGGGTCCTCGGGTGGTGAACCCTTTAACGTGGGCGCGAATCGGGGCTGGTGAAAAATAATGGGGGCTGCTGTCGTAGCCATGGTTGACGTCGGGTTTGAGGAGTCCTTCTTTGCTCGCGTACGATCCCGTAGTAGTCCGTATTCAGGTGAACGCCTCTGGGGACGACGGCTTCTTTGCACTTTGTTTTCGGTTGGGACGGCTTCTGTGGCTTTCTCGCGATCTGCTTCTTCAAGACGGCTCGGGCTACTTTGGTGGCTCCCAGGGGGTGAGGGCGACAGGGCCATCCTTTAGCACCTCCACCACATGTCACGTAGTGCTGACTGTGAAGATTCGCGGCAATATTTGTGATCATCGAACACTTTCTTTAACGGGATCCGCTATGTCCACTTGATTTTTCTACTCCAGAGTCTTTAGTACCACCATCGTCATACAACGTTCTCACGATATTAGCTGACTTTTCAGCTATCTTATATTCCGCCGATTAACTGGTACGATTTGTCAAACTTCCGTGCTTCTGCTCAACTACTTAAACTTATTTTGCGCTTTAATCTATCTCAAGTCATCAGCCTGGTAACTCGCGTCACCATCTTTATTTACGTGCTCCTCACTTATTCTCGTAGCATAATTCGCGATATATCCAACCCATTCGGTAACTGACGATGAAAGCAAGAAACGGACTACGGAGGTCCACGTAGGAGATGCCTCTCGCCAGCGCAATGTAGACGCGTTAGCGTAGAGCTCATGGAGCGTTCAGCCATGCGTGTCAGCAGAGTGACACACCGTTTCATAAATTTCCAACAGGCTCCAACGCTCCGCGCCGGAGAAAGCGATGCATCGCAAATCTCAGAGATCGAAAGCAAAGCGATGCTGGAAATGACTGCTGATTCTGGCCAGTTCTTGCGGCACGATTTCTTCTTTCCTGGCATCTGGTATCTCCAAAGGACCTTAAGCTAGTAGGGCACTCCTGCGCAGCTTTTGTGTTAACACTCGCCTTCGCCGTTGCAACGTCGGCAGACACAAGCAACTCCTCTGAGAGCTGTGATGGTGGTGAAAACTGTGGGGTTAAAGGAGCTCCTGGGCTGGGGTGGCAGCCCAGGGCCACATCATGATAAAACCATCAGAAAATGCATGCAAGAGAGGAATGTACGAATTTCCGGATTTTTCGCCGCATTTTTCCTTGACGGGCCAGAGGCACAAGGCTCAATCTTGGAATGCGCACTTTACGAGAGGAGCCAGTGGAGCGAGCTGGCCTAATGCGGCACCTCACTTCCCGCCCTGCAACTTTGTGTCGTTCGAGCAGTAACATTGTGCGGATAGCTGTGTCGGCGACAGACCAGTGACGACAAGCTGCGTGTCGGTGCTTCCTTATTATTCGCGGAAAACTGTGCAATCGTCGACGACAGCCCTCGCTTGTATGATGCTCACATGGTCAAATGCTTCATATCTCATCAACTACCGAATTAGCAGTAAACAATGTACAGCCTTTGTCGAAAGTAACCAGGCTGCATGGTTTGCTTCTCACTCGTATAGTAGAGCCCTCACGGCTTCCCTAAAGAACAAAAAGTTTTTTGAAGGTGAGAAGAGGGGTTCTTCTTACCGTGCAGAGATTCAGAGCTTTAGGGCTGGCATAATATCTTTAATATACGACTGAGAAGAAAAACGTGCAGCCTGGTTACTTTTGACAGACTGTACATACATGTACAGAGGGCAAAACGCATGCCTAGAACAACCAAACTGTCTTCCGGAGCTCCCAAAGCCGCTGCGACCAAGAAAGCAAAAAATGACGATGAAATTCTATGAGTTTAAAAGCATATGTTTACATCCAGACCATTTTTAACCAAATCTTACCGCTAGTTATCGCGTGTTACGCCCGAAACACGCTCAGAGCGTGTTCTAGACATGCGTTTTGCCCTCTGTACATGCGTAACCGGATTAGCGTGCGCTTTAATCAAACAATGGGCACTCATTCATGGGGCGAAAAAACTGAAACTGTATATTTATCTAATACTGAAATAGAAGGATGATCCCAACTTTTAAAATTGTAATCCTGTGTGCCCTTTATACGCCTTTAAATCCGTTTTGTACCGACCTCAGTTGTAGGTTACTTCAGATGCGATATATCCTGAGGCACAGATCAAGTTAGCGAGCATTACAGAAGCGGTATTAGAAAATTCAATCACTGAGTTCACATATATATCCACACATTACCCTGTCAGCTCGCTGCCATCATATGCCAGCGTAGACACTTTTGCTAAGGGATACTGCATGCATGCATATCTCTCATAGAAAACTTATGCACTTGAGCTTCCTTGTGTAGCGTGCCTCCAAAATCAGTTGTGCTCGCTTTCCATGATATCTGGCAATTAACCGTATATAAAGATTGGCAACTGCACTACAGGCTCTGAAACACGAAACAACTGTCAAGCGCTGTTCGATTGAACGAGGCCCATTAGATACGCCAGAAAGACTACACGCACATCAGTTTCCGTGCGTTTCATGGAGCACGATTGAAGGCGATATAATTATGCACAGCAGCTACATTTAATCAAACCCATATCTTCTTAAGGTTGCTTTGTATGCCCAGTGTGTGATAGTGTACGTATAGCTCTTGTAATCTCCCGTTTTTCTGCTGTGAAATGAAAATTTATACGGATGTAGCAATCAGCGGGCGCATGCACCATCCTTAGTGTAGCTCCCGTACCTTTTGCCACGTTTCTTGCCCTCCTCGCTGCAAAACAGTTTCAACATTCCTGCCTAGCCGCACTTGTTATTGCAACCTGATAAGTACTTAATAATAAGCCGCAAAGGCTGATCAGTGAGTTTACAGAAAGGCTTTCATAAATGCGTTCCAGTAAATTCGCATGCTGCCGCAACATGGAACTGATGTGTCATTGTCCATGTAATAGGGGCATACTGTACATGATGATGCGCCTGCATCTGACATCCTTGTATTGAAGAATATGGCTTTTTAAGCAGAAAGCCTTTCATGGCTCATCATTCCGTCCGGCCGTCTGTCACACTATAGCTGTCACGCCTCCTGATGACGTCATCAGTGGTGAATATGCCGTAACCTGGCCTCCTTCCCAGCAGGGCTCAACACTAGTCAGGCGCAGCCTGCGGCCGCGCTACAGGGCCCAGCTCCACTCGGGCAACGAGGGCATAAAAGAACGTCGACCGTCGCAAGAGAAGAGATAGCGCCGTGCTCAGCCGGCGGCGGCTGGAGAGGGCGAAGTGGAGGAGGAGACGAAGCAGAGGGCAAGCGACGAACACAGGTAGTCAAATCGGCGCCAAAAAGCATTCGCCTCGCGCACTGTCGGTCGTAAAAGTGCCCCCTAATTTTTGCACTACTCTCGCATTATGAGTTTAAGCCTCTTTGAGACTTTTTAGGCAAGACCACCGCCAGCCTCTCAACCCACTGTGCATAAGCTGCGCCTTCAAACAGGACTTCTCCTGCCTCCTGCTCAACAGCTGAGCTTGTTCGCGGCTCCCCAACTTCGCATTTTCAGTGGTTTCAACGAGGTTTTCTACCACCTGCCACCCCTGAAGGCTACACCCAGCTGCTCCGCGATGTGTTTCGGCGCCATCAGCATCGGTTTTTATCGGTCAAACGCAGAACAGCCGCCCGCCTCAGCGTTTCGCGTCCTTGAGTGCCGTTCGGTGTCGTACACAGTCTACCTGCATGGTTACGCTCACCAGGTAGCCCTAGAGCGGCTGGAGCGAGCCTACTTCGTCCCGACTCCGTCGTCTTTTACCTCCTTTCGCGCTTCTCCATTGCGACCCAGTGATTTCGCCACGTACAGTCTTTGTCAAAAGTAACCAGGCTGCATGGTTTGCTTCTAGCTCGTACAGTGGAGCCCTTAGAGCTTCCCTGAAGCTGAAAGGGTTGTTAAAGGTAAGGACTGGGGGTCTTCTTACCTTCCATCACCTTTGGATCTTTAGGAAAGCCACAAGGGCTCCACTATACAAGCTAGAAGGAAACCATGCAGCCTGGTTACTTCTGACAAAGACGGTACATTGGCGCTGATGCTCTCCTCTCGCTCGTAACCCTAGCTCCCCACTGAAGGGATAGCCGGGGAGCAGCGCCAACCTTTCGCCACCGTCTTGGCATCACCGGCTGAAGAGGAGAAGGGAAACACACTCAACGGGTGACAGAGGGCTCTAATTCCATATTTAATTCCTCGCAATACGTACCCAAAGTTAATCATTAGCTTGGCACCAAAAGGTAATCTATTAGCTTGGCACCAATTTGCCTTCTTTGGGCTTTCGTCACTGAACCCTGGCCAATCCCCCGCCGTGGGTATGTGCCATGCCACCAAGGCAACAACAACAACAGCTTGGTCTCCGGGACGGCTGGAAGAGAGAATAAAACCTGCTCTTGGGTTTGTCAGAGAGCTGGGTGCGGGTCCTGTCTCCAGCTGCGCTCTGCTGAAGTCAGTACCTTTCCTCTGTTGTTTTTAATATACATTAATGATCTACCTCCGTCTATTTCTTCAAATATACACATGTTCGCGTACGACTGCGTCATTTACCGCGCAATCAATAACATATCTGACTAAACTGCTCTCTAGAACAATCTAATCAGCGCTTAAGAATGGTGCAATAATTCCCTAATGATGCCAAATGCCAACAAATGTAAATGCATGTACTTCTCCCGCCGGCGCAGTCCCTTTTGTTTTCCATACACAATTCTTAACACACCCCTGGAACTAGTGCAGTCTTACAAATACCTAGGTGTAACCCTCTATCACGAATTGTCAGCCGCCGCGAAGGCTCAGTGGTTATGGTGCTCGGCTCCTGACCCGAAAGGCGCAGGTTCGATCCCGGCCGCGGCGGTCGAATTTCTATGGAGGAGAAATTCTAGAGGCCCATGTACTGTGCGATGTCAATGCACGTTAAAGAACACCAGGTGGTCGAAATGTCCGGAGCTCTCCACTACGGCGTCTCTCATAGCCTTTGGCGCTTTGGGACGTGAAACCCCATAAACCAAACCAAACCACGGATTGTCAGGAAGCATACATGTCAATAACATTATCTCCGCAGCTTACAAAACCTCAGGTTTTCTCAAACTAAATCGGCGAAACGGCCCGGAACGTACAATAGCATATAAATAACTTGTTAGGCCAAAACTCGAACATGCGTCACTCATTTGCATCCGCACCAAGCATATCTCGCTGACGCATTAGAATCAGTTCAAAATCGCGCTGTTGGATTTGTTCGTGCATCGTACTCATATAATATCATAGTTTCATTTCTCAAAGCAGAATCCGGTTTATCCCCGCTTTTATGTCGACGTCGCACTGCCAGCCTTTCACTGTGCTACAAGCTCTTTTCATCCGTTAATCAAGCACCATACATCACAGCAGCAGCACGCATATCATATCGAACCAGCCATCGACTCCAAGTTGCGCGCCCACGTGCACGGACCACCACTTTCAATGCATCGTGGGAGGGAACAGCGCGAAACAAAACGACGGACAAAGCAAGAGGACACAAAGACGAGCGCTGACTCGAAACTGAATTCTTTATTGAAAAACGAAAACATATATAAATCACACTCACGTGAACAAACAGAGCAACGAGCATTGGTCTAGCGGAATCAAGACCATCAAACGCACAATATGCCACGTGGTGAACTCCGAACAAAAGCACCCCTCAAAACCAAAATGAAGCAAGTCACGAATTATCTAAAAACGATACTTCTTTGTTAACTAATGCCAAAGAAGGCTGGCTGATACACTGTGATTCCTTCTTTCAATGCCTCATTTTTCACTTCTTTCACTTTCTATGCCTCATTTTTCTTCGGAACCGCCACAGACTGCAACGGCCTTCCCCAAGAAATCGCTGCTACTACCTGGCCATCTTCGCTTTTGCAATTTGTATGCGACCATTATTTCAATAATTATTTACCATGATCCTTGCTCTATGTATAGGAATCCACCTCTATGTAATGCCGCTACGGGGGACAGTTAAGGTTATAAACTGAACTGAATATACATCTTCTACGATATGCACACACTTTGTAGGGTGTCTGAGATCGTTCAGCTTAGAATCTGCGGAGCTTGGACGTCACCGGCAAGCATAAAGTAAAGGTTTCGAGCGCAGTGGCTTCACTTCTTCACTTTATTCACCTTAAAGACCCCCCTTCAGGGGGTATTACATAAGGGGTGGGTTAATATATTCAACAATAATAAATACATGTCATTGCAGTATGATACAAGTGGTTACAGCGGATAAGAATGAAGATGGGCACGTGATGGCGGCAACATCGGCGGGGAGGGCATTCCAGTCAACAATGGTGCGGGGAAAAAAGGAACCTGAAAAAGTTGCAGTGTGCGATAGAGGCCGGGCGATCTGCAACGGGTGTGCAGTGCGGTGAGTATGCGGGTCGGATGAGGTTGGTTGGTTGGTTGGTTTATGGGGTTTAACGTCCCAAAGCGACTAAGGCTATGAGAGACGCCGTAGTGGAGGGCTCCGGAAATTTCGACGACCTGGGGTTCTTTAACGTGCACTGACATCGCACAGTACACGGGCCTCTAGAATTTCTCCTCCAAAGAAGTTCAACCGCCGCGGCCGGGATCGAACCCGCGTCTTTCGGGTCAGCAGCCGAGCACCATAACCGCTGAGCCACCGCGGCGGCATGGGTCGGATGAGAAATGTGAGGTGTTTGATTCAGAGTGCTATGGAAAAACTTGTGGAGCAAACACATGCAGGCGACGCGACGGCGAGCTTCAAGGCTTTCGAGACCTGAATTATTCTTTAGAGATGATACGCTGATCGTATATGAATATGCAGAATGAACGAAACGAATGGCTCGATTTTGAACTGATTCGAGTGCATGTGATAGGTATATTTGGTGTGGATTCCAGATGGGACTGGCGTACTCGAGTTTAGGTCTAATAAGGGTTTTGTAAGCTAGAAGTTTCACGTGTTGCGGTGCATGACGAAGATGACGTTTTAGGAATCCTAGAGATCTGTTAGCAGATGATATGGTTGTGATAATGTGTGTTCGCCAAGAAAGATCGCTACAGAGTGTTACACCGAGGTACTTGAACGATTGGACGCTTTCTATAGATCAGTTGGCAGCTGTATAGGAAAAAAATAAGGGGGTTGCGTTGACGGCGAAATGACACGAGTTTGCATTTTTTAGCGTTTAGTGTCGTTAGCCAGAGGTCACACCATTCGTGGACGCGGTTGAGGTCATTTTGAAGAGCCACTTGATCAGAAATGCTAGTAACGGTACGATAAATTACACAGTCATCGGCGAATATGCGAATTTTACAGGATACTTGTGGCGCCAGGTCGTTAATATAATGTAGCGGATGAAATGGCTTTTATACAGGTGAAGGCTGGACGGAACACAGCTGGCCGGAAACGGCTCAGAGCCCAGATCAGTCTGCGCGCGCCTCCCTCTTGTTCCTCCAAGTCCTCAGTCAGCCACTACGCGGCTTAACAATTTCCCCGGGGGCAGACGATTCTCGTCCTCGAGAAAGTCAGGCAGATCGGCGCTGGCAGCGCTTCAAGCGGGCCACATGAACGACTTGTGTTTTGCGGGAACGGCGTTTATCCGTCGTCACCTTGGCGATGACGTAATTCACGTCATTCAGTCGGTCCAACACGACGAAGGGGCCATCGTACTTATGCAGAAACTTCTGATATAATCCTCGCCTGCGGGTTGGCGTCCAAAGCCAGAAAAAGTCTCCAGGAGAGTAAGTGACTGCACGATGATGTAGGTCGTAGTACTCTTTTGAGCGGCGTTGAGAGGCCAGGGTACGTAAACGGGCTATACGACGGGCTTCTTCGGCACGGCAGAGTATCTGGGCAACGGACGCGTTGTCGTCGAGGGAAAACGGGAATATCGTATCGAGGAAAACGCGGGGAGTTCGGGCATATAGCAAATAGAAGGGAGAATATCCGGTGACCTCATGATTTGCCGTGTTATAAGCGTACGTCACATGTGGCAACAATATATTAAGAATGAAAGCGGGCCGAGCACAGATCCCTGCGGAACGCCGGATGTTATAAGGAGAGTGCTTGAGTTGCGATAACAGAAACAAACTGAGAACGCGTAGCTAGGAATTCTTTAATCCAGTCTAGAATATTAGGGTGCAGATTTAAAAAGGCTATTTTAAGTAATAGGCGTTAGTGGGATACCTTGTCAAAAGCCTTCGCGAAATCTAAAAATAATGCATCGGTCTGTAGGTTACGGTGGAGGTTAGCATGCAGATCGAAAGTATCGCAGGAGAGTCCCCTACGAAACCCGTGCTGAGCTGGATGAAAAAAGTTGTTAGAATCTAGGTAGTTTATGACATGGGAATAGATGGCATGTTCCACGATTTTGCAAGGCACACTGGTTAAGGAGAAGGGGGAATAATTCAGTGGGGAGTCCTTTACGCCTGATTTGTGGACCGGAATGACCCTCCCAACCTTCCAGTCATCCGGTAGCATTCCTGTTGAAAGCGACTGCGAATACAATAATGAAAGATATATGGCTGAAATGTGTTTGGTGTTTTTCGGTGTTTTAGAGTTGATTTCTTCCACTCCAGCCGCTGATGAAAGTTTTATTCTGTCCACATGGTTAGTGATGCCTTGCATCGTGATGTCAAGGGGTGGCATTGTTGATAGTGCTACAGTAGGCGGAGTGGGCAGTGATGAGTCTGTTTCGTCTGTGAAGACAGACGCAAAAGCGCGGTTAAATATTTCAGCACATTCATCACCAGTGGCATCCTCACCCGCGGCGTTTGTAACAGGTGTGTTGCATGTTGCTTGGAGGTTTATTATTTCCCAAAACCTCCTGGGGTTATTGGTTAGGATTTTTGGCAGATCTTTTTGAAAAAAGGCATGTTTGGCGCAGCGAACTGCAGCATAATATGATTATTCAGCTGTATAGTAGCGTTCCCATGCATCGGCACTTCGATTCCATTTCGCAGTACTATAAAGTCGTTTTTTTTTCTTTCTAATCTTTTAAGATCATGTGAGAACCACGGTTTTTGGCGGTTTGCACGAAAGCTAATACAGGGAATAAATTTGAGTGATAGTTCGTTTAACTTGTTTTTGAAGACTGACCAGTTATCACTGAGAGTCCGGAGATAAAATACAGATTGAAAACAGGGCAGAAAAGCTTCTAGTTCGCTATTGATTGCTTCGTAATTTTCTTTATCGTACAGGCGGATGGTTTTCGTGAACGTTTGGTGGGAGGTGGGGGAAAACTTGAACGTGGCATGAATAACCTTATGATCACTGACTTCGCGCAGGTATGTATTCGATGATAAGCTTTCAGGGTCGTTTGTGAGTATTAAATCTAGGATGTTTGAAGATTCATGCGTAACGCGAGTCGGTTCGAGCACCATTTGCCTCAAGTTAAAATTTAAACAAACATTTACAAAATCTCTAGCTTCAGAGTTACCTGCTGTTAGTGGGCCTAAATTTTGCCAATCTATACTCGGGAAGTTAAAGTCTCCGAAGAGAACAACTTGTGCAGTGGGGTATTTGTTTGTAATTTGATCTAGAGAATCGTTTAGTTTAGGAGCGAATGACGGGTTGGTGTTAGGGGCCCTGTAGCACACGCAAAGCAGAACGGTTTGCGGTGAGGCGCTGCATTTTAACCATAATATTTCTAGATCTGAAGTTATGTTAACAACAGAACACGAAATTTGGTTGTTAATAGCAATAAGAACACCTTCTCCGCGTTTGCCCTGACGATCTTTGCGATAAACAGTAAAATTCGGTAAGTCATCTAAAACTTTATTATCACTGACGTCGCTTGATAGCTACGTTTCCGTTAGGATTAATATGCTGCTGCCAGAAGATAAAAAGAGATTAGACAAGGCCTCGCGCTTTGGAAGGAAACTGCGTGCATTGGTGTAGATTATAGAAAAGGAAAGATTAACTCGACAGTTAGTCGGTGGCTGCTTGCGCGCTTTCCGACGGCGAAAAGATTCCTATGGGATTTCTTTGACTGACTGCGTAGCTTGGTCAAAGATATACCGTTTCGGCCCCATGTGCAGAGTTTTGTAACGGAAGGAAAAGGGTGCAGACTTGGTCCTAGCAAAGGCCACAAGGTGTTTTCGTGCGTTTCGAACGGGTAGAGAAAAATCTTCGCCAATGCTGAAACCAGTGTCTTTAAACTGAGTGCCTTTCGAGAGTATGATCCCTTTTGTTTTGATTGATCTCAGCTTCACTATTATTGGCCTTTTGCGGTCATTGCTGTGGCGGCCGAGGCGGTGTGCGCGCTCTATTTCTTTAGGTTATATCACCAGGTTGAGGGTGTCAAGGCAGTGTTGAATGATTGTTTTTTCTGATTGGTCCTAAGACTCTTTCTCATTTGAGTGCGGAAGGCCGTAGAATACAAGGTTGTCTCTTCTCGAGCGGTTCTCGAGATCGTCCAGACGCGTGTTCAAATCAAAAAGCTGCTCTGTCGTTCTATCAGCGTTTGCTTGAAGTGTTTCCACTTCGGCTCGAAGGGTGGTAAGGCACTCGCATTGGGTTTCGAGGTCAGCAATCCGTTTTCTTAGGGCAGATATTGATTTATCAGTTGCTACCAGTTGACTTTTAAGGCCCTGCACTTCAGTGATAAGTTGTGACTGTCCGGCGGACAGCTTTTGTAATTCAGTCATAATATCATCAAGATTGTGTGGTCCCTGATTCGTTTCAACGTCGCCCGACAGTAGTAGTAGAGCGCGAACGACATTTACACATTCAACAGCAAGTTCAAGGCAACACTGCGGGCTCGGCAGCTGTACCAGGCAATAGTTGCTAGTTTTCTTAGCGAAAAGGGAACCACCGACCTGCATAGCGAAGGTAAGCGGATTAGCGGCCCGTGCAGTGGCTCAGCCGCAGAGCCCACAATGTGCCGAAGGTGGGTGTCGCTCTTTAATAGATGACGTGTATGATGCTGTCGGTGACGATGATGACGCCGATGTGGCCTCGTTGGTCCGGCATACGAGAGGTGGCGTGGCCAGGGGTTCCGTATCGTTGGTGGCGACCAGTTGCAAGGTACACAGTTCATCTTGTTGATATGGTGTCCGGATGTCAGCTGCGTAGCCGGGTGTCCCGATCGTCAATATCGGCAGGAGAGCAAAGGTGACGACTTGAGCAAGGACCTGCATAGCGAAGGTAAGCGGATTAGCGGCCCGTGCAGTGGCACAGCCGCAGAGCCCACCTTCATCATCATCATCATTTTATTCCAACATCAACATTACAGATGCTGAGGACCGTGAACAAAAAGCCTCTAACTGGGCTTGACGCGGTTCACGGCCCCTAAAAGCATGGCATTGGCAAAAAAACTAGAATACAAACACAACGCATCAGACATGGGAGGATATGGCACAAAATCAAGACATAAGCAAAGACAATTACTAGATTAGGAGAGTGTTTAATGAAGTATACAATGTACGGTGCAATGAAGAAAAAGGTAGAAAGTGCAATTGCTGTGGCTATGATATATTTACAAAAAACAGTATTGTGGCTATGAAACAACTCGTTTGTTTAGATGCGACGGGAGCATATTACGTAGCATCTGGTGACCATAGTTAGTGCGTGCTCGAGGTATTTCCCACAGTTCAGTACTGCGGGTATTCCGTGTTTTTCGTTTAGGTGTGAGGCTTGCTATGCCGCCTAAAATTAACCTTTAATCTGTACCGTGGCTGTACCTGATCTCCTTGGGAAATGGTGTGGCGGTCACGAAAGACGAAAGCGCCTTCGCCAGCGCTCGAGGAAGGGCAGCAGCAGAAGAGGACGAAGAAGAGCGATGGCGAAGGCGGGGACGGGCATCTCCTCTCAGCCGGCAGAGAAGAAGCAGCCGCACGATGTCCCCAAGGACGACAGCAGCAGCGGCTTCATCGACGCCGAGGCGCTGTCGACGACCGCCGTGGAGGACGTGAACAACTACGTGCGTCTGCCCCTCGTCTTCGTCAACATGCTGGTGCTGCTGTTCTGCCTGCTGGGCTTCCTGAGCTCGCTGTACACGCTGCTGACGCGCTCAGCGCCGCCCGGTGCGCCAGGGCGCAACATCGTGGTGGTGCTCTTCCAGCGGCCCGAGAAGGCCGCTCTGTTCCTGTCCAGCGTGGCGTTCGTCACCGCCTCGTTCGGCTTCCTGGGCGCCCTGCGCGAGAACGTCACCTTCCTCAGCGTGTACGTGCGCCTGCTGAGCGTGCTAGCGCTGCTGCTGCTGGTCGGCTCGGGCCTCGTGTTCTTGCTGCCCTCGGCGGCACGGCGCTACGTGGAGCGATCCGTGTCGCGCGACATGATCGCCGCCTACCGGGACAGCGCCGAGCTGCAGGGCTTCGTGGACTGGATGCAGCTGCGGTACCACTGCTGCGGCGTCTCTTCCGAGGGCTTCCGCGACTGGAACCAGAACCCTTACTTCGCCTGCGACTCCGGCAACCTGAGCCGCGAGCGCTGCCACGTACCGGTGTCGTGCTGCCGCCGCAACGAGTCGGCAGGGCGACCACCCGCCATCGACTGTGCCCACAACGTGCTCCAGGTGAGCCACGCCAGCGACTGAGCGCACTCTGTACGCGAAATTTTAATAGCGCTGCCGCACACTTAATTCGGATGCAGATCCCACAGTTTGCTAAAACAGAACGTAGATCTGAAAAAGAGCAGCTGCATAGCTAAACACAACACAAAACAAGCCCAGACGCACGTCTGGGTTAAGATGCTTTAAAGAGTGCTGTCTCAGAAGGAGTTGCCAAGAATATATCTCGCGATGCCACGAAAAGCCACACCATCGTGAGTATTCGATGTGAAAAGCCTAGAGCTTTGCCTTTGTGTTGGCATAATGCTTGCAATCATTTGTACTTCAAGGTTCTTGAATATGACACCTACACTGGATTTTACACTGATGGCTCAAAAAAAGAAGGTGGTGTTGGAAGTGCAAAAATTCAAGGAAAAAATAAAAAAAATGATACGACTACCAGAGTGCGCATCGCTTTTTAGTGCCGAGTCTTGTGCCATCTTCGCAGCTGTAGAACAAATGTAAGAGAACGTCAAGAATAGCGTCATTTACACCGATTACCTCGTTAAGCTCAAAGCACTGCACTATAGAAATGCGGCTGAATCTATAATGGGAAACATCGAACATACGAGCGGTGTTCAATAAATATTTCCCCTGACACACTTCTTGTGGACAGAGAGCAATGAAACTTTGCAGATTTAGTAGTCCTTCTCTACATAGGTGCCACCCAGGGACACACACATCTCCCGTCTTTTTAAGCAACTGTAAACAACTCGTTTGTAGAAGTCGACAGGTTGCTCCAAAAACCATGTGCTGACTTCAGAAATCAGAGTCTCATCAGCTGGAAAATGCTTGCCCTTCAAATATGACTTCACTGTTGCAAAGAGGTGGAAGTCCGATGGTGCGAGATCGAGTGAATAAGGGGGATGCGGTAGAATTTCAAAGCCGCAGCAGCGTGCTTCCATCTGGGCAAAGTGTGAGTTCTGAAGTGGGGCATTGTATTGCAGAAGCCGGACACCTTTGGTGAGCATGCCGCGTTTCTTGCTTTTGATGGCGTCCCGCAATTTCTGCAGCAGTGAGCGTAGTATGCCCCAGTAATCTGGCACCCTTTGCTAGGAAATCCATCAAGACTACTCCGTGCTGGTCCCAAAAGACTTTGAGCATGGCCTTGCCCGCCGAGGGCTGAGACTGTGCCTTCTTTGGAGGCGGTGAGTCCAAGTGCTTCCATTGCATCGACTGCACTTTAGTTTCCGGATAATAGTGATGGCCAGCTTTTGTCATGTGTGATCAGTCTGTTGAAAAAGTCCTCCTGGTTTCCATGGCACATGGTCAAAAGATACTGGGAGCATTCGACTCGTTCCTGCTTTTGTAAAGGTGTGAGCAGCCGGAGAACCCAGCAAGCGGATACCTTACGCGTATGAAGATGGTTCTGAATGGTATTTTCTACGGACCCAACACCAATCTTGACATTTTGGGCTAGGTCTCGAACGGTTGCGCGGCGATTTTCTAAAATGGCGGCCTCCACTTGCTGGATTGTGTGTTCACCGATAGCGGAGTGAGGTCGCCCTGCAATCGGAGCCGTTTCCACCGATGTCCGATTGCATTTTAATTGACGATGCCAGTTCTTCACTACATCATATGATGGGAAATCCTCCCCATAAACCTATTTTATCTCATCGAACGTCTGCATTGGAGTGCGGCCTTTCAAGTACAAGAACTTAATGACTGCTCTGTATTCCACTGCATCCACTACCACACCTCTCACAACTTCAGCACTTGTAAACGAAAGACCGTTATTAGTTGAGAGTTGCACGCTGGCACGTGAGCTATAGTGACTTAAGTCATTACACACGCGCAGTTTTAGCATCCTGCAATAAAGAGAAGTTAGTCAGGGGAAATCTTTATTGAACGCCCCTCGTATTGTAGTAAAATCATAAAACAAAAACATAACATTAAATTCTGCTGGGTCCCTAGCCGTGTTGGAATTGTGGGTAATGAGAAAGAAGATGCATGCGCTGCACAAGCCCCGAATGGTCAAATGAGACAAGTGAACGAAGCGGACAGAGATTGTTTGAATTCAATATATACCAAACCAAATCAGAAATATGTGTCAGGCTACATGGGAAGAGTACGTAAAGAACAAACTGCGTTTTGTAAAGCCCATTTTAGGATAATGGGAATCATGTAGACGTCACATGAATCAAACGCATCACATGTCGCACTTCAAGTTATGCTAAATCATTCATACCCAAAACCATTATTGATTGGAACCGGCTGCCTTACAGAATCGCAACTGAAACGAATGCGACATCATTTCATGAACTTTTAAAAAATCAAAGTCATGTGTAGTTTTCTTCTAGTTCTGTTCTGCTCACCGCAATGTTTTCGAGTTTTGCTTTTCGTTCTGTTTATTCCGTTGTTTTTATCTTTGTGTTTTCTTTTCTTGCTTTTTTTATTTTGTTTATTTTGTGTCTTGTTCCGCCACATTTCGATTCTTGCTGACTACCAGTAGGACACAGGGGCGCAATAAAAGACACGGACAGAGAAGTAGACAGGGACGAGCGCTTACTATCAACAGGCTTTATTCGACGTAGACCGTTAATATACCTTCGCTTTACCCAAGCGCCACTAAGCGAATCACAAGCACGTGGGTTCCAGAGAACATCAAAAGACTTCCGAAGGCCGGCGATTACAGAAATCTATCTAAGAAAACCATTTTAGATCGGCGAAGTATCACTGATGAATCACTGATGCAGTTATCTCCTTTTTTTCTAATGTAATAGGCTTCCACCAGTTCCCGTTCAATCTGATCGCGGCTTCTCAACAATACTTTGCAGTCCGATAAGCGGGGAAAACAGGCGACTTTAGTCTTCTTAGTGCATTCTTGGCAATGTTCCGGGAGATGGGAGCCTGTCTTCTTTAATGAGTTATTGTGCTCCAGAAGGCGCTGGTTGAGGCAACGTCCAGTTTGCCCAACGTAAACCTTCACGCAAGTGAGCGGGAACTCATATACAACTCCTTTCTTGCAAGTTACGTGGGGCTTACGGTGTTTTACGCCACACTCTTGCCGTTTTTCTTTTCTTCTTATCCGTGCACATAGACCGGACAACTTTCGCGGAGCAGAAAAAACCACTTCTACTCCGTACTTCCTGGCTACCCTCTTGATGTTGCGGGAAGTTTTGTGTACGTACGGTACCACCTCCGGCCTTGAACACTTCGTTGGGTCTTTCGCATTGCTGCGCTTGCTGCCCTTCAATTTTTTTAACAAGGACTGCGTCACAGCAAGAATGAGGGAATCAGGGAAGCCTGCCTTTTCCAGCCTTGAGACCTGTGACAAGAAGCCAGCGAGCACAGCGTGGTGACAGGACTTCGTTAGTGCAGAAGAAATACATTGTAAAGCGATAGCCCTTTTGACCGTCTTAGAATGATTGGAATGAAATGGTAGCAAATCTTTCTTTGCGCGCTGACAATATCGCCAGCAAACATGTGAAGGGTGAAATGTTAATTTTTATTTCTCTTTTCTTGCTTTTTTCCCCTGTTACTCATGTTAATGTTCCTTCTATGTATACAATTTGTATTTTTACCACCCCCTATGTAATACCCTCGTGAACAGGGCCTTTAGGGGTATCTTGAAATACAATAAATAAATAAAAAGAACGTTTTACGAAGTTACTTTATGTCGGCTACGCATTGGACACATACACCTTGCACATGATTTTCTACTCCTACTGAAAAAAACAAGATAAACCTCTTTGTGAAAGGTGTGGTGCTGAACTCGCAGTAAACCACATTTTAATTTCATGTATAAAACTAGAAGAACTAAGAAATACTTCATAACATTTTACGATGAATGTATCCCATTACACCTCATGTTGCTTTTAGTTGTGCGCGCTGGTTGATATTTCATGTATTTTTGAGTTTCTCGAACAAACCAGTGTTTTAAACAAACTCTAGGCATAAAAAGCTGCACCTTTAACAAAAACTCTAACCTTGTGTTTGGCGCATCAAAGCCTCAGTTGCTTTTTGCTCCATTGAGACCAACCTAACTAACCAACGTTTCCATCACTCCTTCATTGCGATGAGAGCGGAAAAAACCCTAAAAGGGGCACTAAAGGGGAATACTGAGTGAGGCTATACCGAAAGGGGAGGCTTACCTCATAACGAGGCACACGTGGCGCCGCCACTGCAAGATTCGTGCAGCGGCAGCGAGTGATGTATTCGTGGCCCAACACTATTTCGCCGCCTCAATGGGCAATTCGAAACACGAGGATAGCAACGCGGCAAGCATAGCCGACAGTACGAAGGAGCTCGTAATTAAAGAAACGCAAAATAGACGACGGAGACAAGACGCAAACACGAGTGCTGAATCTTTATTCTCGAATTCTGTGCACTGAGGTTGCATGTAACCGCTGTGCACAGCAAGTTGAGAACGCAAACTGTCAACGGCATTAACACTGTACGCGCTTGCTACACGGTCGGCGAAGCGGTCTCGTTTTCTCTTCAGTCATCGAATCGGCTACTTCGGGCAGGCAGTGGGCGTTATGGAATTGCAAAATGCTTGTTTCACTATTTTTAATGCGCCCTGTTCCGGACATGTGCATTCCTGCACGTCGTCAACGTGTGAAGCGCTATGCGAGCGCGTAGACTCCCATGTTTCCTGCGGAGTGGAAAGGCGAATATGCTTTTAGACGTGCTGAAAAATGTATGTACGCACCATCACCTCTCATCCGGCTCATTAAAAAAAAAAGAAAGGTTTCCCAGCTCGGGTCGTCATCATGCAGGCAGTATATGAGGCGCCGGCGCGCAAGGCAGGGTTTCTCGCGAGAAAAACGTTGAAGCAGCTGATGCGTGTTCAAGATTATGCGTACATCCAGTGTCGACAGCAATAACCGACAGGCTGAAGGCGGCAGACAGCAGCTAGGCGCAATTTAAACTGATTCGTTCCCGCTTGCAACTGACAGGAAATCGCTAACATCACAGAGCCAATCGCAAAGGTTGTCTCCGATTTTGCCAGTTTACTGCATAGTTACTCAACACACGATAATCGACAGCACAGTGCGCCGTTTGATCAGAAATGCGCCTACAATTTTGCACTCACATGTGGAGTTGAGTAAATACGTAATTGAGCGTAACTGCTGCTCGGATTCTTTTGAGAATCTGTCGCGGCATACGTGTACACTGTTTAAAATGTTCCGCCTCTTCCATAAGTGGCCCGAACAGCCGGTTAATTTGGTTCCTCTCTGATTTGAAACGTTTGTTGGTGACTAAACCCCGCAGAATCACCATTTGGCCCATTTGATCCGCACTTATGAACCAGCTCCTACATAGCCGAGGGTCCATTCATTTGTAATATTCTTCCATGCCTATCCTGAAAGTGCGCCGCCGCGGTGGCTCAGTGGCTATGGTGCTCGGCTGCTGACCCAAAAGACGCGGGTTCGATCCCGGCCGCGGCGGCTAGAATTTCTTTGGAGGAGAAATTCTAGAGGCCCGTGTACTGTGCGATGTCAGTGCACGTTAAATAACCCCAGGTGGTCGAAATTTCCGGAGCCCTCCACTACGGCGTCTCTCATAGCCTTAGTCGCTTTGGGACGTTAAACCCCATAAACCATAACCATAAACCATATCCTGAAAGTGCCTGCCATAGCGAAATGAGTCCGTGTGCACTGTGAGCGTCTTGCCGCGAAATAAGCCTGAGTCCTTCCCTGCGAGCAATTTCTGAACATTCACCCCTAAAAGGACTGCCTGCCACTTAATTTAAGCGGTCTCAGATTCCGCGTTGTATAGTAGGATGCAACTTAAAAAAACAGCAGCTGCTAACACTGGGCCGCGGTCCTTGCATTCTGTATTACTCCGCTGGCCAATGCAAACAGTAAGCGAAATGAGCTCTTTAATATTTCACTATATCAAACAATCCAGGTGTCAAAATTATAGAGCTGATAATATTTTTCTTGTGGTAAGATTCTTACTTACGTGACAAGAAACGTTTAACCAGTGGACTACTTTTTCGTCGTGGAGGGATTCTGTGCGCGGAGGCTGAATATATGTGGGCGGAGCTTCACTGCAGACTTAAGTTGTATCCGACTATAGTAATCTTATCTTGGGGCGTCAACGGCAGCAGCGGCTGCCTTGAGATGGGTGGGCTGCCAGGCTGCTTCAGTGAATGTCGCCGCTTTTGCCTCGTCCATGAGTCGAGCTCACGCCCTGCGTTGCAGATCGGAATATCATTTTGCGTGGTAAAGGCTTCCAGAACAGCGCTCTTTCATTCTGCCATGACCCTTCTCGGGGTGTACGGGATCGTGGTTTTCGGTGTGGATCATCGCAAAGAAAAACGCTTCCTTTGCCGAACCATAACTGAGTATCCAGCTGTCTGCTTATGCCCAGCTGCAGCCAAATGCCGTAAGCACTGAGCCACCGCGGCTGGTGAAAGTGCTGAACTTCGGCGCTGTAACGGCAGATGCTTTAAAATAAAGGGAGGAACAAATGAGCCGAAAGTACACAAGAATGGCCTGGTGACCTTCCGAATGTATCATCATCATCAGCCTGACTACGCCCACTGCAGGGCAAAGGCCTCTCCCATGTCTCTCCAATTAACCCTGTTCTTCGCCAGTTGCGGTCACCGTATCCCCGCAAACTTCTTAATCTCATCCACCCATCTAACTTTCTGCCGCCCCCTGCAGTCTCTAAGAGGGGCGTTTAACCTTCCAGGTTTCGTTCCACACGGTTAATTTCAGGATGCCATGCTGTACTGACCAAACCTGTGTAACGCCGTACATCGGGGGAGCAACATTATTTTCTGATTGCTGCCTGTGTACGCGCCTTGCGAATCTTGTACATAATCTAGTTAGTTAAGCAAGTGCAAGGAGGCTTCGGCGCAAATTAAGCCTTACCGAATAGTCTGTCATGCAGCCCTTCTAAAGTGCTATCCATGGCAGAATAGAAGAGGCAAGAAACCTGTTGAAAGCATGAACTTGAAGAATTGAGCAAGGAGGCTTGCCAACGTTTATACAAGGGTACAACTGTATTAAGGTCTGTCCTGTTGTCCAAGTATACAGGGTGTTTCACCTAAGATTTCGCACAATTCTTAAAAACAGGCTTTTTGAGTAAGAAGAGCGCTTTTTCGACATAGTACATCAGAAGTACATCAGTTTACGGCTAAGACGTCCTAACTAGCAGGCTGGTTAACTAATAATGAACAGTTGACTTTTTAACTATTACTGTTAGGCGCCTTAATTACAGAGAGGCGTGTAGCCCACCGTAAGTAATATCCGTATCAGTTTCTAGAATTTCGAAAACGCGATTTCCCTCGGCGCCGTGGCCCAACAAATTTTGGCAATTTCGACGAGTTCCGTGCACTGGAGAGGTTGCTTTGCCTACATGCTGCTCGAAAGCGGCTGTATATTGGAGCGATGTAGCCGAAATTTGTTGGGCCGCAGCGCCGAGGGTATCAATGTTTTCAAAATTCTCAAAACTGACATGGATATTACTTACTGCGGGATACATTCTTGTCAGTAATAATGGAGCCTAACAGTAATAGTTAAAAATATAACTCTTCAATATTGGTTAACCACACTGCTAGTTAACAGGTCTTAGCTATATTCTGATGTATTTCACTCTTTACATTGCTATGTCGAGAAAAGTGTTCTTATAACTCAAAAAGCCTATTTTTTAAAGTTGTGTAAAATCATAAGTGAAACACCCTTTATATGCCGGTTACTCTCAAGTCTCAACGCTGTCAAAAAGACCAGTGCTAACCCCAGGCGACGGAATTTGCTGTAAGTCAAAGGAGGTCTAAACTGCAACATTGCATCGAAGAAAAACGCAAATATGCTCTGTGCATCTAATTCCGGGAAAGGGCTCTAGCCTCCAAACGCAACAGATGGAACATATCAATGGAGGCTTCTCAGCTATCCATGAGGCAGCAGCATTGATGCTGCATCTGATTAATGATAACAAAGTTACCTTTGCTACTATCGTTATTAAGAAGCATATAAGCGGGGAATGTAGCCAGCTCGATAACAGATTTCACATATAACTGACTCAAGAGCTTCTTTACGCCATTGTCTCCAATTGTTATGCAGTTGTGTAAACATTTTGCACATTTTGGTGTTGGACATGCATAGGTTGGAAAGAAAATAGTATACACCCTCCCAAATAAATAATTGTTCAATTTCTGCCGCGTCCTCACACCCAATAGTGCCTCCACGGTGTTTGAGGGCCTTAATTATAGTGTTTTTTTTTACCAATTCGTGCCATAAGAAGTCTCTATGGAACCTATTTTAGGCGTCTTGAAGCTGTCGTGCGCTGAACACAAACTCGAGCACACACTCAGCGGCGCCATACCAGAGACACCAAAAACTAATATCTGTGTTCCCTTCGCATGCCTGACTCGAGATGGTTCCACGTGGTTTGTCGCAAGGGGTTCCAAATTTAAGGTCCAGTAATTCGAGTCGCATGAAACCACAGTAGGCACTGAAGCCGAACCGAAATAAGTTACGGGCACTTATGGATACGCCGTAGACGAAGTCGTTGTATCGCTGTGAAGAGAGGCTCAATTCCGCGTGCGTGATGCAGGAGGGCAAACCGCGTGGCAGTAGTAGTAGTAGTAGTAGTAGTAGTAGTAGTAGAAGACCTTTATTCGGCCATAATTTACAGGCCGAGCATGTCGACCGCCTGGGCGACCAGAAGTCGCTGTTCTTCCTCCCCTTCAGCGCCAAGCCAGTCGTGCCAGGTGGTGATGGATAAAGAAGGTGGGGGGAGGAACCCGACTGCTGAGCAGCCGGGCAATAGAAGAGGCATTGGGCCAGGTCCGCATAGATACAGGGGCAGGTGGGACAGGAAGGGTCCGACCGATAGCGATAGAGAAAGAGTATTCATCGCGAGGACGATCTCACCCGAATGTCGCTCACGTTTCCACGGTTTCTATGTAGGTGAAGAGCAGCATGCTTTTAACCAGCTACGTCCGCGCGTGTGGGCCCTGCTTGTACTGCACAGTGGTAATGGGGGTGGCAGCTGATCGGAGTGACGGGCCATGACGCAGGCCTCCGACCAGGCGGCATGGTCGCGCGTGTACACGCGCAGCTGCTCGGACGCGCTGTTCACGCGCCTCACCGAGCGCGTCTTCCCGGCCTCGATGCTGGTGTTGGGCCTCTGCCTGGCCACGCTGTTCCTCGTGGCGCTGGCCATCGCCATGCGGGAGCAGGTGCTCACGCTGTCCGCCATCTACGACGTCTACTACCGGTGAGAGTGGGCTTCGTTCTCTTTCAAAGTACCTGTGCTCATCATCATCATCCTGACTACGCCCACTGCAGGGCAAAGGCCTCTCCCGTGTCTCTCCATTTAACCCTGTGCTTCGTCATTTGCAGCGACCGTATCCCCGTAAACTTCTTAATCTCATCCGCCCACCTAACTTTCTGCCGCCCCCTGCTACACATGCCTTCTCTTCGAATCCACTCTGTTACCCTTAAGGACTATCTTGCCTTCGCATTACATGCCCTCTCCAAGCCCACTTCTTTCTGCCATTAACCCGCGTTTGTTCTCTCACCCACTCCGCCCTCTTCCGATCTCTTAACGTTACACCTATCATTTTTCATTCCATAGCTCGCTGCGTTGTCGCCTTAACTTGAGCTGAAACCTCTTACATGAGGCATTGGTGTAGTTTCTACAGGCTTGCAAGAGCTCGTTTTTTTTATTTCGTGTTGCTAGCCGCCATCTAGAGTGATCACTTTACGCGTGCTTGAGACAATCTTCTAAATATATTATCTGGAAATTCTTTATGTGGTCTGAACGTTAACTTTTTCTCAATCACAATTGAGACCAAAACAGAAGTCAATGGTTAGATAGGTTATAGCCTCTCGTCCAAATGTCGACAGAAAAGGGCCACAGAGATAACACAGATAACTATAATGGTCTTCGTACCAAAATGCTGACAAGCGTACTCCAACCCCCTCAAGCTTTACGATATATGATGCGACTTAAACCGGCCCCACTTGTTCCATGCATGCGCTCTGATCCAAAGCGTAAACGGACGGGTCGTATGCCGGCTGTTCCTTGGTTGCGTCACCTGAAGGGGGCCGAGGCAGCTGAAGGCTTTGTTGACAGAAAGCACAAACCAGACGTTGCGAGTGGAGTGTCACCCCCTGCCATCTGGTGGTCGTTGCAGGCGGCTGGAGGAGGGCCAGGCCGTCATGGTGGCCAGGGACACCAGCGGCCTGCGGGAGGCCCAGGCCCGCCGCCAGAGTCGCACCGAGGAGCAGCGTCCGGACCTGTGGGCTCTCCTCCGGGGCACCGCCAACTGACTCCCCAATTCACACCGCCACCGAACCCCGCAATACACCCGAGCTCACGACAGCCACCATTTTCTGCATTGTCGCTTTTATTCAGTGGTCTTACGCTAGATGATCGATGTTGTATGTAGTGGTGTGCCATCGCCGCCTGTGTAACCGACTCTACACCAGGCCTTGCGAAAAGCACCTTAGCTGGTTTATATTGCGCCCTATTCCAACCGTTTTGCTCAACGCACAAAAAACGCCGCCGCGGTGGCTCAGTGGTTATGGTGCTCGACTTCTGACCCGAAAGGCGCGTGTTCAATCCCGGCCGCGGCGGTCGCATTAACGCGGCGGTCGCACTCATAACCTTTCCGAGTGACTTCTCCTTTTCCCATTTTTCACTGAACACAAGCATTTGTCACAACTTCATTTCGAGAAATGGCATAGCTCGCTCGTACTGCTCAGCTTTCCTGCTGATGACCCGCAGAGCACGTCGTGAATACATTTATGTGCTTACGTGCATAAAAAAAAAAAGACTACGCCATGGCAAGTTTTGGACAAGGACAACGATGAAAAGATAACGACAACAAATGCGGCGTGACGCGTCTATAGCGAATGCCTAGATAAATACAGCGAATACTGAAACGGCAAAATGAAGTGGCAAGAAATGAAATGCAAACACTGTCTGCAGACGTTTGAAGGCGTGCATCGCACTCCGTTGAAATGTTCTGCTGGCAAAATGAACAAGAGTGACGGTCAAGCGCGTTTTAATCGTCATCTGAAACATTTTTAAAGACAAGGTTCGAGTGGCAAGCACAGCAAAGCCGCCGCGGTCACTCCGCTCCCTGCAGCAACTGAACACCCTCTCAGCGCTGCGCCTGCTGCGATTAGCACTGCACCACTCGAAACTCCGTAGTGGCGCCTCTATTTCCCTTAGCTCAACACAATAAACGAAACGGCGGAAAGCTACTGTGACCGAGTGTAATGCGAGTCAAGATGCAAATATAGTGGGCTGTCGTGCAGACGCCGCCGCGAAGGACTGCAACCAAGATGGCGGCTGGCTACTTCCGGTAAACGCGCGCATGCGCAGTAGGCTTTGTGAAATCGGTCTTAGTTAGCATCTCTAGTAAAGAACAATATGTAACAGAAAGAAGCTTTTGAAAGGAGGAAGGATCTCTCGCTCTATGTCCCTTTTGAATTTATGGCCCCAGCGGCCGTAACCGCCGCGCATCTTTTGCGTGTTTCGCGAACTTCGTCTGTTGCGTTATCTCGGGCGCTGTCGCCTGCTTTGCGGCGCCGGTCACGGACACTTCAAGGTCGTGTTCTTTGATGCGTTAGTGATGTCGGTGCTGCGACAACTTCGGTGGTCCGGTTTTCAGCTCGCGTCCTTCGAAACTGACGAGAGTGCGGCGAGACCCGCACCGTGGATCATGAACAATAATTTAGTCCCCGCTGTTAACGAGGCAGTCATCGGGTTTCGTCCTTAAGGAGTCGGCGCATCGTGGGAACCGATTATGCAACTGTATTTTAACTCAATTTTATTGGTGTCGCATATATGTCAGCATGGACAGTGAAGGTCATTGCGTGACAGTGGTTTGCTTTCACGCGTTTACATAAATACTAAAAAATATTTTGCAATTATCTATGATTCTAAGGTACATCGCGCATGCATTGAATTGCGTGCTCTCACTGTGCACAGACTGATCCTTCTGTATAGCTTGAACATTATGCGGGAATGATCGCGCATGTATTGCGTGAATGTGCCCGAAGTTATGTACTGACAATGTCAGATGCGTCATTAAGGATAAACTTCACAGCTCTGTTGCGTCAACATACATTGCCTGTAGTGTACGCAATGCTGTAACTTAGAGATTAGTGTATTTTCCAAAAATATCTCTTTTAGACTGAAAGCAACGGGAAGGATGTATGTGTCCCATAAAACCATTAAAATTATGTTCTCTGTTCTACATCAGAATCAGAATATATTTAACATCATGGCGATGTTGGGTGCGCCAGCAAAAAGCCAGTGGCAAGGCTTCACGAGGCCGGCGCACCCTACAGAAGCTTGGCAGTGATACACTTTTTCACGTTAACAAAACAAACGAAAGAAACAATACGAGGGCACTTTCAGAGAAAAAAAAACGTACAAACACACAAGACATATAACAGTTGTTGGCATTATTTAGCTATACATTTATAAGGATTTCTTATTTAATAAATGTGGGAGAGTGAAGTTCAGCATTTGATACCCGTAATTTGTGCGGGTCTTAGGTACAAAGCAATTCAAAACTGTTCGAGTAGAGTATTTAGACTCTTTGTATTTCAGTCCAGACAGCTGTAACATAAAGCAATTGTTTTTAATAACACTTGTTTCATACCGTCTTAAGAGCAACGTTTCATACAACTGGGGAAGGGTGGTGATGCCGAGTGCCTGAAATATCGGGCCACTATGCTCTAGTCGAGGAGCATTCACAATGCTACGAACAGCTTTTTTTTTTAAGAAAGTGCAAACGATTAATGTTGGTAAAAGACGTAGTGCCCCAGACCAAAAAGCAATAGTTAAGAACAGAAGAAAAAAGTGCGTTATACAGCATTTGCTTAATACGCTTCGGCATAAAGTACCTTAGTCGACATAAAATACCGACAACCTTGGACTGTTTGTTTATTACCATTTCGACATGATCATTCCATAATAAGTTCTCATGAAAAATCACACCTAAACTTTTGATGACTGGAACAATCTGGATGAGTGACGAGCCCAATCTTAAAGAAAGTGGCGATCCGTTAATAGGCTTACTGCGAGGTCTGAAGAGCACAGCTTTTGTTTTCTGGGTGTTAATGCTTAACAAATTGCATTTAGACCATTCTAAAAGCGAGTGTAGACAATGTGATGCTTGTTGCTGAAGATCTTGTAAATGTGAGGCTCTAAAAAATAAAGTGGTGTCATCTGCGTAAATAATAAAAGTTTGCAGCTTACTAATGCAGACGACGTCATTAACATAAAGGAGGAATAGGAGTGGTCCCAAGATACTCCCTTGCGGAACGCCTGAAGTGATATGCCTAAAATCTGAGGAGTCATTGTGTATGTTTACCTGTTGTACTCGAGAACCTAAATAAGACTGAATTATTTGACGAAACTTTCCGCGAAAACCATAGTGCTCGAGCTTAGCTATCATTATTCTGTGATTCATGCGGTCAAATGCCTTGGAAAAATCAATGAAAATGCCAAGAGTGAGAAGTTTCTGTTCAAAGGACTCTAAGATTAGTTCTTTCTGAGTTAGAAGCGCGGTTTCCGTCGAGAAGTGTTTTCTGAAAGATTGGCATAGATTGGCCCTGCGCTGCGGTTACCATTGTTGACCAGCAGCGGAACCAATTTTAACATGCCACTACAGCAAAGAACGGTGTACGAAAACTCAAGTAAATCGCGGCGCGCGGCAAAGCGCAGCAGGCGGACAACGATACATCCGCCCACCTCCCCTAGCGGGACTGATTTTGGACCAGTCCACGCGTGAAGCAGACGCCACGCGAACACCCCCGCGTCTGCGTGTTTCGGTCGTCCGTTGTCCTGGAGATAACTCGTACACCATTCGCTATGAACGTAACTGAAGTAGGAATATGCGTTACCGTCTGTACTTCGTGGCCGCTGGGAGGTATAGCGAGTTTGACCCCCCTGGGGCAGACTGGCCGTTGTAAAAACGAAAGACTAAAAGAACATCGATATAAAGTTTCAAAAGTATAGTTTCTGTATACATGAGAATTCATTTACGGGATTATGAATGGGCATAAGAGCAGAAAAAACAGTGCGTGCCGCTGTATCGTGAAACAGCAATGATCGCAAAAAAAAAAAAAAAAAAAAAACGGGACACTACTGTAAGCGAAATAATCGAGGCGTATAACGTACTGAAATAGGGGAATGCATGTGCCAGCGCCCCTTCATTTGTACTTTTGCAAAAAATAGCTGTCACTGCTGGAGAACTGATAATCTCTGTGGATTTTCCGAGTGTTTCTGTTGCTGTTGTCGCGTTTTTTTTTTTTTTTGCGCGTCGTGTATCTTTTCACGCTTAAGTCATCTATGTACTTACATTTACTGGCAAGAAAACAAACCTTCAGTTGATAGTCGACGCTGCATACGTCTGTCTCCTTATCTCATGTGCTTGTCTTTGTTCGCGCTGTTCGATACAAGATGCTTATTTCTACCTCGAAGTATAATGTTTTAGAGACAGAGGAGCTCCAGAAAAGAAGCTGTCAGATGCACCTTCACAAAGACGAAGCCCCCTTTCATTCCAGTGACTATTCGGAAGCAATAATAAAACGGCGCCATCTACTATTGCTTATCCTCCCATGCCTGAAATCGGCAATAGCTACTGCAATCCGGAAAATTCCCTGTTCTGAGTTGCCCTGATCGTTCTAGTGAGCTCGCGCATGTGCTTACAAATCTTGTCCCAGCCCGAACAGCAACCTAGTTTGGATTCCTCTAATTCAATTCCCTTTTTTTTTCACTACACGTTTACGTGGGCTACCAAAAACGAACTTTGTCCTCTGTGTATTAACCATCACCATCAGAAATCCCGACGGCCGCTGCCTCGTGGCACGTGGCTCGGCCCTTTTCATTGTGTTCTGCGGCAAAGCCTTCCCGGCCAACGCATTTCAACCCGCCTGCCAGTTTTCCAAAGGAAGGGCACACAAGTCACAAGGGAGGCCCTCAGATGTATGGCGAAGGATTCCGGCAGCATCAGGAAGCGCCACGAAGTCGGCAAGCGGCCGAAGATCCCGGGCTCCATGGAGGAGTCTCGGCAGCCCCGGAGCCGGCGGTAGGTTACGACGGCGGTATCACCGACGTTCAGATTGGCCCCGACGATTCGAGGTATGTGGCGAGGAGGCACAGGCGGGGAGAAAGCGCATCAAGTTTGTCCTCGGATGTCTACCGACGGACGCCGCCTGGTTGCTTCATCACGGCGTGGGCTTTCTGTGTAGTTAGTGTTGCCACGCTCACCGTTCCCGTCGTCTTCTTCCTCCTTCCCCTAATTAGGGCGAGTTTCTTCGTGGCTACGGCGCACGATCCTGCCTTTTCGACTCCTGCGACCTCCTTGCCGCCGACCCCGACGCTGCCCACGCTTTCCACGACTATGGCAACGATTGTGGTGACGCCTGTCACCCCGAATACTTCGCAGGGGATTCCCCAAGAATGCCTGAAGCCAAGCCCTAACGTGCCTGGCTCCGAGGATTTGACGGACATCGCTTCCATCCCCGACAAAAAAAGCATGGATCCTGCTCCCAGTGTTATCGACGGTGGGAGGAATCAGCCTGTCTACTGTCTTTACAATGTGACGCGATTTAGGCGGCCTGCTGGATACTACTTCCTGCCGTTCCATATACCATTCGCCTTGTGTCCAAACGTCGTGTACTGGTCATGGGCCCTACCAGGAGGAAACCTTAGCAGCAGGGCAAAGAAATTTGACGAGCATTACGGACTGGCCGTTATCAAAAAGGCTGCGCAGGATCAAACCGAGACAGTAGATGTGCTTCTTGCCCTAGGCGGTTATGCAGAAGATAGCGCCGACTTCTACCGAATCCAGAACGACTACAAATCGCGGCAGCGGCTGGTACACGATGTTTACAACGCATACCGCCTCTACGAACTATCTGGCATTGCCCTGCATTGGGTCTCGAACTACCCTTGCGATTCTATGTTTGGCGGCAGCTTTCCGCGACTGGGCGAATTCATCGAAAACCTCCAGCTTCTAGTTTCGCTCAACGTCGGCGCTTCCAAATTCAACGTGAATGCTATAGTGGACACTCAGGATAACATCCAGATGGAGTTTTTCCGCACACATCAGAGCCACCTGAATTTAACGTTCTTCACCACCCACCATCTGCTGCCGGCGAACAACTTCGACGAGTACTGCGACAACTCTGTGCCTGTCTTCGCGTCCCAGCTGACGCGCATCCGAGCTCACTTCCCGCAGCCGAAAGGACACACCCCGCAACAGCTCAAGGGTCTCTGCGTGAGCATGTCATTAGCCTTGTACGCTCGGAAAGGCTTCCGGCTGGAGGAGCCCACGCCTCCACAGCTGGTGTCCCGGATGCCTGGCTACATGGCGCTCTTCGAGGTGTGCGACTCAAAACTGAACTTCACCGACGTTCTGGGCGCAATTCCGGGCTGCGTTTTCGGGAAGACTTCAAGTTCCCTTCTGAATGTGACTTTCGCGTTCGATGACATCACCAACTTGCGAGCAAAGATGACTGTATTGGGAAAGGGAACAGAACTGTGCGTCTTGCTCTACGACGTCGACTCGGATAACTACAGGGAGCCGTGCAGGGCAGGCTTAGGTGGTCGATACTTGATGCTGCAGCACTTCTACAGCGCAAGGATCGACAACAGCAACTTTAATGTGACGCACTTTATCCCGCGCGTTACCTTCTCGAGTTGATCAAATGGATAGTGACATCACATGCAAGCGCGTAGAAGGCCTCGTGGATTCTTCCAACTCGACACCGCCGCGCTTCCTCATCTTTTTTAGCCAGTTTTAAAGTCGCTTTACAGTGCCGTATTTCCTATCATCATTGGTTTTCTCAGAACAGTGGAAGTATTTTTTGTTTCAGTGATGGAAACATTTAGGTTATAAGCCTCAGCATATCGTGTACTGTGTACAAAACTATCGTGTACAAAACTTGGCATATCGTGTGTATTCCGAAGCGTAATAAGAATATGGAATCGTATTCATGCATGTATTCATCACTAGTTGAGTTTATTTTCGCAGCCGTGACGCCTGTTCTTTGTCAACCACGCAAGTTGGCGCCTTGCCTGAAATGATCCTCTCTGGGCATGTTATCCTTCGCGTCCCGAAGTGTACCGTCACCAAGAAGAGAGCTGTCGGAGTGTGTGAGACGTAAACTTAGTTTTAAGACGGAAAAATATTATACTGTTTGTGTGCACGCAAGGTTACGGAGCTAAATGCTAGTTTGTACTCGTCTGCCGGTAATGAAGGAGGTCTTACACCTTCCAGTTAGTCGATATAAACATTTATCCTATACTCCACTCGTTCACGCTCTAGCTATCACCTAAAATGCTTTTTGCTCCTGTTCTCGGCAGCAGTCATGTAGTGGAACATCGTACCAAGATCGCGACGAAGTTTACGCTGAAACACCATGTTTCAGAAACCGAAATCTCCGTTCGAATTCTATCCACGCGCAAAAGAGGACATTCTTAGCACTGCGAAGAGAATTAAGCCAATCTGGCAGCTCCACCGTCTGGAGCTTAATACCACTCGGGCATAGCCATAACCCCAGGTGGTCGAAATTTCCGGAGTCCTTCACTACGGCGTTTCTCATAGCCTCAGTCGCTTTGGGACGTTAGACCCCAATAAACCAAACCAAACCGTAACGATAAACACGCGATCCGTTGTGCCTATGTGCCACGGATACCAAAGTGCATGCATGCTGAATAAGAGCCTCTCTCTCTCTTCTCACTTGCGCTTTCGCTCTCACTGCTCTTTTCTAAACGTGCAGAGGAGGTTTTCCTCTCTCCACTTTTCTCTAAGTGCAATTCGCTAACAAAGTAACCAAGGAATTAAGGTCTCACGGCTCCCGCTGTAGACTCCACGGTAGTCTGCACGGCTATAAGGCCGAACCAAAGCTATAAAAGTTTTCGCTTTAAAAAAGTTTTCAGAGCGCACGCAATAGGCCACTAGCAGAGCGTATGCAGTCGCATTGAGTAAAGCTGAGATCTGGGAGGAGGAGGAGGAGGAGGAAAACTTTTATTTCTATTTACAGTGAGAGGTCGATGGGGCGAGCCGGAAGGGCCCGCCCCTTACAAACACTAGGAGGGATCCCTAGTCCGGGATCCCTGTAGCTTCCGCAGCGGCCCGGGCTCTAGCTACCAATGCCTGTTGGGCATGGAGTTCGGAGCAGCCGCGCAGGGCAGCTTCCCAGTCCTCTCGAGTGGGGTGGAGGTGGGGTGGGTCGGCAGGATTGGAAGGGCATGCCCACACCATGTGGTAGGTGTCCGAAAACTCCTCCTCACAGTGTGGGCACGCGCCCGAGAAAGAAGAATTGAAGTGCTTAAGTACTGCCGGGCACAGTACAGTATTGGTATAGAGGCGGAGAAGCCAGCGCTCCTCCACCCTGGTGAGGCCTTTACAGGGAGGGGGATAGAGACCATGAAAATTTTGATAAAGAGAGGTGATCTCTGTAAAGGTGATGGCCGGATTGAAATTGAATTCCGGATCAGGCTGCGGATGAGGCGACGCCCGGTGAGTAAGCGCGCGGGCGGCAGCGTCTGCTGCATCGTTCCCCTCAAGACCCGCATGAGCCGGAGCCCACACGATGGTACGATGGGTCGGAAACCCTGTGTATTCGCATGCGTGGAGAATTTTGAAAGCACGGTCTGGAATATACCCTTGCTCAATATTGCGGCAGGCGCCCCTGGAGTCCGTAATAATGACTCGGGACTCTGGATCTGCGGCGGCCAGTGCAATGGCGATCTCTTCCGCAAATGTAATGTTTGGGGCACGGAAAGTAAGGCCCTGAACTGTAGTGTTTAGGTGGATGACGGCCGCCGTGTACCAACCCCCATGGTGTGGGCCGGCCGCATCCACATAGAAGACACCTGGCTTATGGCCATATTGTTGAGAAATAGCCTCCGCCCGCGCGAGACGGCGACCATCATGGGTGTCTGCAGTCATGTTCTTCGGAAGGGGTCGCACCTGGAGTGCAAAGCGCCAGGCTTCAGGGATGCGGACCCGTTCTTCTGTATGTGTTGCGTAGGATATGTGTAAGCGGGTCAGAAGGCGGCTCCCCGCAGGTGTTTTGCTTAGGCGCAAGTATTGATTGTTAAGATGAGCTTCTCGTAACTCCCCAAAGGTGTTGGTCATCCCCAGACCGAGGAGACGCTTGTTGGACGTCGTTATGGGGAGGTCGAGCGCTCTCTTATAAATCTTGCGGAGAACTACTTCTAAGGCATTCTCATCGCATTTGCGTAGGTGGAGGTAGGGAGCCGAATATAAAATCCGGCTGGTCACGAATGCATTGGCCAGCCGCAGGGCATCTTTGCATCGTAGTCCCCCCCTTTTATTGGACACCCGGCGGAGCATCCGACCCACCTGGTCCCCCACCTTACGTAGCTTGTTTAGGGTAGTGTCTATCTTGCGCCTATGATGAATGAAAAGCCCCAGTACCCGGATCTCCTCGTGTTCAGGTATCGGTCCGCTAAGTAGGGAAAGGGCAATTTTGGTTGTGCACTTTGAGTTGGGGCGTATGTGCACAAATTCAGATTTGCTCGGGGAGCATTCAAGACCACAGCGACGAGCGTATTCGTCCACAATAGCTGCCGCTTGTTGCAGGTTGGTCTCGATGTCTCCAACCGATTGTTGTGTTGCCCAGAGGGTGATGTCGTCCGCGTACAGAGCGTGCTGCACACCGGCGACCTCTTCCTCCGCTTTCAGGGTGGGGACACCCTTCGTGCCACCCGGCGCCGCCGTTTCCCCCTCGCAGCGGCATATTGGGTCCCACGCGCCGGTAGCGTACTGCGCGCTATGCATGTTTATTTATTTATTTATTTATTTATTTATTTAGAACATACTGCAGGCCTACAGTAGGCCCAAGCAGGAGGGGCGAATACATAATATATGCAAAAAAGAACAGGTTTAGTTTGTGGTTTGTTGCGGTTGCGTGGTTTATATGCGGTTGCGTGGTTTATATGCGGTTGCGTGGCGACTGAACTGGAAACATGCAGTACATAGTTGTTTCGCTCCTAGCAATAGTATTCTGGCCCATTTGAACGTGCACTATGTGTGGTGCAGTCGCTCTAACCGCACGGCAACCGAAGCTATGATTGTGATGTAGTTGGAAACATTCAAAACGGGACAGTCAGCACACTAAGGTTTGCAACAACGTAAGCAACAGGCCCATTGATGGCTCCTTTCGCTAAGAAATCCGCCATCGAATTTGATGTAATGCCACAGTGTCCTGTAATCTGCTAAAAACGCACTTCTTGCACAAGCCCAAAGAACATTATGGATAGGTGCAAGAGACTAGTATTCGAGCTTTCAAGCGCTGCCAAGACTAAGAGGCAGTCCGAGAGTATGATGACTTGATAAATACAGTGGGGAACATTTTGAAGGTTGTCACACAAACCCAGGCACGCATCCTTGGCCTCTTCTTCATCGTCGGCTATTTCCACGGGGCTGCTACAGGGTCATTTTCTTCACTACACAACATATATACTTATTTTGTGTTTTTTTTTATTTCGAAGACTTGCCAAGGTTAAATTATGCGTTTCCGCGTCTAACACACCACCGCTCGACCCGCAAGCCTTGAATTCGTTCACGGGTGAAGGGACAGAAACAAAACTTCACGACAGCTGCGCCACTGCAGTAGAACTATTGAATGTTTCCAATGTTTCCAATCGCCTCATCACAGAACTTTGTAGAAACCGAATGCCATTTAGAGTGTAGAATGTCATTCGACTCAAACCATGTCGTTGCAACGTTTCTATGTAGCGCGGGTATAGTTCCTAGAAAGCTGCTAAATGGCACATCATCATCAAAATTCTGAACAAAGCGCTTCCTGAAAGCGCGTGAGGCGCTGTTCTTTGTCGTTTACCTTCCTGCCTACCGCTGCTCGACTGCTGCGCACTACAGCACCGATCGAAGAAACCACAGCGGCAACCCCAAGTTCCGCGAACAGTCAGACGGGCCGTATTGCATCCGTCGCGACGTGTAGGCTACCTTGCAAATGCAAGACGCTCCAGGCATTCAAGATGCGCAATGAGCACCGAGCCCCCGGGCAGCCACGGCGTGAGCGACCCGCCACCGATGGCCATCATGCTCAAGGCGCAGCCTCAGCAGGGCCACTGCCGCAAGGTCAGGACTCGGCGCGACGGCAGTCGCAGAGCCTGGTGCCGTCGGTCGAGAGCGGAAGGCTTGAAGATCAGATGGCCTGCGAAGACCTGAGGCTACAGGCAAGGAGACGTCCTGACGACGACACACGCTCACGGTCCACTTCAAGCACAAACGAGGTAATAATGGGCAGCCCACGTCGTACCGGCAGCTGCCTGGTCGTCATCACGTGGTCTCTCTGTGTCGCGGGTGTTGCGACGCTAGTTATTCCGGCATTGTTCTTGCTGTTTCCGCTCATCAAGGCAGGTTTCTTGAACGTTCCAAGCGTGGTTCCTACCCCCACGCCCACCACAACGTTGCCAACAACCTCCCAACCAACGATGTCGGCAACGACATCGCCAACTACGTCGCCACCAGAGGATACGAGGCCAACCACACCGTCGACGTCGTCGGCCGTAAGTTCTTCCACGGCGGTTACGAACGAGTGCCTCGAGCCAAGTTCCACACTGCCCGACTTGCAGAACCTGTCGGACGTGCAAAATGTTTCCCAGGTGTACAAGCCCCCGAGTCCTGTCGGCAGGAGACAACCCGTCTACTGCATCTACAATGTGACGCGCTTCAGACGGCCGAAAGGATACGGCTTCCTGCCTCTTCACCTGCCACTGGCCTATTGTCCGGGCATCGTGTACTGGTCTTGGAGCCTTCCCGGTGGGCAGCTTACCAGCAGGGCGAAGGAATTCGACGAACAGTACGGACTTGCTTCCATTAAAGCTCTTTCCATGCAGCAAGGCACCACAGTCGACCTGTTCCTCACCCTTGGCGGCTACCGTGAGGACAGCGCAGACTTTCACCAGTTGGAGACCGACCCAGCAGCGCGTCATCGAGTTGTGCAGGACTTTTATGCCGCCTACCTTCAGTACAACCTTACCGGCCTCAACCTCCACTGGGTGCCCAACACACGCGCCTGTGAGAGTATCTTCGGTAGCAACGTGCCACAGCTGGGTGAATTCATCCACAGCATACGGGCGCTGATATCGCTGAATGTGCGGAACCCCGGCATATTCGCTGTGTCTGCCATGGTGAATCCCCGGGAGCTTGCCCAAATGGAGTTTTTCCGTGCAATTCGAGGCCACCTGAACCTGACCTTCTTTACGACGCACGAGCTTTCGCGGACCAACAGCTTCGATGAATACTGCGGCAACTCGGTGATGGTCTTGGAGTCCCAGCTTGCACGCCTCAGGCCGTTCTTTAGTGCGCCCATAGTAACTCCCAGCACGATCGACACCGACCATCAGCACACCGGAGTGCTCTGCATAAGCGTTTCGTTGTCCCTGTACGCACGGCAGGGTGGCCACCTGCAGCAGCCGGCGCCTCCCCAGATCGTGTCGGCGACGCCCGGCTACATGTCACTGTTCGAGGTGTGCGACTCGAAGCTGTCCTTCAACGAGCGGGTCAATCGAGTGCCCGGATGCGTCGTCAAGAGGACCCACGGCCCTTTGCTCCAAGTCACCATCGCGTTCGACAGCGCCGAGACCCTGAGGACCAAGATGGCCAAACTGGGGGACTACGGCGACGCGTGCGTCCTGGTGTACGACGTGGACTTCGACAACTACCGCGAAGGCTGCTCAGGCGGTTGGGAGCGGTACTTGATGATCCGGCACTTCTACAGCGCTAGAGTTAGAAGAAGCTGGTTTAATCTGAGCGAACACTTGCCTTAGATCTCTCCAGAATCCTAGATAGCATCATTGCACTGAACCGTACTGCAGGGCAGCCTCTCTGAATCTTTTAGTTCTGTACATTTAAAATTTTTGCGCATATTTTTCTTTGCACACTTTCAGCTTTTCCATATAAGTTTTTCAAAATATTTCGATTTAACTGCGTACGATGATGTAGCAATTTTTTTCACTGGTGCAATATCCTAATGCTTCTTTCATGCATTTTTAAGCCTTTTTCATTTTACTTGTCAAAACCAAGGTACTAACGCAGATGATCGCCGATTCTAAAAAAAAAGCATTTTCTTTAGGTACATTTGGAATGACACCCTTTGCTTTTCTGGATACTAGTAATAATGGGAAGGTGTTGCTGACCTCTGTGAGGCGCGATTATAGCTCCACAGATATTCGCAATATGTGGCTATACCAATACATACGCTCGCAGGAGGTCTTTCATAGAATTCGATACCAAATTTCTTTTTATTTTACTTGCGGAATATCCACACTTACGCACTCTAGTTCTATCGCAAATATTTGTGTAGCTGCGAGAAAAGAACTATGATCTAAGCTTTGGTCGCGTGGAAAGCCGCTGACCGTTATTGGTCGAAAACTTTCAAATTCAGAGGCTCTGAAGAAAAACTATTTCGCCTAATTAAATTAAGGAGTTCGGTACCCATTACGCCTGGTGTCGACGGCTTAGTGCCCTATATATCTTTGTGGATGAACATCCAACGGATGAACACTCTCCTTCAAAGAGAGTGCCTTAGATCGGTGACATATGACCGAATAATTCAGTCACCGGCTGTTTTGGTTCGTTATTTAACCTTTCACCGCGACGATATTTGTGGGGAAAATTGTCCCGAATTTTCCAAAGTTACAGTTTTTTCTCCCTTCCGATTTTGAAAATACATTGACTGGTTCCTGACTGCTTATTTATTTACTGTTTTTTACACATACTGTCAATCTCATTCGGGATTACTGCATGAAGGGCACATAGGAGTTTGACAGGTACACATGACATTGAAATAGGCCAGGCTTGCCAACATGGCAGTGCTATTAGCAGGTTGTAGCGGGTTGGGTGACAGTACACTGAAGCGTGAAAAGTAACAGTGGGTTTAGAAATATACATAATCATGTATATTTTGAAAACAAGGCTACAGACAAAACACCCAAAGAAAAAAAAACATTGGTATTTTATACTCTATGTTCCCTACAAGACTTTCATGAGCAATGAAACAAAACTGTCAAATGAAGAGCCGTTCATATGAATTGAAAGATAAAGGTTGTTCTACTCCCATAGGGCTTGCAGAAAATTTTTAAATTTCAAGCAGTCAGTGTGAAATGGTTGTTCGTTTAGCGCCTGTAAGTGCTTGTGCCTTGGGGTATCTCGAAGTATCTACGTGTATCTACTTGTGAATTAGCTGATACATATGAACCTTCAGCGCGCTTGTTTGGCTCTGCTTTCGAGGGAGAATATTCCCGTTGTTGATTAGCTTGGTAGGAGAGCCTGTTAATTACAATTTACTAAAGAATTTCTCTGCCTTCCTTTGCACTCGCTCCAGATTATATATATATGTATATATATATCCCCTCATTTGTATATATTCCCTTAAAACTCATTGTGCAAGCCTAACCGCACTCACGCGCAGTCATCGGCAGTGTCTTCGCAGTGACTAATTTGTAGCTTTCCCATCAACGTAATAAAACTTCGGCAGAAACACTTAAGACTGCCCGAATTTCTTTGCAGGAGAAATTCTAGAGGCCCGTGCACTGTGCGATGTCAGTGCACGTTAAAGAGCCCCAGGTGGTCGAAATTGTTCCGGAGCCCTCCACTACGGCGTCCCTCATAGCCTGGGTCGCTTCGGGACGTTAATTAAACCCCTATAAACCAAATAAACTTAAGACTGCAGATGTGTGGGAATGCGAAAGCATCGCCGTCCCTGGGTGCACTGACACCCACCCACCCACACACGCGCGCATATGACACCACCCGGGACGTTGTACGAAGAACGGTTGCATCACAGTTCTGATACGAAAACATGCTTTTGAGGAAAGGAAATGGTGCCGTAACTCTCAAATATCGGTGGACACTTAAATCGCGCCTTAAGGGAAGCAAGTGAAGACACCGACTCGCCCAACTTTCGGCAGTGCTCAAGTGGTAAAAAGTCTGAGAAGGCATACAATTGAAGGTGCATATGTCGTGGGCTCGAATCCCTCTCGCACGCTAGCCTCCAACTTGGCTATAGTCGGATACAACTGAGAGCCAATGGTGTCGGCCGATTCCATGAGCCTGCAAGCGTGACAATGCAGAGAGTGGCAGCTAAAAGGGGATAGACCCCGCCTTCCATGGTCGGTGATACCCCCTCCCTGCATTGTCACGCCGCTCCTTCCGTTTTCAAGCTAGCAGGTACATGAGAATATCTGCCGACGCCATTGGCCGAAAGGGAAAAGCCGCTGCGTTCTTGAGTTGTATCTGACTATAGCGCATGTAAGCAATATCCAACGATAAATCGTATGACAGCACTCGGAACTCTGTACCACGAACGGTAGCGTCGCATTTTTGGTACAAATGTTGCCGGGAAAAGTGGCGCCACATGAAGTATATATATATTTATTTATTTATTTATTTTACCCTCAGGGCCTTGCAGGCATTGCAGAGGGGAGTGGGCAGAAAATATAGAACAAAACAATGGAGAAAAAGGAAACGGGTACATCAAAGATTAGTCCTGTGTATACAATGTTAGCTAAGACAAAATACATTAGTGCAGAACAAAATCGTCAGAGTTTACACAACACCAGCCAAAGCTTTGCGAAAGTTACTTACGTCAGTAATAGATACAATTTCACCAGGAAGATCGTTCCATTCCTTACAAGTACGCGGGAGAAATGAGTGTAAGAAAGAAACTGTTTTACATAATGGGATGGCAACTTTGTGGGGATGATCAATGCGGCTAGATAAGTAGTAGGGTCTATGAAATAAATTATTGTATAGGCTGGAGTGATAATATAACTTGTGAAATAGGGTTAGCCGACAAATTTTTCGTCGCGAAGCCAATGACTGAAGACTAAGGTTAGCTTTCATTTCCGTTATGCGAGCTCCTCGGTTATAGTTAGAAAGAATGAAGCTAGCGGAGTTATTTTGAACACATTCAAGCGAAGTTTATACGAACGAAATTTATACGATTGTCTTAAGTAGCGATGATCGGCTTGCTGTGTGCGTCATACGGCCGCCTTATGACATCGCCCTATTTCTCTTGCATTCGCTGGGATTTTCTGTACTTCTGCAAGTACACAGACACACACGCGCACACGCCGCTAACTTTTCTCGTAATTGGACTAGTAATGCTTCCGCGTTAAAAGATTAACTGCAGAACCTAAATTTTCATCATCGTCATCACCACCAGCCTGACAACGCCCACTGCAGGGCAAAGGCTTCTCTCATTTCTCTCCAATTAACCCTGTCCTTTGCGAGCTGCCTAAATTTTGGTTAGTGTGTAATACTCCTGTCACGTGCCCAAATATAGACATTTTCGACGAGCGACACCCCGTCTGAGTCATTCGTGCAGCGTCACACGGTTGGCCTCACTGACATTGGCAGCGAGATCATTCGCTTTGTACTGAGTTTGGCGAACTCATTACTCGGCTGAAACACTTTTCACGCTGTGGAGGTGAACTGCCATCTTTCCTGTGCAACGAAAATTCCTGTGCAATGCCAGCGTGACCTCACCTACGATCTTACTTTAGGGGAATAGTTCGGAGCAGTGCTGGCGTCGTATAGCCAGAGTAGATGCCTGCGTTCATCGTCTGTGACACACCTTACAGGCAGTACGCTGTCGCCGCTGCACTTAATCCGCCTAATCCTCGAACTGTAGCGAACAATACCGTGTTTCTCTTCATGAGGCAGGTCAGCGCCGAAAGTAGGAGCTCATCTGCGTGGGCTCCAAAGTACAGCGTCTGACATTTCGTTCCGCATTTGTTGGTGTTCTTACCCAAGGAAACGCATTTCGTGGAAGACAGGCGCAACGGCCTCGCCTTAAAAAATGAAATATATATATATATATATATATATATATATATATATATATATATATATATATATATATATATATATATATAAGAAGGGGGTGAAAATCGGATGGATCCGGTAGAACATAAACGTTATTCGGTTGACACAAGGTAGAAAAACACCTTGTGTCAACCGAATTACGTTTATATATATATATATATATATATATATACGAGGAGGAAAAGCGCATGCGTATAGTATGTACATTCCGAATGGCAGCTTTTCTTTCCAGTGAACACTGTGTCGCCACAGCAACACATCACGAGATGCAATGAGCTTGTTCGAAGTGGCACTAAATTTGCCTATCTGACACCTCTTTCTCTCTTCTTTCATTCCTACCTTCCTACCTTCCCTTACGGTGCTGTTCAGGTGTCCGCCGAGATATGTGAGACAGATACTTGCGCCATTTCCTTTCCTTAAAAACCAATTTAAACTGACACCCGCGTAACTATCACTTCTGCGTAGGCAGGCTGCTGAAAAGACGACCAAAAAAATTCAGAGGCACTTTGACTGTCTAAAGTGCGTAGAGGCGAAAGCGTTTTCCGCACCACTTTGACTGCTTCTGTGGCACTGGTGGCGTCACATGTAATTGAGTACGAATTCCTAAGTAATGACAAATCACTAATTAATGGTTAATTACTGATAAATTCCTAAACTCTAATTAATGTTAATTAATGACGCTTAAGCTTCGCCTTTAGGAGTGAAACGCGACAGCGTGTTGTAGCGCTGCCAGGGAGTCCACGGAACGCCACCACCTGTTCGGCGCGATGCCTTGCCGTTTGAACGCAACGCTTTTTGAGGAAAGGAAATGGCGCAGTAATTCTCTGTAATCTCGGTGGACACCTGAACCGCACCGTAGAGGAAGGGAGGAAGTGGGAGTGAAAGAAGGACAAATATGGCCCGTAATGAAGAAAATGAAAATTGTATTTGAGAAAAGGAAATTACTGAGTAACTGTCTCATATATCTCGGTGGACACCCTTTTATTGAAAACTCTCAAGAAATGAAATAAAATAAACAAAAAATTGGAGAGGAAGCCCGCACCCAACCAGAGGTTATCGCACCCAACCAGAGGTTATCGCAGGCGATCCAATTAAACATAAAAGAAAAGGGGCCAACGCCCAAGAGAAAATTTAAGAAAAACCAATTAGAAGAGAGGAAAAAAAAGGGGCACAAATGATGGGCGGGGAAAAGTGATTTTTAAAGCAAGACGCCCCTGAAGGATTAAGAAGGGCGAAATGAACATGAAACAGGGATGGGTCCAGCGTGCCCAGATTCTTCAGACAGGCTCGCAGGCAGCCAGGACACCCGTCAAAATTCAGGGGGGGGGTGCACTTTTTTACCTAAAGTGCGGTCACTGATGTGTGGTTAAGATGTTAAGCTTCGCAGATCGAGGCGCAACAACCTAATTGTGAAAGGAATCCCTGAGGTGGAAACGGAGACTTGGGAGGACACTGAAAAATTTCTTTTAAGCAAAGTGTACCTTCAAGTAGGAAGCAGTGAACGAGCGCATCGTCTGTGTCCGAAAAGTTGTTCGAACAGGCCAATCATCATTCGGTTTGTGAACATCAAAAGCAAACAGGAAGTATTCTCGTAGTCGTCCAAATTAAAAGGCCATAAAGATGAGAAGGTTTAGTTTGAGGACGATTTCTCGTCCAAGATTCGTGGAACTAGAGGGCGATTGTGGGATTTTGGTAAACAGTTCCGTGACCAGGGACAAAAAGTACAACTAAAGTTCGACAAACTATCAGTTAATGGTGAAACATATGCGTTTGATTCAGCCTCCGGCACAGTTGTCGCCTTGGGAATCGCGCCATCTGAATCTACGCAACCCTCTGGTGCGCCTGGTGGTGGTGCCATCGTAGCTGTTCGGAAATCGATTCACTCTTTAAGTGTGCCTTTCCTCCAATGAAACCTGTTGGGTCACGGTACGCTCCACGTTATTCCGTTCTAATCAGTGTTTGCTGTCGTCCGTGACTCTAATTTCATTTCATTCTAGACCACCGAATTGGAAGACATTCGAAGCAGATTCCTTTGCGCCCCTATAATTTTAGCGGGAGAACAACTACCCAGGAATCGATTGGACCAATAGAACCGTTTTCAATTCTGGCTCGTCCCAACAGGAATGTCACCATTTTATTCATACTCTGCACTTGTTTTCAGTGCACCAGATCGTAAAAGAGCCTAGACGTGGCACTGTCATTCTTGATCTTTTATGCACCACGCAACCTGACGTCATTTCTGAAAATGTTCTGGACGAGATCAGTAACCACAGGTTATTTCAGTTGAGTTACCAGTTTAGCGCTAATTTCCCGAAGAAATTAACCCTGCACAAAAATATTTGTTCGATTATTCTAATGCGACTATCTCCGCAATGAGTAGGTTCCTTGACGATTCTTTGTGACCTTTAGAACATGATTTTGAAACCCGTTCTGTCGAGGAAAACTGATCCCTATTAAAGGACATAATCTTGAGCGAAAGGGTATCTTCATCCAAGAACTCTTTATATCAACCTGCTTAAAAAGTTCCTGGTTTACTCCGCATCTTAAACACTTTATAGGAAAAGGAAAACGAGCTTATCGCATTGCTGTGCATACAGACAAAGCTGATATCTGGTCTAGGTACAGAAGTATAACGCGTATATGTAAAGCTGAAATAAAGACCTCTAAGGATTCATTCTTCAATAGCACACTCACAGAAATTCTAAAAACTAATCCCAAACATTTCCAGAAAATCGACAACGCCAACAAGTCTAAAACTCAGCCTATTATAAAGGACGGCGACCACCTGACAGGACATGATGGATGCCGTTAGAACAATGGTAAAGAGCAATTACCCTAATTAACCTTTCTAGTCAGACCACATAAATAAATAAAACCGAGTAGGAAATTGTTCGAGTTAGGGAATCGAACCAGGGCATTCGTAGTGCGAGACGAGCACGCTAACAACTCTGCCATGCCAGCTCGATGGTTTGGAGTGAACAAAGGCGCGTCTAGTGAATACGGTGTCTTCGTTCACTCCCATCTTCCTCCCTTCCCATTACGGGGAGGGTCAGGTGTTCACCGAGATATGCGAGACAGATACATTTCTTTTCCTCAAAAACCAATTTACCGACGAGCAAGGCGTACAGCCGAACGGGCGATGGCGTTCTGCGGACTCCCTGGCAGTGTTGCAATACGCTGTCGCGTTCCACTCTCATCAGTGACACAAGCAGCAACACCGCGCTTAAGGCTTTCGCCTCACCGCACTTTAGGTCAGCAAAGTGCCCCTCTGAATTTTTCTTTGTAAGCTATTTCAGCAGTCATGAGGGCACTATCTCTACGATTGGAAATTCCCACACGTTATCCCCATTTACAGATCCGGCAGTCATGGTGACTGCTGTAATTACAGACCAATATCATTAGTGTGTATTCCATGTAAGATCCTTGACCACATTCTCTACAGTAATATCATGCATCACTTGGTAAATAACAATCTTTTTCTTAGCCAGCATGGTTTTCAGCGAGGGAAATCCTGTGACACACAGCTTTTCGAAGTCATTAATATTCACTCGGCTATTCACTCATTAATTAGGTAAGATTGATGCCGTGCTCATTGATTTTTACCTGCCTGTTAAGCTTCGGACTTTTAATCTCAATGAAGACATTTTAAAATGAATACAGGTTTTTCTAGAAGATATATTGCAGGACATGACGTCCTACTAGACTTGTTTCATCCGCTACTGCTGCTACATCTGGCCTTCTTCAGGGATCCGTCTCAGGCACGTTACTATTCCTGTTGCGCACGAATGATATCTCCAGTAATGTCTCGTCTCAAATTCGTGTTTATGCAGATGACTGTATATAATTTATCGTGAGATTAAAAAGCCTAGCGGTTCCCATCTTTTACGGGAGGATCTAAATTCATTGCCATCATGGTGTGACGTGTTGCTCTCTTGCTCCACGTGTTGCTCTCTGGGCACCACCTGCCAGTCATGCTCGCGATTTTTCGCTCACAACGCGGACATCGTATTTTATGAAGAACGGGGTCTTCAACGCTATCGCGTTAAAACAGGATCGACTCGACGAGTGCGACTACCCAAGTTGGGGGGGGGGGGGGTCTCTTCAGGCTCAAGCCCCAGTAAAGTCAGCAGTTCGTCGCCCCATCATTGCTGTTCGGAGTAATGCTGATACGCATAGGCTAGCGTAGCTGTTGGACCCAAAAGGCATGAAACGAATTAAAGGGACCCTGAAATGATTTCTTCAATCATATTTTATTGCAACAACTCTGTAGAGGTGGTCTCTGCGAGTATTCTAGTCTGATTCAGAAAGCTGCGTGTGGAACCAATAATTTACAAACAATTTTTCAAATTAGCCGCTCACAGCCGATCAGGGCGACACCTCACCGCGCGTTTTTACCCGCCCCTACCACTTGACGTAAACTGGGCAGCCTTGGCCATGGACTGGGCGACCCTTCTCATTGGCTCTGCCCATTGACGTCACGCGCAATTTTTGCAACATTTCATTTGAAACTGAGCACTGATGCTCCTTGAAATATTATTTTATTGGTTGCTTATTATTTTCTAAAAACATACGTATACAGAGGTAAGAATCCAGCGCATTTCTTGAAATTAATGTGGCACTTCCGGTAAAGAAGGAAATCCGTCTGCTCACAAAAGCATGTGTTTTCGTCAAATCTCGGCGCCCGCCTTTGCGAGTTTCCTAGCTGCGCCGACGAGTCGCTGCTATAGTGTACTATAATTATATATATCGCTGCTGTGGTCGCCCTGTGGGTCTCGGTATGGCGTGTACTGAAAGGCTCGAAGCCCATCTCAGCGGTGGCTGCACGCAGCAGCGCTTCGAGCTCCGGATCCATGCTGTTCGAGCAGCAATCAGGAGACAGATGTGCGAAAACTTGGACGGCGCGGCACCGATCGTCATCAGAAAGACTGCCAGCTATACTCGAGCAGCGACAAAGCATGCCTGCTTATGTTGGGAGCTTTCGGCAACGGCACCGCTCGCGGGCTCTCCGAGCGACGAGCTCTGCTGCTGCCTGGCTGTCGTGGTCGTCGCTAGGCCTATAGCTCGTTTCGCGTCGAAGAGGCAGCGGCCGGCGCTTCGGAAGTCGCCTGAGCTATAATAAAAGGCTTACTCTACACATCGCTTTACAGTCAACAGCATCATCTCACAATAAAGTAATAGTATGGTCACTTTCCGCGACGCCTTCAGCCGCGAAGCGAGCGGGCGCCAGGCGAGCCGGACCCCAACGTCAGGCCAGCGGCAGCTGCAAGGCGGTTGTGGCCAGAAATTTGCTCGTATCACAGTTGTTACCTTTACCAGCAGCTCAGTATTGGTCAGCGATCCTCAAAAAGGACACATTTTTCACATTTCTTGGCCTAGGGTTTATTATTTGCGTCAAGAACACTCTTTAGCTCATTTTTTTATGACGCCGGCAGACCTGATCCAGGCCGGTCGGCCGGCCGGCATGCTCGGCGTACTTGACATTCGCACAAGGAAATACAAAACAGCCATTCTACCAGAGATGATGCTTTCTAGATTCGAGCAACGACAACATGTCTGTTAAAAAGTGGATCTTTCGGCAACGACACCGACTGCGGCAACGCCGGGCGACGAACTGCGCGCTGGTCCCAGGCTGCCCTAGTCGTCGCTAGGCCTAATGGTTTCGCATCGCTGACGGCGCTTCGGAAGTCGCTTGCGCTATATCAAAAGACCTACTCTTCACATCGCTTTACTGCGAACTCGTCCCATAATAGAATATATATTCGATTTCCACGACGCCTTCAGCAACGGAGCTAGCAGGCGGCAGGCGAAGCGCCGCAGCAGCGCCAAAGCGGCTATAGAATAAAATTTGCTAGTATCGCATTCATCACTTGTACGATCAGCTCGGTATTGGCCAACGACCGTCAGAAGTGATGCATTTTTGACATGCATCTATCCCAGGGCTTGCTATAAACGTGACAAACAATACTAGCGCGTTTTTCACTCGCCGGCGGCCGGCGTCAAGGCTGGCAGGCCGGCCCGGTGTGGCTCGGCCCCGAGCGCCCTGAGGAGCGCGCTGTACGTCATTACGACGCTGCCGCTCTCCGTGCTCGCTTTCGCTCCCGCTTCCCGTCGTTGCGTCTGCCGCGCGCGGCTTGTCGTTGACATCTAGCAAGTTGCACGCAGGCGACGAGCTGCGATCGGACGTTGCGACGCCGTTCGCAACAGCGCACCGCAGTGAATCGCACTCACTTTCGCACATGTGTCTGCGACCACCGGAAGTAAACAAGCAGAGCGCCATTGCCTGACGTATGCATGGGCGGAGCATCGGCCCGTCTTTTCTTTTTTTTTTCGGAGCGAGCCCCGCGTGTGTGAGTTGAGGGTGGTATGTGGGGGAGAGGAGGAACATCATTTTTAATCGGCGATATCTTCGGTGTTGATGGAGTTCGCTTAACAATTTTTGCGGTGCGGCGACAAGTGATGGAATACCGATCTCTCGTGGGCTTTTGCTAACCTTGGCAAAGAGCTTTTCAGGGTCCCTTTAAGTAGCAATGAGAAAGCAAGATTCCTACTTCTGGAAACCTGTGAGTGCATGGGGAATAAGGAAATTCGAGATTAAACTAGAAGCGTAAGGGAAACTGGGGTAGAGAAGGCAGAAACGATGCCAAGTACCAAAACCGGCGCCACGAAGCCCCATATGCTTCCATGTATCACGGCATGGGCCGCGAATTCTTTTCTAAAGGTAGAAAGCAGGAATCTGCCGGAGCAGGTTAAACGCAGCGACAGGAACTCTATCTGATGTCTTTAAAGCCTAGCTGGTTCTGACTGCTCTGTACAGCGCAAGCCCTTGCATCTACACTGCAGAAGATTAAAAAAAAGGAGAAAAAGCCAGTATTCCACACTTGAAGTGGAATGACTAAATCACTACAACTTGTGGCGTAGAGCACGGGCGGGTTGTTCTCTGTAGCTATCGACCCGTTAATTGCTCCCCCCCCTCCCCCCCCCCCATCATTTTGCGTAGAAACCGAACTCGTCTGCCCACAAGCAGCGTGTGGCTATTTATCGTGTGTGTGTGAAACGTATTATCAAGCCGCTCCTGAGGGTTTTTAGTAAATCCAGCTAACCCACAGGCCATTTCACCCCTCGCGGACATTCACTCTCGCGTCTCGAGGAGAGGCGAAGGTGTGGTTCATCAAGAGCGGTGCATTGAGTGCCAGCACACTTGCCCCCCAGCCTCTTGACGCCTAAACAGTCCGCAGCAGCCCCGAGCCGAATCTCCAACTTCGGCTGGTGACCTGGGCAGAAGACGTCGCGATAGGATAGGAAAACTTTTAATGTCCAACAGACAGAGGGTAGCCAGAGGGCTACCCGCCTACGGCCGAAAGGTCTTGATTCTCGGCGGCGGCTTCGGCCAGTCAGACCAGTTGTAGCTGAGTCGCCGGGTCGGAGCTCAGTAGTAAGGTCTCCCATTGACCTTTCGTGTTTATACCTCGTCCTTCCCGGGGGGCATGAGGTCATTCCCATATGTGGTCTAAGGTGGCCCTAAGTTCTCAGTTTGCGCATTTGTCTGAAAACTGCCCTGGGTACATAAGACTCCAGAGGGCCGGGTTTGGAAAGGTGTAAGTAAGGCCGATTCACACGACGGACCGTTCGCCCGCGGCCCGCGCACTACGTGTGCATACGTCAGCACTTTGAGGGGCGCGCTGTCGGCCGCCATCCATCCATGCATCCAGCGCGCCTCTCAAAGTGATGACGTATGCACACGTAGTGCGCGGGCCGCGGGCGAACGGTCCGTCGTGTGAATCGCCTATAACCGGCGCCAGTTGAAGACGTCGCGACTAGAGACGGCTTGTACGCCACAACCGGCAGCCTGAAAGCCGCCCGCAATGCTGCTGCATAATTTTCGTTTTTTTTTAGGCCTTCATAAATAAAGTTTTTCACCACCACCACCACCCCACATTGGCGAGAAGAAAAGCGTTCCGGAAAGGCTTCGAGCGTCATAAAAATGATGTCCGAAAATGCGAAGACCCGCCGCTGTGGCTCCGTGGTTAAGGCGCTGGTCTCCGTCTCAGGCCCCGGTTTCGACGGAAGCGAAACGTAAAAGGCGCCCGTGTGCTATGCGATGTCAGTGCACGTACGTTAAAGATTGTTGCGACTGAGAGAAGGATGAAGAGTGTGGGGTTAAAATGGGGAAGATAAACACGTTCTCCCCGTTTAAGCGCGGCTGACTCAGTTCAAAACCGCGCTGACCCCACCCCGTGGTCGCGTACGCTACTGAGCGCACGCCGACCACGGCGGGCCGTGCTCTGCGGGAACAAAGGAACGACACAATGGCTGACACAAACAAGGCATTTATTGCTATAGCAACAATAACGCCAGCTAGCAACAAAATACACTGAGGAATCTAGGATGTCCGACTCACCAGCACGGCTACGAGCGAACGTCCGCCCACGGTAGGGCAAAGGGATAAACTCCGAGGCCCGACGGAGCGAGGTGGCGGGAGTAAGTTCCAACCACGAGAGGCCCGCGGCACAGAGCGGAGCTTTGCGCGTGAACATCCACCACGCTTCCCGATGCGGAGCAGAAGAGACCCCGTAGCTCCCCGCGAGCGCGCAGCAAAACGCCATCCGTGGCGCTGCGACGCGAGCGCCCTCCCCTGTTAGTGGAAAGTCACCGAACCGAGAGGAGTGCTTTGCGGAGGAGCTAACCACAGGGAAACTAGCGCGTTGAGGGAAAGCGAACGCAGGGGACGAAAGCGTCCCCACATCCCCCCAACCTTAAATAGACCCACGCGCCTGCAAGTTACATGCTATGGAGGAGTCTCCTGGTCTTCATGCACTTGAGGCAGGTCGTGCAGCGGAGGTCACGCCGACAGGGTGCACGCAGTCTTCCGCGGTATTCCGAAGGCGGCGTGAAGGTCTCCGCTGGGACGACTCGCATGGCCCGCGGGCTAAGTGCCCGCAGGCCCGCGAAGAGGAGGGCCGGTTGACCACTGCAGGCCAAGATTCCGCAGTAGTCGCCAGGGCAACAGCAGCCAGACGTGGCTGCTGTCTGGTCTCGCCACGGCTGCCCCGGATGGATGCGGCGAACAGGATACAGGCCGCTCCGTCGCAGCAGGCGGCAGCGAGACGATGTGCACAGGACAGCAAGCCGCAGTGGCTCCAGATCTGTAAAATTTCCGAAACGCACTCCGCATGCCTTTAACGTAGGTCACGGGAGGGGAAACGGTGTACACAAGGGCCTGGTGGCTCAATGCTCAACTCGCTAGCAAAATGTGTCGGGCGGCTGTGCAACGCAAAGTTCGAGTGAACAAAGCCCTTTCTTGAGTTGAACGAGAATGCTCGGTTCATGCGAGGTTAAAAAAACGGGTGGGCCAGCAAAGTGAGCCCCCTCTCAACACCACGGTCCGGTGGTCGTCACTTTTGACATGGCGCAGGCAGCTATAAATAGCCTTAGGCCTCACTACCATAGTGGCGGTCGATGACCCCCAACAAAAGAAAGACCCGAAACGGGTTTCGTGCGCGCAGCCGCGAGGAGACATCAGCGTTGTGGGGTGGTCCTCCCCGCTCACTGCACAAAGCAGCTTGAGCGATCGGCGCCCACCGTATCGGACGGTGTCGGAACGCCCGGTGCCGAGCTGCAATACCAGCGAGCTCGTAACTGCACCCGTGGCCCCAGGCCACCCGGCTCCCAGAGCCGCGACTCCCAGAGTCGAAAAAGAGACAGCGAGAAAATATATACAGAAAACTCGGACCACCCACGCGGCTTCCGTACTCACTCGCTTCGGGCTCGGCAACTCCGCGGGCGCTAGGCCTCGCGCTCCCTCGATGCGGACCAAGTGGTTCTTGAAGCAACTCCAGGAAGAAAACTTCACAAAAAAAACATGCTGAGCATGTCGAAAAGTTCAAACATGCTGCAGCGCAATACACCTCGCACTCAAGAAAGCATGCCGCAGGTCCTAGCGATCAAAATTCACTCTAGGCCTGGCACTTGTCAAGTCCGGACAAAGAGCGTTCCTCGAACCGAACAGACTGTCGTCCAATGTTCCAAGAGCAGGCCCCACGTTGGGCTGCCAGATGTGGGGTTAAAATGGGGAAGATAAACACGTTCTCCCCGTTTAAGCGCGGCTGACTCAGTTCAAAACCGCGCTGACCCCACCCCGTGGTCGCGTACGCTACTGAGCGCACGCCGACCACGGCGGGCCGTGCTCTGCGGGAACAAAGGAACGACACAATGGCTGACACAAACAAGGCATTTATTGCTATAGCAACAATAACGCCAGCTAGCAACAAAATACACTGAGGAATCTAGGATGTCCGACTCACCAGCACGGCTACGAGCGAACGTCCGCCCACGGTAGGGCAAAGGGATAAACTCCGAGGCCCGACGGAGCGAGGTGGCGGGAGTAAGTTCCAACCACGAGAGGCCCGCGGCACAGAGCGGAGCTTTGCGCGTGAACATCCACCACGCTTCCCGATGCGGAGCAGAAGAGACCCCGTAGCTCCCCGCGAGCGCGCAGCAAAACGCCATCCGTGGCGCTGGTGTCGCTGCGACGCGAGCGCCCTCCCCTGTTAGTGGAAAGTCACCGAACCGAGAGGAGTGCTTTGCGGAGGAGCTAACCACAGGGAAACTAGCGCGTTGAGGGAAAGCGAACGCAGGGGACGAAAGCGTCCCCACAAGAGGAAAGTGCTCGGGCCTGCCGACTGGCTCGAGCCGAGCTGGAATCTCATCGACTACCTTGCTAAAGCTTTCAGTATTTTCTTTTTATGCTTCATTTTTTTTCGCATTATTCTCTTTTCTCTCTTTCTCTCTCCAATCCAATCTCCTTTATATATATATATATATATATATATATATATATATATATATATATATTATGATTATTATTATTATTATTATTTGTTTTTAGTTTTGTTTATTTTATTTTTTATTCATCCTCTCCGTGCCCTTTTTGTGGTAGACTCCCCCGGTGTTCCTCTCCCGTGTGCTTTCCTTTTGCCTTTACTACGTACAGGTGAATACCAACCTTTTCCACCCGATTCTTGGCCGATCCCCCAGAGTGGGTATGTGCCATTCTGTCGTAGGCTACAACAACAACAACAACACCGCCGCTGCCACATGCAGGTAGCGGTGGGTTAAAAGATGAGAGGAAAGAGTGAAAGAAGAGAAGCGCGTCGCAACGACCGCGTCCACCGAACCGAAGGCGCTGGCTGAAACAACAGATACCCGAAGATCTCCCTATGCGTATATCTGCGCTTCCCTGTCCTTGGAAGCCTACTTACTCCCAATAAGACAATCTGGCCCTTACATTCAAACACGTCCCCGATTACTACAACTACCCGGCCCCTTGTAAGGGACTGGATCGCGCTGACGAGCGCCTCCTCATCAAAATTCTTACTAACACTGTACTGTGCCCGGCGGTGCTTAAACATTTCAACGCATCCTTTGATGGCACATGTCAGTTCTGTGGGGAGGTGGCTGACACCTTCCACATGCTTTGGGAGTGTCAATCAAACCCATCTATCCCCCCCCCCCCAACCCCACCAGAGAGGACTGGGAGGCGGCCCTGCTCGGCTGTCACGACCTAAAAACCCAAAAGCCCTTGGTTCACCGGACGCGGGCGGCGTTGCCTGCCAATGGGGCCCCGGAATAAGGGGCTGCACCTAGTATTGTTAGGGGAAAGGGCCAATAGGGCCTACCCCAATCACCTCTCTGTAAAAATTTATTGCACGATGAATGTTTTTGGTGGTGGAACTTTATTTCCAGCGGATATAGAGGAGCGACCCGAAGTCGCCCCCCGCTTAAACGGCGGCCGCTATCCCTTGGGCAGCGGCGGCGTCTTCAGCCAGCTGGAGGAGCTTGATCTGTGTCCCCGGGTCAGGGCTGAGCAATAGAGCCTCCCAATGATCAGAGTCGGTAATGAAGCGACTCGCGGGTAGGGACTGCGGGCAGTTCCAGATCATATGATTTAGATCGGCTTTGGCATCACAATTTTTGCATTTGTCTGAGTAGAGTCCATCCGAATAGAAGCTACACAATTGGGGATTTGGATAGGTTTTAGTTTGAAGTTTACGCCAGGCTTTGGCCTGTTGCTTGGAAAGCGTTTTATCTGCTGGTGGAAATCTGAGTCTTGCAAGCCTGTAGTGCTGCAGGATTTCTCTGTAAGAAAACAACCTGTCCTTGCCGGAGTATAGGGCGGGTGGACTGCATGACCCAGCTCGGCGGGACAGTTCTCGAGCTAGGTTATGAGCCGCCTCATTACCAGCAAGGAAGGCATGAGCAGGAGTCCAGAATAGGCGAATGCGCTGCGTGGGCTGATAATTTAGCAGAATCCGTGCTGCTTGTGGAGAGATTCTTCCAAACGTGTAGTTACGTATTGCCAATTTTGAGTCGCTGACAATGGTTTCTGCCGAGGATCCCGCAATGGCTAGAGCAGTGGCTGTTTCTTCTCCAACATGTGTGTGCTGAGTGCGTATAGTGAATGTACCACATTCCGTGGTGACCACAGCTACCATCTTGTCAGCCGAAGAATCTGCTGCATCAACATATACCACAGAGGTATCATTAAGGAAGCGTTTGCCTAATGATTTGGCTCTCTCTGCACGACGTTCAGCGTGGAAATCGGGGTGCATGTTCCGAGGTAGTGGAGGAATGACCAGAAGCTGGCGTATATGTTTGGGAAGGTCAGTTGTTGGTCCGCCTTGTCCTTCGTATGTTATGCCGAGTGTGGACAGAATGTGTCTGCCAGTTGGTGTGGCCGTTAGTCGTTCGTACTGCGAGACGGTTACCACTTCAATAATCTCACTTAGGGTGTTATGAAGACCGAGACCTAACACTTTCTCAGTCGCTGTGTGCATGGGTAGCCCAACTGCCTGTTTGACGCATTTTCTGATTATGGCTTCCACTTTCTCTTTTTCAGCTGACTTGAGATGTAGGTAAGGGCATACGTAAGCGATGGGGCTGATCACAAAGGCTTGTACTAAACGGAGAGTATTGCTTTCCCTCAAGCCCGAGTGGCGGTTACTAATGCGGCGAATGAGTCGCATAATTTGCTGCGAGGTTCCCTGAAGCTTTTGAATTACGTCACCATTGAAGCCGTGTTCTTGTAGAATTAGGCCCAAGATTTTAATTTTGGGTACTCGAGGAATGGGGATTCCGCGAATACTGAGTTCGATGGCCGGTGGGGGTTGCGCAAGGGATATGATTTTGCGGAATATGAGAAATTCAGATTTGGCTGGAGAGCACCGCAACCCCCTGGGGTCTACATAGTTCCCCACGATATCGATGGCACGCTGGAGTCTCTTCGATTTCGGCATCACTGCCCTTGGCAGTCCACAAGGTGATATCGTCAGCGTAGAGGCTGTGGTGGAGTTGCGGGATCTGCGCTAATTGGTGTGGAAGTTTCAACATTGCAACGTTGAAGAGAAAGGGTGACAGGACCTATCCCTGCGGGGTGCCCTTGTTGCCGAGGGGGAAGTCACACGAGTGGAGACCTCCTACTTGAAAATGCGCCTTTCTACCCGAGAGAAAGTCGCGGATATAGTTGAAGGTGCGGGCTCCCACCCATTCATGCTCCCACATGAAGGTTCTCCAAGATCGCGTCATGTCTGACATTGTCAAAGGCCTTTTCCAGGTCGAGTCCAAGAATTATTCTGGTGTCCCGCGTTTTTGCCTCAATAATCTGATGTTTGAGCTGAAGCATTACATCCTGCGTAGAAAGTTTTGGTCGAAAGCCAATCGTGGTTGGGGGGTACAGCTCGTTCTCCTCCATAAACCGGTTTAGGCGGGTATGAACTACGTGCTCCATGAGCTTACCTACACAAGACGTGAGCGAAACTGGCCTGAGGTTCTCAAGGCTGCCGGGTTTTGGAATATGGAAAATGGCAGAGATCATTCTCATACCACCCCAGGTGGTCGAATTATTCCAGAGACCACTACAGCACCTCTTCCTTTCTTCTTTCACTCACTCTTTTATCCCTTCCCTTAAGATGCAGTTCGGGTGTCCACCAATATGTGAGACAGTTACTGCATCATTTCCTTTCCTCGAAAACCAATTTTTCAACTTTTAAAAATGCGAAGCTGAACAAAGTGTCCGTGGAATGTCAATGAGAAAAACACTTTTTTTTGTAGCTAAAGCAACACTACTGGAGCCCAGCTCGGCTGTCGCGTATGCTCGTGGGGGTGCGGCTACCAAACGACCTTGAGTCGCCAATGCCTAGGAAACGCTTACCCGAGTTACTCAGGTGAGCTCGGTGTTGGCGCTGCCACCAGTTGTTGGCGAAGATGGGTCGGTTCGGGTTCGTTGCTAGCTCGCTGCTGCTGCTCGCTTGACGGAAGCGTGGTCAAGCTTCGACACCCGTTCCCACCACCACCAGGACATGAGTGCCGCCAAGTCAAAGAGTTAAGTGATGGGAGGAAGATTACAAGAGGGTTTATTTACATCTTTTTACAAGCATAAGAGACTGAAGTGGAGCTGAAGTGAAGCTCCAAATGAGGGTCTATGGGAGGCTCCTCCGCCGCATTCGTTCTCGACATTTATAGCCTTCTCGTTCCCCAAAGTCCCTAGGCTGAGGACGCCCACGCCGGGGTGGGAGGGGCCCAGATCACAAACAACGCAAACTTGTGCGCACAAACACACCACTGCACTTAGGGCCACGCCCCCGTCACATATTGAGTCTGAGGGAAAGAAGGTTTCCGTCGAAGCAGCGTCGACTGCGGTAGGTGGTGCTTTCCGGCCATCCTGCGGGTCACCGACATCTGCTGTCGCCGCTCGAGGCCGGAACGCAAGGTCGCGAAAGGCCGAAAGTGGTTCCTCGTGCTTGTTCGCGAGGGTCGGAGATGATGCCCGCCGGCTTGTCGCGGTGCCTGGCACGCCAAAGAGCCACAGGAAACGAGGCCCTTTGTTCCCTGGCATGGCCACGGCAAATGGGGAAGATAACGTTCGTCTCCCCGAGGCGGCGGCGGCGTTCTACACGTGCAGGCACTTCGGAAAGGGGGCCTGGTTTTGCTTAAACTCAGCCCCTTTGTTTTGGTCCTGTACTCCGACCGGGCAAACTCTGTAATTGAAGTCAGCTGTCACCTGGGTCCTCTCTGTGCGTGCGGTCCATGGCGGCAGGCCCGAAAGTAATCACACTCAAGTTGCTCGCAGCCATACACAGTAGAAACAGGTGTGCTGGCTGGCTCCAAACGAGACCCGCTGACATCGATCTTAATATCGGGTAAGTTCGGAAGAGCGTCGCGCCAGCTGCGCGAGAGATTGCTCAGGAAGAGCAACATGGGTCCCACAAAGCCTACGGGTGGCTGTGATAGAAACAGCCACCTGCCAGTGCAGTGAGATGATGATGATGATGAAAACTTTATTTGGAACAAGGGAGTTTTCGACACGTCGGTCCTTTGGCCCCCGCACGCCCCACTGCACTCATCTCTTAACCGCAGCGCCACTGCGCTGGTAGTGGTATGAGGACTCAACGCGATCTGTGAATGTTAAATAGGGAATGAAAAATTCTGCATACATGTGCATTCACCCTCTACTGCTTAATTGCCCCCTCCAGTTGAAGAATGAACACCTGCTTTCGCACGTGTTCTCAGTTTTACTACGTTAAACCCCACCAGTTTTTTAGATACAGCTGCATGCAAACGCGTGAAACCATCAAGATCTGCCAAACGCTTGCGCCTATGCCACATGGCCGAGTGCAGCAATGGATCGCTGCAACCGAAATTCGCGACTGCGGAAAACACCGAACCGGTCTGAAACCTCGATGATCTCTCCCAGCCTACGCGACTGGCATAATCTGGTGGTAAAAAAGTCGGCCGCTTGCAGAGTGATGCTGTGGATTAATTAGTTAGAGGGAATGAGGGAGGTCGGAGACGAGGATGCGGGAAAGACAAGGAGAAAAACTTTATACAAAAGCCGATGATGCCTAGGTAGCACAACGTAAACGTGAAACATGCGAAGGCACAGTTTATTGTTTCTCGGCACATGTGTCAGGCGCGCAGGCCTGCGAGTAGCTGGGTAAAGGCACTGCCAAACTCGGGTGTCGACCGCAGGCGGCAGGCACAGGAGAGCAGCAAGTGGCGCACATCGCTGGGCACCTCCAGTGCCACCATCTCAGAGAGCCGCTCCAGCACCTGCGCCCAGCAAAAGCCAGCACACTTACGCGACCTTTCTCAGGAGACCCACAGTGAGCACTATTCAAGCAAGTGCATTCCTGCAATTATAACCCATGCCATGAAGGAGCCGTAGGCCACAGAACTCTCAAATCTGTACAAAATTGTTCAGCTCGTTTTATTTTCTCAGCATATTCTTATCATGTAAGTGTCACTGAACTAAAACACAATGCTCATCTCACAACCTTAGCTAACCGGCGAAAAACTTCCAGATTGTGTCTGTTTCATAAGTTCTATTATCATCCATTGCTCAACTCCATTATCAGCCCTGTACATTGCCTCTCAAATCACACAAACCACGGGAAGGCCGTCTATCCTCCCCCTGCCCACACTTCTGCGCATCTGTGATCATTTTTCGTTCATACAGCAAGGGACTGGAATGACCTGCCAAATGCCATCGTGGATCAGACCGACTCATCATTATTCAAATCGTCCATCGAAGAAATTTACTGCTGAATATTCCAACCTTCAATGGGGCCTCTGAGGTACAAATAAATAAATAAATAAATAAATAAATATACTAGTACAATGCAAGCCGAAAAACAAATTTTTGGTGGTGATGCGGCTTGAATATTTTCTAATCATTTCTAAGATCAGCGCATGTAGTTAAAACATGAGACAAATGCTTTTCCATAAAACACAGCTATGAAAAGAAACCAAGAGATCGCAAAGAAGCTTTGTTTTCACTCATGAGCATAACTTTTATACCTGAAAGGCCTACCAGACATTAATTAAGGGAGGGGGAATCATTTAGTACTAGTAAAAGTAATAAACATAATAAAAGTCACAAACCTAAAGTGACATCCAGTGACATACAGTGACATCCAGTGCAAATCTAATATCACAGTTTGACTTAATGCTTTACCGTATTTACTCGCATAATAGGCGCACTCGCATAATAGGCGCACCCCTAGTTTGGTCGCGAAAAATCAGATTTTTTTATTTCCGCGCATAATAGGCGCACCCCGAACTTGGCACTGTGATCAATACTGTATTTACACGATTGCAAGCCGACGCGTCGCCGCCCCCCACCCCCAATCTTTATTTTAACAAAGTTTTTGCTGAACTGTCTACTGGTCCACACTAGTGCTGCTGCCGTCGCAGCTGCTGCGGACCCACAGCACGTACAACACGTACAACGACATCGCGTAGAACAGCCGCACTCAGTTTTCAGGGATGCTCACTTTAAACGTCTGTTTGGAAAGTTTCATCTCCAGCCGGAAACGTTCCCGACTTAGGCCCGCGAAAACCTCGGCGCCTGGAGTCACGTACGAAAATTTAGGCACGCCACAGACGCAACTGCCGCACTTCTCGGCCACGTCGAGTTTCCGACCTGCCGCACGCTTGCCGTGTTCGAGAGCAAACTCCCAGCCGTGTAGCTATTAAGGTGCTTGCCCGTCGAGCTAAAAAACAGCAACGCTCGGCGGCAAAGCCACAAACCACGATGAACTACGCGCTACCGCAGATCCTGGCACTTGATAGCAACAAGAACAAAAAAAAAAAACCTGGAGCTGGTGATGCTGATGGCGATTAGATAGTGAACGCTCGCGGCGGAAGAAAACATTGATGATGATGATAAGCTTGGCCTTGGGCGCCCTTCGTGGGCGGCGTCTGGAAGCTCCTTTGCGCGTGTGTGGCCTCCGCGATCAAGCGCCCGTTGCGCGCAGCCGGAGCTGATTGCGGAGGCCTCGACGCGTGCATTTCAAAGGCTATTCCCGCGTGGGTCGTGGCAAGTTTCAGTGCGGCCCTTACACGTTTCTTTTTTTTAAATATTTTCTTCGGGAAAACGGGGGTGCGGCCCGTACACGAGTGCGTTTATGCGGTATGTTCAATTTTGCGAGTCGAAAAATTTCCGGAAATTTTACCCCGCGTAATAGGCGCACCCCGAACTTTGAGCCGGATTTTCTGGAAAAAAAGTGTGCCTATTATGCGAGTAAATACGGTACATGACAAAGGAGCTGCTTATGCTGCCATGGACCAGTTTGAGGTGGCCTGCTTACTAGAGGAGTTACGTCAGCGGTCAATTATCGCAAAAAAAAAAGTGGCTCGCGAAACGGACACAACAGCTACAACCTCGGATCCATGAATCGGTTCATTTTGGAACTGTTAGCTGCAACGTGAGTGGCAAAATCATTTCCACGCTCCCTTGTGACGTCTGATGACAAAGCGCCGGTTGTCGAATGCCACCTAAAACCCAGCGTTCACGACGACACGTACTTGCTTAGCCCTCACGTATCAGTTTCACCAGACTGCAAGTCTCTTGATGGGCTCCAAGCATGCAAATGCTGCTGGGAACCACGAAGGCATGAAAACGAAACCATGCCGACAGGTGCCCCAACGCGCGTCCTGCGTCAAGTGTGGTACGAGTGCCCAAGCTGGCTCAGTTTCTAAATTCTAACTGACAAAAACTGAGAACATCCAAAGCCGACGCCGCGAAACAGCCACAGCAGTGCACGCGAGCCGCAACTTCACCCCTTCAACTTCATCGCAACTTCATCCCAGTCAGCTGTTGACGGCATCGCGGCTAGATGCACTGACATGCCGCGTGCTGGCAGACAGTTCGATAGGGAAACAGTAGGTTAACTCGCGTGACAAGTGCAAGATACCCTGCCGTTTGGGAATGTTGTGATGCTTCACTGTGAGTTTAGGTGAACAAGGAATGCGTAAATTCCGAACGCTTAGGAGATTTCAATAGCGCCGCTGTGAATCGAATTGAATAGCAGACACTATCTGACAACTATAAGAGGTTTAGAATATTCAAACACCTAAAATGCCACGTTGTACAGTCGCCGACTGATTTTTCGGACTCCAAAAATTCGGACATGCTCGATTATTCAGACTGCTTCGTGGCACCGCCACTCTCCCCATAGACCGTAATGTATAACAACTGCCGAAAGTTCGGACATCTTGCAGCCTCTCGTTTGATTTTTCGGACACTCCTTGAGCCAACTCGACCGGCAGCACTTGCCGCACCGACGCTCACCGACGCGCGGTTCACTTCGCTCAACGCCATTTTTGTTTTGAACTGAGCCTCCTTGCTGCCCCGCGAGGTGGCGCTACTGCAAATTCCCGCTCATCATCATCGTTTCCGCGTGGTTCGGTAGCGCGCCGCATGGTGGCGCGCCACACCAGTTCCGGCCGCAGCTTAGTAAGCCATCTCAAGGCAATCCAGGAGCCGCTTTGTTTGTTTATCCGGCAGCAAGCCCGCGAGAGCGCCGTGGTAGCGCGACGCAGCGCTGGAGATGCGATATTAGCCTAGGGCGGCTTACAGCCGGCGTTTTGTCATCGAGAGGGGTCTGTTGAATCCCGAGTAGCAGTATCAAGATGTTTCGTTGAAGCGCGCGTGAGCATTGACTTATGCAACACCAGGCCGGCGGCAGCAAGCCCGCGAGAGCGCCGTGGTAGCACGCAGCGGTGCAGATGCGATGAGGCCCGACGGCTCTCGAAACGATGTGGGGGAGGAGGCAAGTAGAGGAGGTGGTGAAAGAAGGAACGGAGAAGAGGAAAGGCGGCATTGGGCGAGGAGACATATGCAACGCCAGCCCGGGATCAGCCAGTGCATGTAAGCTCGTTAATTCGGAAAATCGTATAATTCGACGCGCGCGCGAGGTCCCTACAATTATACATAGGAGTCTATGGGGCGAAACTCTCGTTAATTCGAACAAATTTTGCCGTGCGTCGGTTAATTCGACTTCACTCCGCAGCCCGCCAAGCCGGTTTGCCGAGAGCAAAAAGAAAAAAACACTGCCATGAGCGGCGCTACTGTACTGCTGATAGGCCATCCGTATGGTCATATTATCATCCATCCATCCATCCATTCATCCATCCATCCGAGGAAGCGAGTTAGCGGCGGCCGAAGCGGCTGGCGTCTTTTTTTTTGTGCTTTGTTGTGTCGCAGCAGTCGCTACGATCGCGGTTATTTACGGCGCCTTTTTTTGGTAAATGCGCGCTTTGTCAGCGTGTTTACTGCGCTGCTTGTTGTTGCTGTTTTGTTGCGACTGAGAGAAGGGTGAAAGGAAATTGCAAGGGATTGCCTACTGGCTCAGCCGAGCCACCACCGCTGCCATGTGCAGATAGAGGAGAGTTAAAAGATCAGAGGAAAGATAAAGAGAAAAGATAAGACGCGCGTCCCAGCAACAACGCCGTCCCCGCGGCCGCTGGCTGAAAAAACAGATAAGCGGGGAGCCGCGCTCTCTTCACCTCCTCCCCACTTCCTCCCCGCGCTGCTTTCGGGTGGATAGCGCGCAGGGCCTGCGCGCCTCGCCTTTGTGTCCTGTCAGCTGACCGAGGATGAAATAATTAAAGTGACAGGCGCTGACAACGACGACGATTTACGATTGTGAGCAGTTGTCCCAAATGCCGAAGTGCACGGTGAAAGAAGCCGCAGAAGCCTTGTCCGTGCGGGAGGACTTCTGTGAACAAATCCCTGACGGCGCGTGTGCCGCGCACCTGGCAGCTGTTAGAGCTATCGTAGTCGCTCAAATTCGCTCGAAAAAGCAGACGGTGATTACAGATTTCCTTGCCAAATAAAGGTATACGTCCTGTTGCGGCAAACATTGTTTTTTGTTGTTCATTCGATAATTCGACATTCGGATAATTCGACAATTTTTCGCGGTCCCGTCAATGTCGAATTAACGAGTTTTTACTGTAAATAAACGATTTCTTTCTCTTTTTTTCCTGAATTTGTTTTTTCGGACACCTGTTTATTCGGACATTTCCGCGGTCCCCGTGAGGTCCGAATAAACAGTCGGCGACTGTACTACGTCAACAAAGGCATTTTCTAGGAGCAGCAAAGCAGACATTTGGGCTAGTTGGTGTGAATTCATGGTGGAAAAAAACGGCGCAAACTTAGACTTAGTTATGAGTCAGGGCACTCAAAACTAATCAAGGACGGTATCGCTATTTCGTGCCTTAAGGCCGCCACATCTAGGTCGTGCCACCACCGTGTTGCGGAAAGTGTGTCAGAGCAAGTGGTACGATTGAAAAGCAGCGGTTTTCCCGACCACGTCATCTCTAGGGCAGGAGAAAAAGTTCTGAGGTGGGTTAAGACAGGAGCCAACGGAAGAGGCCGTGTTGACAGTGAGCGCCGTAGGCCAGCCGTCATTCCGTACACTCACAGGCTTTCCCATGGGTTAAAGAGCGTGGCAAAGAGGTACAATGTTAGGGTGGTGTTCTCGGCTCCTAAGAAGCTCGCTGCAATTTGCCCACAAGGGGACAAAAAACTGGCGGCTGGTGTCCACAAGAATCGCAAGGCCTGTACAACAAAACATGTGGCACCTTTCATTCCTTGCAAAAAGGGTGTTGTATATCGGTTGCCACTGTCTTGCGGTAAGGTGTACATCGGGCAAACGGGGCGCTGTGTAAATGTAAGGCTCTTTGAGCACCGCAACCTACTCGGCAGTGACTCGCGAGACAACCTTCCCGCACACTGCCGGGTTTGCAAATGCACACCCCTTTTCCCGAAAACTGACGTGCTTTTTTTCCACCAAGATAAGGTGACCCGGGAGCTGATGGAAGCGTTCTTTATCCGAAAAACCGGCAAACGGTGCGTGAGTGATCCTCCAGTGGCCTTGTCAGAATTGGAATTTAGGTACTTAAATAACCGGGTGCACACGCGCGATGCTTCTGTTTAGATTATCTTGCACGCTTGCACGTAATCTGTTACGACGCACGCAGTCGTGGGTGGTTTTTGTATATATTGTGTTCTGTTCTTTCTAATAAACCTTAGTTGCGAGTCAGCGCTTGTAGTGTCTCCCCTCTTTTCTGTGTTTTCTGTCTTAGTTTGCGCTGTTTTTTTTCACCATGCATTTTCTAAGTGTCTGCCACTATTCAACTTTTCGAATATGAACTAAATATGAAAAGCGTTAGAAAACGGGTTAAAATATCAAATTGGATATCTGTTGAGTGTGAAAGAAACTGCAAAACAAACAACGGGCAAATTTGTACGATGTGAAACTGGTGTTTTATAATAACTCTGTTCCTCTGTGGGTTAGTGTACATAGACGAGACCGGGCGGTGTGTGAACATTCGTCTTAGAGAGCACAAAAATTATTGATCATCAGGGGTGAGTCAACATCTCCGAGAATGCAACAAGTGCCGTCCTCTCTTTGAGGCCACACAGGTGTTGTGTCGTCACCCCCCAACAAAGAACCAGAGAGGTGATGGAAGCATTTCACGGAGCCTCGTATGGAAACTGCGTAAGCAAGCGTTTGCTCTCGCTAAGAAGGAAATAGGCTATCTGCACATGTTGTGGTTTTTTGTCTTCTCTGTCTTTTTTAACCCTGATATGATAACTAAGTTTTTTGTCGCTGCCTTTGATATCGTTTTGTATTTAATAGGTTGTTTCCTTCCAAACAAACCAATTGTGAAAAAGGTGCTTGTCCTGTTGTCTTCTTTCTGTGTCTCGGTTTTGTTTGTACCTCCATTTTTATCACGAACAGCTTCCATCTAGCCCAACTTTCCAATCTGCTGCACGCGCCTTTGTTCAATCCGGTCAGGCATCGGTAGCTGACTGGGTCTTGCCACAGATTATCATTTCACTCAGCATGTGATCATTCTGTCAAAAATCTTGAGGAATTGCACCCAAAGGTGAGGTTCCTGCATTGTTGCAGTAATTAAACAGCAAGACATTCAACTGCTATCAGCAGCGTGACATGCAGGTATGTGTAACCGGTACTCTGTGGCCCACAGTTACTCTGTGGGCCACAGCACGAAGTTCACCAACTAGCCTGCACATCTACCCTTGTAAGCTAAGGAAAGCCATGCAGAGGTAGAATTTCCAGCTCCGTGGCACCAGGCTACATCATGCCGCAGACCATGGTGACTGCGTTCACAAAGTGAGTGGACGGGCTTACACCTTCTCACACACAAGCAGTCTTAAGTCAACTGTTTCTTTCTGCCATTCAAGTAAAGGCTTTGCTTAGGAAGCAACCAAATGGGGGAGACCCACCATGGCCGTGATGTCCCTCCAGGAGGGCTGTGTGCTCAGCAACAGTGTGGCCAGAGACTCGGGAAGCAGCAGCCACAGGTCGGATGCCAGCTGGCCGGCCGCACTGAGCGGGCACGCCGGCAGGGGCTGCGTCCTTGCCAGCACGACCAACATGAGGGACAGCACACGCAGCTGGAAGCGCAGCAGCTGCCAAGGACAGACCGGTTAATGAACCCCTTCAGACACAACCTCACCAGCGAAAGTACGAGACACCAGGAGAAGAAGAGCACGGGACAACGCTGGACTCACAACTGAAGTGTAATCGAGAAACCATAGAGTTTCTTACTATTACCTAGAGGGAAAGCTGGGGGCGCTGCACTTCAGCCACCATGGACGCTCAAAGCATCATGGGACGGTGAGCTACTTGTTGCGGGACAGTCGTAATTTTTTGGGAACACGGAGTGGCACTACTGAGATGTTTCATTCCAAAAACGCTGTTTGTGTGTGGGCAGACGACTTTCGCGCGAATGCAGTGTGCAAAATCCATAGTAATGAAAACGTGACGACACATGACGCCAATAAAAGGTTTCAGTTTTCTGAAATGCCATTAAAAACCTCTTATAGTGTTTAAGCAACAACATTTTTTTTTGAAAACATATTTACTTTTAAAAGTACGCCTGTTAATTACGAAATATTAGCTTTTGTAGTGTTCACTACTTGGCCAATAGGAAAGCTAGCCATCTCATATTTTGGGCAAACTTTGCGTTTACATGCTTTTCTGCTCGTTTGTTGCAATCTACAGGCAGGATATTGAATGTTAGGACATTCTTGATTATCGAATAGCGTTTATTTTTGCACTATTTTTTGGCCAAAAGTTGAAGTTCTCCAGTCAGTAGCTCACCGCCCCATGATGCTTTGAGCGCCCATGGTGGCTGAAGTGGTCTCGAGGGATCTCCATGCAAACTCCCATAGACGGGCTGCCAGCTTTCCCTCTAGCTAATAGTAAGAAACTCTACGCGAGAAACGGCCAATCTAGGTCACCAGAAGACGCATGCGTATCAGACACACTAAACAAAACAAACAAATAGATAAGTGGCAAATCACCATGGAGTGGATACACGCTACAACACTGGCAAACAACAAAAGACAGATATTTTGCCTACCAAACTTGCACGCGTACACTTCTGCTTAGGAAATTAACTTCCTTGCTAGTGAGATGCAAGGACGGTGCACTGACGCATGTGTCACTGCCTTGCAACCTAATATGGTAGGCCTCAAGGATTTCCCTCTGCTCCCTGTTTTTTCCTTGTCCGCTTACTGAAATGTTATTAAAACCCGGAACACAGTTTTTACAACTCCTGCATATGTGCAAACCTCTTCGGTTTGCACATATTAGCCAGGCCAGTGCTTCATACAACCGAGTTCCAAGGGTTCCTTGGATTCTTCGTGGGTTCCGTGAACACCTAAATCCATGCATGTCTAAACCAGCACCACCTTTCCTCTGCTCAAATTTATTAGGGAACTAAGCACACAGTAATTGCCCAGGCCACACAGTTACATTATACAGTCAGTCATTTTTCATTCAAAATCTGGACATTGTTCTGTGGGCTCGTACGCAAGCAAGCTCCTTTTAGCATGCTCGTCAGGCAGGAGCAAAGACATGTGGGGTTCCTGAGCACTTTTTGAAAGCCACTGTAGTTCTCCAGGTATAAAAATATTGAGAACTCCTCCCATATACCATCTGGTTGACACGTCTCCTACAGTACCTCTGCCCACTCACTAAGGGTGGGGTCCACCTTGCATCAGAGTGCAGTAATGTTCAATGGACTTAAAACAGTACAGTTTTGCACAATACAATAGAATAGCGTCTGAGGTGACTCGGAGACGGAGAGCATGCTGACAACATTTTGGTGGCTGTAAACACAGCCGTCACCACCTGTTGTTCCTTTCGTGGCATGAAAGTTTTTCAAGGTATACCAATTAATGCACTTAAGCAAAACAAGTATTCTCTTGCAGTATGCGCTGCAATCTGTTCCTCCACAGATCCCTCAGCCCAGTGCATTGTGAGCGGCCTGTGTTCCAAACCTTGCAATACACAGAACAGCGCTGGTTCGTGATGCAAGCAAGATGCAGCGGTGCTGCCAACAATGACCGTTGGTTGATGGTTGAGTGGCTAGGACTCCGGCGTACAGAACTGCAGGTGAACGATAGTTTCAAAAACAATTTTCTCCTCTCACAACACCCACAAGAAGTCAGCCTTTGATTAGCAACTGCCATGTACACCATACGACAGGGGTTCTCTACATTCCTAGCCTCAGCGAACCCCAACAACTTTTAAAAGGTGCCGAGAAACTTTGGATGTCTTGGCTTCTATTCCTTCCGGCCTAACATGCACGCAAAAATGAGCATGGAGATGTATGGCTCCTCAAAAAATGCTGAAGCAGTCTGCTAGCACGTACCTTAAGGCTGGTTTGAGAGACTGAAGTATTCAGGGAGCTCAAAATACTCTCCAAGAGGACCCTCATCCCAGAAAAACTTGTTGAGAGTAGGTAACGTTAGTTTCAAGTGGATGTATGTACAGTGAAAGCTTGTTAATTCGAACCTCGTTAATTCGAATTTTCATATAATTAAACTACTACACTACTTGGTCCAGCCAAGCTCCATAGAGATCTGTGCTGTGTATCAAAGAGCCCATTAATTCGAAAGCGAGTCGGTTCTGCTACGGATAATTCAAATTGCACGCCGCCGCGTCTGGGCGGCTTGGCACACAGCGCGTGGCCCCCCCCCCCCCAAAATAAAGCACCTCCGCTTAGTTAGAGGCTGCACACATCCTAAATGAGGACAGAAAATGGAACCAGATAAAGCCGTGGAAGAACGGGTAAAGCCTAAATGGCGCCATCCCCAGCGCGGCGGCTGCCTACCCTCTTTTCCGCGGAACCTCTGGAACTCGCAAATAAATACTCGTTAATTTGAGCCCTGTTAATTTGCAAATACGGATAAGTTCTGTCGGCGCGGTCCCAGCCAATGCCCATGAAAGGCTGTGACTTCGGACGGGCACTACAAATTATGCGCGAAAAACTTTTTTTTTTCTTTGCGAGTGTTGTCCATCCCTTCACCCATCAGCCGCCAACGGAAGCACGCGGACAGCCGCAATCATGACGCCAGCTTTCAGCATTCACTGCAAAAGGCGTTTGCTGCTATCGCGCATTTGATTGAGTGGTAGTAGGCGGCGTCCGCCCCAATCGCCCATGGCTTAATAAGATGAACGTACTGAAAACGAGGCTTGCACAACCGGACAAGCGCTGGCACTCTGCCAAGTTCGCTTCCCCCCTTGCACTAGAGCCAACGTCCAAAGGCACCGTGGTATTATCGCTGCGCAACATCTTGGCGCACTGCCAAGAAATGAGTTGTGGACCGCGACGGTGCGAAACAAGGAAAGCGTTAACGACTGACGCTTCTTTTTTTTTTTTATCAAATTCTTAGGCAAAAATTGGGGGGGGGGGGGGTTCATTATGCAAGTAAATACGGTACATATACCGTAATGTAAATGTTCCTGTCAGTTTTTTTCGAGACCATTCAATAGTTCGAACATAGGATAATTCAAACTTTTTTCCCGGTCCCTTGAAGTTCAATTAATGAGCTTTTACTGTACAAGCCTTTCGTGACAGTTGCGCCCTGACCATCACGAGCGAACCCAACTGTCGACACGAATGCGGTTGCATCCGTTTCATAGCGAGCGCACAGTGTTGCCCAGCCGACAATAACACTCAGCTAAATTTGGCTCTGTATACTTGCAATGGGAGCAAATTGCCGTTTAGGCGCAGCTTGGCGTAGGAGATCAAATTGGCACAGCATGGCGCAATGGGCGCGGCACTTCCACCCCAGAAGGCAGTGCACAACGAGGCTCTTGTGTTATCGCACTGCCACAGCTAATGGCAATTATGTGCCCTCCAGGTTTTTCTTGCTTGTTAAGGTCTCCCCCGCCCAAATTTCTCTTCCGTAGCTCCCTGCATGGTTGCCACTCTCCTTTCAAATCTATTCACCAGCATACGAGCACTGGCCTCACGGGTGAGTACTGGCTGCAAAATATAGACATTTTTCTCCTGAAGGGTAGTGGCAGGCTGCAATGCACCATGGTGTGCAGCAGAGACCAAGGGCCCCACCTGGTGGTCCTGCTGCAGTGCAGTCTCCTTGGCTGCCACCAGGCAGTCGACGAACCAGCGCACCTGCCGGCCGCTCTCCTCGGCCACTGGCTCAGGCAGCCGCAGGCACTGGGACAGCAACCACAGCACCCGCTCCTCCTGGCTGCACATCATCATCATCATCATCAGCCTGACTACACCCACTGCAGGGCAAAGGCCTCTCCCATGTCTCCCCAATTAGCCCTGTCCTTTGCCAGCTGCCACCACTGTATCCCCGCAAACTTCTTAATCTCATCCGCCCACCTAACTTTCTGCCGTCCCCTGCTACGTTTGCCTTCTCTTGGAATCCACTCCGTTACCCTTAAGGACCAGCGGTTATCTTGCCTTCGCATTACATGCCCTGCCCAAGCCCATTTGTTCCTCCTCTTGATCTCCACTAGGATGTCATTAATCCGCGTTTGTTCCCTCACCCACTCTACCCGCTTACGATCTCTTAACATTACACCTACCATTTTTCTTCCCATAGCTTGCTGCATTGTCCCTAACTTAAGCTGAACCCTTTTCGTTAGCCTCCATGTTTCTGCCCCATAGGTGAGCACCAGTAAGATACAGCTGTTGTAGACTTTTCTCTTGAGGGATATTGGTGCCACCAGCCCACTCAAAAGAGGCCCCAAATGTGAAAGAAGCCTCTGAGAACAAGGGGACCTCCCTTGGTTCTGAAGGCTTGTTCCATGCACAGATGAACCTCGTAAATTCCAGTGCATTTAATTGCAGCACCTGCTTTATTTAAACTGGCATACAGGTCCTGTCAAATTTACTTGCAATTTCAATGACATAAAACTGAATAATTTGAACATGTGAGCACATGCAAGAGTTAATTAGAACAGCAAAAGGCAACAAGGCCAAATAACCCTGGACAGCAGACCATGACATTGCAATGGCTCGTTTTTTGTTCAGCAGTGAGTGGTCGCAAAAGAGTAACCATGGCTAGCAGTCATGTGACTGCCTCAAGTCACAATTATTACCAGGGTAAAGACCCAGCGGAACAGCACACATTCACAAGAATGTACAGGGACACTGGTTCCAGTGTTGTCCTATGCACTCCTTGTGTAATGAACGCGTCCTGTACCACTAGTTCTTTCTTTTCCTTGTGTCATGCACCAACTGGCCCAATAAGTTCGCTTCTTGAACAGTTACTACCATGCTGCCAGTGCCAATATTGACCTGTCATCAGTATAAGGTGCTTATCGCCAGATGTGTTCTCTATGCCCAGTATGTGCGCTGCATGTTGCCCTGTCACCATCACGGCATTTATCCTTCCACTCTGTTCTTACTGTGGGTGTGTCCCAGAGGGGTGGGAGTCATGAGGAAACAATCTTCATGGCCACTACTTGCTTTCTGTGCTGAGCAGTCACAGTTACATGAAAAAGCCTAGCATGTGCTCTTGCAACTAAATGCAGCACAACAAGGCATATCAGTCACTTGTTTTCATTCGCCTACCTTTCATTTCTGCAAAATTAGTCGATACATAGAGTTGACGAGCAATTACAGTTGAACCTCGATATAACGAAGTCCTACTTGCAGCCGAAAATTTCGTTACATCGTGAATTTCGTTACGTCGAGGTTCCCATGTTTCAGCTGTCAAAATAAAGTATAACTGGTTCAGGAACACTGCTTGTTGATGGGAACTTGTAAATCACTTATTGAGGAAATACACAAGAAAATCGAGTAATATTATCGCTAACAAGGGCACCGGATGTTTTTTTCTACATCAGGAGCATAATGAGTGATAGCAAACACCGCGACGGCATCATTTTTCTCCGTGTGCGCATAGCAAAAGAACGAGCGCAGCGCCTAGTACTGAAAGCCGCCACAAGATGTCGCTACTGGTATCATCATCATCAGCATTGAACATTTGCAGCCGGGGACGCATCAGAGAAAAATAAATAAAAATGTTCGCATCGCTCACGCCGGCGCGGTGGGATTGTGCTCGCGGCGCGGTTATACTCCGACGTAGCGCGGGACGGCGACGTCACGTCCGCGAAACAGCGGCGCCCGATCGCCAGCGTGTTCGGCGGCTACCGGCGCACTCTGACGGCGCCCGGCGCGGAATGCAGCCGGCTGCATTTCGCGCGGGCCGCGCCGAGAGCGCGCCGAAGCCGCCCACCCAGAATGCACCGCGCGCGCCTCCCACGCCACGCCTCCCCTCTACCCCCTTCGCCACTCGCCTCCTCTGCCAGGGCACGTTTTTTTTTTTTTTTTTCGCCGCTCACCCGTTTTAAAGGTACGACCACACTAGCTCCACGAGTTTGTCAACACTGATGACTTTTTTTTGTTGTTGTCTACGAGGACATCGCACGCAAAAAAAAAAAAAATGAACGGACGCTGCAAGAAAATTCCGGTTTGCGCTTTCACGTTCAGAGTCTACAGCTCGCCAGTGGCGTCATGGCGCGGCGCGTCTTGAAACTTCCATGCCGCGGGCTTTGTATGCGCACGACAGATGGCGCGGCGGTACGTTCTCGCACACTGCCGGCAAAATTGGCGCGTAAAAGGGCAAATACAAACTGCGTTTCGTCTCGGCTAAACTTTTAGCTCTCATTCGATTGTCAAGGTAGCTCCTGGCACATGCATGCGATGCGCAAGGACTTCGTTACATCGAAAGTGCGGAGCAAAATTACTTCGTTAAATTGCGAAAAAAAATACATGGTTTTCAATGGGGAAGTGATTGGGAAATGAAAAAAATGCGTTACATCGCGAATTTCGTTACATTGAGGTTCGTTACATCGAGGTTCAACTGTATTCGGACTCTCTAGAGACCGTGAAAACGTCCAGAAAAAAAATTCACCATAAAAGTCACTTTAACTTAATGCCAATATGCCGGAGGAGGGGTCAGTAGTTTTGTGCACACTTTGAAGCTCCTCGTGACTAAATCTCGTTGCCCATTGTCAGTGTGCCTTCTGGGTCTTCTTTGATGTGTGGCGCTGTTTGTGTGTTGTCTGTGTGCAGCACCTGGATTTGCGTCCACTGATTACTTTGATCCTTTTACTCTAAAGAATGCATTCATTGGGTGGATGGTGCTGACCAGTAAAGTCTTCACACAGATAACTCATACTTAGGAGCGCAAAAAACAAGGACCAGAGAAAACGAGAAGACACAACACAAGTTTGCACTTGTGTTGTGTCTTGTCGTCGGCTTTTGTCCTTGTTTATTGCGCTGCTAAATATGAATCCACACCAACTAGCCCAACTTTTTGTTCTAATTAACACAGATAAAGCTGGAATTTTTGCCACGTGCCACTATTGGTGCTCTGGCAGGTAAAATACTCATTAGCTGCATGAGCGACGTTCTCCCGAAGCCACACTTGGCTGCTGGCTGCTCACCAGTGGTCCTCGTCGCTGCTGTCCACCAAGTTGCTCGCCATGGCAAAGGTGTCGCAGCCGGGCGGCGCTTTTCCCACGGCCACCAGGTGGCAGTGCAGGGCCAGCAGCAGGGGCAGGGACTCAAGGGCGTCCAGCAGTGCCCCCCGGGCGTCCCCCGTGAGCCGCGTGGCACAGCGACCCAGGACGGGCAGCAGCCCCCTCTGCTGCGCCTCCCACACGTCCCCCTGGCAACCCTGGGCCGCCGCCGCCAGCAGGTCGCAGATGGCGCCACGAGCGCCCGGGGGCAGCTCCGAGCCTTCATCACCCAGCAGGGACTCCACACCCTGAGGATTAGGGCACACAGTGATAAAAAAAAACAGCAGCAGATCTCAATTCAGCACTGGTGTGTATGGTGTTATGGCACCACATGGCTTGCTAAGCATCACTCTACCCAGGACAAGCAACACTTGGGCACTGAAACGTGTCCACCAAAGGTAAGAAAAGCCAAATACTGATTGATAGATACTGAATTTCTCACCATGCTCCCGCAAACATTTTTGATCCCCTGCAAAAACTGCGATGCCTCATACATTAGCGAGTCAGGCCATTTCAAAAGAAGATTAAGAGAACACAAGAATGACGTCAACAAATGTCGCACGTCATCCAACCCGCTGGCAGAGCATGCCCAAGAAATGAACCACACCACTAACTGGGAGAACGCCACAATCTTAGATACCGTGAAACCCTTGTGGTCACGACTGCTTTTAGAATCTCTTTATGTACAGACCACAGATCAAGTCATTAACAGGACGAAGGGCAATCTCCCGAATAGCTACGCCCACTCACTGCACTGTCAAGTGGGCATATAACAAGCGGCCCATTCCGTCCATCATTCATTGTGAACATGGGACCAGCAGGGGTCCCGAAACGTCATGTTTTAAAAAACATCTTTGACGAGTGTATGTTTTATTTTACCACTAAACATTTTTGATGTAGCATTTATAGCCAAAGAGATTGAATCAGACATTAAATATGGGCTCCGTGTATTCCCTCTCAACTCATACACTGGACTGAGCAAGAAAAAATAAGACAACAAACTGGTACTGCTTCTTGCCTACAAAAGCGTCATCCGGACAATCCAGCTCGCTTGTTTACTTTTTTTTTGCCACTCCCTACCCCACCACAGTTAGACAATAAAGGAGAGAGTGGAAGGAGAGATGTGCTGGCCGTGCCTTCTTCCCTGCAGTTTGTGGCAAGCCAATGACAGACACTGATGTTCAAAGCTGAAATGTGTGCAGAGGAGCGGTGCCAGTGATCGCCGTGAGGCATGACGATGGGAAATTTACAAAACTATCTGTAAAAACAGCTGACTCACTTTACTTGCACACGGCATGCATGCTTAGTAACATTAATTTACTCTACATAATGCCCCCATTTCATAGCCACTTTCTGAACTGAATTCCATAGGCCTTTTAAGGGGGGACAAGGGTCTTAAAACTAACTTTTCTATTTATGGCTAGAACCTCATAAAATTTTGCACACAGATGCATTTTTCTCTTCTGATTCCAAATATGTAATCATAATTCAGCTGGTGGTCTTAGATCTTACAGTGTCTGGAATGTAATTAGGTAATTTCTTACACAGCTTTAATGAACTTTCTCATAGCATTTTGCTGCTTATATTTACATGAACTGATAGCCAGAGAGTTCCCATACCCGGTGACATTCTTCGTTTTTCTCTAAAGGCATGTGATCGTGATATACCATGTCAATAGTAACAGGTCGTAGTATTTGACACTGCAACTCGTTAAGCTAATTTTAAATTGCTATTTATACGTGGCGTAAACAAAAAAAGTAAGAATGCCATCAGGTATGGGAATTCGCTGGCTCTCAATGCATGTAATTAAAAGCAACAAAATGCAGTGAGAAAGTTCATTAAAGCTGCGTAAGAAATTACCTAATTACACTCTAGAATTTAAGATAACTTTTGATCTAAGACCACCAGCTCAGTTACGACTACATTTTTGGAATCAGAAGAGAAAAACGCATCTGTGTGAAAAATTTCATGAGATTGTAACCATAAATGAAAGGGTTAGTTTTAAGACCCTCGTGCCCCCTTAAGAAGTTTACATATATATATACCTAATAAGTGCCAATGCAAAGAAAGAAGTGAAACATCACAACTACCAGTTTGAAGCAGGTGAAAGTGCACGTGTTCTTTGTCCTGGTCAACGTGGCACTCCCCAGATCAAGGAACAACAGCAAGGGTGGAAACCTCATTGGTGCCAATGTGAGTGCAGTACTAAAGGATTAGGGCAGACACAAAGACAACCGGAGAAGTGCACATCACAGGTGCTGGCTTTCGACTGAGCACTTGCTCTTTTCTTTCCGGCTAGACGAAGAAAGAAGGAAAGAAAGAAAATGCGCATCTGCAACCCACTCACTCACAACACCTCACAGTACTTTTCGGCACAACTTCGGTACAAGAGATGAAACTCAATATGGCATCATTCACAGCAGCCACCAAAACCAAGCAATAAAGGAAGTGCACACAAGGCGAAATGCACGCTGTACCATGGCTCAAAAGGAGGCCCAATTCCTCGAAGGATAAACATGAATTCTTTTTCACACACACAAACTGACAGCGTGCTAATGCAAGTATCAAAACTGCCATGTTTCATTTGGCCTGCCTCTAAAATCTCCCTTCTAACTTTCTCTCCCTGCGGGCCATGACCTTTGCTTTATGGAGGGAGAGGTCTTTCTGAGCATTTTCTGAGAACTTTCTGAGAGCTTTCTTCTCTCTTCTGAGAACTTTCCAATGCAGAATACAATTCTGTTCACTCCAAATAGCAGGCCAAACACGTATGAATAACGATTTCTAATTGCAAAGTTGCTGTGTTCTGATTTCTATATTTGTCAACAAAGTGTTAACAATGACATGTGCTTCTTTCTTTTTGAACTTGCTTCATGTGCATATTTGTACGGTGATGATTAATGATTGGAACGCACTGCCTCATGGCTCTCCTTTGCTTGCCTCCCCTGAGTAATTTCAACCGTCGGTTGGCGCTGCCTGTGACGCGCTATGTTGTTGACACTGCGTGTTGCTTCTTTCCTCCTGTGCCTATTTAGCGTCGTATAGTGCTGGTCGTCCTTTTTTACTACTTGTTTCATCGTTATGTATGTTTTTTCTTGTTTCTTTTTTTTACGGTCGAAGTTTTGTACTTTAGCGTTTTGTACTGTGCCTCTCCTGCTTGGATCATATTTGGGCCGCAGTATGTGATAAATAAACAAATAAATAAAAATACTGCCTACATGTATTTTGTAACCGCTGCTGCTGCGCCCAGTGGGGCCAAGGCCTTGTCAGGAGACTAATTATCTTCTTTTGTCCTGCCCCACGGGCAGTACCATGTATTGCCCATCCAATTAATAAATAAATAAATAAATAAATAAATAAATAAATAAATAAATAAATATACCTTACAGTGGGCTGGTAGGTTTGAGCCGTAGCAGTTCCTGAGAGACAAGGCATGTTCTCTGAGACTGCCATTTAGACAGCGTCCTGTTTGGCCTACATAGGCCTGCCCACAACATGTAGGCAACTGAGCTAATAACACTGCATACGAAAATGGCCACCATGATGGCATCTAGGCAGTGCAAAACAAAGGCTTTCCACAGTGGCAACAGCAAAACAAGCAGCAGCCATGGTTTGAGAGGTCTCACAGTGCACTTCAGCATACTTAACATCTTACAGTTTCTGCTCAAAGTTAACAAGGCAGAAATTACTCGATAACTACTAATTGCAGCAAGTGCTGCTATGAGTTAGCAGCACAAAGCCCAGATCACGCACCTTTCAAACAAGTGGATGCAAACAACAAGTGACTGTCCCAAGCCACCAGCTGACACCCTCAGGCCACACCAACGAAGGAAGCTGCACCTCGCAACAAATTCTTGCCTCTCAGTTTTAGGAGCAAACGGTGCTCTGACTCGGCTCAGACGCAAGTTGTTGTCGCGTCAGTCATAAATTGCCGGGCACTGACCCCTGAGGTACCTCCTGCCATAAAACTACAGTAGCAGATAAAAAAAATGGTCAAAACGTCCAAAATAAGCTTACATTTCAACCAGCATTCAACATCCGACTACCTGAGAAATCAAATGCCTAAAGGTACACATACGAACAGCAGCAGATTACTAGTTATTGATTACTGCACCTTCACAGTCCAGAGGGCACTAACAGGTGTGTCAGGTTGATCAGCATTGAAAAAGAAAGGAGAAAAGCAACACGATTAAAGCACCGTTCCTCAGTATATACAGTCAAACCTTGTTATACCAAAACTCTTTATAACAAAATAACGGATATAACGAAAGAACGAGGATTCCTCTTGGAGGCTTGGTCAACATGGGCTATAACAAAGTTACGGCTCTAACGAAGTAATCGTCGGGCCCATTCAACTTCATTATACTGAGGTTCGACTGCAGATAGTATATTCTTATATGCTAATTTGAAGAACGGTGCATCTTTCATGAACACAATTAGTACGCATCAAAGTGCTGAACTTATGCAAAGAGAACCTGCTTAAGGGGTCACGGTGATTTGCTGCCGAGCGCAAGGCCAAAAGGTCAAATCCCAGCCACAGGGGCTGCACCTCAATGAAGATGGGATAAAAAAAAGCTGGAGTGTAGTGCTTGGCGCCACTCCACATTAAAGAAGACCAGGGAGTTAATTAATCAGGAGCCCTCCACCAGGATGCCTTTTTCTCACTGAAGCGCTCTAATGTCAACCCATTCGTTCCCTCCCTGTATGGTTCAGGTGTCAACCAGTAGTGCGAAAATCACTGCAGCTTTCCTTTCTTTGCAAAAACCCTTGCATTTTCTTTTTTTTTTTAAAGAAGGAAATGATAGATACATTGCTAAAACTGGTAATAACTAGACTTCCTGTAAGATAAATGCAAGACGAGTGTCTGGTAATGAAACAAAACATTAGGAAACAGACAAGGACACGGAACTTTTTCAAGACTCAATTTCACCCTGACTGTGTGAGAACAGTTTCAGAGAATAAAGTCAGCTGACTAGCTTTCGAATGCTAGTCAGTACAGCCACTTCTGAACACTTCTGACTCAAAGGGGACTGAAAGCTAGAATTACGTAGAGTTCCAATAAAGGGGAGCAGTGGTGGAACTGGCAACTGGCTTCTTGTAGCAGCTTTTGTAGCAGAAGAAATCGCAGTTTGTAGCAGCAATTTTAAGTTTTGTAGCAGGAAAAATGGCATTTTGTAGCAGAATTCGAGCTTCTGTAGCACAAAAAAAAAAAGCGTACCAAAATTTCATGCCAAAAAACAGACAAGGAAAGGGGAATGAGGGGCTCGTTATAAATATGGTTTCTGTGGCTGTTGGCTTCTCTCATATTTATAACAAGCCCCTCATTCCCCTTTCCTTGTCTGCTTAATTGCTTAAGGAGGGCCTCGGTTCTGGCAGCCTTGATGCCTTAGGAAGCATAAGAGGGTTATCACACAGCTTCCACCCTCGCCGTTCGATGACGTTCTACGTCACATCAGCGGTAACTCAGGACGTGCTACGTCCGCCACTTAAGAGCGTGGGTGGCGCTGGTGAACACTCTCAAGGTTAGGTTATTTGTAAACATAAATACCCCCGAAAGCAGAAGGTTTGACAGCCGTCGCCGTAGCTCAGCGGTAGAGCACCGGACGCGTAATTCGGAGGTCGTGGGTTCGGAGCCCACCGGCAGCATGTGGTTGTTTTTTCTTCTGCTTTTCTAATCAATTAGCTTTAAGCGATAATATATTCAGTAATATAAATTGATCAACACCACAAAATAAATAAATAAAAAATTAAAAATCCCCTGTGCCCCTTGGTTTCTGTGGCTGTTGGCTTCTCTCATGCCAAAAAACAGTTATTTTAAATAAAGAAGCTTTGTTGTATTTCTGGAACAGGCATTTGCTCAGACGTTTTTAGCAACCACAGCCATGCAAGAGCAAGCTTCAATCCCAAATGCAGTTTAAAGTGCTTGGTTCCTTAAAAAGAGCCGAAAATAAGCAAAACAGGAGGTTCCCCTAAAGACACTGCCGTTTTTATTTTATTCAGAAGAGCGACATAACGAGATGCTCAAGAGAACTATAAAAAACGATACCGTTCTTAAAACAAACTTTCAGGTACTATTTCTTCCCTTTTCTTGATCACTCCAGCTTAGACAGTGCCGCTGCGAGCTTTTCCTGTCCATTCTTCAGAAGGGCTTGTCCACTCTCAACGTCTGCAAAATGTTTAGACTTGACACCTTTTGTGAAAAGCAGCTCAGCATTGGTGATCATATTCCTGGCCAGTCTGATCTCCTCTTGCACCTTCTCTTCATCCTGACCACTTTTCTGGGTGTCTTTGTCCTGCACATCACAGTCTTGTTTCACTTGTTTTGCACGGGTCTCTTCTCCTGCATCCACCTCCAACCGTTGCAGCTGACGCTTCCGCGATCCTTTCACCACTCTGATTAATCCTTGTGTCATAGGAATGGCAGCTGGATTTTCTGCCCGATATAAGTTAGTCATAAGTTTTGTTGCCTTTCAGCTTTGACAAAGACATCGAAGACGTGAAGTGTCCATCCACACAGGCAGTGCGCTGACAGTGGTCCCTTTGTTCACCTTCGGTTGCAAAGCAGCGATGGCGATGTGGCTGCCGGCAGATGCGTTGCCGGAAGTGTTGCCGGCAGACATCAGTTTTGGTTTCACAGAAATGAGTTTCGGTTTCGTTCTCGGCAGAGCTATTGGAGTTATTCAGAGATATTTCGGCGCAGGCGTGGCGCAAAAGTAGGCAAAAAACCGATTTTGTAGCAGCATGTAGCAGGATTTCCCATTTGGCGCAGTTTGGCGCAATTGGCGCAGCAGTTCCACCACTGGGGGAGTATTTTGTTACACACTCGACGCTGATGAAACCAAAGCTTCAGTTCAGAAAAACCACATGTTCACACTGGGAAAATCCAAAATGCGAAAAGTGCGTAATAGCATCAACCAATCTGACTTCATGATGAAAAATAGCATGAAGGAAGGATTAAAGAGTGCGGCTTGTCTGCTGTACCGAAGTTGTGATCGACACTAAAGCTTGGGACAGATTTCTGTCTGATGTAGGAACCATTACAATGCTTTTTTCAGCTCTGCAATAACAGATGAGGCTTCAGACAAATAAATAAGTGCATCTGGCATGGGTGATGTAACTAGAGCTACCGACACAGGTTCCAGCAAAGTACGAGACCCTGTCCTTTGCAGCGGCTCAGTATAATGAGTTTCTTTGCGGTCCACCGCAAAAGGAAATTCGGGGTCCTCTGCTTAGAGGAGGGAAGGGCGGGTAATCCTGGCAACCCTCGTACAGATGCATTCCTCTCCTCACGTGCACCACAAGGTCGCCTTTCTTATTGGGCAAGCATTACAGTGACTTTGAAGCATGTGCATGTTGCGGTGACCCTGAGCTCACATGGCAGGTCTCATTTTTGCACATTTTCCACGTACATGTCCTCTGTGTCGTTTCCTCTTTCCCAGGAAATGTCACGGCGAATAAACGGCGAAGGCCGGAGACGTCGAGGTCTTTACAGTCGTGTACGTCTGTCGCAAAGACTGTGTCATGAGGCACATCTCCGCACATAAGAGCGCGGTGCCTGAGTGTTGGTGTGACTGAGCACTGCATGCACAGACATAAAGTCTACCTAAGCCTCAGTGCCATAGCTCTAATGTGCACTGCGACAGTCACAGCATCTTAGTTTGTATTAAGGGGGGAAGCTGGTCTTAGAAAAAAAAATCTTGTTAATGAAGTCACAATGATGGACTCTTCAAGAAACGTGTATTTTTATGTGCTGATTCCAAATATATAATTTAATTTTATGTAAAACAAGTCCTTGTGCACTTATGCAATATGTTATGTAACTTTTTGCCGAGAGCTTTCAATAAATTTTGCTGCAGGAAACTTGCTAGGACGCATGCCACTGGCTTGTCTTGGCATCACACTATGCAGTAAGGGCAAAATGATTTTCCTACCTGTCATAGAAGTTGAGTTACACGGTTCTGAATTTGCCACTTCAAGAATGAGAAGAAAGTGATGATTTCAAAATCCTATAACTCACCTTCTACAACAGGCAGGATGATAATTTTACCCTTATTGCTTAGCTTGATGTCAAGAGAAACTAATGGCATGCAATCTGACAAGTTCCCTGCAGTAGAATTTCTTTCAAACTCTTGGCAAAAGTTACCTAACATATTGCATAAGTGCACAGGGACTTGTTATACATAAAATTAAATTACATATTAGGAATCCGCACACACAAAATGCATGTTGCCTGATGATTTCATAGTGGTGACTTGATAAATACAAATTTATTTCTAAGACCCTCTTCCCCCCTTAAGGAAGCGTCAGCTGTAAGTGGCCTCAGCTGCACTGAGAAGAACAAAGGTCGGTGTTTCTCACCTGGAGGATGGGCAGTCCCCCCGGCTGCAGCACCCTGGCAGCTGCCAGCTCCAGGAAGGGAGCCAGCCTGCTGCTCGGTGTGGACCGCACCACCACAGGCAGTCCGCGCAGGAGTCGCTCCACACAGGTGCCCTGCGTGTGTGCACCAGGGGAGAGGAAACTGGAGGGGGGAGCCCACCACAGGACCACCAAATGCATGCAGTGCTCGCTGGAAGGACTGTCCAAATCGGGGCGGCATGTGCTCCGCAACTAACTCATGTCCTGGCATGGCAACGCTTGTCTCACCACTGCTGTCAACCAGTGTGGTCAGCACACTCGCCCTCGAGTGCTATCAGTGATAATCAGACTGCACAAGAAATTTGCCAAGCTAGTTGGTTCATTTCTGAACTAAAGAGTTAACTGCGCGAAAGGGTTATGACACCAGGGAGACGCATTCACGACACTTAGAAGCGCAGAAGACACTTAGACTGCGCTTCTAAGTGCCGTGAATGTGTCTCCCTGGTGTCCCAACCCTTTCGTGCAGTTAACTCTTTAATTCAGACTGCGCACTGCAACACAACAGAGCACCAGTAGGCTGATGGCCCCAGTAGCCAGTGGGAGCCACATGTGAACAAGCACGACAGTGCCTGAGCAGCCACTTCTGCTTTTTGGATGACTCGGAGAAACTGCGTACAGACAGACCTACAGCGTGCAACATAAAAGATGACAAAGCAACAGGATGAAGCGTTGCACACAATGCCAGCTTGATGCTGGGTGCAAAACAGACCAGTACGCAGGTGCAGGCCACAGCAATGCCGGCAGTGCCAAGTCCAAGTCCTGCCCACTTTCCACCTTTCATTCTGCTGCGTGCTGCACGACTATGTCTGGTGGTAGCGAACACTCAGCAAACACGTAAAAAAAGAAGAAAAGCTGCCAAATTAATCCCAGCCAAAAGCACGAATGGTATATATAGTGCCCCGCAAGTGAGAGCACAGAGAGTCCACCCACCGGTAGCGAGTGGAGCAGTGGTGGGGCAGCACATGCACCCAGCAGGGTGGCCATGGGTGGTGAGGAAGGTGCCCCCCGCAGGGCCACACTGACCACCAGGTCAGGGAGACCTGCACGGGGAGAGAGAAGGGGGGTTGGGGTCTGTCTCCACCCACTCTTTATCCTTTTACAGTGACAGCTGTTAAGGGCAGGCATATTATCTGTTCCGCGGCACTGTTGATAGAATGCAGAGAGAAAACAATGCAAAGGCGAGCGGCACCTTCTGTGTGCAATGTCATGAACTAATGTTTTGCACTGCTCGCGCGTCTGCAAGCAAAGGGCACACGGCAGATAGTGCACTCATCATTGCAAACAGCTGTCGCTGAATCTCGCCTTACATAGCCACGGTAACCAGCACTCAGTTTTTAAGACGACAGCCTTTAATAGCTCAGCTGTCGGCCGTTAACAAAGCGTGTCACATGCGTTTAATTCGGAAACTAAAAAAGATAGAAGAAAACTAATGGCTGCTTCAGATAGAGGAGGAAAAAATGAACCTAGATGCCAAGTTTGATGACTGTACATTAATTAGATAATTAATTACAGGCAAAAATGTCGAAATTGCATCGAAATAGTGTCCACGTCGCTACAGCCACAGGAACGGTGTGACGTCACATACACCGAAAGTCGTCACGGCATAGTGAAAATTGTCACAGAATGATCAGAAAAACGTCAAATTTGTGTCAAATTTTCATCTTAAAAGAAGATAAAAATCTGCCTAGGTTCCCAATAAGTACATTTCGTTTTCACATGAATGGTTTTTGGCAGTTTTAATCACATGAATGGTTTTTGGCAGTTTTAAAGGGGGGGGGGGGCATTCGATATTTCGACATTTGGATAATTTGGACGTATTTTCCACTCCCTTGAAGTCCAAATTAATGAAGTTTTACTGTATAAGGAAGCTCCACTGCACAAACACCGAAAAACCTGCGACAAGAAAGTGAGGGGAACGCACACTGGTGTCAGAAGAGTGAGACTGCTTATAAAGAGGAAAAAGAAATGACCAGCAATGCGCCAGTCGGCATCCAAAAATGGTGTGGAGCTGGGTTTGTAGTAATTACACCCGATGACTGGCAAATTCACGAGCCGACAGCTGCCATCGCCGCACACTCGCTGCAAAGCCCAGGAACCTAAACTACATGTCCAGGCTATTTTTTGGCCTGGAGACGGGAACCCTCCTATCGTTGTCACACCTGCCATTAAGCATATTTAAGAGTTGCACTGGTTACAAAGCTCCATTCAATGCTATTCACCGCCTGCTTACAGGAGGTACTCAGAGGCCTGGATCGGGAACAGTTGGACATGAGAGTTATGGAGAATACCTAAGTAATCTGCGATTCGCTGATGACATTGCCTTGCTAAGTCACTCAGGATCGATGATCAAAATCGATGAGTTAGACAGGCAGAGCAGAATGGTGGGTCGGAAAGTTAATATGCAGAAAACCAAAGTAATATTCTACAGTCGAGCAAGGGAACAGCAGTTCGCAATTGGTAGCGAGGTGCTGGAAGTAGTGAGAGAATATGTCTACTTAGGGCAGGTAGTGACCGCAGATCCGGATCATGAGAGGGAAATAACCAGATGAATAAGAATAGGGTGCAGCGCATATGGCAGGTTCTCTCAGATCATGAATGGCAGTTTACCAATATCCCTCAAGAGAAAAGTATACAACAGCTGTATCCTACCGGTACTCACCTACGGGGCAGAAACGTGGAGGCTAACAAAGAGGGTTAAGCTCAAGTTAAGGATAACACGGCAAGGTATGGAAAGAAAAATGATAAGCCTAACATTAAGAGATCGGAAGGGGGCAGAGTGGTGAGGGAACAAACACGGGTTAGTGACATCCTAGTCGAAATCAAGAGGAATAAGTGAGCTTGGGCAGGGCATGTAATGCGAAGGCAAGATAACCGCTGGTCCTCAAGGGTAATGGAGTGGATTCCAAGAGAAGGCAAGCATAGCAGGGGGCGGCAGAAAGTTAGGTGGGCAGATGAAATTAAGAAGTTTACGGGGTTACGGTGGCTGCAGCTGGGAAAGGACAGGGTTAATTGGAGAGACATGGGAGAGGCCTTTGCCCTGCAGTGGCCGTAGTCAGGCTGATGATGACAATTCAGTAGGCGGGATTTTTACACAATCGCCTGCCCTGCTGTAACACTTCGAATCACGCCTGTGGGAGCCTCATGCAAAGGTTCACAAGTGGGCTTTTCCGCATATCACAGTTGACCAAATCAAGAGGGCAGGTCTCACACTGCGAGAGTTTTTAAGGTGACAGGATCAGGATGAATGCCGTGGGTAAGGGCTTTAAGTATGTAACACAATATTCCAGGATCAAAGAAAAAAGATAGCGAGCTTTCATGTTGCGGTTGTTCAAAGCGGGTGATTGGCCATTGTTTTCACACCAGGTGTCATGTGGGGGAAAGCCCACTTGTAGAATTTTTTTTTCGCGCAAAGTGAAGCCTAGCAGCATCCGAATGCGATCGGTCCATGTGGTAAAAGCGGTGAAAAAAACTAAGAAGATGCATTTGTGTTGTTTTCATGGCACTTTAAACTTGATCATCACGTTGTGGTTTTGCCATGATTGAATTGATGGAAGTCAGTGTGGCATACTATTACAGGCAAATACTTGAAAATTTTCGAATAATTGTGAATATTCCAATATTCGTAAATTCTCGAATACCAATTTCTCAAATACAAATATGAACCAAATATCAAACATATTTGATTCGTATTTGAACTTTCGAATATTCGTACACCCCTACAACCCGTCACCAAACAATTTTGCGCAGTGGTGGACATGCTGCAATGATAGCAGGATGCTGCCTTGCATGCATGGTGGTGTGCAAGTGTGTGTGCCACATAAACCACAGCAGATGTCAGCCCTGTGATGCGAAATGCCTCTCTTGGTTGAAACTTCGCTTTTTTTCAAATATTTTTGATTCCCTAACAGTTCAGTTTATAGTAACAATTTCCACTGCAGAGATTCCTATCAACAAGTTATCAGCAAAGCCCTTTCAAAGTACTCCTCTCCAGCTGTTTAGTTTACGCATCTCAGGGTCTTAAATTCTGCATTGCGTGCCTTCTCTAGGCATTGCATAGTTTTTCACCTCATCTGTGGTCCAGAGAAAGGCACCCACTCACAGAATATTTTGAGAAATGAGAGAAAGAGAGGTGTGTGAGGACCCATGTCTGTGGAGTAAGAAAGGGCCATCATAAGGCAGATGTTTAGCCTAATACCGTAAAAACCTGTATAAGATACGGACCTGCATATGAAACGAGATGTTATTTGGAGATAGCAGAAACAGAAAGATGTTTTCATCCGCGTATAATGCGAGTAAGGAAAGGCAGTAACTTGAAGACGTTCTGGAAGTTGCGGAAGCCGAACGTCCTCCAACTATTTAAGTACGCCTGCACGCCGCATACGACGCGTGTAGCGCAAACGACAGGTACAGAGGCGCTGCGCTTGAGCCTACTCACGTTCTGCGCAACGAGCACGTGCAGACTGCAGTTGCGGTACATGCACCAGCATCACGCTTCAGAAGTGTCAGTAGTCGGAGCTTTAGTGATTGTCGTCGTCGTGTGTGCTGTCTTCTGAGAGGCCCCCGTCAGAAGTATCTTTCCACAGAAACACGTCTTCAGTACCGTCGACCTCATTCGATATCCCGCATTTCTTGAGATAACAACCAGCGAGCTTCTTGGGAATGCTGACCCAAGCGTGCGTGATCCAACTGTGCAGCGCGGCTAGAGAGGTCCATGTCCGGCGGCAGTAACTGCAGGTTTTCCCTACCTCATCCAGACCATACAGCAGCGCTTGACATGCTTCCAATTATTTTGACAACTACAATTACTTGCCTTATAAAAGCAGCCGAGTGCTGCCCTCGCAGTCCCTACACCATGTGAGGTGTGATCGTTCTGGGTGTTGTGAGGTCAGGTCTGCGCAGTGAAATGGTGTTGAAATCGAAACTACCAACCTACGGCGCTGCTATATAGTGCCTCCTCTCGCTAGATGCGTGAAGGTGATCTGATCACTTTTGATAATAATGAAACCGGAACAGCGGATTTTGGCCAAAAAATGTTCGCATCAGCATTTAATATGACGTGAAAACTTCACACGCTAAAATCTTGAAAAAAAAATTGGAGGACGCTTAAGCTTCGCCTTTTAAGAGTGGAACGCAACAGCGCCTTGCAGCACTGCCAGGGAGTTGGAAGGAACGCCATCACCAGTTCCATTTGTCACCCTTGCCCTGGACAAATCAAAATTGTCCTTTTTTTTTTCTTTTTGAGCAAAGAAAATCGCACAGTAACAGTCTCACTTGGCCTGGTGAACACCCAAACCACACATGATAGGCAGCTCCCATTATAGGTCATGGCTGGTTCATGATAAGCCGGATGCTATACTCCCTGCCCTACCTCTACCATACCAAAACGAAGACAGAGAAAAAGCAGAAACATACATTACTACTAGTTTAACTGCGATTTCTGTGATTTCCATGCTCATAATTACTAATATACACCACAGTAAATGTTTCTAGAGCACCTTTTTAAGAAAACACCGTATTCACTAGATGCGCCTTAGTTCATTCCAAACCATCGAACTGCCATGGCAAAGTGGTTAGCCTGCTCGTCTCTCACTCTGGAGACCCTGGTTCGCTTCCCCAACTCGTCCGATTTCCTACTCGGTTTTATTTATTAATGCTTCTGGAATTTTTCACTCACAGCCAACGCCGCCGCCAATGACACCGGCTTTTCAGCTATACGGGGCCTTAAATCTGTTGCATTAAAACCTCGCATTATACACAGGCTTTTGCAGTAGTCGAAGACCAGGAGCAGCATTTAGGATGGCACACTCTACCACCATGTTCCGGCTTTCTCATGGATTGGGCATTTACCTCCACTTCAAATCAAAGCACCAGTAACACTCCTTTGGTGATCTCAGAATAGGTAACTTTCGTTTTATTACCAATTTTTTAAATGTTTTTATGTTCTCGAAGTGAGTGCATCTTGCTTCCTACTGCAAAGTGACAGGAATATCATCAAGAAGCCATCTCACTTACTGCCACCTCCTGCAGCACAGTGTTTAAAGCATTACTGCATTTTTTACTACACTTAGCTGCCCATGCGGAGGTGAATGGATGGCATGCACATTCATTTACCTGCAGAGACAGTATAAGTGGCAGTACCTGAGGAAATAAAAAGAGCCTGGGTCCAGGCTGTGTCAGGGAAGCCCACCAGTCAAATGCTTTGGAGATATTGCCGCAAAAAGAGAGACAAATGATAAAGATCTGGAGCAGAATGGTCCTTTCAGTAGCGTGAACGTAACCTCACTGGAAAGTGAGCTGACAACTCCAGCTCACGGTACACTGTAGCCACGTCCTCATCACCACCAAATCCAGAAAGCCACCTTCCTCTCCCTCACCTTTAATGTATACAACAGCTGCACCTTACCTGTACTTACCTATGGGGCAGAAACGTGGAGGCTAACAAAGAGGGTTCAGCTAAAGTTAAGGACAACGCAGCGAGCTATGGAAAGGAAAATGATAGGTGTAACGTTAAGAGATCAGAAGCGGGCGGAGTGGGTAAGAGAACAAAGGTGCGTTAATGATATTCTAGTTGAAATCACGAGGAAGTAATGGGCTTGGACAGGGCATGTAATGCGAAGGCAAGATAACCGTTGGTCCTTGAGGGTAACGGAGTGGATTACAAGAGAAAGCAAACGTAGCAGGGAGCGGCAGATAGTTAGGTGGGCGGATGAGATTAAGAAGTTTGTGGGGATACAATGGCCGGAGCTGGCGAAGGACAGGGCTAGTGGGAGAGACATGGGAGAGGCCTTTGCCCTGCAGTGGGTGTAGTCAGGCTGATGATAATGATGATGATTACTTTTATTGTGGTGGAAGAGCAAAGAAGCAGACGGTGATATACCAACACCTGCCAGTTTCAGCTCCCCACTTGACATGCACCTTAGTCTCTCCGACTCCCCCCAACAGACTGCTCTTGCACTGGCACACAGGGCCACCTGCTAGCACACCGCACAGAGGTGAGCTTGCACCCTCAAACAACACAACTGAGCAGCATTGCACCACTGCCGTGTCCTATCCTGACGCCTCGCCCTTCATTCTGTGTTGGTTTCAAAGTGCAGGGGGCTTCACGCGTGGGTGCTGTGCGACTTTTTCCGCACAAGCTCTGGGGCATGGAGGCTGGGATCTCACCTGGGGGGCACTCACGCAGCAGTGGTCCCAGCAGTGCTGTCCAGTTGAGGGGTGGCAGGGCGCGCCCAAAGTCCTGGTCCAGGCTGCTCAGACAGGCCCCAACACGCCCGTTCCATGAGCCTGCACCAGTGAGTCCATTCGCTGTTGGCACACATGCGTGACAACTAACAGATGTGCACAGCTCATTCACAAAAATATGGCACCTTTTTACCCCAATGTACAGAAGCACAACTGGACGTGCTGGAGTCGCCACAATGGTCCCATCATCCCGAGGAATACCACACTGCAGCTCAACTGGCTGGTCAGCACCTCCATGTCAGAAGCGGGCAAGCTAATCCGTAATCCGCCATTGAACAGCGGAATGAGCTGCCTGAGGCAGTTGTAACTGAGCGCGATCCAAATAAGTTCAAAGCCCTGCTTTTATCTTATCTTTTTCCTTAGAGCACTTACAGTGTAATGCCCGACACTTCTGAGTACCACCTCTGCACGTGTTACATTGTTGAACCCTTGTCTGCTAATCAGTGTTCCAGTTTTCCTCCTCTTGATATAGCGTGACGGCCACAGTGTACCTGTGATTGTTTCCTTTTTTATTTTGCATTCATCTTTTAACAATTGTTTTGCCTTCTTCACTGTTATACTCCAAATGTTCCTATTGTTTGTGATTTTGTTTTTTTTGCTCCCCCTTACGTAATGCCCTGCCTAGGGGTCCTTAAGGGAAAATAAATGATGATGATGATGAGGTCTGGCGACTGGTACCCCATAAATCAAAGAGGCAGGACTAGCATACATGCCCTTTCAAGGATGCAGCAAAACCATTTACTGAACTGCACAGGGCTATTTATTCTTTATTGCATGTCTACTTTAATTATTGATCACAAATATCCCCGTGGGTATTAAAGAGGGAAGTGGGACGGGAGTGCAGTCAGCACGACATGAGAACTGGGAATGTAGCCACACACTGCAATACACGATATGGCTCAGCTTGCCGAGGAAAGGACCACAATTACAGCAGCTGTTCGTAGGGATGTGCAAACAAAGCATTCACAATTTTCCAATACTGAATCGACTACCCTCCTATTTGATTTGCTCAACGGGTCAAGCGGGGTACATTCGAAAATCATCATCATCATCATCATCAGCCTGACTACACCCACTGCAGGGCAAAGGCCTCTCCCATGTCTCTACAATTAACCCTGTCCTTTGTCAGTTGCCGCCACTGTATCCCCGCAAACTTCTTAATCTCATCCGCCCACCTAATTTTCTGCCGTCCCCTGCTACGTTTGCCTTCTCTTGGTATCCACTCTGTTACCCTTAAGGACCAGCGGTTATCTTGCCTTCGCATTACATGCCCTCCCTAAGCCCACTTCTTCCTCTTGATTTCAACTAAGATGTCATTAACCCGCGTTTATTCCTTCACCCACTCCGCCCTCTTCCGATCTCTTAACGTTAGGCTTATCATTTTCCTTTCCATAGCTCGCTGCGTTGTTCTTAACTTAAGCTGAACCCTCTTTGTTAGCCTCCACGTTTCTGCCCCATAGGTGAGTACCGGTACGATACAGCTGTTGTTCGAAAATATGTGCTCTAAACGGATCGAATACAACCTCAAGAGTTCGAATAGTTTTCAAATAACATAACAGACGCCAAGGTCAAATCAGGCATGCTGTAGTTTCTTTTCTTCACCGGCCAGTTCTTAAACACAGACCACTCTGATGTTGCACAACGTGCTGCTCTGCACATTCAGCTCAGTGACATGGTTTATTTGTGCATCAGCAAACCCTGCCGGCATGCCTGATATTGGAGGCCATGCCTGATATCAGAGGCCATGCCTTATAAACCACGTCCCTATTATCAACCAAGACGTGGCACTAGTTTGTTCTCCGTCGTCGTCAGCAGCAGAAGGTAATTTTCCAAGGCAAGTGATACAATGGTCACATAGTTTATTTACTGACTTTGTGCTGTGTGCCTCAGAGCAGAGATCCCAGTTGCATCTTTCGACAACTACAACTTTAACTCCAAGAATTACGGCACTGCTGTTAGCTCTTCGCTGTTTCCCATGAACATAGCAATTTTCTAAGAATATTCGCGCAACTTGCTAATAATCATATGCATATCCGATTTGTGTTTGTTTTGGTTCTTCATTATTCAAATTTGTGCGTAACTGGGTTTATAAGTAAACTATATGCATGCGATTCAGTTTCCGAAAAGTACTCCTGGTTGTGCGTCTACATGGTAACACTAAAAAAAAAAGCTGGAACAAAAAAGAGAGCACCCATGTGGCACTGAAAGAAAGTAAAGACATGGACAAAAAAAACTACATGCTTCAATCATTTGCGAACTGCTCAAGGTTGTTAGTAAAAACAGATCTGCGAGCAAATGATTCCACTTAGATAACACTTGCTATTGGGCTAGTTGGTGTTCCCTAACCTTTGACGAACCAGGGCAAAAAGACAACAGACAAGTAGAAGAAGGACGACGTCGACAGAAGTGCTGAACTAACAACTTTTATTTTGAAAGAAATGGAGACAACATACTTATGCGGTTTGTACTCCAGACCTGTGATGTAGAAAAGCTAGGTAAGAAACACTTTAATCGCGAAAACTTGTCAGGAGATACCAAAATAAACTTTTTGTGGCAAAACAAGTGTTTTGCCAAACTAAGGAACTTATTCGTTCATTGTTACACAAGAAAGAGAGTCATAATCATCATCATCAGCCTGACTACGCCCACTGCAGGGCAAAGGGCTCTCCCATGTCTCTCCAATTAACCCTGTCCTTTGCCAGTTGCACCCTACAATCCCCGCAAACGTCTTAATCCCATCCGCCCACCTAACTTTCTGCCGCCCCCTGCTACGCTTGCCGTCTCTTGGAATCCACTCTGTTACCCTTAAGCACCAACGGTTATCTTGCCTTCGCATTACATGCCCTGCCCAAGCCCATTTCTTCCTCTTGATTTCAACTAGGATGTCAGTAACCCGCGTTTGTTCCCTCACCCACTCTGCCCCCTTCCGAGCTCTTAACATTACACCTATCATTTTTCTTTCCATAGCTCACTGTGTTATCCTTAACTTGAGCTTAACCCTCTTTGTTAGCCTCCACGTTTCTGCCCCCTAGGTGAGTACGCGTAAGACAGAGCTGTTGTATACTTTTCTCTTGAGGGATATTGATAAAACTGCCACTCATCGTGCCTGTGGATGAATATATGGATGACCACCTGTCAAGCACGTCATATCTTGACACACCGCCCCTTCGGGGGCCCATTCGAATTTCACCCCATTGGTGAGTACCGGTAAAATAGAGCTGTTGTATACTTTACAGAGTCACTACCTAGCAGAATCTGCAAAGCTGTAATACAAGGCAAAAACCAAAGGTTACTAAGATAAACGGCCAACAAGAAACACGGCAAAAAAATCCACAGTGATAAAAATGAAAGACATGACCTTAAAAGCTAGAAATGATAAAATAAGCAAAAGGCCATCAAGCAACACGGAAAAAAAAAGGAAGAAAACAAACTTGTGGCACAACAAGAAGGAGAGTCAATAGCCAGCAAAATAGAGCAGTGAACAGTCGTTTTCAAGGAACAAAAGTCAGAAAGAATTTATGGCTCGCTTCTTTATTGTAATCAGTCAGGGTATTTTTCAAGCTGAGGTCTCAAAGACATCAGCTGTTTTCCCAGACTGCCTTTAACCTTGCCCTTTGCCAGCTTTCTCTAAGTTGGTGGCAGCAACTTCCCTCTCAACATACCACCTAAGATCTCATTGCCTGATAATGACAGCATGAAATATTAAGGCGAAGGCCTTTAATGCCTCCTCGTTGTCGACAGAAGGTTGTCAGCAGAAGGAGCCACGCTTTTCTAGTCAGACCAGAAAAAAAATCCTTGTGCACGATGGGATTCGAACCACCATCCTTCCATCCCGCAGCAGAGCGTGCTAATGGCTACGCTACTTCCTGCCAACGCATGTGTAGTTCTCCTTGTATGGGACGCTGGAGAGTGTTTGCAGACAGGCGTCGAATCAGACGGATGTCTCCCAAACGCCCTCCAGTGTCTCCAGCATCTTAAAACTTCTTAGCATCTTATTTATGGCTAGAATCTCATGAAATATTGCACACCGATGTGTTTTTCTCTTCTGATTCCAAAAATGTAGTCATATTTGAGCTGGTGGTCTGAGATCAGAAGTTATCTTAAATTCTAGAGTGCATTTAGGTAATTTCTTACGCAGCTTTAATGAACTTTCTCATTGCATTTTGTTGCTTTTAATTATATGAATTAACCAGAGATTTCCCATGCCCGATGACATTCTCACTCTTTTTGTTCAGGCCACGTATAAATAGCAGTTTACGATTAGCTTAATGAGTTGCAGTGTCAAATACTGCGACCTGTTACTATTGACATGGTATATCACGATCACATGTCTTTAGAGAAAAACGAAGAATGTCATCGGGTATGGAAACTCTCTGGCTATCAATTCATGTCATTAAAAGCAACAAAATGCAATGACAAAGTTCATTAAAGCTGCGTAAGAAATTACCTAATTACATTCTAGACTTTGTAAGATCTAAGAACACCAACTCAAATATGATTACATTTTTGGAATGAGAAGAGAAAAACGCACCTGTGCGCAAAAGTTCATGAGATTCTGGCCACAAATAAAAAAGTTAGTTTTAAGACCTTCGTCCCCCCTTAAGATTCACAAAAAATTGTGCACTTAATTAGCATCTTAACCACACATCAGTGACACAAGCAGCAACACCGCGCTAAACGCTTTCGCCTCACCGCACTCAACAAAGTGCCCCCCTGAATTTTTTGTGAAATAACTTCAGTGGCAAGGCGAGGAAGTGCTCACCTGCCTTGATGGACTTGGCCAGGAAGTCCACCAGCGGCCTCAGCACACTGGCATCGCCCAGGTACGAGTAGCTCGAAGGCACTGCATTGCACACAACACGCACAGCTCATTACATTGGGCCACAGTCCACGCAACCGTAGTGGGGGAATCAGTGCTCTCCGTTGCCCGAAGGAACTCCTGGCAATGTTCCAAAGCAAGTTCAGTTGTAGTTGTTCAATATTTAAAACCAAGAAGGACACTGACACTGTCCTTCTTGGACACTGTCAGTGTCTGAAAAAAAGGCGACAGTTGTGTTAGCGATACCTTGACCACCTTATATGATAGGGAAAGGAATTTTATCCGTGGCTTTTGCTGACCTATGCAGGCTTGACTTGGTATTCCCTTCCTCCCTCCCACCCCTTTTTTTTCCCCCTCCCCATTCTTTTTTGCACATGTGAATACTGCATATATATTCTGTTGTGAAAGCAATAAATTCAGTTGATAGTTTGCGCCCTATCTGTCTTCTTCTGCTCTTTCCCGTGTATGTTCTTTCGTGTGCGCAATGCCATCCCAAGGAAGGGCACTCGACACACGATTTGTACAGTAAAAACAACCCTTGACAATTCCAGCTAGAAGGGAACCAAAGATTTGTTCCAATCACGCAGAGTTGGAACTGAGGGGTGACTCTTCAAATGCACTTGACACTGAGGTGCATTGACAGCTTACTGCAGTGATACCACTCAATAAAGATTAAAACACTGGCATAAGTTTTGTGTTCCCCATCTTCCCTTTTGCTCGATTTCAACCCCTCTGAAGAAATTCTTAACATCTACCGGATCTCTGATCAACTGAACTGGTGTCACTAATGCACTTCTACACAGAAGCTCAGACCAATCATTGGAACCTCAATTCTGCACTAATAACAGACTACAAGCATTACACTATACCTGCCCCTTCCACTCTTTATGAACATAAAATATAAAGAAGTTGCGACATTACTTTATCAATCTGTAACATATTATGTTACTAGGCATTTTGTACACAACTGTGTACACAGTGAACTTACAGCTTTTTCTCAATGTGTGCTGCACCTTGCAGTGATTTCACTGTTTCAGATGAATTTAGGATCAAGGTAGCACGTCATCCGCTATTTTTTGTGCAGACAGATTTAGCGACCAGTAATAACATCAGCTTTTTTCTTTTCACAAATTCAAGAGTAATGTGCACCTTTGAACCAGAAATTGATTTTGTGATCCTTCTGGTGTTTACATGACAATTCCTGGCATCTTGATTTTTCCCTTTTAATCAATTACACAAATTTGTGTTAAATTCTGCACTCCATTGTAAAATATCAACCGCTGGAATTCTGCGCTAGAAAGCTAATCAATTATCTTTCTTCGGGCCTCAATTTAATATTTAAGCTGAAAAACATTTGTTTTAGATGGAAATAAAAAATGGCGCTTGGAAGGATTAACAGGTTTGTGTCGACGATATGGACTTTGCCCATTTTTCGATGACGGGAACATTTTCCCACCACAGTCCATCTCTCACAATCTGTTGGCACTGGAGTGGAAAAATCTCACTCTCCAGGACCTCCAGGGCCGCTCCATGGCCCACCCCACCGTTACACAACAGAAATGTAGATGGGTGGAAACCCATCCATCCATGACAGTGCCCATCCTGCGCCTAGCTTCCTTACTTTATTTATTTAACTGAATTTCCTGCAGCGCCGTGAAAGCATGATTGCAGTGGGTGGGGATGCGTACGTAAATGTACATACATGTACATGTACATACATACATGTCAAACAAAGAACATGGGCTACCCAGTCAGTGATACATGGCAATAAAGAAGAAAATAGAAAGAAAGTTGTGGCATCAACTGTGTGTACACATGTCAGGTTTACTGCTGGCACTAATGCAGAACAGAGAAAAGGCGATAAAGTGTAAGTGAGCATTCACGCTCGCCGCAGGCTCGACAACAGTGCTCGACAACAGTTTTTGTTTTCTGCACTATATTTTTGAACGCTGAAGTGAAAGCTACAGGTGCTGACAGCCAATCAGAGGCCAATCAGCAGAAGTGTGGACCCCTCCACATAAGACGCAGAAATCAATTAACCTGATAAGAGGGCAAGAGATATCATTGCAATGAGGAGCTTGGAGCACGAGCACTCCTTCCAGGCAGGGCTTTTACCCCCCACAGCCTCAAGCGCAAGAGTATTCCTCGTAGTCAAGTAACACCTGTTGCTGGGCTAGTTGGTGCACAGTTCTACGTACTAAAGTTAGCGCAAAACTTGAGACAATCACAAGGAAGGTGGACAGGTTAGCACAAAACACGAGACAATCACAAGAAAGGTGGACAGGTTAGTGCAAAACACGAGACAGTCACAAGAAAGGTGGACAGATTAGCGCAAAACACAAGACAATCACAAGAAAGGTGGACAGGTTAGCGCAAAACACGAGACGATCACAAGAAAGGTGGACAGGTTAGCGCAAAACACGAGACGATCACAAGAAAGGTGGACAGGTTAGCGCAAAACACGAAACAATCACAAGAAAGGTGGACAGGTTAGCGCAAAACACGAAACAATCACAAGAAAGGTGGACAGGACAGCGCAAAACACGAGACAATCACAAGAAAGGTGGACAGGTTAGCGCAAAACACGGGACAACCACAAGAAAGGTGGACAGGTTAGTGCAAAACATGAGACGATCACAAGAAAGGTGGACAGGTTGGCGCAAAACATGAGACAATCACAAGAAAGGTATACAGGACAACGCGCTGTTCTGTCCACCTTTCTTGTGATTGTCTCATATTTTTTGCCAACTTTTGTATGCAGAACTATTCCTCGTAGCTTCCACTTCAACACCGACAAGTGGTGAGGCGGAGTGACTACAGACCGGATGCGGCTGTCCCTCGCCCGTGTGCACTGCCGCCGCTCAGGTGGCCCAGTGCCCACGCAGCACAGCTGGCGAGCGCCACGTCTCGAGCTGAGGAGCGCGACAGCAGCCGCAGCAGCTGCTCCTGCATCTGGCGGCGCTCGGTGCTGCGCTGCTTGCTGCCTGCCGCCTCCTCTGCGTCTGCAGCCTGCGAAGAGGGAGCAGCGTGGCAGGTTGAAGAGCCTCCGACAAAGGCAGCCAATGCTAGCCTGCACTCTGAACTTGGCATATCCCACCAACTCAAACGCTGGCTTTTCACGCAACAGCGTTAAGCTCCTGTTCAGCAGAGAAGCCGCCACAGTTGTTGGTGTTGGCCTGTCGAGAAAATCCCCTCGGCTCGAAATATAAGTGAACACGTACCCTCTCCCCCACTTCCCCTGTGCTTTGTCCTGCCGGCACATTTTGCTTTGTAGTTTCCCGTGCAATGGCATCGAGCCACGCATGCAACTCAAAGCAACTAACACGTAACGCTGCAGTCCCAAGAGGGGCAGCAGTCTGAAACCAATGGAGATCAAAGTGAAAAAGCAGTCTTTCACACTTTCACACTGCCTTCACACTTGCATGCGACCCAACTGACTAGTGGCAACTCAAACCATTGAACTGTAATCGGTCGTGTAGTTTCAGACTCAGGCATGAAGCGCATGCCGGAGAAGGTCGGAAACGGAAGTCTGCCCTTGCTCGTCTGTGGAAGCGGCCGCCAGCATGAATAAGTAGGGTAAAAGGTGTGCAATTTGAATCGTCTTTACCAGGACTGATTAGGATAAGAACTGACTTTTTTTGGTGTATGGTGCCCTATGCGTCCTGCTCGTTCAAAACTACCGTAGTCACCACAAACAGGTTGGCTCCGCGTACAGGTCAACCCCCAACTTTAGGACAGTCCTTTTTTTGAAGAAAGGTCAGCGCTGTGTGTGTCTTTTTTATCTGCGTCCCTGTCTTTTGCGCTGTTTTAAAGAATCATGGTTAACCCTCTAACCGTGGTGCACCACTCAAAAGAACAGGCCATGCGCACAGCCAACCCATCGCGGGCACGTAGCAAGAATGGTCGTGTTGCAGTGAAATGGGAGGTGCTTTGATGTTAGTGCCTCCAATCCGGCCAAGCCTTGACGAAGCACTGGGAGCCTGTTACTTTGTAACTGGAATCCACGGCTGTACTGCAATGAAGCATGTCTTCTCCTCTGCAGGCGGGCACTTCGGCCGTTCGCAAGCTGTACCAGATAGGTTTTCGTGCTGGGAGAACCGGGGCTGGGGCACTTCGCATATCAAACACCGGCATCGCTCCACAGTGCCACACTTCGGCCGGTTCATCCCTTCACTGGTTTGCACCGAAATCGCATTCAGACATCGTTGAATAGCACCAAAGACATCTGAATTAACCGGGCAGGTACACACTGCCACTTTCAATTTTGCACTCCGATTTACATTACAAATTGGTCAAATGTTTAGGGGAATCCCCCAAGGTGGAGTAGATTTGCAATAAGACAGTAATTACTCATTGACATCCACCCAAGCGCAGCAATACGGCTACAAAGGAAAGCTATACAGCTTTCTCAGAAACTTCGCAGTTAAAGAAAAATTTGTCCTGGTCCAAGGTTCGAACCCGGGACCACCGCTTCACCGGAGCAGTCGCTCTACCAACTGAGCTAACCGGGACAGCAAGCTTATGGTAGGGCGAGAGCGAACTGATCAGTAACTCGAAGTGGGAACAGTGTTGGTCAAATGTTTAGGGGAATCCCCCAAGGTGGAGTAGATTTGCAATAAGACAGTAATTACTCATTGACATCCACCCAAGCGCAGCAATACGGCTACAAAGGAAAGCTATACAGCTTTCTCAGAAACTTCGCAGTTAAAGAAAAATTTGTCCTGGTCCAAGGTTCGAACCCGGGACCACCGCTTCACCGGAGCAGTCGCTCTACCAACTGAGCTAACCGGGACAGCAAGCTTATGGTAGGGCGAGAGCGAACTGATCAGTAACTCGAAGTGGGAACAGTGTTGGTCAAATGTTTAGGGGAATCCCCCAAGGTGGAGTAGATTTGCAATAAGACAGTAATTACTCATTGACATCCACCCAAGCGCAGCAATACGGCTACAAAGGAAAGCTATACAGCTTTCTCAGAAACTTCGCAGTTAAAGAAAAATTTGTCCTGGTCCAAGGTTCGAACCCGGGACCACCGCTTCACCGGAGCAGTCGCTCTACCAACTGAGCTAACCAGGACAGCAAGCTTATGGTAGGGCGAGAGCGAACTGATCAGTAACTCGAAGTGGGAACAGTGTTGGTCAAATGTTTAGGGGAATCCCCCAAGGTGGAGTAGATTTGCAATAAGACAGTAATTACTCATTGACATCCACCCAAGCGCAGCAATACGGCTACAAAGGAAAGCTATACAGCTTTCTCAGAAACTTCGCAGTTAAAGAAAAATTTGTCCTGGTCCAAGGTTCGAACGCGGGACCACCGCTTCACCGGAGCAGTCGCTCTACCAACTGAGCTAACCGGGACAGCAAGCTTATGGTAGGGCGAGAGCGAACTGATCAGTAACTCGAAGTGGGAACAGTGTTGGTCAAATGTTTAGGGGAATCCCCCAAGGTGGAGTAGATTTGCAATAAGACAGTAATTACTCATTGACATCCACCCAAGCGCAGCAATACGGCTACAAAGGAAAGCTATACAGCTTTCTCAGAAACTTCGCAGTTAAAGAAAAATTTGTCCTGGTCCAAGGTTCGAACCCGGGACCACCGCTTCACCGGAGCAGTCGCTCTACCAACTGAGCTAACCAGGACAGCAAGCTTATGGTAGGGCGAGAGCGAACTGATCAGTAACTCGAAGTGGGAACAGTGTTGGTCAAATGTTTAGGGGAATCCCCCAAGGTGGAGTAGATTTGCAATAAGACAGTAATTACTCATTGACATCCACCCAAGCGCAGCAATACGGCTACAAAGGAAAGCTATACAGCTTTCTCAGAAACTTCGCAGTTAAAGAAAAATTTGTCCTGGTCCAAGGTTCGAACCCGGGACCACCGCTTCACCGGAGCAGTCGCTCTACCAACTGAGCTAACCGGGACAGCAAGCTTATGGTAGGGCGAGAGCGAACTGATCAGTAACTCGAAGTGGGAACAGTGTTGGTCAAATGTTTAGGGGAATCCCCCAAGGTGGAGTAGATTTGCAATAAGACAGTAATTACTCATTGACATCCACCGAAGCGCAGCAATACGGCTACAAAGGAAAGCTATACAGCTTTCTCAGAAACTTCGCAGTTAAAGAAAAATTTGTCCTGGTCCAAGGTTCGAACCTGGGACCACCGCTTCACCGGAGCAGTCGCTCTACCAACTGAGCTAACCAGGACAGCAAGCTTATGGTAGGGCGAGAGCGAACTGATCAGTAACTCGAAGTGGGAACAGTGTTGGTCAAATGTTTAGGGGAATCCCCCAAGGTGGAGTAGATTTGCAATAAGACAGTAATTACTCATTGACATCCACCCCAGCGCAGCAATACGGCTACAAAGGAAAGCTATACAGCTTTCTCAGAAACTTCGCAGTTAAAGAAAAATTTGTCCTGGTCCAAGGTTCGAACCCGGGACCACCGCTTCACCGGAGCAGTCGCTCTACCAACTGAGCTAACCGGGACAGCAAGCTTATGGTAGGGCGAGAGCGAACTGATCAGTAACTCGAAGTGGGAACAGTGTTGGTCAAATGTTTAGGGGAATCCCCCAAGGTGGAGTAGATTTGCAATAAGACAGTAATTACTCATTGACATCCACCCAAGCGCAGCAATACGGCTACAAAGGAAAGCTATACAGCTTTCTCAGAAACTTCGCAGTTAAAGAAAAATTTGTCCTGGTCCAAGGTTCGAACCCGGGACCACCGCTTCACCGGAGCAGTCGCTCTACCAACTGAGCTAACCAGGACAGCAAGCTTATGGTAGGGCGAGAGCGAACTGATCAGTAACTCGAAGTGGGAACAGTGTTGGTCAAATGTTTAGGGGAATCCCCCAAGGTGGAGTAGATTTGCAATAAGACAGTAATTACTCATTGACATCCACCCAAGCGCAGCAATACGGCTACAAAGGAAAGCTATACAGCTTTCTCAGAAACTTCGCAGTTAAAGAAAAATTTGTCCTGGTCCAAGGTTCGAACCCGGGACCACCGCTTCACCGGAGCAGTCGCTCTACCAACTGAGCTAACCAGGACAGCAAGCTTATGGTAGGGCGAGAGCGAACTGATCAGTAACTCGAAGTGGGAACAGTGTTGGTCAAATGTTTAGGGGAATCCCCCAAGGTGGAGTAGATTTGCAATAAGACAGTAATTACTCATTGACATCCACCCAAGCGCAGCAATACGGCTACAAAGGAAAGCTATACAGCTTTCTCAGAAACTTCGCAGTTAAAGAAAAATTTGTCCTGGTCCAAGGTTCGAACCCGGGACCACCGCTTCACCGGAGCAGTCGCTCTACCAACTGAGCTAACCAGGACAGCAAGCTTATGGTAGGGCGAGAGCGAACTGATCAGTAACTCGAAGTGGGAACAGTGTTGGTCAAATGTTTAGGGGAATCCCCCAAGGTGGAGTAGATTTGCAATAAGACAGTAATTACTCATTGACATCCACCCAAGCGCAGCAATACGGCTACAAAGGAAAGCTATACAGCTTTCTCAGAAACTTCGCAGTTAAAGAAAAATTTGTCCTGGTCCAAGGTTCGAACCCGGGACCACCGCTTCACCGGAGCAGTCGCTCTACCAACTGAGCTAACCGGGACAGCAAGCTTATGGTAGGGCGAGAGCGAACTGATCAGTAACTCGAAGTGGGAACAGTGTTGGTCAAATGTTTAGGGGAATCCCCCAAGGTGGAGTAGATTTGCAATAAGACAGTAATTACTCATTGACATCCACCCAAGCGCAGCAATACGGCTACAAAGGAAAGCTATACAGCTTTCTCAGAAACTTCGCAGTTAAAGAAAAATTTGTCCTGGTCCATGGTTCGAACCCGGGACCACCGCTTCACCGGAGCAGTCGCTCTACCAACTGAGCTAACCGGGACAGCAAGCTTATGGTAGGGCGAGAGCGAACTGATCAGTAACTCGAAGTGGGAACAGTGTTGGTCAAATGTTTAGGGGAATCCCCCAAGGTGGAGTAGATTTACAAATTAAGTAGATTTACAAATTACGGGACTACAGAAATTCTTCAAATTATCTGGGAGTTCTAATTAACCAAGTTTGAATTATCGAGGTTTTACTGCATCAGGTTGCAGCATGATTGAAACGTCACTATGACATGCAAGTAAATTAATTACGCTGAAAAGAAACTTGGGGTAATTAGCTGGGAATTGAACCCATGACCCTTGATTTGTGAATCACGACATGCTTCCCCTAGGCTACTGAGGCAAGTTTATTCCTTGTGTAACTTGCGGTGCATCACATGTGTATAGATGCCTATTGATGTTTGCTAATGAGTGCGTGTAATAAGAAAGAGGCACTAATTAAGAGAGAGAAAGCAGCAGACAAACATTAACGGTGTCGCATCACACCCTTAAGATGTAGCTTAAGTGTTCCCCTAATTTTGCAGTTGTGCTTGACAGAAAAAGCCTTCAAGGTTGGGGCTGACCTATCACACTTTCAAAGTGCTTTGAATGTGGCTCATTTAAATGACACACCCTCTTTATTTGTGGTCTACATGCCATCAGCTGATGCTTCTTTACTGGAAGGAAACAGAATTCCTAGTAAGTGAAAGACAAACAGAATGCTGTATAACTGTAGTACTAGAGCAAGTTTCAACAAGGTGCTCAAAAACTGAATGCCTCAGCCTTTGCATGCTTAAAATGAACTTTTATAATTAATGACACAATATCCCCAGTCATCTGCACAGGATCTCTTAGTACCTTGAAATTGTCCACAAGAGTTGGGAATCTGATTGTGGAGCACTACTAGTGTTTCTTGACACTGAGCTGATCTTGCAATACTGCTAGTGTCATTAACAGACTATACCAGCTGGGCAATCAGTATAATTCTAAGTTCAGTCTATGTTAAAAATCATCATCATCATCATCAGCCTGACTACGCCCACTGCAGGGCAAAGGCCTCTCCCATGTCTCTCCTATTAACCCTGTCCTTCGCCAGTTGCCGCCACTGTATCCCCGCAAACTTCTTAAGCTCATCTGCCCACCTAACTTTCTGCCGTCCCCTGCGACGTTTGCCTTCTCTTGGAAAAAATAGTTAAAAATAGTTACATTAAAAATTTAACTAGTCAACAATGATAACAATCTAAATAGGCAGGTTAACTATAAAGAAACAAAACCTGAGAACACTGTGTGGAAAAACAAGCATAACTTCATGCCAGCAATCATACTAGCAGGGGGGGGGGGGGGGGGGGGGGGGAATATTTTACCATACGGTCCAGTCCACACCCGATGTGGTTGAGCGGATTGGGGTCCTTGCATCTGAAAATCGCAGTATGTAGACTGCCCCTATAGACCCTCTGCAAAACTCTGAAGACAAGCTTCTCTGCACAAGGAAACCCCTTCATCATCGTGGCCCGACCGGTTTGGGGAACAGGAATCAGGCTTTCAGGAATCATCCCATCTTTCTAAACCAATATGAACCTACTTGCCCAACAACGCATCCTGCTGAATCAGGCGTGGCACAGGAGACATCAATAGTGGGAATAATGCTGCGTGCCTTTCCTGCCTGCCTCTGCCATGTGTTGCTGTCACAATAAAGGGAGTAAGGGGGGAAGAGGGTCTTAGAAATAAATTTTTGATTAATGAAGTCACAACTATGAAATCTTCAGAGAACATGCATATTTGCGTGCTGATTCCAAACATGTAATTTAATTTTATGCACAACAAGTCGTTGTGCACTTAAGCAATATGCTAGGTAACTTTTGCCGAGAGTTTGAAAGAAATTCTACTGCAGGGAACTTGTTAAGAGTGCATGCCATTGGTTTCTCTTGACATCAATCTATGCAATGAGGGCAAAATTATCATCCTGCCTGTCATAGAAGGTGAGTTACAGGATTCTGAAATCATCAGTTTCTTCCTGTTTGTGAAGTGGCAAACTCAAAACCGTGTAAATCCACTTGTATAACGGGCAGGATAATAATTCTGCCCTTACTGCATAGTTTGATGTCAAGACAGGCCAATGGCACGCGTCCTAGCAAGTTTCCTGCAGCAAAATTGATTGAAAGCTCTCGGCAAAAAGTGACATAGCACATTATATAAATGCGCAAGGTCTCGCTTTACTAGGGGTGTGCGAATATTCGATAATTTCGAATATTCGATCGAATAGTACGGCATTCGATATTCGCTTCGAACCGAATTCTCGGTATTCGAAATTTCGAAGTATTCGTCTCGCGCGAATAGTGTTTCTGGGGCACTTGCTCGCTTGCTTTGTGTGGTTTCGGTTTCGAGTATTGCCGCATAGATGGCTTTTTTTATCGCGCTTTCAACGCTCGGGGGGTCAGTCAATACGCAAATCACAGCCAGGTCGGGGTGAGAACCCAGCTACCAACTAAAGAAAGGCGAGGGCAACGCGCTATCGCGGAAGATCCTGTGTTCTGGCTGTCTTCAAGCCTCCACACTAAGGCTGCCATAAGCCGCGTCGCTGCCACCGTGTCGAGGCAGACGCACTGAAGGAAGAACACAGCCGACAATCGTCTAAGCTCCAAAAAATTTATTGTCAACGAACCCTTTATATACTCTGGCTGGCGGTGACGTTATCGGCGAGCTCCGACGCCGCAAGTATTCGAACGCGGGCACCGCTTGGCCGCGTTCATCAGATCGCTAGTTGAGTCCGATGCCACTCCACAGCATATTTATTACTGCAGAGGGGCTTTGAGGGAGGGGAGGGAGGGAGAGGGGGGGGGGGGGGGCTTTTTTTTTTTTTCAGGAGAGTTGCGGAGAAGATTACCTGATAGGACAGATGCAAAGATAAACACGCAGCCCTACCGCGCTATCGCTTCACCCAATCAGGCGACGAATCATGCGTACCGAAAATGTGCGACCTTTCTCGGTAGCATTGAAGCAAGCCATCATATTACCGGCGGAGGCGCGAAAAATTCAGCGGCGCCGCGGGGACTCGGTGTCGCCGAAGTGTATACTTATGTCAATGGGAAGGGCGCCGTGTGATAACGCCAAGCTTATTGCGCACCCGTGGAGGATTACTGCCGTTAACGCTCGGCATCGGAGAGGCTGCGGATGTAAAACGTGACTGCAGAACTTAGTGGAACGATATGATCGCATCCATCTAGGACTGGCGTCTTTTCTTGCGATTTTGACAGCTTGCACGCTGATGGGAATGGAACACGGTCTCCGTTATCGGTGGTGTGCCGCACTCCGTCGCCGCGCAACTCGGGCACTCCGGCCTGTTGGAGGCTCAGAGCAACCTTGGAAACGCGATGCTAAGTGCTGCACGGAGGTACTATTGGGGACAATTTTGTCAGGACGCGCGAGCGGTGCGAAAAACGTTTCGCCTGCGGCGCTGGAGTTTCGTACAGCCGTTTCCATTCTTGCTCGAGGGGTGCTAGTCTGGAAGTGTAACCGGAACGATGTTCCAATCCTTCGGCTTCATAAGCAAAGCAACGCTCCGGCAAACAGCAGCCGCAAGCTGCTTGTGAAATGCAAGAACAAAAAAAAATGCATCGTGCGACACGCCTTGTAAGAGTGACGGCATAGGCCGGGAAGAGCGCCAGTTTGCCGAAGTAAGCCTAAGAGACGCAGAGCAGAGCCGATGTTTCCATACGAGCACCCCTCGGATAGCGAAATAGACGTGCCAATCTCCGGCCGCTAGGTGATGACGATGCATTTGAGCCACACGCGGCGCGTCCTCAACGCTTCTGTCCCCCGATAGTACGGCCAACATATCGGTGCTGTGGGATCCTTGGAGACGCGATGGTGCAATGCTGCCAGTGCTGCTCGGAGGTCCGGTCAACCTACGTGCCATTTTAACTTCTTTGGACGCAGCAGTCCCATCGACTCAACAGAAAAGAAGACGCAACTCAAGCCAAGAAGCGAGGATCCTAAACTATAGAAACGCAAGTGGCAAGTCGGTGCACCGAACGTGATTGTCTAGCTCAGTGTTGGAAATTCTACCCGTTCGACCACTGGTTCGACCGTCGGCGTCATGGCCAGTGCATCTACGAACGGTAATCCAATATGGAACTACTTCATGAAAGTTGCCCCCGGCAATGAGGCTCGCTGCTTGAAGTGCAAGGCCGTTTTGAAGACGCCAACGGGGACGACGACGACATTATAGACGCACTTGAAAAGACACCCCGATTTCTTTAATGCCTACCAGGACGACTGTCAGGCACGCAAACGCGCTGCCACCGTGAAAAAGGCGAGCCAGCCGAGTGTTCAGCAACCGTCAGTAGCTGAATGTTTCGCGCCAAAAATGAAGGTGACAGCACCAAAAGCGCAACAGATGACAAAGATGGTCGGCCGATTCATTGTACGCGGTATGCACCCGTACTCCATCGTTGAGGAGCCTGGTTTTCGTGATATGATGAAACTCGCCATGCCCGATTACGCAGTGCCGTCACGAACGACTTTCTCGAGGGTAATCATTCCCGACCTTTATGCAGCGAAAAAAGAAGAGGTGCGAACGAAGCTAGCAGAGGTCTTCGCAAGCGGAGTGGAGTCCTTCTCGTTCACAATGGATGGTTGGACATCGCGAGCGAACGACAGCTATGTAAGTTTCACTTACCATGTGATGGATAAGGCCTTTGTGCAACATGTACATGTATTGGCCTGCACCGAATTGGCGGGCGCTCACACTGCAGAGAACTTGGCGGAGTTCATCGGAACTGTAATAAATGAGTGGGAACTTCCATCTGAAGGAACGGTGCCGACCTTTGTGGTCACTGACAACGGGAGAAACTTTGTTTCGGCGGTTGCGCGATCGTCGTGGCAGGGAGTACTGTGCTTCGGCCACACGCTTCAGTTGTGCATAAATGATGTCAAAAAAGATGTGGCGGGGCTTGCGCAGCTTTGTGCAAAAGCAAGGGCAATAGTAGGTCGGTATAAGCGAAGTGCCAAGGCTCGAGCACGCCTTAATGAAATTCAGAAAAGCATGCTTTTGGATTGTCTTGAAGTAGTGCAGGACGTGCCGACACGTTGGAACAGCGAGCATGCCATGATGGCCAGACTTCTAAGACTTCGTGCCCCTATTACTGTGGAACTCTCAGAATGTGACGCAGTTGAAAATCTCACCGCACAAGAGTGGAAGCTACTAGCAGCATCAGTAAAGGTCCTGCAGCCGCTTGATCAGGCCACAACTGAACTCTCTGGGGACGGCTACCCAACTCTCTCGCAAGTTATCCCACTGCTTGAATGCACAAGGATCGTTCTTGCACAGCATTTGAAAGATCATGATGCAGCATCAGTTGCATCCAGCCTACTAAAGAGCATCAAGTCTAGATTTCCTGACATCAAAATGTCTCAGCTTCCAGCATTGGCCATGTTGGCTGACCCTAGGTACAAAGATGCATGCTACACTACCGAAGCTGAAAAGAAATGGGCGCTTGATCTCCTTGTGAAGGCAGCAGAAGAGGCGGTGCTAGTGCATCAGCATGCTGAAGGGCCAAGCGGAGCCTGCGCATCTCCAAGACCTTCCACTTCGGGTGGCTCTGTGTGGTGCGCCTTTAACAGATTTAGTTCTGATGAGAGCCGCCGACCACGCCATACAGTGAAGTCGCCGAGTACTTGAAAAGCCCCCTTCTTCCGCAGTCTGAAGACCCTTTGGCATGGTGGAGAACCAACGACAGCTACCTGTACCCATCCATAGCACCACTTGCACGCAGATACCTTTCCATCCCAGCAACGCAGACTACCAGCGAACGGCTGTTTTCAGCTGCAGGAAACATTGTGCGCTGTCAGAGAGAGAGCCTGCTCACCCGTCACATAGAACAGCTTGTGTTCTTGCACGATAACATTCAGATTGGAGTATGCTGGGCTGCAAATGGCAGCTGTCGCCGGAAGTGCAGAATGTCTTTTTTTTTCATTATTGTTCTTAGTGCTCTTGCTGCAGTGTAATGCAGTTACTCCTGTGGTTTCGGTTATTGGTTGTACTACTGGCACCATTCTGTGATACTTTCATTTTTTGTATTTTATCTCTAATTTCTTATCAGAAAGCAGGCAGTATTTTTATGTGTTATAACTTTTTATTTCACTCACTTTAGGTGCTCTCTTAAAATTTTGAAGTTTGATTTTAAATTAAGCCTCAGTGCAGTATGTAATGGCATCGTGTGTTGGGAAAATAAATGGTTTTGGAAATGCCTACTGTGATTCAGCCTCTGTTTAGTGCCAGAAGTACTATTCGAACTATTCGCTTCGAAATTATTCGAAGAAAATCACTATTCGCTTCGAATTCGCTTCGAATCAAAAAACCACTATTCGCACACCCCTACGCTTTACACAAAATTAAATTACACATTTGGAATCAGCATGCAAAAATACATGTTTCTTGAAAATTCCATTATTGTGACTTCATTAACAAGATTTTTTTTCTAAGACCAGCTTCCCCCCTTAAGCGCAGCTCTGTCAAGCGTCTGCTTCGCACAAATCGCAAAGGAAGAGTGAACCGTAGCTGTGCCAACTTGCCACTCGCCAGGTACATGCACAACATAAGATCTGGAATGGCCTCCAATGCAGCAACCATATTCCTGCCTAGAACAGGCCATGCTGTCACGGTAAAGGGGTATTCACTATGCAGGAAAGCTGACTTTTTGAGTATTGCAAAGGGCCTATTACAGGCACAAACAAAAAAAAAGGCAAAAGTAGCGCATTAATTTCATTACGCATGACTTCTCAAAAGCAAGCCCTATCAGTAGTGCTTTCCAAGCTTTCCAGCACAGCCATGCGCTTCTCACCTACATCCTTGCTGCCACAGAGCGGCTTTAGGGATGCGGAATATCTAATCAAAGTTCAAGCCTTCACGGCAACTGGCATGTCGGCCTGCTCGTCATCGTTTTCATCGGACTGCTGATGAATCTGAAGGACGTATTAGGACGTAGTTCAGTCCAGTGGACCGTGTCAGGTCGGCAAGGCTTTCCACAGTGTGAAAGAACAACAGGGTGCTGCCCACTCATCTCCTGCATTAACATTTCCTTGCAACAATTTAATTTGCAATATGTGGTTGCAATATCATACCAATATTACAGCATGTGCTTTGACTCAAGAATGGCCTGCAGGATGAATGAATGAATGAATGAATGAATGAATGAATGAATGAATGAATGAATGAATGAATGAATTAATGAATTAATTAATTAATTAATTAATTGGACGACGCTTAAGCTTCGCCTTTAGGAGTGGAACACAACAGCGTGTTGTGACACTGCGGGGAGTCCACGGAACACCCTCCCCTGTTTGGCAGGACACCTTGCCCATTGCAAACATCTTTGAAGACGCATTTTGGAGGAAAATAAATGGCGCAGTAACTGTCTCACATATCTCAGTGGACACCGGCAGCCCCATCGCTGGTTCTAATTCCTGTCCTAAGCTAGGCTCTAACTTAACTAGTAAGTTTATGCTGCAAGAAATGTTGAATTGTATGACACCATCTGAACATTCTGAGGTGCGCAGTGCCTACAACTACAACTATGGCCATGACCACTTTTCGATAGGATGAGCTGTATATCCTAATGTCTAGCGTGCATTTTAATGAGCCTTGAAAACAAACATGCTTACACTATTCTGTACACTAAAAGAAACTACCTATAGCTGTTATGCTCTGCAATGTAATACCCCATCTCCCTTTCCACACACCGCTGCCAGTGTTATGCCCTCTTGCACTGAACTGCGGTGCCTCAGTATTGCCTCTCACACTCACTGTGCGGTGCCGTAGTTGGTACTCCATCCTGCTACGCCATCCACCAGCTGCCAGGTCCCCCGCCTCTGTGCTGTGTCTCTGCTGAGCAGTGCTTCCCTCTTGCTCTTGCAGCGCTAGGCTATGTCGCACCCCTCTCTCCTACCCTCCTCCCTCACCAGCTCTGAGCGAACACCTATGCCAATGCTGCACATACGGGGGTTCCCCCCATTAGCAGCTGTCACTACCATGTCTTTTTGTGGGGCTCGAAGAAACACAAAGTGCCTTCACAAATGGCTACTGCGCGTCACTGCGGCTTGCTGCTTGCTCATGGACACACTGCTTGGACACTGTTTGGACAGGGTCACTTCCAGGGAGGGCATGCAGGCCTCCATCCCACGTGTGCCAACGCCACAAAGAGGCTGCGGCAAAGCACAGCTGACCGACTCACCTCAGTGCTAACCAGCAGAGGGCCGCTGGCCCCCAGCATCACGCAGAGTCCTCGCAGTGCTGCCAGTCGGCTCAGCGTCGGCTGATTCTGCACCAGCAGGAACACACATCAGCCAGCGCCTGCAGCAGCCTAGTGCAAAAGCAGTTCTGTGACAACATACTACAAAGGTTAGGGAAAAATTACTCTCAAAATTTGAGGGCACAGGATAGTGACGACAATGTGCTCATCGCTCACAAACTCGTTTCTGTTCTACATTGCAGTGCATCACTTTGCTGGAAACATGTCTTCCGTCCGAATCTTCAGCGATTTCACCGGTGACGCAGCTATCGGCCCTGAGTTCTGTCCATGATGGTGTGCACTATCCAACCCACCTGGATAACGGCATCCCTCCCATCAGTGGCTGGCCAACAGCATCGTCACCGGCCGTACCATTAGAAGACTACAAAAGCATCAAAGATCCAGGTTCCACCTCAGTAATGCATGGGATAGAGCTGAAAATGTGTTCATCGCTCACCAATCCATTTGCGTTCAAGTACACACAGGTTAGCAAACAACCATCACTTTTTCGCAAACGATTGAACAATCTGATTGAACAATCTTTTTTTGCTGCTTATCTCGTGCCTGAGTGTGTTATTTGTGTTTCTATGACTGTGTACTACTGGCAAAGAAGTTACTGATTTGTGGTGACACTGAGGTGAATCCCAGATCTCCCAATGCTCCTAACGCACAGTATAACCTACTGCTTACAAGAATCAGCGATGTGTCATGGGTGCGCTAGGTGATTTTAAACGGAAACAAGAGGCGTTCGCTAAAACCGTGTCTGATTTAACAAACAGGCTAAGGTAAAGTCCCTCACTGATAATTTTGAAAACTCGCCACCCATGGCCGAAATTGACGAAGCAGTTGAGGAAGCAGTCAAAAATGAGAACAGTGCCCTTACTTATCCCACCTTGACGACCTTGAGGATTGGCCAAGAAGGAATAACCTTCTCTTCTACGGGATGCCTGATAGTCTCGCAGAGACATGGGCTGAGTCTGAAACCTGACTGTCATAGCATCTTAGAGGCCTGTACCAAAGGCCCTCGGCACTCAGCTGGAAGACATGTTGTTTGTCATGCGAGTAAGTAGCGCAACCAGTTCGTTGCTGGTGCTTTTGGAGCACTACGTGCATCAAATGACAATCGCCCCATTTAGGCCAGATGGCATGGGTAAAGTAGTCGATAAAAAGTTACGCTACAGTATGACCAGCACTCATACAACCATTTCAAATTGAATTTGCCCTCTTATGACCAATAGCGGACAGAAACACAGCATCGTATCCGTGATACAGAACCCATGGAAAAATTTTGTGAGATGCGTCGGACTTTGAAAAACACTGATGGGATCGGTGCGGCATACCTGCAAAAATGTACTGGGCCCATCCAAAGTACTGTGTTTAGCATTAGGCTTTGTTATTTTACTTTTCTTTCCTCAACAAGGCCATGGGCATCCATGAGTCCAGTTTTGTGGGGTCGCTGTGGTTCTTAGTCACTGCAAAAATTTGTCTCAACTAGAAGAGACGCAAAACACTTCGAAACACTGAATCCTATGAGAAACCAACCAATTGTTCTCGAACTGTTCATCTTATCCGAGAAGTCATCTAAAATAGTTTTCCAAAATGGGAATCTATTGCATATCTTAGTCACCAGAATTTTAAAAAGGATGATAGGAACTACAAAAACCGAACAGCTCACATACACCTGAAGGAAAGGCTGTGCCTGTGCTCGGTTTCATTAGAGTAAAACCTTGTTAACTTAAACTTCAAGGGACTGAAAAAAATAATCAAATTATCGAATGACCTCAAAAAAACTAACAAGAACCGGTAAATTTATTTGGTGAAAGAGTGGGAAATAGTGGTTTGCATTAAAGATAAGAATGGTGCAACAATGACTATTTTTCTCATTTCCATCAATGCTTTATTGCATGCATACTGCCAGGAGCGTCTTAGCGCTTTGGAGCACCAAAGACCAGCTATGCGCCAATCAGCACCTGAAACAGCAAGCAGCTGGGCTCGACTGGCTGATGTGAGCTGGCGTGAAGATCAAAAAAGCGAAACCGAAATTATGCAGTGTGACTGTTCTTGGAGATGGGGCCGTCCATTCGTAGTCTCGCCTGTCGTTGCACACATCAGAGGTGTGCGAGCAGCTCTGCAGCATAGAATTCAGGTTTGAGTAGGGCTATTGGGCCAATCACTTGCCGTGCCAGTCATACCTGGGCACAGCATTCATTCAGGAGCCCGTTCAAATTAACCAACCGGTGCGAGACCCATCATAGCATTCGAACTAGCGAACATATAACGCTATAGAGTTATATCGGTGTTGGCCGGGACAGCGTCAACCGCTCAAATTATCCGGATCTTTGATTTCATGGGGTTTGAATCAACAAGCTTTCGCTTATAAGCTAGATGGATGCTCACAGCTGAGGACTAAACTTGAAACTAGCAATATAACACGTACGACTTAAATAAAATGGGGAGAAAGAAAGAGCCATTTATAGCAAACATCAGGACAAAAAGTTAGTGCAGCAACTCTCACTACCCTGTTCACCTGCGTAACCAGAAGCAATGGTTGACTACATGCTTCCCCACTTCTTGCTCATCTTTTGTAAACAAGACGACTTGCCTTGCAGAAGCTTTATGTGTGGTAACTGCTCCTTAAAACGATGAACAACAGGGAATACCGTATAAACGCGTGCAAGGGCCGCACTTTTTTTCCCAGATTTGAGGGCCACTTTTCGGGGTGCGGCCCATACGCACGATGTGAAAAAAAAATTTTTTACAAGTAAAAACACACCAATCTATGAATGAGCAGCACTTGTTCTACATTCAATCATCACTCGCAGAATCTTCCGACTCTGAGCTGATGCTGTGCTCTGCTGCATGCTCATCTCACAAGAAGTCACGCAGCATGTCTGCTGTCAACGCGTAGCCATTGTTCCGCCCTTTCATCACATAGCAGAGCAGCTCTTCTTCCAGTTTGGGAAACCTTGCACTGCTTGCCTCGGAAAGCGCGCTTTTTGCGGTTTGTGTTCCTCAATGCATCCTTTCGGTTGCACCATCGTCGGACGCACTTTTTGGCCACATCGATTTCCTGCCTGCTGCACGCTTGCCGTGTCCGAGAGCAAGCTCCCAGCCGTGTAGCTATTAAGGTGCTTGCCCATTGTGCTAAAATTGCAATGCTCGGCGGCCTCTGACTAAAGTGAACTAGAATGGGGTTAGTGGGCTCACTACGCGGCGGCTCCATGGGGAGCGGTGAAGACGGAAATGTCGACAGCCTGCCGCGGTAGACTTCACGGTAAGGTTCATCATAGCGCTGTGTACACTGTAGGCCCTCATTGGTCTGTCTTGCATTGCTGTGCGCATTCTTCATGTGTAATTTTCTGCTTTTCTTCAGATATGGTGACAGCTTTTCTGTTTGGGCTGCCATACAAAGTGAAGTAGGGTAGTACATGGGAATTTTTATTTTTTTTTTTAGGTTACACTACCCATGTTTGTATGTGTGTGCATTACACACTTTTACCCTCTTCAATGCAACAGCCCAAAGCGGCAGCTGCTTTTGTAAAGACTGACTTACACACCCATGCTGCCCACACTGTTATGTACAACGAGGCAAAACGAGGCACATGGAAGATGTCGGAGTGACTCCACGCCCTAAGGGACCACACGAGGCACCTCGGCACACACACGTGCCCACTTGCCTGTGAGAGCAGCGTGTCCGTCCAGTGGGGCAGCAGGGAGGCCCACAGCAGGGGGCCCTTGGGGTGGGCCCTCTCCACCAGGGTGCGCACAAGCAGTCCCACCGCCAGGGCCGTGCCCTGGCACTGCACCCACACACACACACACTCGTTCACAACAGATTCGGGGGGGGGGGGGGGGGGGGAAGCTCTCTCTGCCCTGACTTTCCTATTTTTTTTTTCACTTCATCATCATCATCAGCCTGACAATGGCAAATGCAGGGAAAACACCTCTCCCATGTCTCTCCAACTAACCCTGTCCTTTGCCAGTTCTGGCCACAGTGTCCCCGCAAACTTCTTAATCTCATCCACCCACCTAACTTTCTGCCGCCCCCTGCTATGCTTGCCTACTCTTGGAATCCACTCTGTTACCCTTAAGGACCAGTGGTTACCTTGCCTCCGCATTACATGCCCTGTCCAAGCCCATTTCTTCTTGATTTTGACAAGGACATCATTGCTCACGCATGTTCCCTGACCCACTCTGCCCTCTTCCTGTCTATTAACGTTACACCTTTATCTTTATTTTTATTCACATAATAATGCAGACCTCATGTGGTCCGAGCAGGAAGGGCAGATAACAGGGCATATTTACAAACGCCATAAAGTTAGTACATAGACAAAAGGTTTGACACATGACACAATAGAGAGAAACAAGTCAAAGGAAATACATTGCACATCAATTTGCACATCAAAATTCACTGCTAAGAGTTCTTTCAAAACTCTCACTTGAGACAATCTCTTCAGGCAGTGCATTCCACTCGTTTATTGTGTGCAGAAAGTATGAGTATTTAAGCGAGTTTGTTTTCACGAAATGTGGTGTTAGGGCATGGGTATGCGTGGTCCTCAATTTAAGCTGAACCCTCTTCATTATCCTCCACATTTCAGCCCCAAGGTAAGTAACGTTAAAATGTAGTAGTGTGCACCTTTATTGTGAAGACTTTTAAAAATTTTCTTGCTTCAACCGCTGGCTCGTTTATGCTGAAACTGTGCCCAGAACTTGGGTATTGCGGTAACTTTTGCCTCATAGTAAGATTGTCAACAGTACTTACCTGATTCAGCTGTGCATGATGCAAACCCATAACTGTCTGCTTCGAAATCAATGAGCCGAAAGCCACCAACTATGGGTTTTCGCTGAAAGGCGTTAGTGGCGCCATCTGGTATTTGCATAGGAAAACACAACATGAAGGGTGCCAAGGTCAGCATTTCCAGCTGTGTAATTCCTTTGATGGCACCACTGCCGCCCTTTGCGGCAATCCGGCACTGGTGGCTTTCAGTTCGTCGATCTCAGCGCAGACGATTACAGAGTTGCATCATTCGCGGCTGAATGAAGCAAGTATTGTAAAACTTGCATGAGACAAAAGTTATCACAATAAGCAAACTCTGTGTTCAGTTTTATCGCAAATGAGCCAGCGGTTGATGCGAGAAAATTTTTCTGAGTCTTCACAATAAAGATGCACAGTGCTGTACAGCTGTTACATACTTCTCTCCTGAGCGATACTGGTAACCCATCAATGCTGTCGCATCATACCCTTAAGGCAGAACTTAAGTGCCTCTCCAGTTTTTACTGCATTTACCCAATTCTAGCACGCATACTTTTTCATGAAGACTGAGCCTCCAAAAGGCATGCTCACCATCATCGGACACAGAACAAAAACCCCACTACAAAGAGCCCCGGCATCACTGCTATCACAAGTTGGCAGCTAAACCTTCTTGCGCTGGCATTTGGCACCTTCCTTTTCAGTGGTAGGGCTCGAGTGCCCTTTTCAGACTCGTCAATAATCCTGAAAATTCGCACATTCCTGTCTCTTCTTCCACAGTCAATCCCAAGTGCTTGCACTTGCTTTCCACATGATATATACGGCCCCTGATCTAGTGAGAGGCACAGGCTGTGCTGGGTCATCACCTGTGGGTCCTCCTGACGCCTCTTCTCAAACCAGAGCAGCAGCTCTTCCACGTTGGACAGTGAGAGCAGACCCTGGGCTGCACTGCACACCACCAGGCTGGTGCACACACACCGCACCTGCACTCCCAAGGGAATTTTAATCATAACATCAAAGCAACCACCTCGAGACAAATAAAATTCTTTGCAAGGTGCAGTTACGGCATTATTTTTTTTTTCAAGTTAAGCAGAGCTTCTGGACACAGGTCTTCCATCATCCTCATGCGGGTGCATACAGTGAATTGCTGTGTACCCACATTGCTCTTTTGCTCATTTCTGTGGCCTTATCGTGGTAGACAACTTAGAAAGCAGTATATTTTGGCGCTCTGGGCAGCAGCGGTGATAGTAAAGCATGGGAGGTTTTGGAGGCATACCACATAAGAAAAAGAGGAAGAAGTTGTGTCAGCGATACATCTGTGAACCTTTTTAAAGCTGAGATTTCATACCTTGAACGGTTCTGTTGATTGCACATCAGGTTTTTTTTCTGTGCATGCCTAGGTTTCTGTATATTTGCTCACTTTTCAGAAATTAAAGTCAGATGAAGTGTGTGCTTGTCCTACGTTGTATGGGCATGTTTTTCAAGAAATATGGGTCGACTTATATTCGAATAAATTTTTTTTATTTCATGGCGAGCCCAATGTATAGGGGTCGACCTATATTCGTTGTCGACCTATATGCGAGTAAATACGGCAGCCCCTAGCAAACGCCATCAAGGGGTTCTCAAACTCGGTGGTGCAGAGTTCCATTAAAGAGCTTTCTGGGTTCCCGGAGCACCTAAATCTATGCATGTCTTAACTCCGCCCTCCCTTTTACGTACTTTATTTTGAGATTATTCACAGTGTAAATGCTTTAAGCAGCCTCGTGTCTCGCGTTACTTCCTTTCTGTGTTGGCATTCCCTTCTGGCTGTTTGAAAGATCATTAACTGAATTTGGGCATTTTAGAGCGCAGCTCTTAGGTGTCCATCCCCATGTAGCGCGGCGTGACTTGTTGTCGGCGTAACCAGGCGCACAGTAAGGCAGCGATGCCGAAGGGAGTGCAAGGAGGAAAGCAGAGGAGGAGGGCACGACGGTTGTGCAACGGTGAGCCCAAGTACTGCTCACCAAGTGACTTCATCGGTAATGTCTGTGTCGCTCGCCAGAGATGTCGTCAGAGCAGCGCATGCTGTAAACATGCTGGTCGTTCGCCCGAGGTGAGGCTTATAGGCGGCAAAATGCTGTGTGTGCTGCCCAAGTCTAAACCCAGAGCCACCTCCATTTGGCACTGCGTGTTCCATATGCAGTTGCCTACAGTCAGAGTACCGCAGCAGCTGCGCTCAAAAATCACATTACCAAGAGGCGTAACCGTTGCCTAATTATTTTGAGAGCCTGTGAACCTGCTTGCCCTTTTTTACATCCCCTTTAGGCAGAAATAGACAAAAGCCAAGATAAGTGGGACTCCTAAGCCCCTTCGGAAAGCTGCTCGTGTATACAGTCACTAAAAAGAGAACACCTGAAAGGGACAGTGAGGACAGCACTATTGATATTTTTTTTACAGCAAAATCCGATAGTTTGGCACTTTATGGCTTTGTTGCCACTTGGCCGGCAGCGAAAGATGCATTTATTTCCAAGAAATATGGATTCGAAGTTGAAAAAGTTTTTCCCGCCGCTCTGATTCAAACTTGGGATTCGTCTATGACGACACAGGACTAAGAGACGTGAACATGACGTGCACGTGACGTAACGCAGACTCCGTGATTTCTGGCACCAGCATAGCGGCCCAGCAGCAGCCGAAAAGAAAGCTACCGCCGGCCGCACGTTGAAGGCATCTATCGGCTATTGCGGCCGTCGCTACAGTCGCTTCGATTACGTTTGCACTGGCGTTTTGCCAGCGTTACGATGGATCTTGTTCTCGAAGTCGTCAACGAAGTTCTCGCAAATAGACACCTTTAGCATACCGTGTACCTTGTTACCGCTAGCGGAATACCGGGAGCCCGCCTACCGCCGGAAAACAGGCGCTGATTTGTCCCGATGTTCAGGAGCGCGCGTAGCAGCCGGGCACGTGGCGCCATCTGGCGACGTCAAGGAGATTTGCGCATGCATTGGCTGCGCCTCAGGGATTTGTGGCTTCTCGGGTCCTAGAGTTGCTAGAACCATTGGTTCTAGCAACACTGTTTTGTCCTATGACGTCATCACGCTTGTACTTGCCTGTGGCAAGTACAAGCGTGTGGTACTTGTACCTGTGGCAGCGATACCTGTATTTTGGTTCTTGCTCTTTTCTACGTCACAAGAGCTTTGTTGTCAGTATGAGTGGCGTTTTTGTAATCAGGAGCTGGTATTCTGTCGATACAAGCCAACTTCAATTTCTCCTCAGTGTCCCTTGAACTATGCGATGCACAAGGTGTTTCAGCAGACTCCAGGTAGTATACCTGCAAATGGGCTTTCGAGGCTAAAAAAAAAATTTCCTTCAAAATACTAGCGTGACTCTGGCAGACATCAAAAATCCAAAAATTGGTAAGCTTGTTACTAGAAATCTTATGGAACATGTTTCAACTGTATCAACACTAAGCGCCTCACTGTGTCGGACATCTGTGGGGGTTACATCTGTAGGTGGTTGGACATCTGAAAGTAGGCCATATATTGCACTTCTAGGTGTGAGAAATTCTGGCCATCTAGATGCGTTTCCCTATGCTTTTCTTGGTACCAAAGACTGCTTTCTTGTTTCATATACTGCATATAAGTCCTAACAGCCCCTGCATCTCCATCATTTCTGTAGCAGGAAGAAGGGGGTCTCAGTTTTGGCCATCCTGATGCCCCCCCAGCAGCACAGGAGGGATTTAAATCAGCTGCTCAATTTCCAGGTTAGATCCCATTCCATGTGGCACTTACAGTTAAAAAAAAATTGGCAGATGATTACGAGAGTCGGTAATGCAAAGTTTGGGCACAGCCCTTCACACAGCCACCTGCCATTGATGGCGTGCAACGCTGCTAGAAACCCTCCGGTATCTTCTCGGGCAGCCAAGTTCCAGGTTGCTTTTGCTCTGCTACTTAGACAACTGATTACGCCGACAACACCGACAATGCTGACGCCAACGCGGAATGCAGGAACGGGTACCTATGAGCAGTGCTCTAAAAGGGACACCCCACACCCACCGCTACGGATGGCCTGACATAGGTGAACACACTCAATGTTATGCTATGCTGAACACAAACATCCTCTACAGACTTCGTGAAATCGTACCAGCCATCTAAAATGATCTGCCTATGCCTTCCTTGGTGTCAAACTTTGCTGGCTCCTGTTACATATTACACTGGCAGATAGGGAGATTGGCTCATCTCCATTCATTGAAAGGAGGTGTTAAGCCCCGGTAAACAGAATTACACAGCGTGGGCACAGAGTGTGGCCTTTTTCTGGCCTCAAGGGTGCCACTAATGTGCTGTCTGAGAGCTCAGCGCGCAGTAATTACTCGAATGTAATGTGGGACTTTTTTCAAGATTTTTTCCTGTTAAAGTCTATCCTACCGTTGTCATTGAATACCATAATTCAACTGCTCTAAAGAAGTGCCGCGGTGCAGCCATTTTGAAGCAATCACAAATCGGTTTCGGTTTCCACAGTTTTGCGATGTTACGCTAACAACATGAGTACCACGGAAGCCAAATCCCAATCCTCCAAAGTCAGAACATCATTCTTTGTGTTTGTTGGGATCCGTGCCTATTGAGTCGTGGTGCTGTGCTCTTTATATGTGGTGTCATTCACAATGTGGTTGCTTTAACTGTTGCTTCTCGCTGCATGCCATGAATTTGCAACACCGGAAAACTAATGGCTAGGAAAGCGGTAGCAACACCAGTGCTGTCTATGCCGGAGAAGATGCCTCATTAAAGGTGCCCTGAAGAGGAATCTGAACTCGTATTTTTACCACTGGAACTTGATCTACACGTTATAAGCGTTCTTGGAAACTTCGAACTACAGCCCTGTGCAGCCGATTTCCCTAATTTAAATCGTATTAATGTCAGGCTCCCGCGTTTCTTTTTTTTAATTCTCCGCAAACGGTGGGAGGAGCCGACCAACCTTTCACCCAGTCCCATGCTGGCTTGCCGCTCTGCCATCGGCGGAGTGATACGAAGCGATTGACAAAAGCAAGGAGGCCATGCGTATTTTTATTTCTGTTTTGCAGCTATGCAGTCTCTGACTAGACCTATTTATTCACAGAAGCCTAAAAGAAACAAAATAAAAGCAAAAGCATAGTTGCCACGCGACTGCCTGAAAGGCACTCCATGCGTTGGTCGACCCCTCCCGTCGTATGCGGGGAATTAAAAATAAAAAAAGGCAGGAGCCGGACATTAACCCGATTTAAATAGAGAAATCGGCCGCACAGCGCAATAAATCGAGGTTTCTAAGAATGCTGGGAGCGTGTAGATCGTGTTCCCGCAGCAAAAAGACGAGTTTAGATTCCTTTTCAGTGCACCTTTAAGTTATCCCCATTAAAAGCTTGCCCTGGATGGACCAGAGGAAGCAGCTGTTAGACGTCACACGCCAAAGTGACCTGGTGGAGATGTCTCAAGTGACCCACCTCGAAGGAGCAGGCATCTGGGTCGGCCGCGTGCAGGTCCTGACAGAAGCGGGTGCAGCCATCAATCACCATTTGCTGCACCGCCTCATCGCCCCGTGGCACCCGGCCCAAGGAGCAGAGGCACAGCGCCAGGCACAGCAGCTGACCAGCCCTGTCACCAAAAAGGGAGGGAGGGCATGCACCGGGTCATGCCATCGGTGCGTGCGGCCCGCCGTCTGGAGCACTCAGTGCCGGCGGGTTTGTTTTTGTTCATCACCATCATCATCAGCCTGATTACGCCCACTGCAAGGCAAAGGCCTCTCCCATGCCTCTCCCGTTAACCCTGCCTTTCGCCAGCTGCGGCCACCGTATTCCCGCAAATTTCTTAATCTCATCCGCCCACCTAATTTTCTGCCGCCCCCTGCTACGCTTGCCTTCTCTTGGAGTCCACTCCGTTACCCTTAAGAACCAACGGTTATCTTGCCTTCGCATTACGTGCCCCACCCAAGCCCACTTCTTCCTCTTGATTTCGACTAGAATGTCATTAAACCACGTTTGTTCCCTCACCCACTCCGCCTGCTTCCGATCTCTTAACGTTAATTAGACCTATTGTTTTACTTTCCGTAGATCGCTGTGTTGTCCTCAATTTATGGTGAACCCTTTTCATTAGCCTCCACGTTCCTGCCCCACAGGTGTTTTAGCTGTGGCATACTGCAGAGCAAAGACAGGGCACTACCTGGGTGTGGCATCAAAATGAAACGTTGTCGCTGCCTCTTTGCCCACTGCTCTGACCAACTAAGCAAGTAAACAATGTGGTGCGCTTGCACTCATCACACTAGGAAGAAATAGAAAGAGCTTGTGGTACCAAAGTCTATCGCTGAAAGAATAGAAGAAACAAGTGTCCCTGTCTTCAGCTCTGCTTTGCTCAGTTTACATCGTGCACCAACTGGCCAGCCGGAATGCCCTCATCTGGTGCAGGGAGGTTTATGGAGGGCTCTGGAATTATTATATAATCTCCGTGAGGTTACTTAACATGCCCTGAAATTGCACAGTACATGGGCCTCCTTTGCATTTTGCCTCCATCGAAATGCAGCCGTGGCAGCTGGGACGTGACTGCAGGTCTCTGGGCTGAGCGGCTGAATGCCATGGCCCAGCAGAGAGGCAATGAAGATATACCAGAGGACACGCTGGAGGTTAGCTCGCACATTATGGCTCTCACATAGAACGTCAGGACAAAACCAAGTGACTTGAGCAACACGTTGTGACCAGCCATGACTCACTTGGGCTCGCACATGCTGTTCTGCAGGCAGGTAGACATCAACTCCTCGGCCACACGCAGAACCACGCACCGCACCTGCACAGCAATGGCCGCCCAGTGCAGTGCCAACTGTAGTACTCTGTGCCTCCATGCGAGCCTCACAAACTTCTCATGGGCACCGTTCATGTGCACTTTGATTGTATTTATTAATTTATACAAAATACCCTATAACGGCCCTCATGACTGATGGTTATTCCGTAAAGGGGGTGGAGGGCATGACAAGACAGTGAAACCACAAATACAACAACAACAACAACAAAAAAAGAAAACACATCGTGTCACATTTCAGTAAAAATGGTTACTGGTTACAATACATCAATCAAAGTGCGAAGGCAAAGTAAAAAAATAAGAGAAGCAAAAGCATGACCAGAGCAGCAGACAGTCAGAAATTAATACTAGCTGACACAAATTGATACAAACACCAGCATTCAAATCAAACAACAAGAATCATCATTAACAGAAATACTACAATGCAAATAGAACACAATGCATTGATATTATAACAGCATATGCAAGGAAGTTAAGCACTACTAGTTATGGTCGACATCACATTTTAAAATTCATCAGGATCAGTGGCAGCTGGAACAACATTACTGGAGCTGCCTGTTTCAGAGCATACATACAAGCATGCATAGAGCCCTGGTGCAGTTAAAATTGGTCCAGTGAAAAAAAATAAGAAACCAGTGCTGGTGACAAGAAATTAGTGACCTGGAGGAGTGAAAGAAAGGCATCAAGATCAGGCTCCAAAGAGTGATGACAAGTGCCCCAGTGCTATACGCTGCACAACTGATTGCCAAGATGGCTCATAGTGGAGCCAAGGAAAATGGCTGCCAACACCAAAGTCGTAGCGGGCTGTGCTTCATGGACGCTTGGGAAGGAAAGAAAAGAGGGCACGCTCAGTAATGCGGCTCAGTGGCAGCATCTGCAACAAGCAAAGGCCAATTTACATGGCATGTGCAGTGAAAACTACTTCGATATTTTTGGTGTTGAAACCTACTTCATCAGATTTCCAAAGAAACCCTTATTCTGCAACCTATGCAGTCTTAGGGGCTCCCATAAAAACATGAAAGAATGAAATTATTCTTGGAGTTCTGGGTCAACGCTGCTTTTCTCTACCATCTTCCAGCTCTCCTACTTGGCTTGGTTTGTTTGATCGTTGCCTAGCACAGCAGTGCTTTTATGCTGAAGCCTCAGATCAGGAGGGGTTCTCTGAAGATGATGATTCAAGAAATGTAGACGCTGGCTGTATGAACTGTTATAAGTTTGCAAACCTACCCTACACCCATTAGTTCTCTCATTTAGCATAATCACCTATCTGAGGAATATGTATGGTAGTTTCTGCAGCCAGCACCTATTTTCTACCTTTATTTTCACTACTATATTTAAAAACAAAAAAAAACATTATGCACCTACCATGTTATGGCAAGCACAATAAGAACCAGAGGAGTGGCACTCTTCATATGGTATAGTGCGCATGGCCCAGCAGTTCATTCTGCCGTGCAAACTTAGTGGTCCACCACCCAGAGCTCTGTTTGCGTGCCAAGCCTTCACTGGTCCACATGGTGCTAGCAGATGGACAGGCCACCTACAAGCGAGCAGCATTTGCCCTCTCGCACCACTGAAGGCCTACTGCTGCTCAACAACGGTTGCACTATGCCAAATACTAAGCCGAGCTGAGCGAGCTGCGGGCCACACTAACCACTGGATAACGGTCCTTTTTTTTGAGTTCTCACGAGTCACATTTTGAGATATCCAATTCCCCTATGTTATTCTTTCAAGATGAAACATATGACACCTCTCGGAGTTAATTAAGCAACTTGAAAAACATCTTGCTCAACCAATATTTTGAACCTTGTTAACTCAATCCCCATTAATTTGATCCCCGTTAATTCAGAAATTTGGTTAAATCAGACAACCGCTGTAATCCCACAAAACACCCAATAAAGTCTATAGCATCAGAAGCTCGTTAATTTGGTTGCCCCGGGGCTGGCGTCAGCTCATTTGGATGGGATCCCGAAGCGGTGCCGTGTCTAGGTGTGATTTGCTCAACAAGTATTCATCCAAATATTCATACTCAAGCATGAACTGTATGCGTATTACGTTGTTCCCATGCCCCTCTGACGTGCGTGCAACAATTCCACAGGCATGCTGACGACTGCCAGGCACCCCCTTCATCGATAAACCAAGAGATTTTGGCTGCATAGTTTCGTTTTTGGAGCTTTGCAGCCAGCCTGCGATGACAGTGGCTATTGGCCTCGCACATCAACCAGCCAGCCAAGCCTGCCGGTAGAACAATGTCGCCGTGTCGCTTATTTTATTATTATTATTTTTTTTTCAGTTTCGTTTTTCAAAGGCATCTTGCCATTCATGCGCCAATGCATGCTTCCCTCGCTTCCGTTCCTGTTCCGTCTCCATTCTTACAGCGGACCAAAACTCTGGGCTTGTGACTTGCTATTCGCACATTGTGCAGTGGAGCCTACGCATGTGCGACACCACATGCGAAAAAAGAACTCCAGTGCTACCATGTGGCACATGAAGGAAGCCACAGACACCCTTACCATTATGAAGCTGTCCTGGTCCCGCCATTCCTGACTGCATCCACGAATCAAAGTATGACGGAACGACGGAAAATCGCCAATGTGGCACAGTTTTTGAGATGTTCATAACGCAGGTTTTCATACAAACGTTTTTTGGAAGTTTGGGGAGGCCATTCGATAATCCAACATTTGGATAATTCGGACGTTCTTTTCCACTCCCTTGAAGTCAGAATTAACGACATTTTACTGTAAATGTGCGCGCACACCAACAAAGGCTTCATTTAAATGTGGGTATCGGTGATTTCTGAAATCAATGGCAAGCTGCGGTAACATCATTACCTAGCCAAAGAAAATTTGGAGTTCGCGGATTTAAGTAATTTAGTTAGTTGCATCAATGGTTTGCTGGCTCATTAGGATGGATGTATAGCAAAACCTCGTTAATTCAGACTTCAAGGGAATGAGAAACAATGTCCGAATTATCTGAATGTCAAGTTATCGAATGGCACCCCTAAAAACTGCCAAAAACCTTTTGCATGAAACTGAAATTTATTTAGCGGAAGCCTGGGCAATGGTAGTATTCTTTTAAGACAAAGACCGCACGACAACAGCAATTGCTTGGAGTTCTGTCGCATATTTTAATCCAAGCACGCTTTTGGGAGTTTTGGGAGTGGTGAAAGCAGAATTGCTGCATAATGGTAAGGGTCTCCATGGCTTCGTTCAGTGTCTAAAATGGTAGTGCTGGAGCTTGTTCGCTTGTGGCATTCAGTCACTGCGGCTCACCGCATACACTGGCGGAGGAAAACAATTCTTGAGGCTATTTACAGGAGAGAGTGGGGACTGGCCTTAAGGGCCAGCCCCTTACAAATTCTAGGAGGGGGTCCCTGGTGCGGGACCCCTGTGGCTTCCACAGCAGCTCAGGTCCTAGCGACGAGGGCTCTTTAGCTCTCTAACGTAGAGCAGCCGAGCAGGGCAGCCTCCCAGCTCTCTCGGGTAGGTGAGGGGAAAGGGGGGTAAGCAGGGTTAGAGGGGCGTGCCCACACCACGTGGTACACGTCCGAGAACGTGCACCCACAATCCGGGCACTCCCCGTGAAATTCTGGATTAAAATATGGCAGCACTGCCGGGCACAGTACCATGTTGGTATATAAGTGAAGGAGCCAACGCTACTCACTTTTGGTTACTAGTCCTTCCGCACGGGGATAAAAGCGGCTATGCTGGATTTGATATAATTGAACAATGTCTGTGTAAGTGATAGCCGGGTTACGTTCGGATACCTCAGGTGGCGAGTGTCAAGGCGATAGATAGCCGGTGGTTGAGGGCGCGGACTGAGGTGTCTACAGCCCTGTGTCCCTCTAGCCCTGCATGTGCTGGGGCCCAAATGGTGACATATGTGTCCGGGCAATTCCGGTACTTGCATCTATGTAAAATTTTGGCGGCGTGTCGAGAGATGGATCCTTCTTCTAGGTTTCGACAGGCTTCCTGGGAGTCAGTGATGATAACCCGGGAGTCTGGTTCTGCAGCGGCGAGTGCTATGGAGACCTCCTCCAGACGTGTAATGTTGGGGGCATGGAAAGTGAGCCCCTGAACTTACGTGTTTTGATGGATTACTGCAGCTGTGTACCGTCCCCAGTGGTGTGGGCCCGCAGCATCTGTGTAGAAGACTCCGTAGTGAGAGCCATAGTGGTCGTTAAGGGCCATGGCATGCGTGGTTCGACTGAGCTTGTGCAGGCGCTGATACTCTATCTTCAGCAATTTCTGTGGTCACCCTCTCTTCTTTCAGGAATTTTCCACTATGGCAGACACGTGCGACATTAATTCTGGCTCCATTTCAACCTGACACATGCAGCTGTCGAGACATGTCTGCACCCAACCAAGCACAGCTGCAAACTGCCGCCAAACTATGCCACCACGCTTGGCCATGTTATGTGACCAGTGTGCCTGCCAGCTGCCAGTGCACCTACAAACTTGGCCATCTCAAGGTGTCACGATGTCACACTCCTCCCGGGCAACCAATCAGCGCTCGGCCATGTCATCTCCCAGCTTGGAACTGTCAAGTGGCCTCATGACGTCATGCACCCCATCGACCAATCAACACTTGGACATGCTATGTGGCCCGACGACATCACCACTGTCTCGACCAATCAGCTGATTCCATGAATAACCACGCCATGTTTTGATGCGATAGCATTAAAGGCCCCATTCTTCAGAAAATCCGGTGTCGGCATTGTGAGCGAAAAATCACAAGCATGCCTCCGGCAGGTGGTCCCCAGAGAAGCAACCTAGGAGGCAGGTAGGCCACCTCGGTCACATGACCTAGTGACGTCATCACAACCTACCCACCGAATCGTGAGCAAACTGCACACCATGGTAGGTGGCAGTTAAATTAATGATTGGTCACTTGGGAAGAGCAACGTGCCCTGTACAAGGCCCACCACTGGGAGCACCTGCCATTGCAAGCAGTGGCGTATCACCTAACCGCTGCACCACAGCGCCAGGAGCGGTGTGAGGACTCCCAGGGATCTATGAACAGAAAGTATAGAATGATCTTCAGCATATATGGGAATTAACCCACTTTGCTATCGCGTCATACCCCTCCAGTTTTTTTTCGTGATGTATGTAGCTTCTAATGCTGTCATATCAACAAATAAAGTAAATAAAAAAAATTAGCCAACGATTATGCTTCTCGGTAATGTAATTTTTGAGAGCAGCCGCTGCGGTATCCGTACAGTAGGCAACCACACAGGGAACTCGCAGTGCCGAACGGAGGTGGCTCTGGGTTTTGGCGTGGGCAGTGCACACAGCGTTCCGCCAACGATCAGTCTCGCCTTGAGAGAACAGCATTTACAGCATGCACTACTGGCGCCATCTCTGGCGAGCGATGCACACCTTACTGATGATGTCACCAGTCAGCTGATGACGGCACACGCTACTCAGGTGCTGCGGGTGGCCGTCACGCAGCCTGCCTTCACGCAAGGCCAGTCTCGAGGGAAGTGCATGTACAGGGTCAATCACACTTAGAGGGAACATGGCCCCGCGTGGCCACGTATCTGCGGAGTGCCATTGCATCTAACCCGTTGACTAATCTATGCAGAGTGGCACACAAGAAGAGGGACTTCGACGTGGTGCTTCGTGTCATGTGCTCCTTTGCACGAGTTTGGTACCTGCTTGGTCGCAATAGTGCTCCATGTGCGCGCAGCCACGCAGAGCCATGTTCCCTCTAAGTGTGATTGACCCTGTACACGCTTACGTTGTGAATGGCTATGCTTCACACTATCGCTGTACCTTCTTCCTCTATTTTTCTCCTCACTATCGCTGTCTTTCACCCTCCACTGTGCTCTGCGCTCGGTTGCACCGACGGCGAGGCATACTGCTCAACCCGGGAACGGTCGCCTAAGAGCTGCGCTCTAAAACAGCAGCTGTGTGAGTGACACCGAGCCACTCACGCTGCCATCCTGTGCGGATGAGGTGGCGTCCACCAGGCCCAGGCGGGTGGCGGCCGCCACGCAGGCTGCCAGTCCGGCCCCGGTCAGGGCCTGCCCCGTGGGGCCTCCCTCAGCTGCTTGCAGCCGTGCGGCCAGCACCTCGAGCAGGGGCCTCACGCAGTGGGGGTCACGCCGGTGCAGCAGGCCCACCAGACCCCCTGCCGCAGCAGCCGCACAGCCACGCACCAGCATCCCACTGGAGGCCTGGGCCAAAAGAAGAATATGGCACAAAGGGGGGCGTGCAATGGTGCATTGAAACAAACATTTGCACAGAACACAAGAGAGCTGCAGATGCTGCTAAAAAGCAAACACAAGCTGAAAAAGTCAGTACCATGACTTTTTAGTGCACAAGTACTTGCTGTTGGGCTAGTTGGTTCACAATAAAATTTTTGAATGGCGCAAAGGAACAAACACAGGAAGACACGGAGACACAAAGAGCGCCTAGTACCAACTGAGTTTATTGCGTAAAAACAGCACCTTTATACGCCAGGACATTATCGTCATCAGTGCGTTATCATAGCCAGGACAAGCAAACAAGAAATGAAAAAATATATATGTACAGAAAGAGGTCATATTTATGCATATAAGTCAGTGAAATGCTTTTCACAGAACAAGGCATGAAAAATTTCTTCATGCCTTGTTCTGTGAGAAGCACCCCGGGCTTTCTATCGCCCATGGTGCAACAAAGAGCTACATAGGATCAGCAGTAGAAGGTGTCCAGTAAACAGCTTGGAGTCTAAAAATTGCGGTCGCTGACCAAACTATACCTCCTTTATTGGCTGTAACTGACAGACAACTAGCCCAGGGAGATTTCATGGGAACCATGACTAGAGCATAACTGTGTGGTCTGTGCACGGAAAAAGTCCGACACGTGTGTCTGTGTCTCCTCAACTGGGGTGGCACTAGGCCTTGCTTTGCTGATGAGGCTGGGCACTACCTCTCACAGGCCACGGCTGCTTTGTCATGAACTGTTGTGGCCAGCGGTTTCTTCACCAACTGAAATTAGGGGGGGTTGAGAGAAGCAGTAGTAATTATTAAGTTTTAATTTTTATCATTGGGGTGTCATGTAGGACTAGCAAAGTTTGACTTTTAACACTCACGAAAAAGATTGCGAATACAGTGGAACCTCGATTATACGTCCCCCGGTCATGCGACGACCCGCATTTTGCGACGAATTTGTGCAGTCCCGGCAAAACCCCCATAGAGACAATGCATTAAAAACCTCGGTTATACGACGCAAATTTTAGAAGGACCCCGCTTCGTATGACGGCTGGCTCGTACCGTCCGTCAAAAAAGGCCGTCAGCAAACGCAGGCCGGGATGTACCGTATTTTCGCGATTCTAAGCACCCCCCCCCCCCCCCTATTTTCGGAAAAAAATTTCTGAAAAAAAAAAAACTGCATGCGAATCTAAGCACCCCCGTTTTTGCGCGGAAGAGAGCGTTGCCAAGGCCGCCAAGTGCACTTGCTCTCTTTTTCGTCGAGCCTGTGCAGTCGGAGTCCCAAGGAGGCGCGGCCTGCGTGTTGTCGTTGCGACTGAGAGAAGGATGAAAAGGAAAGCGCACGGGCCCGCCTACTGGCGTGAGCCAAGCCACCACCGCTGCCGAGGAGAGTTAAAAGATCAGAGGAAAGATAAAGAGAAAAGATAAGACGCGCGTCCCAGCAACAGATGCGTCTGCAGGAGCCGACGCTGATGAAAAAACAGATAAGCGGGCGAGGCCGCGCTCGCCCAAGCGAGGACAGCGGCGTCCACGGCGCTTTTTGTAATGGAAGTAATGGATGCTTGTGCCCCACGATAAAGCTTCCGAAGTGGACAACGATGCAGAGGTTTGCGCTTCCATTCCTAGTTACGCGGACGTGTTGCAGAGCGTCGACAACATCCGGCGCTTTGCTTGCGCGCGCGACGATGTTGGCGGCCATGTTGGCGGCCTACTGCCAGACGTGGCAGCCCTTGAAAGAAAGTTGATGCGCCGAGGTTGGGCAAAGGTGCAAAAAAAAAAAAAATTACCGATTTTTTAAACGGTAATAAAGATTTTTTTGCAAATCTGTTTCAAACAAATGCTGGGTTTTGTCTTTTTTATTCTGATTGGCCTACTTGCCGCGGGCTTGAAGCCGGTCAACAGTTTTCGGCGCAAGGCCGAGCGCCACTGGCCGCATTCTTTGATTTTCGATTATACGACACCCGGATTATACGACGGTTTCACGCGGTCCCCTGAACGTCGTATAATCGATGTTCCACTGTAATTACTTTACTTTGAACAAGCACTAAAGTCGTATTCATCAACCAGAAAAGCTAAAAAACGAAGGCTACTACACTGAACGTGTCGAGAAACTACATGGCAGTTCAGGCTACTAGCAATAAATCTTAGTAAAAAAAAGTACCTGTTCACACCACTCAAGTAACACAGACATGGAAGATGCTGCAAAACCTGTGGAAGTTTGTGCGGAAGCCGTGGTTTTTTCCACCATGAGCCAGCTATGGACGATGTGTCACTTTGCATACATGCCCTTCTTCTGATATTAAAGATAGAGAGAGAAATAGACGGACAGGCAGGGAGGTTAAGCAGGCAGAGCCCGTAGGCTACCCTACACTTGGGGAGGGGAACAAAGGGGAAAAAGGAAAAAGAGCGGCAATGAAGTGAGCTTTTTCAAGTGTCCATCGGCCCCTCTGTATTAAACAAAATTCGTCACAACTTAAGGGGGGTGCCTTCAGTAAAGCAAAGGGTTATGTACCGTCTTTGTCAAAAGTAACCAGGCTGCATGGTTTGCTTCTAGCTTGTATAGTGGAGCCCTTGTGACTTTCCCAAAAATCAAAAGTTGTTGGAAGGTAAGAAGATACCCAGTCGTTACCTTTAACGACCATTTCAGCTGCAGGGAAGCTGTAAGGGCTCCACTGTACGAGCTAGAAGCAAATCATGCAGCCTGGTTACTTTTGAGAAAGACTGTACATCTCCCCCACCAAGGGAGTGTGTAGGGGAATCACTGGCATCACCCGCATCCTCAATGTCCCACATATGTCCTCCAATTCCGATTCTGGGCTGGCACCAGTCCCACCCACCTTGAGCAGCCACTGGAAGTGTTCCTGGTCCCCCCCTCCCTGGGTGGAGGGGGGCAGTCCGCAGCACTCCACCACCAGGTCCAGCAGGGCGTGTGCCCAGGGGGTGTGCGACTTGGCCGCCTGGCGTCTCGCCCCCGTGTCCAGACCCTGGAGGTGCTCGGCGGTGGCCTCCAGCAGGGCACCCAGGGCCAGGAGGGCATTGCCCTGCTGGGAGGCACGGCCCCTGGAACACACACCACCACGTGGCACACTGCCCTGCGGGTTGCTGCACAACACTGTGACATGCAATCCCAGGGGCAGCCCAGTAAGAGCTGTACTCCATTTCATACATAGCAGGCAACGCTGCCAGAGCTAGCACGCCTGTTCACGCAGGCTAAGTCTGCACATAAAAAGTAGTCCGCCACACAACCAAAGCAAACACAAACATATTTCGTTGCGAAAAATCTTAAGTGCCAAGACTGGCACCTCCCGGACTTTGTTTTACCTCCTGAAACATTTCTGTCCTGTGACTCGTCGAGATTTCTAGAAGCAAAAGTTACACGTGGTGGTGTGATACGCGGTTGGTAGGGTGAATCACTTCTACTAAATCCGCACCCAAAAAGTAGTTCACACTCTGTGAAAATTATGGCCAGAGAGCCCGAACACCCAGCTTCGACCATGATTTCCAATGCTACCACATCGTTTTATACCGCTCTTTGTATTCGTCCAAACAATGACCGGAGTTTCGAGAAGAACGATTGATACGTGGCGGAGTAATTTAGTTTCGCAGACGCACTACTTCAGCAACTTCCACAGCGTTGCCTCCTATGAATGAAACGGAGTATAGAAGAAAACTGCCAGACCCTTTAGCCTGCCCAAGAGCCATGATAGCTTGCCTAAGCAGAATTAGAGCATCAACTCCAGCGTGCATCACAGAAAGGTACCCCACCGTGCTGAGCTAAACTGTCTTTCAGACTTAGCTTTGCAGAGTGAAAACAAGGACTCCTCCTTTCAGAACTGTGCTCAAGTGCGGGCTGTAACAATAACGGCTGGCTCCACTTACGAGCAGTTTGCCTTGATGGCTTCCGTCAGGGTGTCCCTGGCCCTGCAAGAGGCAAGCAAAAGAGGAATGGGTGAGGGTGGCAGGTCATCACGAATAAGTACGAGCCACTCCCAATTGGAGGCATCTGCCTTTGGCTGTCAGCTGCAGCACAAGCCTGCAGACAAGCTTCCTTCTACTTGGCACTTTGTAGTGAAACCTGTGGTCACAGCTCAGCCAAAGACAACTGTTACATGGGACTCTCCAGTAGGCTCCTTCGAGACAAACTTGAAGGGACTGCCAAAATTTCTTTTATCACAAGTGTTCCACAAAAATAAAGGATCCATAGCAAGCCAAGTGTTTCCAAATACGAGTCGCACACAAACAATGTATGAAATGGCCATTAATCAAGATAATTACAAAAAAAAGCCTTCATGGAACTACATGTCACTGAAACCATTAATACGAGGGCACACAACAATATGAACACTGCTCAAAAACGGTCTTGGTCAATTTTATTTTTTTCGCCTTCTCTTTTTCTCCACTCTGCTAAGACCACTTTTAGTGCTCTTTGTTCATGCTTCAAGGGTGGCCTGCTGACAATTTGCATGCTACACACTTTGAGATCACATTGCCAACTCTCTTCTTCCTCTCTCTCATCTTGCTCCTTCCCCAGCATGCCTGCTATACCAACTGCACATGCAACGCACAGCTGTCGTACCGCGGCAGGTGATGCATGGCAGGTGACGTGTGCACACACAGATCTGGCGATGTCAGATATCTCTGCATTGTGCATACATCACCTGCTGCACTTTGCCTCAGGCCAGCACAAAAGTGAATAATGAAACTCTGTCCAAGCTGAGAGTTTGACCTCCATATATATACTTTACCACAGAGCTCCAAGTCCACGAGTAGGTGTCACAAAATTTGGCGCCTAATCGTAAGACTGACGCCATGCAGAAGTAATCTCGCCAGCGAGCACAGTTAGAACAGGGGAGAAAGAAACCCCAGAGAGTGCCTAGCCTTGTGTGCGTTGCTGCTCCCTCCACCTCGCTCACCGGTGCAGCACCAAAAGAATTACGCCAGCGCATCGTTTGTTCGAGAATGTTGAAGTAGTTTCTACTCGATGTTGACGGAGAGTACGTAGCCTTGAGTGTGCTAAATGATGCCCTCTCCCCTTCACTCGGGCGCCAGCGGCGGCTCAACGCAAGAAGAATCTGAAAGCTTTTCGAAGCCAGTCTCCGCACCTTACCAATGGGGACATGTGCCCGGCACGAGAAGGAGAAGGAAATTGCACAGCTGATACTGTGTGTATGTGTGCGCCTGCCTCGGTGAGAAGAACGAAGAGACGCTGTCGGTTAGCCCGAGAAGTGCGCCCGCTCAACTCCCGGGACAACACCACTCGCCCAGTCACGGTCCAACGAGGCAGCGTGGACCAACAAGACAGCAATTGTTCCTTTGGGCAACTAAATAGAAACTACTGCCGTGAGCCACTTGGGCAACTACGAACGTGAGACCACATTCTGAATGATTAGAAACTCGCATTTAGCTGAAGGCATTCATTGCAGCCAAAGCTGGGCATGAAAAAAAAGGAGACGTTTCTTTGCCATCTTGCTGTGATACTGCTCCAAATAGCCCTGTCAGTAAACAAGGGTTTGTTCTCATAATGTCCGGACACTAAAAAGAAGGCAGCTCACTAGGTTGCTCTGTTATTGAGAGCCAGTTCTTTGACCATCTCTTCCTCTCCAGGCACCTAATCATGTAACTGCGAATGGCGACTGGCAGAGGCGTTCAACTGTTAAACCCGAGAGAGGGGTCAATTCTTTGGTGTGTACAGGGTCGTCCACTCTTAGTTAGAATGCGTTAGCGCATGGGTGCACTCTTCAGAGGGCCACCGCGTGCGACACAGTCGCTCATTGCAGCAAAGTGGCGCAGGAGAAGGTGTACCTGGATGTGGTGCTTCACGTCATCTGCCACTTCGCTTCGATGCACAACCGTTTCGGACACAGTGACCCTCCAAAGAGCACGGCCATGCGCTAGCGCATTCTAACTAAGAGTGGACGACCCTGTACTTGTCGGCCTGGTCCTCGTCGTCATCAGGACTATATCCTGCCACGGTGTGGCACTTATGCTTCGGTACCCAAGCGTTCAAGATACAAACGTAAATCTTCCTTTCCTGCTTAGCCTGACGCAAGCGACATGTGGCTTTCACAGCAAGTGCAGGTTTCCTAAGCGGATTGCTCCTGCATATTCTTTCCACATTCCTGAAGCTCACTTCACATCGGGCCTTCAAATCATCGATTCATATGCTTCGCACCGAGCAAGACAGGCAGAACACCAACATAAAGGTGGCAATAACATCATGAGTCGATAGACCCTAGATCAGGCAGTCATAGCGAAGCAACAAGCAGAAGCAGTGCAGTATCAATGGTACAAGTGTGCCAGACAACAAGCTGAAACTGCTGAAAAACGAGCGCAGCGACTACATGCGGATGCCCTTGCTCACAAGCTTTTTTACTTCTTCAATATGCACCAACTCGCTCAGTTTTCGGCTCTTCTGTAGCTGGGGGGTCTACCTATATTCTGGTCAGACCTATATTCCGGTTTTTACGGTAAGTTTGTGGACTGCATTGTTCAGCTGCCCAGCTCTTTTCTCAATGCCCCATCCTTTCAACTGCAGCCTTGTGCAATTCCTTGTCTATCTGTTCAGTGCCAGCAACAATGCGTATAGTTGCCAGCCCTGCCCACCTGCAACCCCCACCTCAAGAACTGCACCTGTCCAAGCACCAGGTGGGTGCCTGCCCTCACCAGAGGCAGGAGGCAGCCTCCGCCTGGGGTTCGTCCTTGAGCTCTCGGCGGCGGTGCTCCTCGGCAGCCCGGAAGGCCCGCCGCACCCACGCGCCCCAGGCCGGGGCCACGGACAGGCACCGAGCCCAGTCCGCACCGTCCAGTGGCACGTCCTGGGTGATACCACGCAGCAGAAGGTGAACACTGCAGCCTCCCAGTGCTGCTTCACACTGGTCGCACACTGGCCACACACTGTTGCTGACATCATCATCATCATCAGCCTGACTACACCCACTGCAGGGCAGAGGCCTCGCCCATGTCTCTCCAACTAACCCTGTCCTTTGCCAGTGGTGGCCACCGTATCCATGCAAACTTCTTAATCTCATCCACCCACCTGACTTTCTTCCGCCCCCTGCTTCGCTTGCCTTCTCTAGGAATCCACTCCGTTACCCTTAAAGGTGCACTGAAGAGGAATCTGAACTCGTCTTTTTGCCGCGGGAACTCGATCTGCACGTTCTGAGCATTCTCAGAAACTCTGACTTATTGCCCTGTGTGGCTGATTTTCCTAATTAAATCGAATTAACGCCCGGCTCCCACTTTTTTTTTTTAATTCTCCCTCGTACGGTGGGCGGAGTCGACCAACGCGTGCAGTGCCTTGCAGCCAGCTCCATGGAGGCTTTGCTTTCGCTTTATTTCGTTTTTTAGGTTTCCGTGAATAAATAGTTTCATTCACAGATAATATAGCCGCAAAATAAGCCCGGAGAAATAAAAATACACGCGGACTATTTGCTTCTACGGACTACTACGTATTACTCCGCCGATGGCAGAGCAGCAAGCTGCCGCGGGACTGGCTGAAAGGCACTTCATGCGTTGGTCGACTCCGCCCACCGTACGAGGGAGAATTAAAAAAAAAAGGGCGGGAGCCGGATGTTAATTCGATTTAATTAGGAAAATCAGCCACACAGGGCAATAAATCGAAGTTTCTAAGAATGCTCAGAACGTGCAGATTGAGTTCCCGCGGCAAAAAGACGAGTTCAGATTCCTCTTCCGTGCACCTTTAAGGACCAGCAGTTATCTTGCCTTCGCATTACATGCCCTGCCCAAGCCCATTTCTACCTCTTGATTTCGACTAGGATGTCATTAACCTGCATTAATGAACTGGCAACACAAAAAAGAAAAAAGCTACCAAAGTGTAGCCTTCAGGGCTGTTCTTAAATAAGGGGTTCTCAAAATGAGTGACAGGGAACCCAGTGGCTGCCTGGAGTGCTCTTTGTGTTCCCTTGGCACATAAATACAAGCTTAATTACAATAAGGTGCAACATATATGACACAAAGAACAAGATGACAAACACAAGTGCCTTCTATTCTTTGTGTTGCCAATGCTACACCATGCTGTATTTAGGCTTGCAGTACTAACCAGTCTGGCAATATACCTTACTGACCCAAATCCATGGATGCCACAACCCTCACTTTCTTTTACGCACTTTTTTACGGCTAATCATTCTATAGTTATGTACAATAGATTGCTTCAATGCATAGACATTCACTATTAATTATATTTTGGGAATTTTCTGAGGAACATGCATCTGCGTGCCCTCTTTTCACATGCATGTAAGGTGGGATGAGAGACAAGCAAAACCACACTGGGTTCCTAACCACATTCTAGAAGCCACTGATGTTTTTCCAAGGCTAAAAACGTTCAGAACCTCTAAATTAATATCTCTCGGTGCACAGCACGTGCAAGACGTCCCTGAAAAATTGGGCCCTGACCCCTGCAAGCCCAGTGCATTCACCCAAGCAGGAAGCACTGGGGAGCAATGAAGAAAGTGGCCACCCAGGTACCACTCTGAAAAGAGATTCAGCAACAGATGTTTGTGCAGCCATTCGCTGCAGCATGGGGTGGCACCCTCTGCACGCAAAGGCATGAACAACACAAGTATTAGTTCGCAATGCTGTACACAGAGGGCGCCACTTCCCTTTTCTGCATCGTTTATGTTACGCCGATATCACCAACAGTCACAGTGCAGAACTGGGTAATTCAGCCCTTAACAGCTGCTGCTGTAAAAGGTATCCTTCAAGGTATCTGAATAACACAGGCAGTGGGTGCTGTGCTGCAACAAAGTGACCCACCTGCAGTAAAGAAGGCAGCTGGTGCAGGTAGGCCTTGTACAGGCTGGACGCTGGCTTGGCTCTGGCTCCGGCAGCCGGCTGAGTTGGCTCATAGGTCAAGAGTATGCCCACTGCATGCACGCACAGAAGAGCACTCCACAAAACAGAAGCAGCATTTTCCACCAACAAAAAAAGCCACCCGGCAGCAGTACGCAAAAGACCTCTCAGTGGACGTTAAAAGCTTAGAATGTCATCATCATCAGCAGCCTGAATACGCCCACTGCAGGGCAAAGGCCTCTCCTATGTCTCTCCAATTGAACCTGTCCTTCGCCAGTTTTTTTTTGTGACGGAACAGCACAAAACACCGGGACAAGAGACAATCGCTGACTTACAAGCGCTGACTTAAGCAGTGCTTCTTCGAAATAAAAATCAGTTGTAAGTCAGCGCTTGTCTTTTGTCCCGGTGTTTTGCGCTGTTCCGTCACAAAATGAATACAGTGGAACCTCGATTATACGACGTTCAGGGGACCGCGCGAAACCGTCGTATAATCCGGGTGTCGTATAATCGAAAATCAAAGAATGCGGCCAGTGGCGCTCGGCCTTGCGCCGAAAACTGTTGACCGGCTTCAAGCCCGCGGCAAGTACGCCAATCAGATTAAAAAAGACAAAACCCAGCATTTGTTTGAAATAGATTTGCAAAAAAATCTTTATTACCGTTTAAAAAAAATCGGTAATTTTTTTTTGCACCTTTGCCCAACCTCGGCGCATCAACTTTCTTTCAAGGGCTGCCACGTCCGGCAGTAGGTCACCAACATCGTCGCGCGCGCAAGCAAAGCGCCGGATGTTGTCGACGCTCTGCAACACGTCCGCGTAACTAGGAATGGGAGCGCAAACCTCTGCATCGTTGTCCACTTCCTCTTCGTCGGAAGTTTTATCGTGGGGCACAAGCATCCATTACTTCCATTACAAAAAGCGCCGTGGACGCCGCTGTCCTCGCTTGGGCGAGCGCGGCCTCGCCCGCTTATCTGTTTTTTCATCAGCGTCGGCTCCTGCGGACGCATCTGTTGCTGCGACCCACGCGCGTCTTATCTTTTCTCTGATCTTTTAACTCTCCTCTGCAGCGGTGGTGGCTTGGCTCACGCCAGTAGGCGGGCCCGTGCGCTTTCCTTTTCATCCTTCTCTCAGTCGCAACAACAACAGGCAGGCCGCGCCTCCTTGGGACTCCGACTGCACAGGCTCAACGAAAAAGAGAGCAAGTGCACTTGGCGGCCTCGGCAACGCTCTCTTCCGCGCAAAAACGGGGGTGCTTAGATTCGCATGCAAAGTTTTTTTTTTTTTTTTTCAGAAAATAGGGGGGGTGCTTAGAATCGCGAAAATACGGCACATCCCGGCCTGCGTTTGCTGACGACCTTTTTTGACGGACGGTACGGACCAGCCGTCGTACGAAGCGGGGTCCTTCTAAAATTTGCGTCGTATAACCGAGGTTTTTAATGCATTGTCTCTATGGGGGTTTTGCCGGGACCGCACAAATTCGTCGTAAAATGCGGTTCGTCGCATGACCGGGGGACGTATAATCGAGGTTCCACTGTACTAACCAACATGCCCAAGCTGCTGTCCTGGCTTCGCCAGTTGCCGCCACTGTATCCCCGCAAACTTCTTAATCTATTCCGCCCACCTAACTTTCTGCCGCCCCTGCTATGCTTGCCTCCTCTTGGAATCCACTCCGTTACCCTTAAGGACCACCGGTTATCTTGCCTTCGCACTACATGCCCTGCCCAAGCCCACTTCTTCCTCTTGATTTCCATTAAGATGACTTTAACCTGCGTTTCTTCCCTCGCCCACTCTGGCCGCTTCCGATCTCTTAACGTTACACCTATCATTTTTCATTCCATAGCTCGCTGTGTTGTCTTTAACTTAATAGTATTATAACCAATTAATGGGGCTGTTCTCTCTCTCCCCTCCTAGCACTCTGCTGTGTTACGCCACCACCGCTCATGCTATGCAGTGGGGGAGACAGGGTCTTAACAGGGCTGCTGCAACAAAAAAAGGCTGCCCTCTTTCGAATCTGGAACGCGTGTGCGTGTGGCACAAAGTGAGGAATACCACTGACGGGCCAGGCTCCCCTGGATGGCAGGAAAGCGGTTGGCCTCGTACAGCGCGCACAGCTGGGCCCCCATGCCGGCTGCTGCCTCCCCACCACCAGAGGACGCTGCAGCTGCCCTGGGGGCTGTGTACACCGACCGGGGAAGCTGCGACACCTCGTGGCGCACCAGCGACGACAGCAGCTGACCATAGTCTGCACCACAACAGTCGGGGAAAAGTAAGAGAGAATAGTAAGCATTCCTTCCTGCAAATGTCACATGAAAGTAGCAAGGAGCAATGCTTGTAACATGCAAGCAACCCCGAAATATTTAACACAGAAACAGCATCCGGGACGTTTTGCCACTTCATTGCGGATTGCGCTAGTGACTACAGTCCAGCCAGAGTTGTAAGATCAAAGGGATACTGAGAGATTGGTTTACTGGGGTTGAACGTCCCAAAGCCATACAGGCTATGAAGGACGCCGTAGTGGAGGGCTCCGGAAATTTCGACCACCTGGGGTTCTTTAACGTGCACTGACATCGCACAGCACACGGGTCTCTAGAATTTCGCCTCCATCGAAATTCAATCGCCGTGGCCGGGATCGAACCCGCGTCTTTCAGGCCAGTAGCCAAGCATCGTAACCACTGAGCCACCGCGGTGGGGCGGATACTGAGGAGAAACTTAAGTTGGCCGGTATCGATAGATTACCTGTTCGAATGACAAAAAGGCAACTCTGACTACAAACGGTGCTTTCATAAGCTAGAAAAGGCCAGAAAGTGAAACACAGGTGTTGCCATCATTGACCGCTTGTACCAGTAAACTCCAATGCATCACAGTTTTTTGGACATGGACCCCAGAGGCCATTCACTTCAGAATGGCTATCATGGAGTCATTTTTGGGGAGGAAAGCGACTCCATGATAACCATGAAATGAAACATAACACATGAAACACATGAAACGTGATAACACATGAAACAAAAAGAACTTAAGTTATAGGGTTTTGAAGTTGTCGCTTCAGAAATGAGAAGAAAAGTGTGTATTGCTGTTTCTGAAGTGGCAGCTTCAGTACCCTATTATTCAAGTTCTATGATAGCCAGGATGACAATTTTACCCTTATTGCATTCCTTGGTACTCAATGGCACACATTTCAGCAAGTTTCCCACAAGAAATTTTTTTCATAGCTTTTCACAAAATACATGCATAAAAATTATGTAAGTGCTCAAGGAGCTGTTTTACATGAAATTAAATGACATATCTAGAATCAACGCACAACAATACATGTGCCCTGAAAATTTCATAATAAAATTTTCTTTTCAAGACCCTTGTTCCCCTTAAGTAGTGGGCTCCAAAATGCCACATCCTGCTTAAAACAGAAACAAGACAGCAAGCAGCATTTCTTGAGCAATGAATGAAACAAGGAGTGCCTTTCTAGTGACCACTTGCCAAAAACAGTTTCCCCTTTGCATACAAAGTGATGAAGGCCTAGTGCTTCAGCTACAGGTATCAAAAACATGTAGGAGACATAACACCAATGAACGAATGCCAGTACTGTTGTACTATCATCATCAAATGAAACACAAACGAGAAAATTCGAGCACAAACTGCAAAATGACATCATGTTAACCTGATATAGCTCAGCACTTGCACAAATTTATTTCATATCGAAAGCACTAAGACTGTGCTTTAAAAGTGTTAACAACTGCTACTGTATTTTCTCCCGAGGAGCTAATGTAGATGTTTTTGTGAATGAATTTCAGTTCTCATTTTTGCGCTTGATTAGACACTGATGGTACATTAAATGCACCAGTGCAAAGAAGAGAAGAACAGAAGGAAAATACACATGAACAGACACCACGCACAGGCATCTGTTGATGCGAAGTACTGTTGTTAAAATCTATAAAAAAAATCACAGGATGGTTACGACTGTGTGAGTGTTAGCCGTGGTGTGACAGCAAAGAATTTTTCGAAACTTCTGTTTCTTTATCGCAAAGTCAGACAGCAAGAGGTGAGTCCAACTTTCCCAGGACTTCAGTGACACACTGCACTGAGTTTCAGTGCGCGTTGAACAAAACGTCTCCTGTAGCCTAGGCAGACACGCAAGCCACTAGACCTGTCGATTCCCACCCTCTTCCCTTCCTCTCCTCTGTGGAGAGGGACATTTACCTCTTTCCACTGTGTGCCTGGTCTCCTCTCTCTCTCTCCTTCCCACTTTCCTCTTCTGCCTCAGCCTACAAGTGGAGAGGGGAATTTCCCTCTCTCCACTTTGCCACCTGCCAACCGTAGCAGGTGGAAGGTGGCGCTACGGATGCCGACGACGGTATGAGACTGAGGAACAAGCTAATAAGAGCTAAGGCTCTGAAAATCAGAGGACAGTTACGAGTGTGCAATGTAAATTAGCTGCGGTGTGACAGCCCTGAGAGAAGCCAGACACCAGGCCGGGGAATGCTTGCACCCCTCCTTGTCCAGTGATGGGGTTTGAACGAACCACCTCCTGCAGTGAAGGCGGATGCCCATGCCACCAGGCCACCCGCCCTGCTCGCTCTTCCTCTACCCTCTAAAAGTAAAGAATTTCTCTTTCTCCACATTTCCCCCTGTTGCCTCCCACCCTCTCTCCCTCTTCCCCCTCCTCTGAAAGTACAGAGGACTTCCCTCTCCCCACATTGCAACCTGCTCACTGAGGCAGGTGGCACTGCAGATGCCCACCACGGCACGAAATAGAGGAATAAGCTAATAAGAGCTAATGCTCAAAAAAAAAATTAGCTGTGGCTTAGCTTAGGTTATATCTCGAAGCAAAAAGCTCTCGCTGCTTTCCAGCCAACTCCCAAGCTACCACTTCTTTGCCGTCCGACTGTTGCTTCTTCTTCTCCTTCCATGGCGAGTGTCTGCGCCTGTTCTGTGGGCAAGCGTGCCTTATACAGTCGATCCCGGATATATCGAACTCGAAGGGGATCGCGAAAAAGTTCGATATATCAATAATTCGAAATATAAAATATACCTATTAGACGCTTATTTTAAAATTGCGCAAATCTCAGACAATTTCCCGGGATCGTAGCAAGTGGGAACTTACCGATTTACTCCTCTTAAGTCCACAAAAACGAAAGCACAACTCCACGATCAGCGCGCTTTATTTCGCAAGAAAAAATCAGTGAGCTTTGCTTGCCTCTTCCTCTGCACCATGCAGTTCATTAAGCTGTCCTTAAGCTTGTTGATAGTATCCAAATGAGAAAGTCCGGTGCCCTCCATTGCGCCACAACAGCGACGAATGACGCTGAATGCAGATGCAAGTTCAGCCGCAGTGCATGGCGGCTGGGCCTCTCCGCACAATCTTCGTCACTGCTCGGGTCCGCTTCCTCGGTATCGATGATGTCAGCCACGATGTGAGCATCAGAAATTAGGTGTCTGCGGGCCTGCGGCCAGCACGGTTTCCCTCTTCCCAGCTCCTTATGGCCATTCCCATTTCCTTTCACAACCCCCACAAAGTTCCCATCACGTGACTAAGAGCGCAGCTGTCCAAGTCCAGCGCCGCGTGAACTCTTATCAGGAGAAGCCCATTTGCAGGAGCGCGCGCTAGTGGAAGAAGCCCACTTCCAGGGTGGCGCATACTGGGAGAAGCGCACTTGCGGGGGCTCGGCATGGCACGGAGTTCGATATATCAAATATAGGGTGCACAGGAGTTCGATAAGCGTAAACAAATTTGCTATACTTTTGCATGAGATTCCCAAGGGGATTCTACATCTGTTCGATATAGGCAATAATTCGATATATCCGGGTTCTATATATCCGGGATCGACTGTATACCCCTGGTTTCAAATGCACACGGCTGCGGCGAAAGGTCAAACGGTGGCGAGGAGGAGAAGTGGCGGCGCACATGCACAGTAGCCTGCGTGACGTCACACTGCTCCGACATACGCCGGCTCGCGCGAAGAGCGGTGTTGACTAGCGTAGTGAAGCTTTTCGCTTAAAAAAAAAAAGCACTTCTCTCTCCTGTGGCAAGAAAGTGGGAGTAATTGGGGTACCTCCTGCAGCACAGTGGAAATGCCTATAGAACAGAACCAAAGCCACACCTCTAGGCTGACAGGACAGTAGTACCACTGAGCGTGCTACACTGGGCTCACTGAGTGGTGAGACACATCCTGAACGTGGTGTCTTGTTTGGTTTGCCCTCCCCTCTTCCACCATGCCAGGCAGTCAGTGTGGACACAGACATACGGAACGCAGGGATGTGCTGCCCCACCGTGCATGACTTGCTCGTCCTCAATGGTGGCCAGCAGGTCAAGGAAGCAGTGCCCCGGAGTGTAGGTGAGCAGCTCTTCAGGCGACCGGCCCAGGTCCAGGGGCGTCTTGGAGGCCGGCATCTTCAGGTTCAGCTTGGCCTGCATTGGGGGGGGGGCAGGTTCCCCCTTCTGTCTCAAGAGGCAAACACCCGACACGCACAGGGAAAGAACCACAGCAAGAAGGAAAGGGCTGGCAAGCACCACGTGGTTACAAAAATGAGGGTACGAGCAGGTTTCAATCATCTCCTTTTCATAAAACCCTAGGATACAACTCTCAGGCATGCCTAACAGAAGCATTGCATAGGTACAGGGTAATGGCAGCACTACAAATAGCACAGCTGCATTGGTACACTATTGGCCAATGCATGTTCCCAGTTATAGCAAAATGCCACGTGCAACGTACCATAAAAACCCGAGTATAATATGGGCCTGCATACAATACAAAGTGTAATTAGAGAACGTTTGCTCATAGACCTTTGTTGTAGCAGGGGGCAGCCGAAAGTTAGTCGGGCAGATCAGAGTGAAAAGTTTGCGAGGACAGGGTGGCCGCAGCTGGCAAGGGACAGGGTTAATTGAAGAGAGACATGGGAGAGGCCTTGGCCCTGCAGTGAACAGTCAGGCTGATGATGATGATGTAACCTGAGATAGCAAAAACGAAAAAAGGTTTTGATCCATGTACGATGCAAGTAAGGACAGGCGCTCAGCTTAAAGACATTACGGAATTTGCGTAAGCTGAATGTGCTCCAATTATTTGTGCACACCTGTGCACCGGGTACGATGAGTGTAGCATGGACACCAAATATCTGGCAGATACAGATAAGGGCGCCGCGCTCGTGCCTACTAGAGTCCTACGACGTGAGCATCTGCAGGCTGGTTCTAGCATATGTGCAGACGTGCATGCTGTGGAAGTGTCCGTAGCTGGAGCTTTAGAGACTGTCGTCGTCAAGTGTACTGTCTTCCAAGAGGCCCTTGCCAGAGATATCTTTCCGTAGAACCATGTCTTTGATAGCATCGAGCGAGTTCGATATCCCGCATTTCTCGAAGTCACAGCCGGCGAGCTCCTCGGGAATTCTGGCCCAAGCATGTGCGATCCAACTACACAGTGTGGCTGGAAAGGGCCAAGTACGGTGGCAGTAACTGCCGGCTCTCCATAACTCCATGTAGCAGTGCTAGATGAGGTACTGATGCTTTCAGCAGCTACGATTGCTTTATTTTTAAAAGAAGCCAAGCACGGCTTTCACGGTCCCGATACCAAGGGAAGTGCCGTTGCCCTGGGTGTCGCAAGTTCAGGTCAGGGCAGTGAAATGGGATCGAAATCAGAAGTGCTGACCTACACCACCGCTAGATAGCGTCTCCTCTCACTGGAAGCGTGATGCTGATGGAGCTCGATAACGAAACCGAAAATGCGTAATTTTGGCTGAAAATTGTTTGCATCCACATATAATACTAGGTGAAAATTTGACACGCTAAAATCTGGATAAAAATCTCGTATTGTAGTGGGTTGTTATAAGTTTTCTCCGAACAATTTCAAAACAAATATTCCGAATACTTTTGGCACACAAAAAAGATTGAACGGCACCATAGGCATTTTCAAAATAAGGTACCTTTCGAACACACTTGAAGGAATTGGAGGAGCTACTACTAACCCCAGTAGTAGCTCTTTTGACTTTCGAACACACAAGGCCATTACAAGAAAAAAAAATGAGGGAATGCATTGAAGCTGGGTCTGTCCATGAGAGATTGAACACGCATGTCTGGCCGACAACTTTAATTTCAATGAAAAAATGTAATACAGTCAAACCTCGATATTACGAATAAGAATATTAAAAATTATTGGCAACATCGAACTCCTCATAAACATTTGTTCAAACGCATGCAAAATCTACTTCACGTATCGAACGTGGTTAGAGATTAAACGGATAGAGCGACTCCCCACCGCCAAACACCCATTCGGTTGGCAGGCGGCAGGCTTCACCACACTGCACAAGTGACTAGCGGTGATGCAGCAAGCGTTGACGCCAAGGTTGGCACTTTTCTCGCATTCACCAACAGCGACGTGTAAGGCTGCAGTCCAACATTCAGCACACATTTACACCATCAGCATCCAGCGAAAGCGCCCTGGGAGCAACAGCCCCGGTGGTTGTAAGTTAGCAATAGCAATCCTATGCTCACATCGGCTGTTCCAAAGGTGGTGAAAACGGCGATAGTTCTCGCTCTAACGTACAGCTTTCCACACGACATAGCTGTGATGCAGGGAAGCCAATCTAACTAGCGCTTGGTTTTTTTTGCGGCCTTTGGAATAGCCGTGAGCGCCTTCGAAACACCACCAAAACCTGGGAAAACGTTTTTCCGTCTAGTAAGGATTGCCTGAATTGTATTGATGACTCAATTCTACATATGTTCTCGGCATTATTTGTTTTGGGAATACCTTTATTATATGAGCTAATCATCCTTTTCAGTGACTTGTTCTTGCAGCTGGTTGACTGGTTTGGTACTCTGTGCACTGTTCAATAATCTTTTCTATATCTCTGCTCGTACTGTTCTGCTGTATTATTATTATTTGTATGCCCCTCCTGCTTGGGCCACTCCAAGGCCTGCAGTATTGTATAAATAAATAAATAAATGAATTGCCGTCCCTTCAGCAAACTGCACCGTTACTGCGTGCCTTTCTGACGAAATATTACATCACGAACTTCGGCTATATCAAACTATTTTACAATTTTTTGCCTGTTCGCTATAATGAGGTTGCAACTGCACCCAGAAAAAGATATCCACGCTAACTTTTTCAAAACAAAAATCTCCCTTTCTGAAAAGAAATAACAAAGCAAACTTGGTGGTGGACCAATTTTCCGCAATTCACAGAAACTGTTTGTGTTTGTGTGTTGTGTTACGTTAATTCATCACCATCATCATCATCAGCCTGACTACACCCACTGCAGGGCAAAGGCCTCTCCCATGTCTCTCCAATTAACCCTGTCCTTCGCCAACTACGGTCACCGTATTCTCGCAAACTTCTTAATCTCATCCGCCCACCTAACTTTCTGCCGTCCCCTGCTACGTTTGCTTTCTCTTGGAATCCACTCCGTTACCCTTAAGGACCAGCGGTTATCTTGCCTTCGCATTACATGCCCTGCCCAAGCCCACTTCTTCCTCTTGATTTCAACTAGGATGTCATTAACCCGCGTTTGTTCCCTCACCCACTCCGCCCTCTTCCGATCTCTTAACGTTACACCTATCATTTTCCTTTCCATAGCTCGCTGCGTTGTTCTTAACTTAAGCTGAACCCTCTTTGTTAGCCTCCACGTTTCTGCCCCATAGGTGAGTACCGGCAGGATACAGCTGTTGTATACTTTTCTCTTCAGGGATACTGGTAAGCTACCATTCATGATCTGAGAGAAAGATCCTGCCATATGCGCTCCACCCCATTCTTATTCTTCTAGTTATTTCCCTCTCATGATCCGGATCTGCGGTCACTACCTGCCCTAAGGTAGTGACCGCAGATCCGCAGAACAAGAAAAAAAGGCCACCTTCAATTTCTTGCTAACATTCAGAAATGATGTTAAGGAACACGTCGTATCGCATGCCTATAATATATATATTTCATTATTCTTATACTTCTAGCTTTACAGGGTAGCGAATGTGACCCTGTTAGCAGGACTGCTGCTGCGACTAGAGGAATGGATTAAAAAAGTCCGGTCCCAACTTAAACCTACCAAGCAGTAAGTGAAGAGAAAAGAACTGCAAATTAATCTTGCAATGACAGGTTCTCAAATAAAGTTTGCAGCTAAAAAGATTACTACTAGTATTCTTTAATCATCTTCATCTGACCTTCGCACGCAGTTGCTAAAACTGCCGCGCTCACTCAATGCTCACCTCCTATGAAGGTGTGTCATCTGCACCGAGCTGTGTAAACAGAGATGGTAAGCTGAGATCCTCAGTTCTAAATGAGCAGCCAAGATGTCTACAAAACGACGAGTCAAGCCTTGAACTTTGCCCTCGAGCAAATGAGGTCTGTCAGGGAGAGGCCCGGAAGGGCTCAAAAAGTTCACCCTTTAACTGTTTCTCTCTCCTAGATCCAAGGGATGAGTAGCGAAAGAATTGCTTTAAGGAGGGAAGAGGGTCCTAGAAATAAAGTTTTATTAATGAAGTTACAACTTTGAAATCTTCAGGGAACATGCATTTTTGCATGCTGATTTCAAATATGTAATTTAAGAGGTTAAGGGATCAATGAACAGTTTTGACAAACATAAAACAGCGTCGCCAAAGGAGCTTGTGCGTAATACACAGGGACGACACAAATATCCGAAAAAATTCCAAGGATGATTACAATGGTCAACTTCAGACTGAATAGGGCCATAGCAACATGACCTACAATAATAAATCAGCGCTGACTATTCAGCGAGCCTTACATGCACCTAATCTGTGAGTAAACAACACATCGGCCTCATCAAAGTTTATTAGTGGCCTAAAATGAAGCTGCCTGCTCGACGAATCATTTTCAAAATAGGGTTGTTAGTTTGCTGCTGTTAAGTTAGTAGACTGAACAGCTGACCATGACCGAGAAATGAAGGAAGAAAGCGAAGGTTGCTGATGACACAACGTTTTGTGATACCTCTCTCTTCTGGTTTGTTTAACAGTACGCATATGCGAATTTCGGTAATTCTGAATATTCAGTGGAATAGTAAAGTATTCAACATTTGATTCAATCCGAATGAAGTCACTGGCTTAGGGGCAGAACCAGCATCATAGCAATCGCCGTCAGAGGAGCTGTCCACCGTGGTCCTGTCCATGACGCTCCTGGCAACTTGTCAGTCATCAAGTCCTCTGTAGCAATGAGGCCGTCGTTGGCAAAAACGAAGTCCATGTGGCTCAGACTCAAAGGCACAAGGTCCAACCCACTAGCGACTCCCAGAGCTGCTCCAAGGAGGCAGCATCGTCAGCGGTTGCAGCTATGTCAACCGCAGCAGCTTCTGCCTCGGCAGGCGCCACACCCACGCTGCTACTTCGGGAGAAGCCGGCTTTCAGAAGCAGTGGGCAATGGTCAAATGCTGTCCCTTCAGGCTCCACTTGCGAAAAAAATTGCCTTCACCAAAGGGACTTTCATGTTGGCCACGTTGGCGGCAGTGCAAGCATCGATGAGGAGGCGCTTGATTACCCGGCGCCCATAGTGGACCTTGAATTTGGCAATAACCCCCTGATCCGCGGGCTGCACCTCGGCGGTAGTATTTTGGGGGAAGGAACAAAACCTCGACAGCACTCAAGTGTGCGTTGACGTGATGCACACTGCAGTTGTCAGGCAACATCAGCACCTTGCGCTTCCTTCGGACCATCTCTTTGTCGAAGTTGGCGAGCCACTTGCCAAAAATGTCACGTGTCATCCATGCCTTCTTATTGTTATGTACAGGCGCACCCATAAGTAAACGGAACACGTTATTGCGTTTGAACTGCAATCACACTTTCTTCATTGGTGTTATTGCGTTTGAACTGCAATCACACTTTCTTCAAGAATCCAATCGCGTTGCTTGGCCATCCACTGCTGGAGCGAACCCTCGTCAATGCACGCAGCCTCCCCGTCAATGTTTTCACACATGATGCTGTGCCTCTCCCTGAATCGATGGAGCCACCCATTTCCTGGCTGGAAGCCTTCGTGGCCGAGAGCGAATCCCAAGTCCTCGGCCTTCGCCAACATGATAGGTCCACCAAGCAGAATGTTCTTCAATCACATATCCAAGAACCACTTGCAAAGCACGGCTTCTATTTATTTATTAGTACCTCAAAGGCCCCCTAGGGGCATTACACGAGGGGTGGACATACATATCATTTAAGTAAATCAGTGACGAATGATTTGAAGGATTCCAGGCCAGGATGGATGAAAGCTTCAGCAGGCAGGTCGTTCCAGTCTCTTTCAATCTGGGCAAACAATGATTTCAGGTGCGCAGAAGTGGATGCTCGAGGTGTATGAACAGCTTTCGGATGACTGATGCAAAGCGAAAGGCGGTGTGCAGGGGTGATAACGGAATGACTCAAATGCAAATGATAAAACCTGTGGAAAAGGCAGAGTCTGGCTATTTTGTGATGGGATTCAAAGCTGGGGAGGTTAGCTTTTGTTTTCAATGCTGTTACGCTCGTATGATATGAGTAATCAGAATATACGAATCTTATCGCGTGGTTCTGGACTTGCTCAAGGGTTTTGGCTAGGTTAATTTGTTGGGGGTGCCAGATTGAGCATGAATATTCAAGTTTAGGACGGACAAGAGTTGAATAGGCAGACAGTTTTACGGAAGCAGGTGCCAAACGCGTTACGCTGTAGATAACCAAGAACACGGTTATCCATGTCGCCGTACATGGCACACTGCATCCTCTTTCGGTGCCCACTGCCAATGTCTTCATCGAGAATAACATCGACCTTGCTATCATTCTTGATTATTGTTGAAAGTGTGGACTGCACGATTTCATACTTCCGCGCGATGTCGTTTTTCTTGACATTTCGGCGCACTTCGTTCACAATGGAATGCTTCGTCTTCAAAGACACCTTCCTCTTCCCCGTCAAGGTGTCAGGGCTCGCAAGACTCGACATAGCCAGAGAAATTGAGTCGGTCCCAACAAAGGTGACAACTCAGTAGGACCATTGCCTTAACCGAAAAGTCAACAGCCACGGAGCAGGAAAGAAGCAGAACAAGCCAAGAGAGTGAGCAGCTCAAAGTGCATACAAAGACCACGAAAGCGGCACAAAAAAGCGCTTCCAACACACACAGCTCTCCGATCCCTACTTTGAGCGCCGAGAACCCACTGGAGAGAAATTAAAGAACCATGACTGGCACAGTCGGTCGCTCTCAGTGACATCACCAATGACCCGCCTCTTTTCTTTTTACTTTCGTTTCTTCCGTGCAGCACGGCGCGACGCTGATGTGTCGAGCCAAGCAATGCAGTGAAGCCACTTTTCATGTCGCGGAAGAATAGATGCTGTTGCCAAGGTTGCCGTTAGCAGAGTTCTGCCGTTATTTTCGCTCAAAAATTTACCTTAAAGGCGTAAGAACGTTCTGACTGATATTGTTTTTGGGTTGGCATGAAATCTCTTCACTATATCCACTGACGCGCTTTTACTGACTTCGCTAAAACCGGACCAAAATTACACTGAAAATGCAAAAATGGGAATGGGAAACTGATATCTCTTCATTATAACTACTATTTTGCAGTAAGTGGTTTCGCTATAACCAGGCTAGACTGTATAGCAGTGAAATTTTGTGAGAGTAGTCCTAAAATTACTTCTAATATGCTCAAAAAATTTCACATCAATGCACCACGAAATAAATTTTTTTTTCTGAAAGTCATGTCCCTGCCAGGCAGAGCCTTAGAAGCGAGAGCCTCACCTCGGGTGGCAGGTGCTTGAGAGAGTGGCAGCTGGGTGGGAAGGCGGCCAGGGCCCGGAAGGCCCCACCCCTCACTGTCGGGTGGCCCTCGGGTGCCACGGCCAGCCGCCACAGACGCCCGGCAGTCTCCTGCTCATAGCGCTCGTACTCAACCGTGGGCACGGACACCGCGGGCACCACCGCCATCAGCTCGCACACTGCACGCACCACCAGGGGCCTGTAACAGAGTGCTAATTATATGTAAGTGAAGAGACCACAGCAGCCACTGAAAGCACGGCGTCTAATTCGCCAGAATGTGCACAGCTGTGCACGCCAGCTATTCTAATGTCATTCCCCTCCTATTAGTGTGTTATCAGTACAGACATCTTTCAGCAAAATGCCGCTATCTATCCATTTCTGTGTGTGTGTGTGCATGCGTGCGTGCGTGCATGTGTGCATACAGTGTACAGCACCTATAAAGCACCGAAATGGTGAAAGAGTGACAGCAAAATGAAATATCAAGATCAAAGGGAAGGCAGTCAATCTAGGAGCAGAATGTAGATCACTGTTCTTAACTACGTACTTCTGAATGTTTTCTTCCATTCTGTCTTTGCACTTATAGAAAACTCACCACTGTCAGTTGCAATTCTCCACCCTGACCTATGGTGCCAATAACAGCCCAAACAAATACCTATGTGTCTTGCCTAAAGGCACCTGATGCTTCGCAAGCTCAGAAGATACCTGTACTATCACACTCAGTATCAGCTGCACCGCGCAAGCGCCCAGGCAGAGGTTAGCGCGGTTTAGCTCATACTGAGCGCAATAGTACCTCTTGCAAAATAAAATTGTATTCTTTGTACCGCATTATACTACTAGTACTGCTAATGCAGATTAGTCACATCACCTCATATGATAATCTGTGCACATTTTTTTTTCGTTTCCAGTGTGGTTAATGTCAGCTTTAGCCACCCTCCCAGAAGCTGCGTTCACCGAGACAAAGGTCAGCCCCTACTCAGTCAGAGCACCTCTGTTCCACAGGAAACATGACAAACGCCTACACCACACTACAAAACATGGTACAGAATGTGAAACCAGCAGGATGATTTGCGCAGATCAGCGATGAAGCACATGAATACACTATAAGGACAATGGCAACTTTATTGCTGTGACAAAGTTGGACATGAAACTGAACAGCATTAAGTTAAAGCTGTACATAAGTCTTTAAATTTTAGCATTTAGCCTGATTTCTGGTCGGTACTTTGATGAAGATTGTCCAAATTTTTGAAGGTATACTATCCCTAGCTGTACAGTACTTGGGACCAGAGCTATGAAGCTCTATACAGCATGCATAAGCACATTTTAGCCCGTCCCGCAGGACTCTGTTAAGAGGTACAAACTGCTGAAAAGGAGCTTCCTTTTCATTAAATTAAATTGGCTGCCAGCCCAAGATTCTAGAATAATGCATGACGGCTCCTGCAAAGCAATTCTAGCTTGAAAAAAGAGTGAACAGGGTCTCACCTGTCGTCTTTCCACAGTTTTGGCACGACAGACGAGAGAGTTGTCTTTACATTCACCACCTGTGGACGAACAAACACACAATGAAAAAAGAAACAGATCCCAGCACTAAACAACATAACTGACCTCATTAAATGCTACAGCATTTGTTCAGGCCACCTCCACAGAGAAATCGTGAAGTTAAATTTGAAATGAACGTCACCATCATCATCAGCCTGACTACGCCCACTGCAGGGCAAAGGCCTCCCCCATGTCTCTCCAATTAACCCTGTCCTCCGCCAGTTGCGGCCCCTGTATTCCCGCAAGTTTCTTAATCTCATCTGCCCACCTAACTTTCTGCCGCCCCCTGCTACGCTTGCCTTCTCTTGGAATCCACTACGTTACTCTTAAAGGGGCCCAGAAACACAATCTTAGTTGACTGTTTTGCCTGTTGATCGCATACTGTGAGTTATAACGGTGTTATTAGCGTCGGTAATACCGCGTATATTCCGTTTTTTTAATATTTTAATGTCCTCCCAAAAACAAACTCATGGCTGTGATGGTGCCAGCACACAGTGGTGGGTTTTAGCAGCAAATATGACATCACCTGGCGCGAGCTTGATGATCGGACAAACAGTAAATATACTGCAAATTGTGTGAATAAATAGAGCCACATTTTGTCACCTGTCTGCGTTTTATATTAGATCAACAAAAACAACTTGTTTGTCTTAGATAAAAGCCCTGCAAAGCAAGTAAAATAAAAATACACCACCAGGGGCGCTCTGGCATGGAAACGACGCTGCCAGTCTCAGCAAGAATGAGTTACAGAGAGCAGGCAACCATGGAGTGCAAACTTCCGCGACGTGCTCTGGCAGGCTGTTTTGATTGGTTGCGCCAGGTGCCGTCATCGGGAGAGCGAAATAGGAGTGGGAAGCCCCGCCAAAATCGAGTTGAGGGCAGTGTTTTGTTTGCTTGTATTTTGAAATTTCTTCACTGAATAACTCCCGTTCCTGTGCATCGATTCCTGTAATTCTTTTTAAGTCAGCATCTGTGTGACATAAAGAAGCCACCTGAAGTATAGCCGGTATCCCCCCAGGAAGTGTTTCGCAGCCCCTTTAAGGACCAGCCGTTATCTTGCCTTCGCATTACATGCCCTGCCCAAGCCCACTTCTTCCTCTTGATTTCAACTAGGATGTCATTAACCCGCGTTTTTTCACTCACCCACTCCGCCCTCTTCCGATCACTTAACGTTACACCTATCATTTTTCTTGAAAATGAAATGAATTAAACCGTCCTTACGCGTAACTTCTAAACGAACTATCCGACTGTACGATAAAGGAAACTACACAGCAATAAATAATGAACTTCGCGCATTTTTACCAGTATTTCAATCCAGCTTTCATCAAAGATCCATCCATGATAACTGGTCCTTGTTTAAGAGAAAAATCGAAGATTTGGTCGACAGGTTTATTCCAAACATAAATATACGAAATAACCCTCAAAACCCATGGTTCACAAACACACTCAAACGTCTCGAAAATAAAAAGAAGCGTCTTTTCCGATCAGCCAAGTTGCTTCCTAGTCAGAACGCTTGGAACAAATATTATGCAGCCGAAAAAACTTATTTATCAAGTATTCGTGAAGCCAAACGCACCTTTTTTAACTCCGATCTGCCTAAAATGTTGTCAACTAACCCCCGTAGGTTCTGGCAAGTCATTAACCCCCAGCACACACGCACTGTTCCCCTCACTGATGCTTCAGGTGCAAATGTCTCTGAAACTGAATGCTCCAACATGTTCAACACAGCCTTTTCATCCGTGTTTACTAATGAAACAGAGCCGACATTTCCTCCAAACCCCCCCAATTATTCAAGATACTATGCCTCCTCTTATATTTTCTTCTGTAGGAATTTTGTCACTAATAGAAAACATTAAAATATCATCCTCTGCTGGAATTGACAATATCAAAACTAAAATACTGATTAATACCAAAGATATATGTTCATCTCTGTTGTGCTTGTTATTCGCTCAGTCACTCTTCACAGGTCAACTGCCCATAGACTGGAAAAAAGGGAAGGTCGTTCCAGTCTACAAATCAGGTAACAAGAACTCGCCGCTTAATTACCGCCCCATCTCTCTAACTGTATTCCCTGCAAAATCATGGAACACGTCATCTATACCCACATCATGGCATTCCTTGATTCGAATAACTTCTTCCATTCTGTTCAGCATGGATTTCGCCGGGGTTACTCCTGCGAGACCCAACTTGCCACATTCATTCATGACCTGCATGCTAACCTTGATTCTAATCTACAGATTGATATCATTTTTCTAGATTTCGCCAGAGCATTTGATAAAGTACCCCATAAACGCCTGCTGATAAAACTTTCTCGATTAAATTTGCACCCCCATATTTTGAAGTGGATCGAAGAATTTTTGACTAATCGTTCGCAGTTTGTCTCCGTTAACAATAAGAACTCTAACTCACTCCCAGTAACGTCGGGCGTCCCACAGGGATCTGTGCTTGGCCCACTACTGTTTCTTATATACATTAATGATCTACCTTCAAATGTAACATCTAACATACGCATGTTCGCTGACGACTGTGTACTTTATCGTGCTACTCTTACCACCGCTGACCAATCTTCTCTTCAAAATGATCTTAATGCCGTTCAGGAGTGGTGTAATAAATGGCTAATGGAACTTAACCCACGTAAGTGTAATCTTTTGTCCATTAGCCGTCGCCGTAATCCTTTAACCTTCTCTTACGTAATATCTGAAGTTCCCGTACAACTAGTTCAATTATACAAGTATCTAGGCATAACTATCTCTAGCGATCTTTCTTGGAGCCTGCATGTTACTAATATAATATCGTCAGCAAACAAGACATTAGGTTTCCTAAAGCGCCATCTTCATCATGCTCCCCATCATGTCAAGTTATTAGCTTACAAGTCATTAGTCAGGTCCAAACTAGAATTTGCATCGCCCATCTGGAATCCTCATCAAGCATATCTCATCAATGCCCTCGAATCTGTTCAGAATCGCGCAGCTCGTTTCATTCATTCATCCTACTCTTATGACATCAGTGTTTCGTCCTTAAAAACAGCATCCGGATTATCACCCTTATCGCTCCGCCGTCGCATTGCTAGCATGTCTTTATTTCACAAATCCTTCCACATCCCTATGCACATCACACCTTATATTCTTCCACCCGCACGCATATCTCACCGCACCAGCCATCACCTACAGGTTGCCCGTCCACGATCACGCACCGTCACTTTTTCTAATTCCTTCTTTCCTCGTGCAGCCGCAGACTGGAACGGCCTTCCGAACAACGTTGCCATCATCACTTGCCCAAGTCTTTTCACTGATAACGTAGAAATTTTCCTGTCATTGTGAATTTGTGCTTTTACTCTTGCCACCCCTTATGTAACACCCCTTTTAAGGGGCCTTTAAGGTAATAAAATGAAATGAAATGAAATGAAATAGAAAGCCTCTGCTTGCAAAAGAGTGTGCAGAACCCACTGGCACATGAAGAATGTGCATTGTGCTCATACACACCTTACCGTACATACTCTTGTAAGGGCTGTACTTTCTTTTCGCAGTTTTGACGGGTTGCTACCCTTACACGGGAGCGGCATTTTTTTTGTAAAAATTTTCTGACTATAACGGAGCTCCGATTACATGTCCCTCTTTTATGCTGCAATGCGCACTTTTATGATGAATGTGCGCAGCCCCAGCAAATCCTTTACATAATGCATTGAAAGTTCACGTGACAGGACGCGTGCCCAACGACCAGCACAAATAGACCGATTTCACAGAGCCTACTACGCATGTGCATGTTAACTGGAAGTAGCCAGCCGCCATCTTGGTTGTAGTCCTTCGTGACACCGCCTGCATGACAGCCCACTTCACTTGGCACCTTAATCGGCATTATACCTGGCCGCAATAGCTTTCTGCTGTTTCATTTATTAAGGTGAAAGCCTTTAATGGCTCATACTCGCTGCCATGACTCTGTTCATCCGTCCTGCCGTCCATTACATAAAATGTTTGTGATTTGTGGCATTTACAACAGATAGCACCACCCATCCGAGCATACTAACCACTATGCTACGAAGACTTCCTGCCAACGCATATGCATTTCTCCTTGTCTAGCGCAAGGACGCTAGACAGCATTGCGGGAAAGGCTTTCACCTCATCGCACTTCGGATAACCAAAGTGCCCCCCCAAATTTTTTATGTTGAGATAAAGGCAACAGAGGCGGCACTACGGAGTTTCGAGTGGTGCAGTGCTAATCGCAGCAGACGCAGCGCTTAGAGGATGTTCAGTTGCGGCAGGGAGCGGAGTGACCGTGGTGGCAATGCTACACTTGTTACTTGGACTTTGTCGTCAAAAATGTTCTAGGTGATGATGAAAATGCACTTGACCGTCACTTTTGCTCATTTTGCAAGCAAAATACTTCTACACATAGCGACGCACACCTTCAGAGAGTGTTTACATTTCTTGCCTACTCATTTCACCATGTTAATTTTCGCTTTATCCATCTAGGCATTCCCTGTAGCCATGTCACACTACATTTGCTGTCATTATTTTTTCTTCATGGTCCCTTGTTTAAAACTGACCATGAGGTAGTTTTTTTTTTATTCATATGAACAGAAATACCTTCATGACATGCTCTGTGGGTTACCGGTAGGAAAGCTGCAGAGTAGAAGTGAGCTATGCTGTTTTTCTAGAGTTGTGACAAATGCTTGTGTTCAGTGCAGAATGAGAAAAGGAGCAGCCAATCGGTGAGGCTTTGAATGCGCCAAATTAGGGTTGAATGGTTTTTTTTTTTTTTGTGACCAATAAGTTGATTTTTGAGCAGATTTTTGCAACCAGAAATTTTTTTTTGATTTAGAGTAATATAATCGTTGCAGCCAGGTCGCCTCCCATACGACCCACTCTCGCTATTTTTTCAGTATGAGTCTGAACGCGGTGGCTGATGGGTAAATGCTAGATAACAGCCCTCTTTTTATTTTCAGAATTACTGAGTAAAACGGGAGAGATATTCCAGCACAAATAACATGTTGCTGAAATCGCAATAGTACGTATGCTCAAAGACCGATGGGCAACAAAATGACAGGAATTATTCCACATTTCCAGTTTTATAACCACACTTTCTCATTCCAATTCGATGAAATAGAAATAGCACTATCGTTACTATGACAGCCTGAGCTATCACAATGTGCATGCACATCGAGCATACACATCGTGGATTTCTGAATACGACAGTAAAATTTCGTGCACTTGCTCACCCACAACAGAAATGCAAAGACGGTTTGACGAAGCAGCATGAAGGTGAATCAGACTGCCTCCTAGTCGGACTGCCTCAAAGCTGAGTGGCGCAAAAAGAATTTCAGAGCTACAGACCTTAAAAATTTAGCATTTGTTAATGTGCAGTGATCAAGAGGGGCAAGGCAGCCAAATGTGCTGAACAGGACTTCTTCAGCTGCCTCTCATGATCAGCGTCTACGCTCTATCTTGGGGACCTTTTTGAGCAAATGAACAATTCAGGGCCCTCTGCTTCAAGCAGTTGTCCGAGCACATGACACCAGTCAGGTGAACCCACTTCTCTCACAAATCCAGCATTCACGCAGGGAAACATCGTGTGGTGACGCAAGCAGGACTGCTTCTCGCACGTATGCCAACGCTGGCCAGAGTACCACAACTCCCAGAGTGCATCACGGCGGCGGTGGCGTAGAGCAACGGCTGGTGAAATCGGTCTATTAGCTGCCCGGAGTAAAACAGGTTGCCATCAGTTTAATGTGAAACATCACATGGTTTGAGATATTGCGGTCCTCCAAAGATCTTGTGCCCGACTGACAGTAATGATACCTTGGCCAAAGGTTCGGAACGGCGCTCCATGCATACGCCCTGCAGCCATCAGTGTGAGGCGGCCTTCTCCTGGCCTGCTTTTCCATATGTTTCACTGCTGAAGGCCTAGCAAGAATAAACTATACATTCATCTTAATGTACGGTTACTGTGTGACAGTAGACTAGTAAGAAGATTGGACCTTTTATAAGAAACTGTGACCAAATTCAAAGCATTTCATTGCAGCTTTGATGCGAAGCCCACTAGGCCTAGCGACACCAGATGAATGGCACCCTATAACACGCATGCCATTCCTAAGTGCACTGCTACAAGTAAATGCACCTTTAGAGTGGGTGCACCCAATTCTAGCTTTTGCACAGCATGTCTTCTCCTTCCTGGTGTCAATGGTGACCACACAGGACAAGTTAGCAGTGCTAAGGCACCGTGCGTTTGCTGCTCCAGGCTGACTGAGTCCAGCATAATGGAAGGCAAATCTGTGGTTGTACTGAGTGTCACAGGCAGTTCTTGTCTATTAGCACCCAGTGGAATGTGTCATGCGGACAAATTTATGCACACATAAGACAATACTTTTGGCTGATTTTTTTTTTTTTTTCAAACTGCGTGCTACCAAGCTGGAGGTGCGGTCCTTACATGGGAGGTGGCCCCTACAGGATTACGTACGGTATTTTCCCCCCTGATCATAACATAATATTGTCACGTAGTGGTGACTGCAGTCCGGCGAACAGGAAAACAGTGAGAATATCTTCAAAACAAAACTCTTTATTTGGGCTGACTTGCGCCCACAAAGAATTGAATGAGTCGGCGGCAGTGTAGCAACAAGCGTGCTCGGCGGTCGTCGAACAGAATGCCCACTGGTCTCAGCTGTGCTCTTTTTAAAGCTGATAGCGAACTTTTGAGATACAGCTTGAAGTTACTAGAACACTCTGGAACAATGTAGAGTTGGCTCCACCTGGATGCGATCAATCGAGATAAATCTAGGCGCGTCTTACGTCACAAACAAAGCGATAAAGCGGCGTGCCAGCAGCCTTGAAGCATGAACAAACAAACACTACAAACATTCGTGGCAATATTACTTGAATGCTGATTAATTTTTAAGTAATTCTAATCGAACAACTGACTAATCTTTTTCACTTTATATATAAAAACATCCATGCACAGGGGGGCATCACAAATGGCACACACTGACATATCATAGAAACCTGAATGGAATGAAACATGCTACACCAGAAAGTTTATGGCTGGATGGCCTCATCAATTAAAACGGTTCAAACCCGCCGTGGTGGCTCAGTGGTCAGGCACTCGTCTACCGAGACAGTACCCGGGTTCGACCACGGCGGCCGCGTTTCGATGGAGGCGAAACGCAAGAGGCGCCCGTGTGCTGTGCGATGTCAGTGCACGGTAAACATCCCCAGGTGGTCGACCACTACGGCACCTCTTTCTCTCTTTCTTCTTTCACTCCTACCTTCCCACGGTGTCTGCCGAGATATGTGAGACAGATACTGCGCCATTTCCTTTCCTCAAAAACCAATTTATGTGCCAGCAGAGTTGTTCACTGGTGCACTGCATCTACCGGGAAGTGAAAGCCAGGCCTACCTCAGCAGCGCACAGCTGATGGAGGCAGCGCAGCGCCAACACCACTGCCGCCCCCTGGCGGTCGCCACGGCAACTGGTCACCAAGGACACCAGGGGCCTCAGCAGGTTGGCTCCATGCTGTGAGGCACTGCACACACATATGCGCACCGCATAAACACTCTCCAGAAACAGAGTGCCACAGCCGCTTGTCACGCAACAAAGGGGCACACTTCCCTGGTACCCAGTAGCTGTGCAAATGACCCATTAGTGACGGGCCCTGGATGCACTGAGGATGGCTTCTAAGTGGCAAAACCAACAAGGTAGTTACACTAGCATGCACCTAATGTGCGCCACACCGCAGTGGCTAAGTGGCTATGATGCTTGGCTGCTGAGCCCAAGGATGCAGATTTGATCCCAGCCGCAGCGGCTACATTTCAACTGAGGCGAAATGCAAGGCGCACATGTAACGAGAAATGTTCGAGCACATTAAACAACCCCACGTGGCCAAAATTAATCCGGAGCCTTCCACTAATGCATCCCTCATAGATCATGCGTTGCTTCATGATGTTAGGCCCCATGTAGTATAATACTACAGTATAGCCCGCAGCTAGGTTCCCGGGTGCTGCGTTTTCCCCGGCTGGTACAGTTTAAGAAGAAGAAGAAAAATTTACTGAGTACATACTGGATACGTACATAAATTCGGAATACAGGCGAGCGTCCCAAAGTCAAGCGACTGTCACGGGACCCCTGGTAGATCAATACCAAATTGAATGACAAACAAGCAGCAACACAGAGAGGTGCATTTATCAGTAATATAGGTTTGGTGGACCATTCTCCTCCAAGCTGCCACAGAAAACCATGCAATACAAACTTAGCTGTTACATCGCAACTGTAGCAGCCTTCTCGCATGGTACGTCATGAATGTCACTGCACGGTAGTCATCTACCCTATGGCAGCATTTTTGCAGCTGCATGCAAAATGGCAAAGGCAGACAGGCTAAAGCGGGACAGTAGAAACCATTGGCACAGGGCCGACGCTGCGTTCAAAGGCTTCAGGTGAGCTGCACCCATGCCAACGCTGAGCGTACTTACGGACGCCGAGAGTACTGACGGACGGCATGAATTCTGCTGCGGCTGGTGTTGCAGTTCCATCGCTGCTGCGGTGCGAGTGCGAACGACTGAAGGCACAAAAACAAAACAATGCCGCGGCAGATGCCACGTGGGCAGTGCTGTGTGAGGTGCGGTTGTGCGATACTCCGAGGCATGTTTCTGTCATTCGCAAGCTCCCAGCTGCCTGCAGCTCCAAAATGCAACTTCTAGGTTTGAACAGACGAGGACTGCGTTCGAATAGAGGGGCTCTGAAACACCTTCTCAGGAGGGCCCCATCAACATGCCCAATCACTGCATTGGGCTGTCATGAACCCCTGAGCCAAATAATAAGCGCACTACATACAGCAGAGAACCCCACAATCATGCGCTGAAGTTGGTGAGCCCTTCCCGGTGATTCTTCCATGCTCGCACCCTGCTCCGTCACTTGCACCTGAGTATACAAGTTGAAATATGGCTGTTGGTAGATTCTTTCAGACGTCAGGCAGCTACCACGGCCGCGGCCAATAAGCCGCTTAGCTCCGGTGGGTCAGCAAGCTCCACTTGCGGATCTGGGGCTGGTGGAGGAGTGCCAAACTTCCAGCATGCAAAAAGTGACTAGCGGAGACAGAAAGGCGCGAACACACTAGAATTCAAATTTTGACTGCAGATAACTCAGCTTCTACAAAGCGCATTAGAAAAATTTTTGCTGGGCAATATTCGAGAAGCAGCATGCTTTAACATCCCAGGCATACCGGGCCTTTATTAGAGCCCCTTTCAGAGCCCCTTTAAAGCAGTCACCTTGAAAACAGCATGAAAGCGCGCACGCGTGGACAAACTTTGCTCGCTCTGTGAGCTCTCCCTTTTCACTTCTGCTGCCTTTTTTTTGTCAGCGGATGTTTAGGTTGGTGGAGAGGCAATGCAGGGCAGGGCTGAAAACTGGGCTAGCTGATTACACATAATTAATTAAAAAAGAGACTAGCACATTAGATTAGGACACAGAAATAGAAGTATACAGGACAAGCACTTGCCCTGTGTACTTCTATTTCTGTGTCCTTGTCTAATACGAGTCTTTTTTTATCATTGCAGGGCATTTAAAACACTTTGTACGTGTGAACAGCTGCGACAGCCACAAAGCCTTGCAAATTGCAGAGAAGCATGTGGTGGCCAGAAATGGTTCATTTCTTTCTTAAGCAACGCTCTTTCGTCATCAATGTGCAAGTACCACCAAAACAACGCAGCCAAGAGTGTGAAGAGTCTTATAATTAAAACAGTGCAAACCAGATGATGGACAAAAAGTTGGCACAAATGTAGCCACCCTTTCAGGTCGTGCTGAACTTGGGGCTTCGCTGACTGTTACCTGAAGGTTGCTGTCATCCGCAGCAACTTCAGCAGCATGACTTCTCAGGAGCATTCTGCGCTGCATGTGACTAAAATCAATGAAGCCTAAGCCAGTTTCTCAGACCAGAGTTTCGCTGTTCAAAGCATAACCAATGTCAATTTGAGTGAGAACACCTTCGTGAAAAGTGCCTCGAAGCCAACACTGGCAAAGCAAGTGGTACCAGGGGATTTGTTTTTCTTTTCTTTTTCTTTTTTTTTTCCTCTGTGTTTCCAGCCACATTTTCAGTCTTCTGATATGGCGCCTGTGACTGGCCACATTTCCGGCCTTCTGATGTGGGACCTCTGATTGGCCAGAGGGCTACGGCAAGCACACATCATAAAAGTGGCATACGCTTCCCCATGTTTGTGAGCATGAGTGAGGCGATCAGAAATTTCTTAGCAATGCAGCTGTCTTTCCATGTGAAAAACACATAGACGGCACAAAAAACGCACACAAAAGGCAGAGAGGCGTACCTGATAGCACTGTCGCTCGCTATTTTTGCAGCCGTTTTTTGCACAGTGAGAACATACCTCTGTACCAACTCGCCCAGCTTTTGTCCTTTTAATCAGATTGATCCGTGACACAATCTTCAGAATATCTCAGAGTGCTCTGAAGAGCTGGTCATGTTAGGAGGTGTCAGGTATTAGTGCACTCAAGAGTTCCTGCTCCCACGCTAGAGCCCGCCAGCACTTGTGCTTCCCAAAAGTTTTTTTTTGTGCGTCTGTGTGTGCGTGCGTGTGTGTGTGTGTGTGAGAGAGTGTTTGCGCGCGCCTGTGCGTGCATTGTGCATGTGTGTGTTTAAATGCCCAGGACTGCAAGAACGCAGCGAGCTATGGAAATAAAAATGACAGGTGTAACATTAAGAGACTGCAAGCGGGTGGAGTGGGTAAGGGAACAAAAGCGGGCTAATGACATCCTAGTCGAAATCAAGAGGAAAAAATGGGTTTGGGCAGGGCATGTAATGCGGAGGCAAGATAACCGCTGGTCCTTAAGGGTAACGGAGTGGATTCCAAGAGAAGGCAAGCATAGCAGGGGGCGGCAGATAGTAAGGTGGGGGGATGAGATTAAGAAGTTTGCGGGGATACAGTGGCCGCAACTGGCAAAGGACAGGGTCAATTGGAGAGACATGGGAGAGGCCTTTGCCTTGCAGTGGGCATAGTCAGGCTGATGATGATGATGTGTTTAGGTGAGCAGTGGTACACGCCCACCATAACGAGAGAGACTGATACACTACTACACCACGCAACGCACGTGACCTCCTCAGGTGGCGAGCTCCTGACCACCACCTGTGGTCTGCGTTCTGGGGGTGTCCCTTCTCTACTCTCCCCCAGAGCCGACATGTTTCACCGGCCTCCACCAACATGTAGCCTGCTTTGTATCTAATAGACGCAGAGATGCGGTAGGGCGCTACCTGTGCTCCAGCAGGACGCCAATGGCCTGTGCCTTGGCCAGCACCAGGTCATCACCCTTGGAGGCAAAGTCATCCCCCAGGGCCTGGAACAAGACCGGCAGGAGCAGGGGCTGCCGTACGCACAGGGTGGCCAGGCTGGGCAGGCACAGGGCCGCCAGGGACGGGTGGTGCCCAGAGAGCGCCCGCACACCACTCCACAGGGGGCCCAGCGCATACTGCACGCCAGCAAGCAGGCCCATCAGCTGGTCTTCTTCACTCTGCTGTAATCTGCACGCCCATCTATCCCCGTCAACAATGCTATCCCAAGAGCAATAAGTTGCTTCCACAGAAAGGGCTTGGACCTTAAATGAAGCTGTTAGGAACTTTCCAAAATTCCATTTAAAAATTCATTCACTGCTCATGCCTTAACACTCAAGTTTCTGCTCTCTTGCACTTCCTCTAACTCCCAACTGCTACTGTTCTTTAAGCCCGAGTTCTTTAAATAAAAGGTCTCAAATACAGTAAAACCCGGTTATAACTAGTGACATGATTCATTGGAATTTGCTCTATATGTGAAGTAGTTTGGTTTAACCGAAACACCTTTGAGCGAATTTAGTTTGTTTTAATTTAATGGGGTTTAACGTCCTGAAATGACTTGGGCTATGAGGGACGCCGTAGTGGAGGGCTCCAGAAATTTTGACCACCTGGGGTTCTTTAATGCGCACTGACATCACACAGTGCACGGGCCTCTAGAATTTCGTCTTCATCGAAATTCAGCCGCCGCAGCCAGGATTGAACCTGCGTCCTTCGGGTCAGCAGCCGAGTGTGATTTTGACCACCTGGGGTCCTTTAACGTGCACTGACATCGCACAGTATGCAGGCCTCCAGAATTTGCCAGGGTCGAACCTGCGTCCTTCAGGCCAGCAGCCAAGCGCCATAACCACTGAGCCACTGCACCGGCTTTTAGCAAATTTCATTAGCAAATTGATTACAGTATATGAGATTGTGAATAACCAAGCGAAAACACCAGCATAGGAATGCGACAGCACACAGCGTTCCGTCATTCTCGTACGTATGTTCTCATTAATGGCTGACTTGTTTTTTAATTGCACTGAGTGTGCTCCTGGAAATCTTGAAAACGTTGCAAAATCTGATTTCATTTCACGGCTCTCTAAGCAACGAATAATCTCTGCTTTGTCAGTAAGGCTTGCTGTTGCTTCATCGTCATCTCGACTACGCAACACACTTGCCAGGTGAAGTGTAGAAAGCAGCAAGAGGAGCAGTAGGAGTGGCCAGAATTGTGGGTATTGCCACCTTACCCTCAAACCTGGTTTGCAATGTTCGTCTGTTTGCAGACGACTGCGTTATTTACCGCACAATTTCCAACACCTTCGACCAATCACAGCTCCAAAATGACATTGACACAGTGCATGCCTGGTGTGATGACTGGCTAATATCGCTCAATCCTAATATATGCAAACTCGTATCTTTTCACCGCCGGCGTAACCCCCATATTTTCACTTACTCCGTTGCTAACGTTCCACTAGAATCCGTATACTCATACAAGTACCTAGGCGTCACCTTGTGCCAGGATCTCTCCTGGCGCTCTCATGTAACGAACATCGTCGCATCAGCTAACCAGTCATTGGGTTTTTTTAAACATCATCTATGGCACGCCCCTCAATGTATTAAACTTCTCGCCTACCAATCACTCATACGACCAACGCTAGAATATGCCCCTGCTCTCTGGAGCCCGCAACAACCATATCTCATCAGTTCACTAGAATCTGTCCAAAATCGCGCCACGAGGTTCATTCATTCTGCCTATTCATACGACATCAGTGTATCGTCACTTAAACGACAGTCAGGTTTATCAACTCTTGCCCATCATCGTCGCATTGCTTCTCTTAGCCTGTTTCATAAGTTTTTTTACAGTTCCCTCGAACAACCACCCTACATCACACCGCCAGCTCGCATATCTCATCGCACCGGCCATCCACTGCAAGTGTCATGCCAACGCGCCCGCACTGTCACTTTTTCCGCATCCTTTTTTCTTCGCACTGCAAAAGACTGGAATGGCCTTCCCCATGACGATGATGCCATCACCCGCCAATCAAGTTTTGTTAACAATTTAAATATGCACTTCACAAATATCATGTAGGCAATCACATTTCAATCTATATATTTGTACTCCCACCCCATATGTAATACCCCCAAAGTGGGGTCTTTAAGGTAATAAAGTGAAAGTGAAGTGAAGTGAACAGCTACAGCATACAATATGAAAAAAACACAGAGGACAAAAAAAAAATGAAAGCGTCAATGCAGACGGCATGGCACCGGATGCCACACAGTCTTGACAAGTCACCTGTCCCCTCTTCCCTGGCATCCGACACCAGTTCCGGGGTGTAGCTGCTGAATACAAACACTGGAGTGCAAGGCAGGATAAACATCTGGAGTTGATAGAGAGTGCTTTCTCTCCCTCAATCACAGCTCCAGAGAGGCGTGACCAGGCACACTTTGCACCACGCAAGCGCGCAATCAACCATGCAAGCTCTCCTATTCTGATTGATGTGCCATAAGCATGGCAGTGCTTTCTGTGGATGGCATGGAAATTTTCTCACCAGGTTCCACACTACTTAGAACCTGGTGGTCCTCGTGCAAGTACAAGATGAGACAACACTCGAGTGCACACTGTGTGGGTGGAGAGCTGCAAGAGTCTCGCAGTGACTGCTGTAAGAAACAGTTTCCCCATGGCACTTTTGTCAGTGTCGCAGCATGATGCAACCAACGACATCCACATTCACCTACTGCCCAATGACAGTGCTGACCGGAGCAACAGTGGCACACAGTGCAACGGTGCAACAGTACGGTACGGTGCAACGGTGCACAGTGCAACGATACGGTGTGGCATGGCTACCACTTTTGCCTCGAAGTCCTGGGGAGGGCAACAGAAGGTCTGGGAGTTTCTTTAGCGCACATCATCCTGAGAATACGTATGGACCAAACCAAGGAGCGAGCCACCGCCACAGACTGTCTCCCATCTCTGACAAGCAACACCAGCTGGCCAGACAGTCAGTGCCTGATGAGCCCACCTTGTGGTCGGCCGTGTCAGCCAGCGAACGCAGCACCAGGGCCAGGGTCTCTGGGCAGCGGCTGCAGCCCAGCATGTGCAGCAGCAGGGGCAGCACACAGGGGGCCTGCATGTGCGGTTTATGGTTTGTGGAGTTCAACGTCCCAAAACGACTCACACTACGAGGGACGCTGTAGTGGTGGGCTCCAGATAATTTAAACTACCTGGGGTTTAACGTGCACTGACAGCACATAGTACACAGGCCTCTAGCAATACACCTCCAACGGATTGATAACGATGGGTGTGGTGGTGGTAAATTAGACTTAGCTAATTTACCACCACCACACCCATCGTTATCAATCCGTGAAGCTCGCATTCTTCACCGAATACAGTTTAATCTCCTACATACACCAGCCAAACTTAGCTAATTTACCACCACCACACCCATCGTTATCAATCCATGAAACTCACATTCTTCACCGAATACAGTTTAATCTCCTACATACACCAGCCAAACTTAGCTAATTTACCACCACCACACCCATCGTTATCAAACCGTGAAGCTCGCATTCTTCACCGAATACAGTTTAATCTCCTACATACACCAGCCAAACTTAGCTAATTTACCACCACCACACCCATCGTTATCAATCCGTGAAGCTCGCATTCTTCACCGAATACAGTTTAATCTCCTACATACACCAGCCAAACTTAGCTAATTTACCACCACCACACCCATCGTTATCAATCCGTGAAGCTCGCATTCTTCACCGAATACAGTTTAATCTCCTACATACACCAGCCAAACTTAGCTAATTTACCACCACCACACCCATCGTTATCAATCCGTGAAGCTCGCATTCTTCACCGAATACAGTTTAATCTCCTACATACACCAGCCAAACTTTATCTGTACCGGCACACTGCCAAACCTCAGTGCCCAAACTGTACCCACACATATGCAGACACAGAACACTGCCTTACACAGTGCCACGCAGCCTTCCAGTCCCCCGCCTATCCTTTCCCACCACCCCCACCGTGGCCCATCTGGCTTGCCTCCCAGAACCTGAACCTGCGATACGCCCTCGTCACCTTGGCTGAGGGCCTATTGAACACCTAACATAATGGCTGTTAATAAAAAGTGTCACACCACCACCACCAAAATGTGACCGCAGCTGGCGGATCAAACCCGTGTCTTTCAGAGGGCCTGCATGTGGCACTGCTTTCTTTTTAAGGCGAAAGCCTTTAATGGCCAGTGCCTGGGGTGACTCATCAACAAAGTTGCCAAAACCCACGACTAACCAGTCATAACTACCATGACTGGTTAATGACTAGCCAATCATGACTGTTTAGAAAAAATTTTATTTACATATGTACACATGCCGAGGTTACCAGATACATTCACATTTACAAGAACACATGACACATGTAAGGCGAGCCAATTAAAGAGGTAACATAAACATTTCTAAGTAACTAACAGGAATGGGCGATGTAAAATCGGAATGCATATATACCGATTGACAGAAGAGCGAAAATGCAATAATTAGACATTGAAACATTGAAAAGGAGACCTTAGCGCCAGTTTGGCCTAAAAACCAAGACAAGACGATCGTTATTTACAGAAATAAATGGGCATGACCGTTGTCGGAGAAACTCTTCCTCACCCAAGAAAAAGAGTTCCTCGGACAAAAAACTGATCAGCTCCCGTCGGAGACGGCCGAGAATTGGCCACACAGCGCGGCGTCGAAAGCCACTAGCGACCGCGGCGCATCGACTGCGCCATAAACTAAAAAGACATAATTAACTATTAACAGGCGAGCAAAACGGCCGCTGGGGAAGTGGCCGCGGGAGACGAAGCACGAAATGCCCTGCCCACGAAATCCCGCATGAACCGCGCGCCAAAAGACACGCGCTACAACACAGGTGACTGTAGCGTGGCGATTAGATTCCGGGAGCGGGCAATTCGGACAGGTACTGGAGCGTAACACACCCCACCGCTCTAACCGATCACAAGTAGGGAGCACTGCCCAGTCAAGTTTTCAGACAAAGTCACATAGATGATCTGGGAGAGGTGTCAACGCTAAACGCGCCCACTGAACGCGCGCATAGGTGAGCGGCGAGATGCCGGCACAACAGGTAACAATAGTGTGCCCATAATGTCCACCACACGGTCTGCAACGATGTTGACAGCAGGTGCTACTGCTCTTACATGCCTGTAAAAGGCCACTGATGAAGCGTAGAAAGCGGTAGGTTGCTCTGACTGGGGTCCATGATTAACAGGGGCCGACGGATCCAAAAAGCGTAAAGAAGGGCCCAAAAAGTACCGAGCCAGGATTCGCGCCGGAGACGCGTTTCCTAGCAGGATACGCAAAATACTCTTCAACGCTAACAGCGAGGACGTGACGGACAAATTTGGAAAGGCAAACCCTCCTCTCTCCCGTGGTTGTCCAAGAACAGCACGGGCCACAAGCTCGGTTCCGCCTGACCAAAAGAACGAAAAAACTGTAGTCTGCACTCGCCTTATGACATGGAGGGGTGGTTTAACAGTGTAGCAGAGGTACCAGAAGGCACCAAGTATGACGGACTGAACCAGGTAGCGCCTCTCAAGCAGAGGCAACTCGAATGTCTGCGCCCTTCGCACACGAGCTGTAATGTCTTCGACGACCGAAGACCACACACCATTCCATATTCCAGCACAGTCGTAGGTCACACCTAAAATGCGCATCTGCGCGCACCACTGCAAAGGTATTGAAGATGTAATACGAGTCTGGGAAGACCCCACAAAAAAGTAACAACTCTACGAGTAATTAAGAGCAGCCCCAGACAAGGAGGCGTACTCACGGAAAACATTTAGAGTTTCAAGCAGGCTGCGTTCATCAGCTAAGTACAGAGTGATGTCGTCTGCATAAGCAGTGACGCGTACCGCTTCGCTGCCTGGCAAAGCCAGACCTCTAATAAAGGAGTGGCGATTGACTGCCAAGAGGAAAGGCTCTAATGCTAAGACAAACAAAAGGGGGGAGAGCGGACAACCTTGACGGACGCCGCGGCGAACATCAAATGCGGTACTTTCCCGGCCATCGAGGAACAGAGTGCTTGAAATATCTCTGTACATCTCTTTAATGCGAAGCACGAAAGAAGGTGGGAAGCCGAAAGCATCCAGCATCCCGTAAATGTACTCGTGCTCTAAGAAGTCGAACGCCTTTTCCTGATCAAGAGAAACAAGAAGACCCTGTGCGCGCCGTCATAAAGTATACGCTAGGATGTCTCGCGTTACAGAAGATAAACTATGTATTTCACGGCCTGGGATGGAGCAAACCTGGTGGCAGGAAATAAGTGACGGGAGGAGAGCTCGTAGACGACGAACGAGTAATTCTGCTAATACTTTGTAATCTGAATTTAGCAGGGTGATAGGGCGCCAATCTGCCGGACGTCGACATAGGAGACTTTTTAGGAATAAGGACAATGCGGCCTCTTTTGAATGATTCAGGAAATACGTGCTCAGTAAAGCATATTTTTAATACTTCCGAGAAAATAGGGCCCACAATATCCCAAAATTCTAAATAGAACTCCACAGGAAGGCCGTCTGGACCAGGCGCTGAGCCTCGTTTCATGGAGTCCAACGCCTCCTTGATTTCATCTGTTGTTGACACAGCCATAAGGCCGTCATGGAGTTCAGTGGAAACCTGCGGCAAGCCTGCTAAAAATGGGGCTGCGGAAACGACATTGCGATCGACTAGAATGACCGACTGAGCAATACCCCTGAAATGGCTAAAAAACGCACTGAAATTCCTGCCACCTGGTTGGGACGTAGCCCCGGCGGAAGATGTAAACGCAGGGGCACCTTGAGTGTACAACAGCTCTTGGCGGGCCAACCGAAGCACCTCGGGATGAGCAGTTGGACTGCGTCGACAACGCCATGCAGCCGCTGTCAAAGAGGAGGCACGTAAAAGACGCTGTAGGCGCTCCGAAAGCTCCTCTTTCCATGCGCACATAAGCGACGGGGTGCGTTGAGCAATACGTAGCTTCGCCGTCACCACACGCACCTCATCTGACACGCGAGCCCTAAGGGCTCGACCAGATGCGGCGCAATGGTGACGCCACTGCTCCTTCAGACGGTCCCAGTCACCAGGCGCCGCCCCAACAACCGAAAAACACAAGACCCGTGTGAGCCCGTCTTTAGTGCTGGCGTTGTGAAGTATGCATACATCCAACCGCCATGGTCTATGAGGTGATACTGCAGGCGCCGGAACCGTGAGTGATAGAAGAAAAGGGCGGTGGTCTGATATGTGCACCAGCGAGGATGGCAGCGTCAGTACATTAGCTACACACACTGACCGCGAAAGGCTCGCCGGAACGTACGCCCTGTCTAGCCTACTCGACGATAACCCGCGACGCCAAGTCCACACAAAGACGTTGCCATAGAGGAGCTCATACGTGTCCGTGAGCATGAAATGGTTCACTAAGCGGCGCAACTCACGCGCATTCCAGCCTGGCCTACCCCTACCAGGGCCTTGCACATCGGCGACCGTATCGAGCACGCAGTTGAAATCGCCCAACATCACAACATTACGCCCTCCAAGAAAATACACATCTAAATCTTTAAAGAATGCGTTTACCAAACTGGAATGCGCAGGCACATAAATACAAAGAATTCTCAGGTGAAGTGCGTTAAACGTGCAGTCGAACGCCAACACGCGTCCAAGCGCATCGTAGATAACATGATGATCGCGCAACAGTGAGCGGTTCAAAACAAGAACGCCAACGCCGCTAGAACGCGTGCTGGCGTACGAAAAGAAGGCATCGACGCCAAACCTACGCTTGAATTTCAACACGTCACTGAGACGAAAAAAATTGGTTTCTTGCAGGCAGACGATATCGCAACCCGAGGAACGAGCGAATGCGACCACCGTTGCCTGCTTCAAAACACTGCGGAACCCCTGCACGTTAATAGTAATAATTTGAAGGTTAGTCATTTTGGAAATTAAAAATGAAACCTGAACAGTCGTGATGCTTAGGCAATACAAAGCGCGCCGCGAACGGCGCTAAACCACCTAACTTTTTGCGGAGGGTCGGACCAGAGGAGGCACGAGGCCTCCTTGGCCGACCAGCAGAATTGTCCGAGTCCGTAGTCGACGCATGTGGACGCTTTAAGCTAGAACTTAAAGCGACCATCTCAATATCCAACGACTGTTCGCTAGAAGTGCTAGCGCTGATCCTCGATGTAGAAGAGGACGGCGACTGCACAGGGTCAGCGTCTGGAGATGATCTTGGCTCCCGTAAAAGCGATGACGAAGACGGCGACAGCGGCGTCGGGTCCTCCTCAGGCGTGATGACAGTCTCGTCAATGACGAGGTTGACTGAAGAGGCCGAGGACGTCAAGCTGCTGTCGTCACCGTCGACCTCAGCTGTGTCGGCGTCCCTGCTCAAAACCGCAACGCTGGCCGCGGGTTCTGGCGCGGGCTCCGAGGGTGGCACGTTCCCAGCCTCAGATTTTTCCAGGGACACAGTAGGCTCGGCCCCTGTGTCATCAGGGACGCTCGGAGAGACTGAGGCTGACGCAGCAGGAACCTTTACTGTCTGCTCGCTTGGTGCAGCACTGGACACATCAACAGCAGACTCCGGCTCTTCCACGCAGCTACGCTGAGACGCATTGGAAGCACCCGTAACAGCGGCGGTGTTGGATCCGCCGGTCTCCTTGATGGCTTCAACCGCTCCCTGAGTGGCCTGCGGGGGCGCAGGGCGGGCCGCAGCCTCCGAGTATGAGGGCTTGATAGCGCACGCCACAGTAGCGTGTGGATCACCACAACGACGACATGGCAGCACGCAACCCTGGCCTTGGTGCCCAAAGACCCCACAGCGGGCGCAGAAAGGAGCCGTGCACTGTGCCCTGAAGTGCGCAGTGGACCCGCAACGCCGGCAAACGCGCTGCATGCCCTTGTAGTCGCACGTCACGCGGTGGCCCGCGACCTTGATGTAGTTGGGTACGGGTGACTCTCGCTTCATTTCAATCCGCACGTAGCGGGTCCCGGTGGTGACAGTGGGACGCGATCCCATGACGCCGCGACTAATGTGCAGCACCTTGCCAAAAGGGGAGAGAGCCTTGGCAAGGGCGTCACTGGGTACACGGGCGGGCAGAAAAAGAACAGTCACCTGGGTCACCTGCGGGCTCAGGGGAACGATGGCGACGCGTTCCTTGCCAATGGTGAGGCAGGAAGCTTCAACGATTGTAGCCATGGCGGCTTCACTTTTCACGGTCACTTGGTAGTTGCGTCCACCGAAGTGCTGGACACAGTACACTTCCTCCAATCCAACAACGGAGGCTCCGATGGCCGCGTTCACCAGCTACCTCCGCCTTGTGTGACTAATACCCACTGAAGCAAGGTTTGAAAAACAGACACTGCACATGCACTCAAAATCCCCTGTCATCAGTAGTTGACCTCAATGTGGTGGCAGTATTCCCGAAACCATTCACCAAAATTTTGAGCAACCCTTTGTCATACAGCATTCCGAGTGGTGCCATAGAATTTCACTTTGCATACAGCGTAGATGTTTTAGTCAAGTCAGAGGCTAGATTGTGACAGGGGTTCGAACCAATGACATACACACCTTCAATTGCATGCATTGTGAGACCATGTTCTCCCCCCCAGGCTTGATTGAGGTGTCCACCAAGATGTCCAGATTTAAGCTGTACTGCTTCTTCCCTTTCCTCAAAAGGCAAGCTGTCACATTCCTCCACAGAGACCATGTTCTCCCCCCAGGCTTGATTGAGGTGTCCACCAAGATGTCCAGATTTAAGCTGTACTGCTTCTTCCCTTTCCTCAAAAGGCAAGCTGTCACATTCCTCCACAGAGACCATTTTCTCTCCCCCAGGCTTGATTGAGGTGTCCCCGGTTTTAGATCCCTTTCAGTTTGCAAGCTCCCCTGTGCCGTGCCCAAGAAAGCCGCCCGTCCGCTTCCACTCACCACGCGGCGCTGCTGTCGCTGTCGGCCCGGAGGCGCCGGAGCGCTCGCGCTTGGCAGTTGCTGTGACAGCCTGTTCTCAGCCGCGATAACATTGGGAGCGAACACGTCGAACTCAAATTTGCTGTACTTTTGGAGCTGTCACGTTGAAACTTCAGCCTCAAGGTTAAAGAAATGTTTCGCCTGGCTAGTAAGGGTGAGATAAAGAGCAGGCTGATGCCAGTTCGCAAAAAACCAATCGTTTGCATTGCGCTTTATCGCATCACGTTTGCGACGTTTAGCGCTGATGATATGCGTATGTTGGAGTAGAGCTATCAATATTTCTTCGGGAGAATGCACGAAACATTAATGAAAGGATAAAACTAGCGATGTTCCGCTTCTAGATCAGTCACGAAATTCCGCGCTATATTATCAACGAAGCACCGCACATGCGAGCAGCATTTTGCACGTTCTTTAGAATTCCAATTTCAGAGAACACAAGTATAAATGCAGACACATTTAGCTGGATGCAGGGAGGGAATAACTATAGAAGAGCTTTTTATTTGCAATGATAGCACAGACAGGAGCAGCGTACTGCACTTTCATTTTTAGAATGTTAATTTCATTGAACACAGACAAGCTTTAAATGCAGACACACTAAGTCGGAAGCACGGAGGGAATGGCTACTTGAAGGCGAGCTTTTTTATTTGCAATGAAAATATTTCTCTGTTCTCTAGCCGACGGTTCACGTCTCTCGCCTAGAAGTGGATGCGTGTCACTATGACAAAATGCAGCACTTGGCATGTAAAAGTGGCCATATGCTCTGCACATCCAAGCCGAACAAGGTTTTGCAATTCAAGCTCGTCTAGCAGCTCCCAAGAAACGTCCCTTTCAAAAACGGGACTTTCCTTCAAAGAAATCGGGATTGCTTTGTTTACAATGTTGGTAAACTCTAGCATCTTTTTGGTGGGATGCTTTAAGCACCCTTGCTTGAAGCTTTTGTATACTGTAAGATAAGCGTCACTGCTAACAACTGGCACAGGACAGCTGATATCTTCCATGCTGATATCTGCTGGCTGCTCCAAATCAGGCGGCGGCGACCATGGCGTAGACGCGAAGGGCCACGCTGGTCGGGCAAACAGCGTGGCGAGCGCCACCGCACAGAAGGAAGCAAACTGAAAGGGATCTAAAAACGTTAACCAAGATGTCCAGATTTAAGCTGTACTGCTTCTTCCCTTTCCTCAAAAGGCAAGCTGTCACATTCCTCCACAGAGACCATGTTCTCCCCCCCCAGGCTTGATTGAGGTGTCCACCAAGATGTCCAGATTTAAGCTGTACTGCTTCTTGCCTTTCCTCAAAAGGCAAGCTGTCCCATTCCTCCACAAAGACCATGTTCTCCCCCCCAGGCTTGATTGAGGTGTCCACCAAGATGTCCAGATTTAAGCTGTACTGCTTCTTCCCTTTCCTCAAAAGGCAAGCTGTCACATTCCTCCACAGAGACCATTTTCTCTCCCCCAGGCTTGATTGAGGTGTCCACCAAGATGTCCAGATTTAAGCTGTACTGCTTCTTCCCTTTCCTCAAAAGGCAAGCTGTCACATTCCTCCACAGAGACCATGTTCTCCCCCCCCTGGCTTGATTGAGGTGTCCACCAAGATGTCCAGATTTAAGCTGTACGGCTTCTTCCCTTTCCTCAAAAGGCAAGCTGTCACATTCCTCCACATAAGCAGACTTAAGTGCTCTGAGAATTTTTTTTCCTCTCACATTGATGCTACCAGTGAATTACAATTTGCAGCAAAAGTTGTAGCATAAAGCTATAAGCTGCCTGAGCCCCCAGCATCACAACTTTTATAAATACAGAGTAGTCAATTTAATCTATAAATCCCTGAAGTTCGCAAACAATGCTCTGTAAGTTTCACCAGGGTGCCAGGGTGTATAACGCCATTCTTTTTGTCCCTAATGAGAGAACGAATTCTTCTGTGAGGGACAACTCTATATTGTACACTGTGTGCGTGCGTGCGTGTGTGTGTGTGTGTGTGTGTGTGTGTGTGTGTGTGTGTGTGTGTGTGTGTGTGTGTGTGTGTGTGTGTGTGTGTGTGTGTGTGTGTGTGTGTGTGCCGGTGTCCCAGCTAAATGTAACCAAACTTTTAAAAAAGGCGAAGTGCCCTAGTCCAGTGACACCAACTCAGGGTTGTTCATAGTCGCGTGGCCTAGTCTTGAGTATTTTTTTCGCTCTTCAAAGTTAATTAATTAGTCAAGTTTAATTAGCTAACTTTTTAAATTATAACTTTAGGAAGTAATTGTCAATGCAAAAGTTTTAGATCACCTCGAAAAACCGCTAGTAGTGCTGTTTCCGTCAAGTTGCGGTTTACGTACCTTCATTTTTTGGCCTTATAAGAAAGTTGTCACGTGACCAGCTGCTCACTCAGTTCTCTGCCCCAATGTGCACCCAAAGTCTCATCGAGGAGAGGACTTCAGAAAAAATAGATTTCATTCTTTAAGGCACGTCTTGGGACGTTGAAGTGGCATAGTTGTCATGTGGAAGCTTTTTCTTATTGTGCAGGTTATGGTTAAAGGCCGGTAAAAAAACTACTTTACGTAAATATTACTTTGCTGCAAATGTCTCAGTAAGCTGTTTCTCAAAGCGATCTACAACTTTTCCATTCACACTTTGTTCCTCAAGTCAATAATTAAAAAGTTAGTTAATTAAGCTTAACTAATTAGACAACCTTGAAGAACGAAAAAAATACTGCAGACTAGGTCACGCAACTCTAAACAACCCTCATTTGGTTTCAGACGGCTAGGATTACATTTAGCTGGGACACCTGGTATATATATACATATAGAAAGAACTTCAGACATCAGACAAACACAGTAGCTGAAAAGTCATGCTATGAGCTCTGCAACTTCTTTTACTAAGCCATGGAGTTTTTATTAAAGCCAGCATAGCTTTTTGCTGAGTTCTGCCAATTCCCTCCTGTCTTTTTTTTCTTTTTTTGCTTTTTTAGATTTGTCTTTGCCTTGGTAAGAAGCCAGACTCGAATCAACCAGACTCAGCTGCCTCTATATCATTTCAATTGTTGAGGACCACAGCTCAATTCCACTATAGTAACCTGGCGTAGAGTAAAAACATGGGTATAGTAAAGTGAAACGCCAGTCCCATTTGGCCTTTGATTGGTGAGTGTATGTTTATTTAATTTAGCATAACGACATCTTTCATAAAGAAGCGGTTACAGTAAACAGCATTGCGCCCTAACAACAAATCTCTCATAGAATGATGACGTTGCGACAGATGCACAGTCTGGGACATCTCAGAGCAACAGAGTGTAGACTGAGACCGATAGAAGGGAGCCTCACCTGCACTAGTGTATCATGGGTAGGGTAAAATATAGAACAGTGTAATCTCAAGCCTACAATTAGAGAACAACGGATATTAAAGGTGTATTAAAAAAGATTCTGAGCTTCGCCATTTACCGCGGCAACTCAATCTGCACGCTCCAAGCATTCTTAGAAACTTCGAATTATTGTGTTGCGTGGCCGGTTTCCCTATTAAATCAAATTAACTGTCGCACTCACGATTTTTTTTTCTTTTTTTTTAACTCACCTCCGAAAAAAGGAGGAGTCAGCCAACGAGTGGAGTGCCTTTCAGCCAGCTGTGCAGCGACTTGCCGCTCTGCCATCGGCAGAGTGATACGGAGCGATCGGCGAAAGCAAAGAGTCCACATGCATTTTTATTCCCGAGGGCCTAATTTGTGGCTATGTAATTTCCAACTAAAACTATTTATTCACGGAAACGTAAAAAAACAAAATAAAAGTGAAAGCGAAGCTGCCACGCGACTGGCTGAAAGGAACTCCAAGTGCTGGCTGACTCCTCCTCTTTTCTGAGGTGAGTTCAAAAAGAAAGGCGGGAGAAAGGACGTTTCATTCAATTTAATAGCGAAGGCAGCCGCACAGCACAATAATTTGAAGTTTCTAAGAATGCTCGGAGCATGCAGATCGAGTTCCCACGGTACAAAGACAAACTCAGAAGCCTCTTTAGTGCACCTTTAAGACAACAAATTGCCTTCCTTTGATCCAGCGTAGCCCTGAGTCTTTACAGCTGCGAAGAGAAGCCAGCTTTTCAATGGCCCTTGGGCTATAGATGCAATGGGCGCAGCACAGACGCTACGTCATATTCTTAAGCTACGTCTTAAGAATATGATGCAACAGCATAGTGGGTGTACCTATAATGCCATTCAATACTTTCTGTTCATAGATGCCTGGGAGCCCTCGTATACCACTCCAGGCGCAGTGGTGCCGCGGTTAAGCGATGCGCCACTGCGCTGCAGTGACAGGTGCTCCCAGCGGTGGGTCTTGTGCAGCCCAGGTTGATCTTCCTGAGCGATCAATCATTAATTTAACTGCCACCTGCCATGGTAGGCAGGTAGTGATGACGCTGCAAGGTCATGTGACCGAGGTGCCTCCTAGGTTGCTCTCCGGGCACCACCTGACTCTGGCGCTATCGCTATCGCTTCAAAAAAGCGCTATCGCTTCAAAAAAGAAATAATAAAGCTGGCTTTGAACCTGTAAACGCGACACACGCTGTTAAGAAAGGGAAGGCAGTAAAAGTGCAATGAGGGGTAGGAAAGGGAAAAAATGGGCGGACAGCTGCAGCAGAGGGTGGCAGCAAATAATGGCAAGGTGGTAATTCTGTTTGTCACCATATAAAAAAGCACTGAAATGTATTTCCTGATCCCCTTTCATTCTGACGCATCTGGGACAGAGTGCACTTGATAAATGAAAGTTGATGCAACAGGACGCAACAAATTCTCTTGTGTATGAGTGCACCAGTGAGTGAATGCAGTGAGTGGCTTCTATGGATCACCTGCTACTAATGGTCACAGTAAGCGAAGACTATGCTGGAAAATGTCACTTAGGCAGCGATAATTCAAAACTGCAAGAAATTTGTAGCTGAAGGCCCCTGTGTGATGGACACAATTTGGGCACTGATCTCTTCCTTGCAATCCAGAGCCGCTTACATCTCAAATATACGAGGCAACTAATGCAAAGGGTAATGATGCTCTGACTGCAACTGCAATGCAGAGAGAACCGACTTATTCTTGGGGCTCATAACTGGACTGCATTTTGCATCAGGTGGCACATGTGATAAGAACCATGCATTTCGAATTGCACACACGACTGCACAAACAGTGGCGAGGCTGCATTCACACTGCAAACATAAGAGAAAGGAAAGCACAGACTGCAAGCAACTGCCTTCTAAATGCCTAAATGTGCATCCAGCTGCTAGCTGTCCAGCGGATATGCAATAACTTTGCAACCATGTGGCAACAGCAACACAAAATAAGGCATTACAGCCAGAATCTCGATGACATGATTGCAGTTGGTATGAATTTTGTAACGATACGAATTTGTGCAATTCCCCGGCCAGAGTGCATAGTGTACCATGGGATGAACTTCAGATGTTCCGAACACTCTCCCGTACCATTAAAGCTTACAGAAATGCGCGAGCAGCGACAGCACCCTCCAGCACTGAAGTGCTGCCCGCACCTCGCCCACATCACGCTCGCCATTCGCACAGTATGCATAGCTAGCAGTGAACAGTGGCACAGGGCTGTAAAAGAATGCCATAAAGAGGTCTGTGTGAATGCATTTCCAGTTCAAACTGAAGGCACAGCGCACAAAGGACGGAACTAAGGCAGAGACAAACACAGCACTTCTCTGCCCCTAACAAACTGCAACGCTTGTGTAAAACCGTCTACCGTGAAGGACCTCTACCTGCCGAAAGTAAAAAAAAAATCACGTGCCGTAAAAATGTTGTCTATAAGACAGAGCTATCCTGTGGGCGGTGTCATATTGGTCAAACAGTCAGTTGCCTCAATGATTGCCTAAGTGAGCACAAACACTTCCTCAAGCCACCCCCCAAAAGCAATTTGGCTCTACATTGGCTTTCTTGTATAAACATAAGGACCAACATACGCGGGAAATCGTGGAAGCTCTTTTAGTTCACTGGGGACTTGACAATTGTGCCAGAAAACCTTCCGCCGTGCTAACACAAAAAGAAATTGACTATCTTAACAGTTAAGTACGCTAAGTGTAGAGTGTGATCATGTGCTTTTGTTTGTTGTGTGCGTGTGTTTTTTTTTCGACAATCATCCCTGATGCTGTTGTATCTGTTGATTGTGCTCCTTTTTGCCAAAAACAGCGCTGTGTCTGTCTCTGCCTTAGTCCCATCCATCGTGCACTGTGCCTTCAGTTTGAACCGACCAGCCCAGACAAACACCTTACTGCATGTCCAGTGCATCTGCCATACGGATTTTGTTACCTTTGGAAGGTGCGATTCCGTCTGCTCCACTGACATCCGAAGTCGTTCATGTGGCTCGCCTAAAGCCGTATCACCCACCCTCGACATTGCATGCCTAACACGCACCGGGACGTTGCCTTCAGCCGAGGGGGACAATGTAATCGGTGAACTGGTTACTGTATAAGTGGACTCGACTCGTGCATGAATTGTGAACGAATCGTGAACGACAAAGTGACGGTGCGCTGGACAACGACGACCCTAAGCGTGTGTAGCTGGGCCCTTGGAGTCTGAGCTGAGTGCTGGCCATCACAGCGCAGCCGTCAGTACAGACTTACCGTAACCGTAACATCCCTGTAACAATATCATCGAGATTCTGCAGCATTCTACAGACAGAGAGAGCGAAGCCCACCAGCTGGGTGGCGGCGTCCACTTCCTGGCGGAGGGCACCCAGGGCCACCCGAGCATCGGCCGGCGTCCGGCTACCCAGCAGTGCGGCCGATGCCACCAGCATGCCCAGCAGGGCCCTCTCCTGGCTGGGCAACACACCACGCAGGCTCCACCAGCGCTCCACACAATCCTGCACAGACGGGGGAAGCCCCAGCCGGCATCTCGTTGCTTTCAGACTCGCAAGCTTATTGCACATGCTCTCATTTATGGTATTCTCAGATATGGAGTCACTGTTTATTATCATTGCTCAAAGACTTGGCGAATGAAATTAAATGCGATACTAAAGAACATCCTTCGATCCGTGGCATACAACACAAATGCTTCACCTGACTGCAATTTGTTTTCGCTTTTACAGCTGCCCTCTTTTGATGCCCTCTTCCATCATGTAGTCATTCGTGCTCACTTTTGGGAGAGTACATTTTTGGTGCCTTTCATTCCTGTTCGTCCTTTTCGACATCATCCCCGTTTTACGGTACCTCGCTGCTACACTCACTATGGCCACTTCACTCGTAATTATTACATACCAAAAATGTTTAATTCTCTGCCTGATTCAATCTTTCCAGTTTCTTCGTTGTCTCAATTAAAGAACTTCTTAAAAACACATATGTCGGTAACCTAAACTGTTTCTTTGTTCTTGTTTGCCTTAGGTATTGCGGTTTATCATTGTTTGCTTGCTTTGTAACACCTACTGTTTAATATATCTGTCTTTCATCGACTGCCAAGTACTGCCCTACAAGCCTTTATGGCTTGGGCAGACTTGTCTTAAAGATTGTATTTTGTTCTCTGAAAATAAAGGTGTTTATTATATATTATATAAGGAAATGCAATGCCATCACCAGTGCAATGCAGTCGTTCTGCAATGGCATGCACCTAGCAGGCAGCCAGAAAGTTTTCTAAAAATTCCTTCTTGGTTTCTTCAATTCGCCATCCCAGACTGCTCGGAACTGCCCAGAACCCCTGTTTGTAACTCAATTTGCCAGGATGGCTGCGGCTACAAATGTGACTGTTCAAAAAGGTATTCTTTTTGACCAACGTATAGTTTCATCTTCAAGTAACAGCGCAAAAACACATAGGGGGCACATAGAACAAGAACACACAGCAAACGTCAACGCTCGTTGTGTGTTCTCGTTCTATGTGCCCCGTCTGTGTTTTTTGCGCTGTTACTTGAAGAATAACCAACAATCCCAGGCTGCTGTTCTGGGTATAGTTCCAGGGCAGTGCAAGGACTCTCCTCAGCTGCCCCCACACTTTCGGCTGCACTGTATAAGACAGGGAGCGGAAAACGGCGCAGTATGCGCTGCTTGCACCCATACCGAGAGAGACAAGCTCAAACACTCCTCACTGCTCAAACCGTTTTCCGAATAAGGGTGATTGCAACAGCCAGTAACTAAAGAAAACATCACATTGTTCAAAGATGCCTTTGGCGCACATGGCACTGTTGCAGGCGCTTCAGATTCGTGCTTGTTTTGTTTCTGGTTGCTGTCTGCTTCAGTGCAATGTTGAGTGAAGAACAGTCAGCAATTGCTGGCAATGCAGCAATGAGAGATTCCTGCCCATTGATGAAAAAGGGGCACAGTACTCAACAAGAAAAAACAGGCTTTTTCATGGAATGTAGGTATATATCACGAAGGGTCTTCATAGCTATCTGGTCACGGTGATTTCACTGCGATGGAAACAACGAGCATTGGGCAAGCAGCTTCTTAAGGTACCAAGCACGTTGGATATCGGACTCCCCCAGAAAGCCTGGAGCAACTTGTGTGCGTCATTAATGAATCTGCTTCCGGTCCAGACAGTCTAGAGCTGCCCGAGGACAGTTCACAGCTTGGAAATTCAAAGAGACCATTTATGAACAGCCGCACATGCATGAAGTGCTGCTTTAACACAATAAGCAAAGCAGCCATGGGGCAGTGGTTCTTGGCCATGAGTGCGTCATAGACCCAAGGTGAAATGAGGAGTCCATGGCAGTGAGAGCAAGAACTAGTGTAATGGCTAATGACCTGTCACAAAACTAACTGGGACTGCCAATGTGACCTGTTCTATTAGAATGCTTGAAAGAAAAAAAACTTGCTGACAGCTGCCACACCTGTGTAATGTGACAATCTGCAACAGCCATTTGTGGTGGTAGATACAGGTATTGGTCAAATGTTTAGGGGAATCCCCCCAATGTGGAGTAGATTTGTAATAAGAGAGTAATTACTCATTGACATCCACCCGAGCGCAGCCATACGGCTACAAAGGAAAGCTATACAGCTTTCTCAGCTTTGTAGCCATATGGCTGCGCTCGGATGGATGTCAATAGATACAGGTATCTTTATTCATTTGTTATCATTTTTTATTTGCTCTAGAATATTCCACATGATGTCATTCATGGAGTGACCACTCAAAACGCGCCCCCTACACACAGAGGACCCCATGAATCCATCGAGTGGCACTTGGTTAAAGTGCCAGTTTGCACTGTAGAAGAACTGCAGATTGGGCTACTTGGTGCAGATTCATAATGGTGGTTCAACAGCACAAACACACACAGACCAAGAAGGAGACAAAACACACAAAACAGTGTGTTTGCACTACTGCACACAGAAGGCACCACAAAACTGTGGCATGGCTGTAACGCATGGTGCTTCTCTTTCCTTCTCTTTCCTCCTCGTTTCTCTTTCATGTCATGACGCCAATGACACCACAGAACCAGGATATGAGCCCTAAACTGTTGTTGCGGTGAAGCACAAGACAAATAAGGGAGCAGTTGGTAGAGTGACTGCTCCAGTGAAGCGGTGGTACCGGGCTCGAACCCCGGACCAGGACGAATTTTTCTTTAATTACGAAGTTTCTGAGAAAGCTGTATAGTGTTCCTTTGTAGCCATATGGATGTCAATGAGTAATTGCTCCCTTATTACAAATCTACTCGACCGTGGGGGATTCCCCTAAACATTGGACCAGCAGAACAGCCAGCCTGTGTGTATAATAAAAGTTGCAGGAATGCTGCTCTCAGAGGATTTCATCATCATCATCATCATCAACATTACAGATGCTGAGGACCGTGAACAAAAAGTGTCTAACTGGGCTTGATGGGGTTCACGGCCCTTAAAACATGGCATTGGCAACAAAACTAGGATACAAACACAACGCATCAGACATGGGAGGATCTGGTACAAAATCAAGAGATAAGCAAAGACAATTACAAGATTAGGAGAGTTTTTAATGAAGTAAACAATGTACGGTGCAATGCAGAAAAAAAGGTAGAAAGTGCAATTATTGTGGCTATGATATATTTACAAAAAAAACAGTATTGTGGCTTTAGCAGCCAGCATGCCAGCACTAGAAAGCAAGTTTTGAAGCAAGGAGGCTGCCAACACACAATAACAGCATGCCATGGCATCCCACCTGGGGCGAGGAGGAGCCACGCAGGCAAGTGGCAGCAAACAGGGCCCCGGCCACCAGGGGGTGGCTGCTGGCCAGAGTCACCGCAGAGGAGGTCGTCCTCTCCTCCGGTGGAGTGGCCGGAACACCGTCTGCAGCCAGCCGCCCCAGGAGGGCAGCCGCTCGCCCCTGTAGTCCCCGGGGGAGAAGCTGCTGCTGCTGCACCAGCAGGCAGAGGGGCAGCGCCAGGCAGCGGCCCACCCCCCGCCAGTCCCTCCTCTCCAGCAGCACCTCGCCTGCACATCATAGCTCCCTCTCTGTACACCGTACGCTCCTCGCACAAGAAATGTTATTTGTGGAACTTGAAAAGGCACCAGTGAAAGCACAGGCTGTGGACACGAGAAACAACTGTCACACAGACCAGCACCGCATGTCCATTGTGCTTTATTGATTGATAATTTTTGCAACAGCGCTACACAACGAGGACAACGAGCAAAGAGTGACACAAAGTTTGTGTCACTCTTTGCTCGTTGTCCTCGTTGTGTAGCGCTGTTGCGAAAATTATGAAGCTGTAACAACTTGCCCAGACTTCCATTCTTCTGCAGTGCTTTACTGAAACAAACAGTGCCACACATAACTTCCTATGCACGTACATTTTCAATACCTCCCCACAAGACAAGCGCAATGATCTCAGCCATTAGACCTTTGCCCCGCTGCGTTGGCTCAGTGGTTATGGCGCTCGGCAGCCGACCCGGAAGACGAGGCTTCGAACCCGGCCGCGGCCGCCGAGTTTTCATGGCGGCAAAATCCTAGAGGCCCGTGTACTGTGCGATGTCAGTGCACATTAAAGAACCCCAGGTGGTCGAAATATCTACAGCCCTTCACTATGGTGTCCCTCGTGGGACGTTAAACCATACATACTTCGGGACGTTAAACCATACATAAACCATGAGACCTTTTTCTTCTTCATTTTTACCCATCGCTGAGGTAGGCATGCCCCTTCTCTAGTAAACATAAAGATGCAGCACTTAAACAACGTTCTTTTTGGTTACTAATGCAAAAAAGTTCTAAAATTTCCTGCTCGTATCTGGTCCTCCCCTCCAAAAATGACCCCATGGTGGTACACTCGCTTACATTGGTTGCATTTTTTTGCAGCTGCGGCAATGAACTGCCAAACGCTCTCATTGGTTCACATCTAGGATGCATTATATTCTTGAAAGTGCTTGTTTACACACCTTCCTGTGTGGCCCTTGTACCCTTTTTCACACGCCATCAGAATCTGGTACACAACCCCAGTTTTGCACTGGACAACGGATTTCACAGGCTTAACTTTACATGCTCCTTTGTTCACCGCTCATTTCCCATTCTAGCACAACGGGCAGAGAGTTTGCAACGTGCGGAAAACACAACATTCACGCCATGCCTTTCAGCCACCTTCTTTATATTGTGCGGCACTGTATGTATCGCAGGCCCACCAAGCCGGAGTACCCGGGTTCGAACCCGACCGCGGCGGCCGCGTTTCGATGGAGGTGGAACGCAAGAGGTGCCCGTGTGCTGTGCGATGTCAGTGCACGCTAAAGATCCCCAGGTGGTCGAAATTATTCCAGGGGCCTCCACTACAGCACCTCTTTCTCTCTTTCTTCTTCCACTCGCACCTTCCTCCCTTCCCTTAGGGTTCAGGTGTTCACCGAGATATGCGAGACAGATATTGCACCATTTCCATTTCTCAAAAACCAATTTACTAATTTTGAGGTCCACCTGTGAAAGGGGTCTAAGGTAGTTATGGCTGAACTATGGGTAGTACATGCCTTGTACCAGTAGCCAGTGCTTTTTCCTGGCAGGACGCGTGAAGCTCGATGCGCTAAAAAAGAAAAAAAATTGCTAATTCGTGCACAAATAGGTGCCACTGCGAAAATTAGAATTTTGTGCTTTTGCCTGGCTTGCTCACACCGGCGCTGCTTTCCCAGGCGAGCTGTACACAGTGCAAGAGCAAACTTCTGTAGCACAAGTTGTACCAGAATTTGAAACTACACGAGTGTTGACAGTTCGGTTTGGTGCTTGTAAGCTGGCCGCACGCAAGTATAGAAAACAGAATGGGGCAACGTTTCATCTGCTGATGTTAGGATTGTATCGTTACGCTTTTTTTGCTTTGAACTACACACACGCATCAATGCCATCTCACGGAGGGTGGTATGTACACGAGACAACTTTCATTTTGGTCAGTGAGAGCTGCGAGTTGGAGGGTAGACTTGTATTCGGAGTAGACGTATACGTGAAAATATACAGTAGGTAATGCATTACTTCCAAGTTCTGTCTTCACTTCCAGATTAGAAAATTCCAGCCAGGACAATCCTTGATTTTCTGCAACAGATACAGCAACAGCCCTGACTATCGAGCATTAGAAGCTCACTGCAAGCAAATGGAAGCAGCACTCCTGTACAGCACCCGGAAAGACACTATGCCCCTTTTGACCCCTTTGGAATGATTGGATTCATGGTGCATCATTGGTTTCTTTGGTTCGTTTTTGAGGAGTGCATCTATGACCGGTGGTGGCAACGACGTGCCATCCTGGTACAATACTGGGCCATGTAGAAACAACGCCTTCTTTTTCTTAGGGCTGAGTTACGTGCCAGTAAAACTCAGTCAGGCATGCAGACATGAAACGCAGACCCTTGAAATGGCCCAGAGGGACCTATCCCTGGTGCTCTCCAACATGTAGGCACTTCAGCCAGTCCTTAAAATGTATCATCTGTCACCAATATTCCAAGTGGAAGATTTCGCACATATGTCTACAGTGACCAGATGACGGCTCTACAAGACCGAATAGTACACTGACTTCTAGCGGCAGTGAGCCAATTAGGCATTTTGACGAGAAAAGCACTTTGCATGTGGCAGTCAAGGTGATGGAACACACGCACATGCTGGCACACCCCCAATTATGGGACCTTTAAGGAAATAATACTGAACTGAACTCAACTGAATGGACAAGAAGAAAAAAAAAGAGTCCTAAGGGTGCTCCTTTTCTGAGGGGGAGGTGATGAAAATGCCCAAACGTGGGGAGGAGTTTTGGATGGCAGTGTTTTTTTTTTTCAATAAAGCACAGTTGAGGTCCAGCCCCTGTCCGTGTCACACACCTCTTTCCTGTGTCCACGTCTCTGTGTTTTCGCTGGTACCTTTCCCAGTTCCGACGATCCAACAGTTAGCATTATTGCACCTTGTTATTTGTAGACTAGCCATTGTACAGAAGTAATGATTTAAGATGCACAAAACGAGACTGGCAAAGATCACACGTACCAGGCATGCAGTACCTCTTATTGCAAGTGAAGAAACGGAAAACTTGCATCGCAGCACATGTCCTTTTCAAGGGCACGCACTGCATTTGAGTAACACAACTTAGACATTAGGTACAAAATTTATCTTCTGATGATAGTCAGCAACAAAATTCCAAATAAGGAAGGTTGTCCGGCAGGGAGACACGATCTCACCAATGCTATTCACTGCCTGTTTACAGGAGTGTTCAGACGCTTGGATTGGAAACAGTTGGGGGTAAGAGTTAAATGAAGAATACAAAAGTATTCTGCGATTCGCTGATAACATAGCCTTGCAAACTCACTCAGGTCATGAACTACAAAGCATGATCAATGAATTAGACAGGCACAGCAGAATGGTGGGGCTAAAAATTAACATGCAGAAAACCAAAGTAATGTTCAACAGCCTAGCAAAGGAGCAGCAGTTCGCAGTTCGTAGCGAGGTGCTGGAAGTAGTAAAAGAATATGTCAATTTAGGGCAAGTAGTGACAGCTTATCCGGATCATGAGAGGGAAATAACTAGAAGAATAAGAATGGGGTGGAGCACACATGGCAGGTTCTATCAGATCATGAATGGCAGTTTACCAATATCCCTTAAAAGAGAAAAGTACTACAGCTGTATCCTACCGGTACTCACCTATGGGGCAGAAACGTGGAGGCTAACAAAGAGGGTTCAGCTTAAGTTAAGAGGACAACGCAGTGAGCCATGGAAAGGAAAATGATACGTGTAATGTTAAGAGAGCGGAAGCGGGCGGAGTGGGTGAGGGAACAAACGCGGGTTAATGACATCCTAGTTGAAATCAAGAGGAAGAAGTGGGCTTGGGCAGGGCATGTAATGCGAAGTCAAGATAACCGCTGGTCCTTAAGGGTAACGGAGTGGATACCAAGAGAAGGCAAGCCTAGCAGAAAGTTAGTTTGCGGGGATACAGTGGCCGCCGCTGGTGAAGGACAGGGTTAATTGGAGAGACATGGGAGAGGCCATTGCCCTGCAGTGGGAATAGTAAGGCTGATGATGAACATGACCATATTTAATCACGTAATGAATCCAATCACATAATGAACCCACACTACCAGTTTTGTTGTTCACAATTTTTTTTTAAGTGATAGATTTTCTTAGCTCATTCCTCAGTCTCATGCCGTACACAGCCCAGACCTTGGCAGCACATTCAAGATGCTGCACGCCGATAACATAATGGCATGTTTATCTTTTGACGAGTGCTCCTGCAGGGGTGGCTGGCTCGACGAACTTGGCACAGCACTGAAATGCTGTGCACCCTTGACAGAAGCACCAGAGGTGGTGGCTTGCTCAGCACGGCCCGGCTGACCCATTGTATGCTTAGAAAATTGGCAAGCGTTAGAGCATCGAAGAGGAGCGTAGCAGCTTGAACCAGAACACTTCAAAACACACTGTAAACTGAAATGCTATGAATGAAGCAGCATGCCAGGCAACTTGGAAAGCTCAAGACTGGGAGCAAAAACGCCTAACCAATCATTAATTTAACTGCCAACTGCAATGCCACCTTATTTTTCACTCATAACACTGACAGTGGCAACACTGATGCTGGATTTTCTGCACAACGGGAGCCTTAACGCCATCATGTTGAAATCTGAACATGTGAAATTTTTCCCCACTGAATATAATCTTCACTGAAGATGAAGGATATTGGAAAGCTGCTATTCATCAATTGAGAGTGCATGCCAAATGCACTTTGCCTCATTGTCACTCTCCGCCAGCAACTCACACAGGTCCAGAGTGTCAGCCAGGCCAGAGCCAGGAGCCCGTGCCAGCAAAACGGCTGCCAGCACCAGGCAGGCATCCCACACCAGCTGCTCGTCACCACTGGGCACCCGCTGCTCATTCTGGCGGAAAGCAGAAAGAATATCAGTTGCAAAAGCACCACTCACCATTACACATACACACATATGGATTAATAATTCTGTAAATCCCTACATGTTTGAGACACCTCATCCTCTGACTGGCGTACGCCGCCGTGCCAGTTCTGGCACATGCGCAGAGTGTGTAGTGCAGGCAAAATGAATGCGGAGTACTGGCCTCCTTGAACTGGTGCAGTAACCGAACAGACCTTATGATCACTCACACAGTGCCAGTGGCACAAATGGTACTACCAATGATTCCGGTCAATCAGAGGCTGAAGCAGACCTTTGCTTTGCGACTACCCTGCTGCTGCTCCGCTGGCAACAACCGACGAGTGCTGTGGGGCACTATCAAATCAGGTTTGCATCACGCATTTTTCAACTTTGGATGTGCAAAAAAAAAACCGCAGGGGACACTTAGGCTCCACCTTTAAGGTTGGTGGGAAGACAGCGCAAAAAACGACAACCACAGGGGAGGACAAGACAGAAAAGAACGCTTCTATCAACTGATTTATTTGTCATCAAGTCACATTTATATAACCAGACAGTCACATCACATGTCACATTTTGCGGTGCCAGCTATCTTGGACTAACAGATATGAAAGGTGACATCACCTCTTCAGCTGTAAAAGTAGCTATTGTCAGAGACAGATCGCAAAAAGGAAAAGAAAGAACCGCGCATGACATATGACCAGGCAAGGAAGTAAAATCTGTTACAGAGATTGTTTTTGAAAGAATTTTTATAACAACCTCTGTTTCCAAGTTTCTAGGTTATGATAGGGCCACAAGGTCACGTCACCTAAGTGGCCAGCCTGCATTGCTTCTCCAGGGATATTTAACTCACAATGGGGCTGCAGCCAGAGTTTCTGCAGAACACAGCCTTAATAGAACGTACACAAGGTGAATGAAACTGACTTTGTCCATCTTTTAAAGCTCCATGCAGGGTTTCTTCTCCAACAGGACCCAAAAAATTGGCAGTGGTTTAGCTGTGCTATGCCAGGATATACGTAGAGTGAGCGCACAGCGGCGAGCGCGCGTGGCGGGGCGCAGCAGCTGTGCGTAGCGACATCACTCCTTCCTCGCACATGTGCAGGGAGCATGCAAAACGGCGAGACTGTGGCCAATGTAGCTCACGCTACACAACTCGAGCACGCACCAACGAAGCCAACGACTGTCCCCAAGCAAGCTGCCACTGCAGGACCCACCTTGGAACTCCCCCGAAGGCAGCCGAGCAGGGCACGCAGCACTCCTCCGCAGCCGAGGCGTGCATCCAGGGCCAGCAGGCAGGCGGCCAGTGCTTGCAGCAAGCAGGGGCCGTCCAACGGGGGCTCCACTCGGGGCAGCAGCTGCTCCACCACCAGCAGCTGCCACCGCACATCCCCGTCACACAGCTGCACGCACACACACGGCAATCCATTTTGTGGGGGGGTCTCATCGCTGAACCCTTCGACATCTCCAACTACCAATTTAGGGAGGACACGGCAGTCACCAATCTGGTTAAAATTTTCGGTTCCTCATTTATTTATTTTTTTCATAACCCTTCGTCTTGTGACAAAGGTTTGGTTCAGGTTCGGTTCATTTGGGTTTAACGTCCCAATGCAACTCGGGCTATGAGGGACGCCGTAGTGGAGGGCTCCGGAAATTTCGACCACCAGGGGTTTTTTAACGTGCACTGACATCACACAGTACACGGGCCTCTGGAATTTTGCCTCCATCCGTCTTGTGACAAAAAATTGTGGTGAACTATGTAGCGCAAATGTAGACAATTAATTTTTTTTTTTACAATCACACTTCTGATAGTCCAGGCGCATCATGAATTTCACAAGTTTCCGAAAACGGAGCACCATCATCTCATAGAGAGAAGGGATTAGAAGATCAGGACTTCCATTGGTTGCAATGCCGCATTTCTCTGACAGCAAGTGAAAGGATACAACCAACGCAAACGACGGAATAAATTTTAACATTGATTTTCCCTCACTGTTTCTTCAAAACAAACAGCAGTAGAATGATCTTGTATTTTGCGCATGGATCATGAGATGCTAAGGAGTGCAAAAAAGGTCTCTATTTTTCTATGTGCCTGGGCAATAGTTTTCGAAATTTATTTTGTAAGAAACATTTTCATCTAAATATGCATGCTGGAGTTTTATTTCCATGAGTACTGGGCGTCTAAAAGACATAACTAATAGCTTTAATGGACAGAGTAGGGTTCTGAGACCATGATGACATAAAAAGCTTGTGCATTTCTCCTTAAATATTTAGTGCCTGGAGGATGACTTTACGAGGGTGTTAATATTTATCACCCAACAACCGAACCAAGAACTTAACATGAAAGCCAGCTTAGCCCTCGTGCATCAGCTTGCAGCTTGGTCAGTGCAGAACGTGCTTGCGTTCTGGTCCCATATGGTCGGCATGGACCTGGGCTAGGCAGCTATCACTTTTTTTTTCTTGTCCCCCCCCCCCCCCCTCCCTATGGCTTAAAGGGGTTGTGAAATGTTTTCTGAAAATTTTTAACGACGTGTGCATTTGGAATTCTGAGCCTTCATTCTATAGTACACCTTGGTTCGTTTCTTTGTCTGGGTTGATTTAATAGCGAAAAAAAATGAAATTTCGATTCCCCAGCGCACGTCCCCCTCAACTCTACAGATATGTCATCTTAAGAGGGCTCACCAGCTACAAGGCAACTCAGATTTGAACTTTTTCTGTCGATAGATGGCAGTACCTGAGTACCCCAAAAAGGAGGGAAGTTGTATTGCCCCTCCAGGTGTGTAAACTACACCGCGACCCTTGACCGCGATACGAAAGTATTCGTTCTTCCGTGTACTAAAAGTAGACCCAGAACTTTCTGTAGGTATGCGGCCAAGGTTCCGGGGACCGAAGAACAAAAAAGTTAACCCATCTCAAGCCATTGAGCACAGAAGGATGTGGGGCGTCATACAATGGACCATTTCCCAGTAACCCACCAATTTAGCGTTTCCGGTTTGGGTTGAGTCTTTTCTGCGAAAATTCTTTTACAATGGTAGGGTGGGGTTACTGGTTTCGCCCGAGCAGACAGGTGCGGTCAGTTAAAATGGCGGAAGAGAGGCTTGGTGCATCCGCAGGACATTACCCGGAAAAGGTTCCATTGTGATGAACACCTATGTAGTGAATCTCTAAATAAAAGGAAAGAAAGGAGCTCCTAGCACAAGGCCTTATGACTGGTTTTCTTCCCATTTCCGCCTAGCCTTCCTTACATAGCTACAGAAGCATGTCCTCGGTTGTAGTGACAGCCTGTAGCTTACTTTGCCTAGTCACGTACGAGGTTTCCCAGCGCCGAACACCCATATTCCGCTTCTCAGCACCAACAAGGCACCAAGCAAATCAAAATTGGATGAAACTTAAAAGGATGAGAAGTGTGGTTTGCAAAAGCACCGAGAGCGTCCTGTAGCTATGCATGGTGACTGAACGCAAACTTTGGCATTGCATAAGCGAGTGCTTGCTTAGCTCTGTTTACATGAACCAGTAACGCACGGGTTGATTCAGGGGTCGGGCTGAGGGAAGTCAACCCAACTCGACCGATGCGTATTTACATGAACTCGATTTTAGCTAGTCGAGACCGGTTCATAAGCAGTGACACCAAGCGTCGAGCACTGCATTGCGAGCGAGCAGTGGTAGCATCCAAGGTTCAGTGTTGTCGGTAACGCGCGCGTTACAATTAACGGCGTTACCGGTAACGCGTTACTTTTTTCGATAACTTGGTAACGTACTACAGTCGAACCCGGATATATCGAACCCGCATATTTCGAATTATTGGCTATATCGAACACACAGATTACCCCCTTGAAAATACTATGTAAAAGTATAGGACAGTTGCATTGTATATCGAATTCCATTTTCGCCGGACATTGGATATATCGAACGCCGCGCCGCGCCGCGCCCCTGGAAGGTGCGCTTTCCCCAAAGACATTCCTGTCCGGTCCTCAGCCGCCTCAGCGGAGAACATTTCCGCAGTCAGCAGGCGCAGGGCCCCTTTTTTTTTTTGTTCCCCGTTTTTGCGCCCCACCGGCGCGAGCTTTCCCACTCCTCCTCTCCTCCTGTACCGCCGGCGTGTGCTCCGTCAAGGTCATTGGAGATCAGCGAAGAGAGAGCGCCGCATGGAGACGCGCGGCGACCACGCTTCTTGGGGAAAGAGAGAGAGAGAAAACGGTCGCTCGTGGGTCTGGGGAAAAGAGAGCTCATAAAAAAAAAAAAAAAAACGAAGCCCAGAGCACCGATCTTTCTCCCTGCTCTTTCTTTTCCCTCTGTCGTTCCTTCGCAGCCGCGTTGACTGCCGCTCGCATAGGCTTCGCTCTTATCACTCCATCTGCGCCTCGCATGTTTTTTTGTGTGTGTGTGCCTGTGTTTCAACGCGCGACGTGAAGCAGGCCCCAGTAGCCAACTGTTTTGGCAAGGCAGGCCTTGAAGTGGCCGGAGATTAATGTCCGGAAGATTTAGATGACGATGAGTGCTTGGACGACGCGTTTCGCGACTTGTCCAATTTTCTCGGCGCCGTTCCGTCCGAAGTGACTGTTGAGGACTTTTAACACTGACAGCGAAGTTCAAGCGGTAGCTGGCGTTCAAGACGCCGACTCCAGCGACGACGAGGGCAACTGTGTTGTCGAAGAAACGCGTCCGTGCGCAGCCACTGAACTGGCGTCAGCGTTAGCCTGATTCGGCGCTGTTGAGGCGAAATGGAAGGCACTGTGCTCTCGCACCTGGACAGTCTCGAGAAGATCGAGGCCAGTGTTTTGAACTTCGTTTCCCAGGGGAAAAAGCAGCCCAAAATTAGTGATCTTTTTTTCCGCGAAATAAAGCGCTTTCACATTGCGCGCCCATACTATGTGATTCGCGGCTGTTCCAAACGGTAAGCCACAATTTGTTATGATCGGGAGTGCAGTTTTAGCCTATATCTGTATATCGAATTTTCGCTATATCGAACTATTTTCCGATCCCCTTCGAATTCGATATATCCGGGTTCGACGTAGTTACCATTTCGGAACTGTAACGGGTCACATACTTACGTTAACATTTTTCGGTAACGTGAGGTATCACGTTACTAGTTACTTTTTTATTTCAATTGTTCCCCTCCGCCCCTTTTTCAAAAAAAAAACGCCGAAAATGATGTTGCAAATAAACAAAATGTACCGGTGTTCTCGACGACCATTGTTGCGGCTCGCATGCACGGCAAAAAACACCTGCTCTTGACGACACTCTAACTAAAAAAAAAAAGCACGAACACGCAGTCACACACTTGTCTTCACCCCCAAACCACTCACATCCACAACTCTCTAAAGAGTGGACGCATGCCGAGCCACCAATGGACCATTTGTAGAAATCTGTACGTCAGTTTCTGCGTAAGCTTGTTTTCCAGCCAAAAGGTCTCGTTCCCACGCGACACACTCGCATTCCCTCTTCTGAGCAAACTCATGAATGTCACCAGTTTACTTCAAGATGGCCCCAAGAGAGCCGTCGAAAGAGTACAATGGTACAGCACAGAAAAGGGGATTGCAGTCAACCTGCTGTTTCTATCTGCAACTGCAGCTACGTTTCAGGTTATTGAGTCCTAAGCGAGCGAAGCTGACCTTGAACACCTTGACGTAAACACTCGCATTTTTGCGATAATTATGCAGCTTCAAGTAAAAAAAATTGTTTATGTTTATATTTTTTCCAGAACTATGACATGTAAGCATTTCTTTATTGCTACACAATTTCCGCATAATTTCGTAGGCAGAAGCACACCAAAATTACTGTAAATTTGTTGAGTTCAGCTATGTTTTCTTTGTGAAGTTGGAATTAAATGAAGTGTGAGCTTTATAAAATTGTTATCTTGAGTTCTTACAGCGAAGACGCACTCAATAAAATTTATTGCCATGGAGTAACGGCAAAGTAACATGCGATACTTTTTTTCCGGTAACGGTAACGCGTTACCTTTTTTTGTGGGTAACGTAGGGCGGTAACGCGTTCTTTTTTTGTTTAGTGTAACGAGTAACGTATTTAGTTACTTTTTTTCGGTAACGCCTACAACACTGCCAAGATTAAGGCACACCACCGCTGCTTCAGAAGTGCAACAGCACAAGTGAAAAACAAGTTTGCATTTATCCTCTCCCCTCCGTTTTTTCGGCCCGGCAGCGTTTACAAGCACATCGGGGCAGGGTGGAGTTGAGTCAACCGCCGATCTCTTGACTCGACTCGGCGCGTTTACGTGAACAAAGTAACCGGTTTTTGACCGGATAACTCGACTCACGTGTGCTTTGGTGCGAACAATGCCTTACTGTGTGTGCTGCGGGAGGGGTGGGTGGGGGGTGAGGTGCTTTTGGGTGTGGCCTTGCATCCCGCTTCCTTTTCGCACCACAAGCTCCAGAAAAAAAGAAAAGCAGAATCCTTTCGAAATACAGCCCAAGCAAGAAAAAAAGGAAAGAAAGAAATCAAGTTCGTTTGTCCAGGTTCTAAAAAAAAAAAAGTGTGCGCACGAACACAGACAAGCAAGAAGTTGGTGGTAGAGTGTAGTAGCGACAAAATAATTTGTCGCCAGGTGGAGCCACGTCGCACTAGTAAATTTTTAGCGCGAAATTCAAATCACCGTAGAAAATACATACACAACTTTCAGAGCCTGTAAAATACAAACACTAGGTTCGATATGGATAAAAATTGCGGCTTAACAATCAAGAAAGAAAAAGGGAGGAAATGTTGCGGACGAAATTTTGATATTTGGCTTAGTTTTTTCCCAAGATGACATGAAAGTTCGACATATCTAAACGCACCATTTTTTCGGAACTTTGCGTCTAATTGGTAAAAAAATGAAACTTAAACAATAAAATCTGTCTGCAACATTTCCTCTATTCACTAAAGACGAAAACGCTGCCACAAACCTCATGAAAATCGAGCCATGTTTAGACACGGTATAGCTTCTGAAAGTTCCCATGTATTTCCTATGGACACTGCCACAGGTGAACCCTCTTAAGCAGCCAATCACAGGCTTCTGTCGTCAACCCAACATGGCGACTTAGCGAGACCTGTTGAGCCATAGTTGACCGAGGTGACAGCATCATATGGACTTGAATGTGGCGTCAAAATGACGTCACGCCAGGTATTTGAAAAATGACCGATCTTTGCGAGCTGCACCGTCGCCTGCTCAGAACGGAGTCTGCTAGCTGTTAAGCTGACAGATGTGCGAGAACTTGGCCGGCGCACCGCACCAGTCGCCACTTGCAAACTGCTGCCCACTGCAAGGAGGGACACACGGAGTGGCAAGCATCTTTGCGCCGCCAGACTCAAGCCGGCCCACACCCAGCTTAGCCCTTGTGCATCAGCTTGCAGCTTGGTCAGTGCAGAACCTGACCAACTGCTTGCGTTCTGGGCCCACACGGTTGGCACGGAAATGGGCTAGGCAGCTGTCACTTGTTTTGTTTCTTGTCCCCCTGAGGCCTAAGGGTGGCCCCACTCACCGGCATCCAGGGCAGCAGTGCCCTGAGCCATCGAGGCCAGTGCTGTGCCAGGGCCAGCCACAGCCACAGCCGCAGGGACAGGTGCTCAGGGGGCTGGCTGGGCCCAGCCAGGGAGTGCACCAACAACGGCCGCAGCAGCTCCACCAGCGCCTCCTCCTGCCTGCACCGGCCCATTTATATTTATTTACATTTACTTACACAAAAATACCCACAGCACCCCCCCTGGGGCACTGCTGTAGGGGGAAACATCATAAAAGCAACAGATAATAAGGGAGTAATTACTCATTTACATCCATCCGAGCGGAGCCATATGGCTACAGAGGAAAGCTATACAGCTTTCTCAGAAACCTCGCAGTTAAAAGAAAAATTCGTCCTGGTCCGGGGTTCGAACCCGGGGCCACCACTTCACCGGAGCAGTCACTCTACCAACTGAGCTAACCGGGACGGCAAGCTTATGGTAAGGCGAGAGCGGACTGATCAATAACTGATCAATTTCTGAGAAAGCCGTATAGCTTTCCTTTGTAGCCGTATGGCTGGATTCAGGTGGATGTCACTGAGCAATTACTCCCTTATTACAAATCTACTCCACCTTGGGGGATTTCCCTAAGTTATTTGACCAAAAGCAACAGATGAAACACAGTAATTGAGGCAAATGATGCAATATATTGAGAAAACACATGGACTATGGGAGGAAAGGCAAAAAATGAAAAGAATGCCGCAGAAAGAAAAATGCTCACGACAGACGCCGAGAAAATTACATTCAAAAACACAGCACTGTTTTAGCAGCACAAAACTAGGACACAATTCACCAGGATAATACCTATTGCTACACTGATATTATCAGTGATACTAACAGTCATTTCAACTTAATACAATCATATTATAAGGTAGTTTTACAAAGCATTGTAAAAAGATGTGGGAGGGGAAGCAGCAATTTGTGCAGGCAGACTGTTCCAGTCATGTATTGTCCGTGGCAAAAAACTATATTTGAATGTGTTAATTCGGGAATTGTACTCGTGCACTTTTAGTGGGTGGTCGGTGCGGGCAGAAACGTAGCTTGGCTCATGTATGTATTTCTCTTTCGGAATACCACTTTTGTCATTAAGAACATTAGAAAAGAAGGAGAGTTTTTGTCATGAACACAATGCAGTGATTGAGAGAGTTGATGCGCACTCCTCGGAAGGTGTTTCAGAGCCCCCATTAAACATGGTGGATTACCTATTAGATCAAGTGAGGGCTAATTACTGCCAAATTTTTTCTTTCTGACTTCATTTTTATTTATGAACAACAAATTACATTGCAGGCATTTTTTTTTACCTTTAGGATGTCCGGTAGGCCTTTGGAAATATCTGCTTATTCTTCAAAAAACCTTTTTTAATTGTAAAATTACCACAAAGGCCCATAAGAAATCATCTAATTAGGATGTGTTATTTCGCCATATATTTCCTTCCAAGTGAGATATTTGACATCTAAATGCATATGAAATGAGCATTCTGTGATATACCTGCATACTATGTTTCAGCACGATGTGTTGATAAATAGAAAAATAATTTTTAAGACCTTCATGCCCCCTCAAGTGGGTGTGAAAGAAACTAAGTGAAGTTAACGAGGGTGGCTGCAGACAGCAGAACCAACTGCTCATCATGCTCACACACATACATCAGGGATGACGACAGGAACGTGTGGGCTTTGGTTCTTTGTGGTGCGCCATCGTGAAGTGTACACGGAGGCTTCGAGGGATCCTCAAAAGCATTTGAGCAGCAGTTTCACTCTGATGTATTTCATTCAACACCACATCTGAGTGAAAATGGCACGTGCGTTACTCACTAAACAGAGCGCTATGCTACTGATTATCTCGTGTTTGTTGACTAACTACACAACTGACACTGTGGTCATTGCAATTTCTGCATGCACGAATTCCTTCCTGTGAATCGTAAGCAGAAAAAAAGCAGGGTATGTTCTGGAATGCATGCATGATCTTGACAAACGTAAAGGAGATGGCTGGGCATTTTTCTCTCGGAACAGCGTATGCCATTAATACCAATTTAGCTGCATGTTGCGTCTCTCAAATGAAAGGCGCTAAAATCCTGCCTTGTGTCTCGGTGCCCCAGGTACCGCATGTATGATGACCCAAGCTGGGAAAGTTATTCTTTGATGACCCAAATAAGAGTTGACAGTGCATGCATGTGGTACTTCTCCGATGTTGAAGCGAAAGTTTCACTACGCCACGTAAAGTCAAGGTCACCGTGCTTGTGGATTTCACCTTCATTTGACTCTCAGATAAAGCAAAGGAAAGGAATGTGCATAACTGGGCCCCTGGGACAATGGATGCCTTAGTCACACTTTAAGCTACCAAACCAATAGCGGGAGCTGCAGCAGCTTCGAAAGCAAGGGAAAGGGGCATAACTGGCCCTCTGGGACAGTGGTCACCTTAGTCGCTTTAGCTTTTAGGTTTAAGCTAAAACACCTGGCATCATGGAATGACAGTTTTAAGCCAAGCTTTCTTCGGCGTCAACAGCGTAGTTAACAGAGCACCCCCATTCTCGGGCTGCTCACTTGATCTAAGCATATATTAGAATGGCCTAATTATTCGCGGTTGTGCTCACCTCTAGCCACGACTTTCCCTGCCTTCATCATTGCATCGGCGAGGAAGCGAGACTGAGCCTCCGTTGGCAACCACAGTGGCGGTAGTGACATATGCGTTGCATGCATTGGCAGTGACAGCGTTGAGGCAGAAACACGGCACTGAAGCCATAGGCCGTCAGCGCTCATTGTGTTCATTGGAGTTGTATTTATACTCCGATGATTTTAAGAAAAGGAAGTGCGCATAACTGGCTCCCTGGGTCAGTGGACACCTGAATCAGGCTTTGAGGTGCGTGGGGTGGTTAGAGAGAAGTGGGCTGCATGCATCAGCGCTGACAACGTTGTGGCAGAACAGACATGCAGCACTGCTGCAGTAGGCCACAGTGTTGATTGCAATAGGCTGCAGCATTCACTGGGTGAGCAAACTCTCGCCACAAACCATTAGCTGCCACCTGCCAGGGTGGCAGGGTGGGTGCGCTGCCTATCCAGTGTCCGGAACACACTCAACGCATGTCACAGCTTTCGCTCTCTAACCAGATTCAACAAGTAGTTAAACCACAGCTAATTTTTTTTAGCACACCTCAAAGCATATCCGCCTTTCCGCTGTGCAAGAAGCATCGAAGACCACATGCTCGCATCGCTCTTCCCATGCTGATTGCGTGCATGCATGCACGTGTTTGCATGAGTGCGTATTAAAAATAAAGAAGCACTTTGAGATGTCATAACGCCTGCTGCCTGCAAAAAGTAGCTGATCCAACAGATGAAGTGAGAATGAAACTCCTTCACCGGCCGCCTAGCAATCCCAACAGACCATGAACGTGGAAAGCTTGCAATTGTTACTCCCTACGTACAATAGCCACATGAAGCTTCAGTGCACAGAATGCGTGGCAAAAGATTCAGCACTTGTTTTGCGTCTAACGTTTCTCTCCCTCGTCTGTATTGCACTGTTTTAGTTACGACACTCTTCACATTCTTGACTATGCTCGCTGTGCTGCACTTTTCATATTTACACGGGCTAGAAGACGACCAAGTCGGCATAAACGCAGCATGGAGCGCTCGCGCTAGGCCCGCCGCCATTAAAAATCATGCAATCGCCATCTATTACGGAGTCCTGTTTTCATCACCTTGCCATCACGTAACAATTGGTGTTAATCGTTCACTGACAGCAAAATTGCGTTCCTCGAGGGAGCTCATAAATAAGTCACATATCCCCGTTGTACAAATCCATAAGTGGTGGTGCCACGTGTACTTTGCTTTTACGCTATTTTTTGGCTTCCAAAAGCTTTGTTTTCCACAAAAATGGCTTATTTGCTATTGCATGACATTAACCTATAAGTCTGTAGTAGAATACAACTTAAGCAAACAGCAGTTGCTAACACTGGGCCTCAGTCCGCAGTGCCCTGTATTAGTTCGCTGCCCAACCACAACAGTAAACAAAATCAATTTTTTAATGTGTGATTTTATCAAACAATCTACGTATCAAAATTCCAGAGCTCATAACTTTTTCTTGTGATAAGCTCCTTGTTTAGGTAACAGGAAACATATAAGTAGCGGACTACTCTTTCGTCGTGCAGGAATTCTACGCGCGGAGGCTGAATGTGGGCGGAGCTTCACTGCAGACTTGAGTTGCATCAGACTATAGCCTGACCCAGAGACAGTGAGGACATAAAAAAGGTGACCTGCACTGATAAGGTACTGCATTCTAATTGCAAAAAAGACAATTCTCACTAAAAACGGACTTTCATTAGGTAGGAAAGACCAACCAACAAACAAGACCAACAAAACGCCAGTCTTGATATAACCAGCTGATTTCATAAGTAAAATACGTGCATTGACACCATTTTTCGGCACAGATCCCAGGGGCTACATAACACTGCCTATTCCCCGCTGTTTTGGGTACTCTTTCATTGTTTTTTTGTTTTTCATTAATGCTACCTACCTGATCACCATTTTGTGGCCGTTTGCACCATCTTTTTATCGCTTATAACTTTCTTTTGTTCCCTCTTGTGTTTTTTTGCCATCTTGTCACACGACCACGCTGATTGCCAGTTATCGCTGCACCAGATCTGTTACCCACCCTCTCATGTTCTCTATTTAAGCGTCTTTCGACCAGAATAAAATTTCAGTTGTGAGTCAGCGCTCGTGTGTGTGTCATGTCTTCGTGTGTCTGTGTTTCTTTGAGCTGTTTCTTCCTTTTAATAACACTGCCATTCACTTCAAAATGGTGGCAACCAGTCCTCTCTCGTAAGGAAATCACAAGTTCGAATCGACCGGCGAGACGATTTCTTCAATCCATTTTTTTCGAGACAAACGCCTTCTACTGAGAATAATAATGGGACGGAGTTGTCCTCGGTGCTCTTAAGTGCGAACAATAATGAGTACCAACACAACATTTCTTGGCAAGTTCAGCAAGGTAAGTGACACTCCTTCTCTCTGCTACCACTAAATTCCGCACTGCACGTGTACAACAAATGCAACAGTGGCTAATTGAGAGCGGAACCAGAGCTGCGGGGGGGAGGGGGGGGGGTGCACTGGGAACACTGGCCCTGGCCAGGCCACAGTGTAAACGGTGCAGCCTACCCTGAGCAGGTGCACAAGGCCTCCTGGGCGGCCTCCAGCACTGCATCCCAGCAGTCCGGCCGCTCACGCAGCACCAGCACCAACGGGTGGCTCCTGCACAACAGAGGAGGCTCACCTTTCCACAAGCCGGCTTCGCATCGGCCACTGTGGGCTCTCTGTCCACTTATGTACTACATCGTCAGTTCCCCCTGCTCCAGCCCAGATGATGCAGGCATCGCACCTTTTATAGCTGCAGCTGGAATAAAGTGTGCCATGACAGTGCCACAACTGAAAACTCCTACACTCAAGTGCTGGCCATGCATGCAGGGCTGTGCATGCAGGGTTTAATGTGCTGTGCATAAAATTCTGTCAAGCAATAACCTGTTTCCTTCCACCATCTTTATACCCCCAAAAAGGCACACACGAAGTGAGGATCATTATAATTTTAACTTACCCGCCGTTTACAACACATACAGCAGGCGATTATTAACATATACTGGTACAAAAATGTGGAATGCTCTTCCAGTAATGGTTAAAAGAAGCCCAAGTTTCTCTCACTTGGTAAAGGACGTTATCTACAAAAATAACTTTCAATCTCTAGCAGAAATGTAGTCTACTTAAAAGTGTATTACTTGGTTTGTATAGAATGATCTAATACTCTTGATTCTGTATTTATGTATTATTCAGTGTTTGTAATGAACGTCCTCTGTTGTCTTTTCCTTCATGTCATTGGTTGCAAATGCTGGCTTCAGTTGACTGTAGTTTTGTGTAACATCTCCTGTGCATATAAAATGTACACTTCTTTTTTTTCTTTCCTATGTTGACGCCTGGGTGCGCTATTTTGTGCACTTACTGCATGGGCCCGAAGTAGCAGTTTGCTAAGGGCCCAGATGCTTTTATCACCCTGTTCTGTATAACCCTCATCCAAAGTGTATAAACTGAAACTGAATGTCCCCAAGCGACACATGAGCTATGAGAGACATCATTTAGACGAGTACTGCGGGTTAATTTAGACTGCCTGGTGGTTCTTTAACGTGCACCTACATCCCACAGCATACAGGCGTCTTTTGCTTTTCAACTCCACCAAAAAAAAATTCAAGGGGACACTTAGGCTCCACCTTAAGGGTATGATGCAATAGCGTTAATGGGTTAATGCCCGTGTATGCGGAATAGGTCAATAATACTTTGCATTCATAGATTGCGGGGAGTCCTCACACCACTCCTGGCGTAGTGGTGTGCAGTTCCCCAGCAACCTCTTACGACCAGTCATTCACTGAACTGCCACTTGCCACAATGGGCAGGTTGTGATGACACTCCAAGTCTCATGTCCTAGGTAGTCCACCTGCCACCTAGGAGAGACATCTGGGTTGCTTCTGTGGGGACTTTTCATGGATTTTTCACTTATGGTCAACGACGCCGACGACAACGCCGGCTTTTTGCAACACAGGCTCCTTAACCCTTTAAGGCGCTTTGTACACAATTGCGTAAAGCTTACAGCTTTTTCTGAGAAACTGGAGCACTTAACAGAGATTTCATTATTTCAGTCAAATTGAGCACCCTTCTATGTTGCAAATAAGTTGCTTTTTTGTACCAGGTAGCGAATGCAGTAAATAATACTTCACATAAGAGTGCGCTAAGTAGCACTTTGTCCGCCGTTTTTGTGCAGACAGATTTTGCCGCAAGTGAAAACATCGATGGTTTTTGCTCAATTTCGAGTGTAATGTGAATCTTCGAAACACAAAGCGATTGCACGATCTTTAGGGTGTTTACCTGACACACAAGAACATTTGGATGTTGTTATTTCTAACAAATCTGACACTTTGTACGGAATTCTCTATATCGTTGTAAAAACTTACCTGCTGGTCTTTCACGTTTGAAAACTAACAAATTCCCTTCTTTGAGACCTGAATATACTACTTAGGTGAAAAAATAATTGATTTCAGTTAAAACGAAAAATGGTGCCTGAAAGGGTTAATGCTGTCATGTTAGTACAGCTGTCACAGCATGAATTTGATCCGGGGACTTTGGGATGAAAAGACGAACTCTAAAGCCACCAAGCCACCGTGCCAGGTTGGTGTGCCAATAAGGTGCGATCAGGGAGGGTCAAGAACACATATCATCACCATCATCATCAGCCTGACTACACCCACTGCAGGGCAAAGGCTTCTCCCATGTCTCCCCAATTAACCCTGTCCTTCGCCAGTTGCCGTATCCCCGCAAACTTCTTAATCTCATCCGCCCACCTGACTTTCTGCCGCCCGCTGCTACGCTTGCCTTCTCTTGGAATCCACTCAGTTACCCCGAAGAAGCAGACGGACAGCATCAGCATTTTTTGCTCTTCTACACCCTTCTTCATTCCTGGCCCCCAAAAGGGGAAGTAAGGAGCAGCTACCTTATCTCTGCTGAGAGGCACCTGCAGCCCATGGGCAATGAGAAAGTTCTTCGGGTGCATCGTGTGCTACTGGGCGCCACTCCACATTATCCGAGACAGTCGTTCCCAGCAGAGCATACCACATGCTTTCCATCTGCCTGCGACACCACCTATGGCCACAGAAAGCCAGATGCCAAGTGCACCACAGGGTACTGTACGTGAACCAATTAGAGGCCACACAGTTGGACTGCTTCTCCAATACCAAGAATTCATCCCAGAAGAAAAATTTCTTTTGCTTATACACACTTCTCAGCCTCAATTTAAATTTCCAGTCTCTCATTTAGGCAGAAATCAAGGAACCTTTTCACTCTCCCACAATATCATCCTGCACTCTGGTTGGTCCCAGGGCCTTATCCCATGCACCCAAGGGTCTAAGCCCTCTAGATCTCTAGCAGGAGAGCAAACACAGTGCAAGAGGCTTCCACTACATGCCACCACACATTGCCTGGTCACGCACCGTCAATGGTGCCACCTTTCTCCAGAGGCATATACTCCCTGAAAAGTGGGCAATGTGCACCACCACAGAGAAGGTAGGAAATGCTTGCCAACTGCCATTGGCCAATCATAAGCAGGCATGCACTGGTATGTACGAACCGATGCAAAGCCACCACAACTGCTGGAAAGCAGAAGACAGTGCGGCCAAATATGTGGGGTTCAGTCAGTGTTCCCTTTGTGAGAGATGCAGCCAGCTTCTCCTAATTTGGAACCAGTACTACACGTAAAAGCAGACTGAGTTTGCCTACTAACCTGAGCAACCCTACCCTGGTTGCCCTCGTCCTATGGTTCAGAAACGTGGAGGCTAACAAAGAGGGTTCAGCCTAAGTTAAGGGCAACGCAGCGAGCTATGGAAAGGAAAATGATAGGTGTAACATTAGAAAACAGGAAGAGGGCGGAGTGGGTGAGGGAACAAACGCGGGTTAATGACATCCTAGTTGAAATCAAGAGGAAGAAATGGGCCTGGGCAGGGCATGTAATGCGAAGGCAAGATAGTCCTTAAGGGTAACGGAGTGGATTCCAAGAGAAGGCAAGTGTAGCAGGGGGCGGCAGAAAGTTAAGTGGGCGGATGAGATAAAGAAGTTTGCGGGTGGCAGCAACTGGCGAAGGACAGGGTTAATTGGAGAGACATGGGAGAGGCCTCTTGCCCTGCAGTGGGCGTAATCAGGCTGATGATGATGATGATGATGATGCACTTAGTTTGATGCTGTGTTCTTTTTTTTTTCTCTCTTCATCATGGCTGACTATAGGTGTGGCAGGTGGCATGCTTGAAGTGCATCAAGATCGAACTGACCATGCCTGCTGGCGCAGAGGGGCTGCATTTAGTGAAACGGACAACAGCTGTAACCGACCCATTGGCGGTTATATTATGTTTTCATGTTTCTTATGAGCCGCCGAGGTGGCTCAGTGTTTATGGTGCTCGGCTGCTGAGCCAAGAGACACGGGTTCGATCCTGGTTAAGGCAGTCGCATTTAGATGAAGGCGAAATGCTAGAGACACGTGTAATATGTGATACCAAGGAATGTTGAACAACCCCAGATGGCCAAAACCATCCGCAGCCCGCCACTATGGCGTCCCTTATTACCTATGTCGCTCTGGGCGTTAAACTGCTAAACCATAAACCATATGCTTTTCCACAAACGCTAGTATCTTACATTTTGTGTACAGAATAACTTTATTCTCCATAGAAAAAAGTGGCGAGTCATTACACTTTCAAGCAAATCAGAGTGAAGGAAAACAGATGCATTAAAGTATTTATTTATTTATTTATTAGTTACCTGTACCGCCCTGCAGGGCATTACAGAAGGGGGGGGGTACAGACTTCATTAGAGGTATAAAATAATTATTGCAGTGCATGGAAAAATGCATCATTAGATGATACATACAATGCTCGATGGCAAACTGTTCCAGTCTCGAACAGTTCTAACAAAAAAAGAATAACGCAAGACGTCAAACTTTCAAGAAAATTCCCTGACCTTCAAGCAGTGGTCCAGTCGCTTTGAGAAATAATGAGGTGCCTGGGTATAATGTTCGCGGTTTGTGGCAGTTTTCGAATAATAAATCTCAAGGAAAAATTTCAGTCTGATGTACCTTCTACGGTCCTTCAACTCCTCCCATTTAAGTTTTCGTTTGCTTTCGGTCATACCAACCTGGCGATTATAATTACCAAGAACAAATCTAACAGCCCTATTCTGAATTTTCTCTAATTTGCCTACACACTCAGATAAGTGTGGGTCCCAGCAAACACATCCATATTCAAGTATTGAGCGTACATGACTGAAATACAGCTGTGTTTTTAAGCTACTTGGTAAATGGCTAAAATTCCGCCGTAGGAAACCCAAACGTGATACTGCTTTATCTGCAATATACAATTAATGTGCTTATTCCATTGTAAGTCCGATGAAAAAAAGACGCCTAGATATTTAAATGACTTGCTTATGTTTAGAGTAAAATCATGAATTCTATACCTATACGGATGATTAGCACATTTTCTTGTGAAGGTGACGTGAACAGTTTTGTTTATATTTAAGGACATGTCCCAACGCACACACCAGTCTGCTATGGTATCTAAATCAGTTTGCAGGGCTTGCGAATCAGAAGTGGAATTTACTACTCAGTAAACAACACTATCATCGGCAAACATCCTGAATGAAGACTGTATGCCAATTGAAATATCATTAACATACAACAAAAACAAAAGTGGTCCCAATACTGCAAGCAATGTTGAAGTAATAAAAATTGGTGAGTAATTTGCCATCTGTGGGTGCAAGTTGTTTTCCATCGACACGCCTGTCTGCCTGCCTGCCAGGTGAAATGCCCCCCACACCCACTGTAAGGGGTCCCACCTGAGGGCAAAGGGGCAGTGGTAGGGGCCCGCCTGGAGCTCCCCCTGCATGTGCAGCGTCAGCAGGCGACCCACGGCTGCCACTGCTCCGCTCGGGTGCCTGCACCGACGTGAAAAAACACAAGCAAGAAAGAAAGGCCCAGGTTATGCACCATCTTGACAGTCTGCTTGCCCTCCCCTCAAGCTCCATCATCATCATCACCATCAGCCTGACTACACCCACTGCAGGGCAAAGGCCTCTCCCATGTCTCTCCCCAGTTAACCCTGTCCTTCGCCAGTTGCGGCCACCGTATTCCCGCAAATTTCTTAATCTCATCCATCCCCCTAACTTTCTGCCGTCCCCTGCTACGTTTGCCTTCTCTTGGAATCCACTCCGTTACCCTTAAGGACCAGCGGTTATCTTGCCTTCGCATCACATGCCCTGCCCAAACCCACTTCTTCCTCTTGATTTCGACTAGGATGTCATTAACCCACATTTGTTCTCTCACCCACTTAGCCCGCTTCCGATCTCTTAATGTTACACCTATCATTTATTAGCAAGACATAAATCAATGTACAACTACAGCCCAGGTCAGGAAGTAAACCTTTGTCAGCTAGGTCAAAGCCATAAAGAGTTTTGAGACAAGGGAGTTTTGAGACAAGTGAAGGAGTGACATTGCCAGCGTACTGATTGTAGACTAAGAGACTTCTATATCTTTCACTGGCCATACTTTGCAATGCAAACTCCATCTGCAAAACAAGCACTTAATTATAACCAAAGCAGTCCAGCGTAGAGTCACCAAAGTGTAAGAAATGTGGCTGACAAGCAAAAGCATCCATGACATGTGATGCAGATTTACTGCATCAACCACATATGTGGGCCAGCAGTGCACTGACACGCCATGCACGAACCTCTGTGCAACTTCCCAGCGTTATCGCGTGTGCAGTGAAGTAAAACTAGGATGGTTAAATGTTTAGGGGAATCCCCCAAAGTGGTGTAGAACCAACACTGTTCCCACTTCGAGTTATTGATCAATTCGCTCTCACCCTACCATAAGCTTGCCGCCCCGGTTAGCTCAATTGGTAGAGCGACTGCTCCGGTGAAGCGGTGGTCTCGGGTTCGAACCCCAGACCAGGACGAATTTTTAACTGCGAAGTTTCTGAGAGAGCTGTATAGCTTTCCTCTGTAGCCGTGTGGCTGCGCGTAGGTGGATGTCAATGAGTAATTTCTCCCTTATTAAAAACTAGGACGTAGCCTACCGCCAGTGCATCAGTCACACAAAGAGAGAACAAGCGATGAAGAATGCCACTTGTGTCCATTTCTTTAGCTTCATCACCCTGTTATGCTTTTTATCACTTCTATGGTCCTTTACATCATATGACGTTGACTGCATCTGTTTACCTTTGCCACTTCTTTCCTATATATCGTACGAGTTTTGCTCAATAAAATTCAGTTGTCAGTTAAGCGCTCTTTCCTGTCCCTTCTTCGTTTTGCCTTTGGGCTTCTTCTTTCGCGCTGTTTCACTTATATCAGCAGGGGACTCCCAAGATTCCCAGTGTTATTGTGTAAGCAGTGAAGTAAAAACCTTGGACGTATCCTACTGCCAGTGCATCAGCCACACAAAGAGAGAACAAGTGATGAAGAATGCCACTTCTTGTGGCCATTTCTTTAGCTTCAGCAGGGGACTCCCAATCAGGGAGCGCAGCAATCCCTCTCCTCTAACTCAGCCTGCAGCACTGACCGGGTGGCGGCCGTGCAGGCTCCCAGCAGCTGCCCCAGGGCGTAGCGCCACTCCAGCTGACCCCCCACCACCAGGGAGACCAGGGCCTCACAGCACTCGGCCTGCTCCCCACTCTGCTCCACCAACAGCTCCACCTCCCGGGGGAGGACGCCGCCCTGCACCAACCAGGGCACAACACACGAGGCACAATTAGGCTGTCGTCATGCAGAGAACACTGGGATTCTCTGACTGGTCGAGGGGGCTCGTGACGTCATCAGCACTGTAAAACTTGAAAATCTGACGACTACAATGATGGAGTGGTCGATGGGCACTTGAAAAGCTCATTTCATTGCCACTCTTTTTCCTTTTTTTCCCCTCTGTTCCCCTCCCCAAGTGTAGGGTAGCCTACTGGGCATTGCCTGGTTAACCTCCCTGCCTTTTCATCTATTTCTCTCTCTCTCTCTCCATTAATCATTATATAGGATTATACTAACCCTAACCAGTAACCCACCTTAATACAGCCAATAATCCACATTTATCCACGTACTAATCCCCACTAAACTGCCTTAATTCATTTTCTGGGATTAGCTTACTTCCAAAATTCACAAGCTCCTCTAAGATTTTGGGGTATGGGCCAACTTACAAATACTACCGCATTTTATTTTGAAATCTGGCTAGAGCGGCCCCCCAACTCAAGTTTTTTTTCCAGTGGCCTGGATTGAGTTTTGAAATTGCAGTGTTAACAGCCTCTCCTTCTTTCCACCATGTTTTCTGTTCAAAACCATTTGCGTGTCAAATGAAACGCTTAGTAGAACCAATGCTTGTGTACTGCTTTGTCTCCTACGTACCCGTGTGTTTATTCTGGTACAAATGTTAACAGTGACTACCACCTATTTAAACCACCACACTGATGCCAGAATGAAGTTAAATAAACATGTTTTATCTAGCTTCACTTTAATCAGGCTTCCATTTCAAGTTTTACATCGCACAAGCCATCAGAAGCTTTCTCAGGAAGAAAGAAAGATTACACGCATTGGCAAAAAGTTTTCTTCACGTGAAAAACTGAACTCTGCAGCTCAAATCTTGAGAATGTAGGATACCTTATTTTACAAGTACTACAAGAAGCGCACCACAGCATGACTCATAGCTGGCCCTGTCTATGAAGGTGTAGGCATAGATTGACAATTTTTGCTCTTATTGCCCCAAAATCCTTGGAATTGAGAGTTTCACAGAAACCTGTTTGGTTTGGTTTATCAGGGTTTAACGTCCCAAAGCGACTCAGGCTATGGGGAACGCCGTAGTGGAGCACGCTGCAAATAATTTCGACCACCTGGGGTTCTTTAACGTGCACTGACATCGCACAGTACACGGGCCTCTAGAATTTCGCCTCCAAAGAAATTCGACCGCCGCGGCCAGGATCGAACCTGTGTCTTTCAGGTCAGCAGCCGAGCGCCATAGCCACTGAGTCACTGGGTCAAGGATAATCATTAGTCGTTTTATCTACATTTTATTTAGACTTTGTTCACTTAGACCTGTGTGTGGTGCTGCTACCTGGTAAAATGCCAAAAGGTGCCACAAAAGGCAGCGAGTCGCCCAACACTCGTGGTGAGCACCACTTTTGCCTACAACAGTGTACTTTCTGCTTCTGCACCTAGCTCCCCTGCCCCATGCTGCGATGCTTCCCTTCTCAACACTGACTGTCAGCATCTCTTCGTTGTCCGATTCCAGAGGGCAGGCCAGCCCTGCACGTGCAAAGCTCACCTTAGCAGCCTCTGCCGACAATGGGGGGTCTCCTGGTTTCAGCTGGCGGCCAATCTGCTGGAGCAGCTTGTGTGCCGCCTGCATTCGCCAAGCCATGCCAACTGAAACACACCCTGGCACACGCCCCCTCCCAGCGACTACTACACCCATGCAAAACACTGCGGAAGTTGCGAAACGAACTCAAGTGGTAACTACTGCACAGCACAGAGAACTGCCCAGTGTCAGTGACCCTTCAACAAGCATACTTGCTGTTCAAGGGGGGACGCAGCTTTAAAGGTGCACTGAAGGGGAATCTGAACTCATCTTTTTGCCACGGGAACTCAATCTACATGCTCCGAGCATTCTTAGAAACTTCGATTTATTGCCCTGTGCGGCTGATTTCCTTAATTAAATTGGATTGACGTCTGGCTCCCGCTTTTTTTTTTAATTCCCCGCATACTGTGGGAGGAGTCAACCAACTCGTGGAGTGCCTTTCAGGCAGTCGTGTGGCGGCTTTGCTTTCGCTTTTATTTTGTTTCTTTTAGGTTTCCGTGAATAAATAGGTCTAGTCAGAGACTACATAGCTGCAAATTAGGCCCACGGAAATAAAGATACACGTGGACTCTTTGCTTTCGCCGATCACTGCGTATCACTCCGCTGATGGCAGAGCGGCAAGCCGCCACGGGACTGGGTGAAAGGCTGGTCGACTCCTCCCGCCGTTTGCGGGGAATTGAAACAAAAAAAGATGGGAGCCCGACTTTAAGCCGATTGAAATTAGAGAAATTGGCCGCACAGGGTAATAATTCGAAGTTTCTAAGAACGCTGGGAACGTGTAGATAGAGTTCCAGCGGTAAAAATACGACTTCAGATTACTCTTCAGTGCACCTTTAGGCAAAAAATTTTTTTCTTTCTTGATGTACTTACAAAGTCTTCAAACACACTGAAATAATTTTATGACTACTCTCACAAAAGCTCACTGCTTCATCTCCAGCAAATTGTTTTCTAATGTACATATTTTCCCCTACATCTCCAGGCAAGGCTGGAGAATTAAGAAAATGTGGCAGAACTCTGATTTAACATTCATTGTGTTTCTACTGGCATGCTACAAGTCAAGACATTTTTGGAATTTTTTTGGGGGGGAAGCACCAATTTTGGTTTTGAATTTTTTTGCAATACAGTGTCCCATAACATATCTAGAGTGAAAAGAAAATTTTGTACAAGAAATTTAAAATTCACAACTTGAAAGACAAAAATGTCTTGACCTGCACAACGGTTCTAGGAGTGCAACACAACAAAATGAGGTAGAGATAGCTAAAACAGTCGCAAGGAAATCTGCTTAGCTGAGTACCTAGGCAGATTGTAACGTGACAAAAATGGCCATTATTGAACCATTTGCCCGCAATGCACACCTCTGCAGTTCACAAAACAATTTTTTTAGACTACTACCCTGTCAATTTCAGCCATGAAACTTTCCAGACAGCACAAGAAACTAAGGATGCAAGCAGATATAATCATTAAAAAAAAAAAAACTTTTTTTTATTTCAAAGCCACGTCACCTCTTCGGAAACCACAGGGTTAATTGGAGAGACATGGGAGATGGCTTTGCCCTGCAGTAGGAGTAGTCAGGTTGATGATGATACAAAAAAAGCTGTATTTGAACACCTTCGTTTCACGTCTTCGTGGATGTACACTCAAAAACGCAATGATGATGATGGACAGTGTGCAGAGGAAGACTGTGATGAAAATGCCCCTGACTAGCTGATCCTGGTCCAAGTTCCCAGTGTGCTCTACAGAACACATGCACACAGATGACACCCAGGTAATGCAGCAACCCGAGCAGTGCACATGAACAACACTGCCAACATGCTGACCAAACACCGGCACAGAACAAGTTGCACTCGTCTCCTGAACTTCCCACATGAAAGAGGCGTTGCAAAAAAATAACAATAATAATAAAGCACCAAGCCAGGACACACTTTAGTTCCATCATTTAACACATGGTCTTAATCGAGACACATTCGTTGGTTAAGCCATGATTAAATATTAAACCTACATGGTTCAAGCTTTCACAGAATGGCTTGAGACAGCATGTGTGTCTTTTTTTCCACCATCACCACAATCATGCGCTTACATTATGCAGCAAAGTTTTTTCAGACAATTTGACAGGCTGGCCTCGTCTGCGAGCATTAGAAATGCATTGTCTGATTTTATGGGGCTTAATGTCCCAAAGAGGCTCAGCTCATGCTATGAGGGACACCGTAGTGAAGGGCTCCAGAAATTTCGACCACCTGGGGAACTGCCATCGCACAGTACATGGGCCTCTAGCATTTCGCCTCCACCTAAATGTGACCGCCACAGCCAGCATCGAACCCACATCTTTGGGGTCCCACTGAGCCACCACAGCGGCTCATTAGCAATGCACATCAACATCTGCATTCCTCCTTTCATCAGTGCTACACTCAAGACCAGGCAATGCAACCTGCACACTCATGAGATCGCTTCAGTTTTCAACATAAAAGGCCCGCACACAGGGGGTAAGACTCCCATTTATTTTCTTGACTAAGGATGACTTAGATCTCCAACCAATGCTTCATTGTATCATAACGTCTTAGCTTTTCACCTCGTTAGCTTGGTTTTGTTGCCATATTGCTAGCATGTTATGCACGCTCGTGTCTTTGCAAATTTTCGATGTCTAACTTCCCTGGCAAGAATAGAACCGACAGAAAAGTTTTCCATACCGGTACTGCAAATTATTTAGCAACCAGCCTGTTATCAAAACGCTTCGAGGAAATGGCCAATGTGGGTCTTTCACCCACATATACTAGGCATACTACTCTCTGAAGACTTGATGCAAGACGCTTGGCCAGAGAGTTGCAAATCTCTCGAGAAAATGCGAGCGTTTTCATGTTTCATGAGCTACACGGGCCATGACTCATGATTCTGATGCCATCAAATGTGAGTGCACATATTTTCCTCTCCCTTCTCACCACACAGTCACTCATCACGACTCTATTTTTTCTCCTCTTCCCATTCCCCAGCGCAAAGCAGCAGGGCAGATATTCACCCTTCCAGCCAACCTCTTGGCGCTTCCAATCAATAAATTTATCTATCGATTTGGTGACGACCAGCACATCAAGAGTAACATATCGTGGCTAAATTTGGATGAGCCAGGCCTGTGCTGCCAACAGTGTAAGTGAAGCCCAAAATACAGCTCCAAATGCACTACGGCATAAGGCTCAGTGCAGACTGACCCCCCTACACAGGAGAAGACGCTGCGTAGCACTCCACACACCTAACTAAAGTGCATGGAAAGTGCACTACATAATGCACTGCCATCACCTGTGAGTGGCCTGGGTCTCAAAACAACACTCTGCCATGCATGTGCGTGACTTTTCGTACCTGGAAAAGCTAGACCAAGACAATGGTGAATATCATTGTTGTGTACCAAAGCATGACGCTTGCGCAATCTTGCCAAGTGCATGCCATAAGCACTGCACTCGTATCCAATAGTAATTCTTGCACCTGCACTTGACTCACATTGACAAAGCTATTTTGAAAGCACTGAACAAATGAATGGACGCTACAAGTAAACCAGTAATATACGTTGTGGGGCTAGTTGGTTCATACTCAGATTTCTTTTATGCGCACAGAAAGACGACACAATAAGACAAGGATGTGCGCCGGCAGGTTCGCACCTGCCGGCGCACATCAGTGAGTGTGGAAAAGATAATGACAAAAAACTGAAAGCACAAAAACTGTGTGATGCAACGCTCCAAGGCACCAACATCTTGTGCAGGAGCACTGACACGCTTGCGCGAGAATTGGCTGAGGCCTACCATATAAGGAAAAGCGGTAGTTCATGTGTCAGTGCACCATCTGTGACAATATATGATAAAGATTTTGCCTTTTTTTGCATAAGAGGTGAGTCACCTGTGCCCTTCCTATGTGCTTTTCCCGGGTTTTGGCTTGCACGTGGCACTGATGACTATCCATTCTTTTTGGTATAAATGTCATGTACTTTTTCCGGAATAAAACAGTTGAAAGTTTGCACTCCGTCCTGTCTACCTTGTCTTATTGTGTCGTCTTTCTGTGTGCATAAAAGAAATCTGGCTACAAGTAAAGAAGTGAAGATTTCAGATTAATTAGTTCGCTTTCAAGAAAGTCTAACATAGACTACACCTAACTAAACGTTTGGTAAACTGTGCTAGTTACTTGTCCAATTCAACATAATTGCAAACAAACAGCACGCACAATCAGGAGAGATGGCACAAGGGCTCTGTTGATTGTGCTTTTGCTACTGACATGCCTGTGCTATAACCTCCTTTCGAAACTGTTCAACTAAGGTTTATTGCTGGCACGAATCTGAAGTATGAAGCCAACCATGACTTCACAACATTCCTACAAAACGTAGTTCCCTAATTTGTTGAAACAAACCGTCAGTTCAGAACAGCTGGAAGGGTAACTTGTAAATGAGTAAAATGAGCCGTAAATTTATGGTTCCTAGTTTGCAGAAAATTTCCAGCTGTGTACCAGGCACCTCTAAACCTACACGCTTGCAAAAGCATGGTCAGCTGGCGAGAGAAGGGTTTTTTGCAAAGACAATAGCCTGCTTTTGCAACCAAACCAAAAGAACCTAGGCATGGAAACAAGGAAGTGAGCCTGTTGGTACTCATCGTATAAAACGTCAGCTAGAAAATGAGACGGAACACCGAGAAGCAACAGACTGGATGACAGTGTCGCCCAGCGCGTTGCATCGCCCTTTTCCGCAAGATTTTCAATCTGACGATTCATACGATTGTCAGTAACGAGTTAAATGACATTCGGCGCAAAATAAGAAATCGTTTGCAGCCTCAATTTCCGGCAATCCATGGGCCACATGTTAAAAAGGTTCCACACTCCGCTACGAGGAAGACGTCAGCTGATCCAGCCGTTCTCGCAGGCTGGCACAAACTTCGTCACGTAGGCTAAAATAATTTTGTGCGGAAGAGCTCCTGTGGTCGGTACTTATGTTGCACAACAGTCTGACAAACGTGCCCTGAAATAGTAACAGCGAGCGGCTCTCCAGAATTATTTGCCTTCACAAAACCGGACAGCAAGGAGGGTGAAATTTAGTGCACGTCCCAAACTGCCGGCAATTCTCGTTTGCGGAGGCAAATAAATGTTCTGTGTGTCGCTGTAGCTGCGCACGAAACCCAGCGAAACCATCGTGGACACGTAAAGGCTGAAGGTGCCGCTGACTGGGCTCAGCGTGCGGGGTGCAAGCCACGTGAGCAGGCGCCGGGAACTCACTTTGCGCTGCACGCAGGGCACGTCGAAGTTCAGCATCACCCGGATGTCGTCCATCGCGAAGAGCCGGTGGAATTCTCACGGACAACAGGAGAACATGTCCACGTCGAGCACTCGAAGGGCTTCGGCGATCTTCATTCCCAGCGTTGAAAACAAAAGTTCATAGCGAGATCATCTTTCTCTATGGAGAGATCCTCAAGTCAGCGCACTATGACTGACGGACGATAACCGACGTACTGTACCAAGCAAAATTATGCACGCAGCTGAGTGCTATTAAATGCTTGCAAGGCCAAGAAGTCCCTTCACACTACCCACGTTGTACCGCGCTTTGACGTTTGATTCAAGGAGCCACTAAATCGCACCGCGGGTCTCCTGAACCGGCGGTAGGGCTCACCGGCGCAGCGTGCGGCGTCGGAGGCGGTGTTCTGTTGCCATGGTTTCGATCGCAAGAGGCGGTTCTTTCCTTCTGTCACGTGACTTGGAATCCACGCGCGGAATTTGAATAGCGCTGGCGTTCGCTTTAGGTCAACTGCGTAGCCGACTTGCCGTAACTGTTTACACCCACTGCCTATGACTTCAAGTTGCACCCTCCGCCTCCGTTACTCGATGAGAACCACTTCACTGGCCGGTGATACGTGTTATAGCCCAATTTCATCCCACTCGCATTTGGTCCTGGCTTAAAGCCTGCTCCTTCACCTTAGTTTTGTTACTTCTGACATCGAAGTTACTTGTAGTACTCTGTACTTGTCAATAGAGCTTCCAGGCAGGGCCAGCTCAATGTTTCATCATCATCATCATCATCATCAGCCTGACTACGCCCACTGCAGGGCAAAGGCTTCTCCCATGTCTCTCCAATTAACCCTGTCCTTCGCCAGCCGCGGCCACCATATTCCCGCAAATCTCTTAATCTCATCCGCCCACCCAATTTTCTGCCACCCCCTGATAGGCTTGCCTTCTCTTGGAATTCACCCTTAAGGACCAGCGGTTATCTTGCCTTCGCATTACATGCCCTGCCCAAGCCCACTTCTTCCTCTTGATTTCAACTATGATATCATTAAAGCGCGTTTGTTCTCTCACCCGCTCCGCCCGCTTCCGATCTCAATGTTTAATCGAAGACTAACAACAAGCAGTGTTCGCTTTAGTAAGTGTGTTTTCTTGTTCCGTACTGTTTTCTTTTTTTTTTTTTGTCCCGCACTAATGTCCGAAAAAATAGAAGACCCAAGCAATTTGTGCCCCCCTGGTTGTTGTTCATCACTCTTAAAAATAGAACTAGCTCACTAAGAACAACGTTTTGCCTAGTAGCCTCTGGTGCTCTAAAAGACAAGGAGGACAAGACAGTGTTAGTTTTGCAGGCAGATGTAGATTCAGGAGCCCACTCTGGGGGGGGGCACAGCCGATACGTCTGCAACCAAGCGATCACGCTTTGCTCTCACGCGCTTCTCTCATTATTCAGGTATTATTACTTATTTGTTCGTTATTATTCATTATTATTATCATTATTAACTATGCAGACAAATCTGCATCCCGTCAGTATATATATGCATATTTTTTATGCTCCCGACTATTGATCTGAAGTTCATGGATTATAGAGATTTAACGTCCCGAAGCAACTCAGGCTATGAGGGACGCCGTAGTGAAGGGCTCCGGAAATTTCGACCACCTGGTGGTTTCTTTAACTGGTTTGTTCATAAAAGGTTGTGGCTATAAGTACTACACCCGGGTGGCCAAATCCTTTTCTGGTGAGGGAGTGCGTTGTCGGTTCTGGTCACTGAGATCAGGCCGCACCCCAGGCCTGGCTATGCAATTCCAGTGACACGCGGAGTTCTTTCAAACCCGGTAGAGAATTGCGTGGCACCAGGATTCGAAACCGGTCCCCATGCACGCGAGGCGGGCGCTCTACCTCTACGCCAACGCTGCGACAACGCAGCGAGCCATGGAAAGAAAAATGATAGGTGTAACGTTAAGAGACCGCAAGCGGGCGCAGTGGGTGAGGGAAAAAACGCGGGTTAATGACATCCTGGTCGAAATAAATAGGAAGAAGTGGGCTTGGGCAGGGCATGTAATGCGAAGGCAAGATGACCGCCGGTCCTTGAGGGTACCTGAATGGATTCCAAGAGAAGGCAAGCGTGGCAGGGGACGGCAGAAAGTTAGGTGGGCGGATGAGTTTAAGAAGTTTGCGGGGATACGGTGGCCGCAACTGGCATAGGACAGGGTTAACTGGAGAGACATGGGAGAGGCCTTTGCCCTGCAGTGGGCGTAGTCAGACTGATGATGATGATGGTGGTGGTGGTGGAGTCCTTTCACGTGCACTGGCATCGCTCAGCACACGAGCCTCTAGGTAGCACTTCGCCTCCATCGAAATGCTAACGCCGCGGCCGGGATCGAACCCGCATACTTCGGGTCAGCAGCCGAGCGCCATAACCAATAAGCCACCCGAAATTGAGTACACTACCCGAAATCAAGCCTAATTTAGCCGTTCTGTGTTTTTCTTACTGTATGAATAGCATTATTTCTTTGCATGTGAAATATATGTCACGAGCTTTATAACTTTGCGTACAACGAGCATAAAATTTCAGCTCCTCCAGTTTCCTTCATTTTGTTCAGGTAAAGACCACGAAACATGAGACATGAAACATTGTTCTGCGCGCCATGTTTGACAAATTTTAATGAAACAAATAAATTTCAGAATTCTAAAAGAGCAGCTATACACTATGAAAATTTTGAGGCACTTCATCGATCGATTTGTATCCAAGAGTGCGGGGGCGCACTGCTCTTCACGGTCAAATTTTTTTTACTTATCATTTTTTCCAGACTGAAAATAATTGTTATTCTTTAATTACAGCGTCACTTGGTGACATCAGTCCGGCATTCTGGCAGTTGCGGTCGCAAATAAATGATGAACTCCGCATCGCGGCGATAGCAACAAACGTGCTCGGCGGTCGCTCAGTTTATTTATTTATGTATTCAAATACCTCACGGCCTCCGACTGGAGTATTATGTGAGGGGGGTTACATAACTGGGGTGGGAAAAAGAAGCACGTAGAACATGGTTCTTTTAACATCGTTATACAGTAACAAGCAACCAACCAGAAAATAGAACGAAATTGAGAAACTAAATTTAAAAACACACTACAGAACACACTTCACAAAAAACACACTTCAGAACAAAATGCTGCTTATTTTTTCTTTGAAAATAACATAATCTGAGATGTGAACAATGTTGTCAGGAAGACTATTCCAACAAATGATTGCACGGGGCAGGGCTGATGAGTTGTAAGACATGATGTTGGGCTAGTCGGTTCATGGTTAGAGCGAAACAAAACTGCGCGAAGACGACGGGACAAAAGAAAGGCACGAATACACACACACAAAGCGCAGACTTCCAACTGACTTTATTTTGTAAAAGCAGGGTGCTTATGGGCATCTCGAGATAAGGCGCGTGCAGCGCCTACGATAACCTCGAACAACGTAGGACCAGTTGCATGCAGGCGTTTTCAAACATGCCAGCCAAATATCGAGTCACAAAGTGATAAAGCCGCGTGGCACTGCCCTTGAAGTTAAACAAGCAAACAATACAAAGCTTCCCGCCTATAGTCATGGAGAAATGGCATAGATCTGCTGCGTGAATTTACCTAAAGTACTCTGCAAAAAAATGCACTGTATCCGTCCAACACCTTTAGCCAAGGTTTTTTCTAAGTTCAGGAACACTCATCGGGCCTACCAGCGGGTGTTCCAAAGCACCGTCATATATTTCACTTACGCGGAGAGAGTACTCAAGTGTTTTATGGTTTATGGGGGCGCAACGTCCAAAAGCGACTCAGGCTATAAGGGGCTCCGGAAATTTCGACCACCTGGGCGTACTGGATGTCGCACAGTACGCAGGCCTCTAGCATTTTGCCTCCATCGAAATGCAACCGGCGCGGCCGGGATCGAACCCCCGTCTTTCGGGTCAGCAGCCGAGCGCCACAACCACTGAGCCATGCGCTGCGGTTCTCTTCTTTGATATATCCCGTGTTCACTGTTCACTGAGCGTTCCGTGTTCCCCGTGCAATCGACGGTCAGTCACAAAATGTTCTCCCAGCGGTGCAATGATGAATTTGCAAAAGCATACCGTCGTAAAAGCTGCCTGGAAGAATCTCTTTCACAACCAGTGCCCTCAAATTTGGATACTAAATTACAAAATTTTCCCGGCTTCACATAAAAGACTATTGGTACAGCTAAGGAGGAGTACAATGCGAATTTGAACGCTTGTCTATCGAGCCAAAATCATAGGAAAGCTTTGCACCAGTTCATGGAACGCAACCGCAGTTATCAGGCCCCTAATGTAAAAGTCAAATGTTACCGCCCAGAAAGCAAAAAATAAACTTTGTCAGGTTACGCAAGACCTTGCTCTTCGTTTTCAAGCGCGGATGGCGGTCCCGTTCGTTCTACCCATAGATGCACGCCACACAGAGTCTTCATCTGGGCTTTGTCGGAATTGCTTTCTGTAGTTTCTGGCCTCAAGCCTGCAGCGCGTGGACGCGATGGCGTTATAGTCGGTATGCTGAAAACTCTTGTGGCTGTGTTGCGTATTGTTAACTTTTACCTCGAGACAGCTTGGCTCCCTACCGACCGGAACGTTGCAGAACTCGCTACTGCTAAAAAAATATCAATAATATTCAGCTCATTTCTTTCACGTTAAATTTAGTCAAACTTTTTGAGCGAATTTTTCACAGCCACCTCACAAATCATGTCATGGCAAAACAAGCCTTCAGTGACGCTCGTATTGGGTTTCGCGGAGGGTGCTCGATCTCGACAGGTCATTTAGGTTTGGAGAGCAAAATTAGGGTTTCAGTGGAGAAGAAAGACATCACGGCTTTAGTCACTTTGGTTATCGCTAAAGCCTATGAAAGCATAGGACATTCAGTACTCTTCAACATGCCTGACGAAATTAGGTTGCCTTTTTACATTTTTCTGTGGTTACTAGAACTCCTAAGAGATAGACATTTATCCTATACAGACGGACCCTTTACTTCCAAATCTAATTCCCAGACTAAAGGTGAGCCTCAGCGATCGGTTTTGTCTCCTTTCCTGTTTAACATACTCATGCGAGATATTCCTTTCCAGAGCGATATCAAGGTGCATGTGTATGCGGATGACATTGCAAGCCTGAAAGTTTGGCTGTGTCAGTTACATTTAGTTCTCAGCGTTGTGGGATCTTGCCTCGCTGAGTTCCCCTTTGGGTTTGTTCCCCCTCGGTGTCCCTAGTTATTTAATTAACGAACAAGGAAAAGCGCCGGCGTCGCAGCGCCACGGACGGCATAACTGCTGCTGAGCGCGCGCGGGAGACAACTCTCTTTTCGGCTAGGGAACTCGACGTGCGCGGACTGTTCGCCAAATCGAGGCCTAATGAGAACAATTTCCCGCCTGCTCGTCCCGTCTGGCCTCGGAGTTTCACCCTTGCCCTGGCGTGGGCGAACTTTCACTCGTAACCGTGCTGGTGAGTCGGACGTCCTCAATTCCTCAGCGTATTTTGTTGCTATCTGGCGTTATTGTTGTTGCAGGAATAAATGCCTTGTTTGTGTCAGCCAGTGTGTCGTTCCTTTCTTCCCGCAGAGCAAGGCCCGCCGTGGTCGGCGTGCGCTCGGTAGCGTACGCGATCACGGGGTGCGGTCCGGCGGTTTTGAACTGTGTCAGCCGCGGTTAAGCGCGGAGAACGTATTATAACCCCTATTTCAAACTCCACATCTGGCAGCCCAGAGTGAGGCTTTCTCTTGGAACATTGTACGACTGTCTGTTCGGTTCGAAGAACGTTGTTTGTCCGGGTCAACTGCTAGGCCTAGCTTAATTTTGATCGCTAGGACCTGTGGCATGCTTTCTTGAGTGCGAGGTGGATTCCGCAGCTGCATTTTTGAACTTTTCGACATGCTCGACACATTTTTACTTCAAATTTTTCCTGGAGTTTCTTCAGCACGAGAGCCAGTTGGTCCGCATCGAGGAAGCGCGAGGCCTAGCGCCCGCGGAGTTGCCAAGCCGGAAGCGAGTGAGTACGGAAGCCGCGTGGGTAGCCCGAGCTAGTTTTCTGTATATATTTTCTCACTGTCTCTTTTTCGACTCTGGGAGTCGCGGCCCCGGGAGCCGGGTGGCCTGGAGCCACGGGTGCCGCTACGAGCTCGCTGGTATTGCAGCTCGGCACCGGGCGCTCCGACACCGTCCGATACGGTGGGCGCCGGCCGCTCAGAAGCTGCTTCGTGCAGTGAGCGGGGTAGAACCACCCAACAAAGATGATGTCTCCTCGCGGCTGCGCGCACGTTACCCTTTGCGGGTCTGCGCTTTGTTTGCGGCCGTTGTCCGAGTGGTAGTTATGCCTAAGGCTTTTCGGAGCAGCCTGCCCCATGTCAAAAGAGACACGACCACCGGACCGTGGTGTTCAAAAGAGGCCGCAAATTGCTGCCCCCTCCCTGTTTTGTAACCTCGCACGAACTGAACAGTCTCGTTCAAATCCAGAAAAAAGGGCTTTGTTCAGTGGAACTTTGCGACTTTGCGTTGCACAGCCGTCCGACACGTTTTGCTAGTGAGTTAAACACTGCGCCACGAGGCCCCTGAGGACGCCGATTCCCGTCCCATGACCCGCGCTAAAGGCAAGCGGGGTGTGTTTCGGAAATCTTGCAGATCCAGTGGAGCCACTAAGACTTGCTGTCCTGTGCACATCATTTCGCTGCCGCCTGTACCTGTTGTGCGCATCCATCCGAGGCAGCCGTGACGAGACCAGCCAGCGGTCACCTCCGGCTGCTTTTACCCTGGCGACGACAGCAGAATCCTGTCCTTCAGTTTTCAATCGGCCTTGTCTACGTGGGCCTGCGGACACTGAGTCCACTGGCCATGGCAGTCGTCCCAGAGGCCGCTTTCAGGACACCGCAGAAGTCTGCGTGGATGATGTCGGCGTGACCTCCGCTGCAAGACCTGCCTTAAGTGCATACAGGAGACTCCTCCATAGCATGTACTTTCAGGCGTGGGTCTCTTCAAGATTGGGGGGATGTGGGGAGGGCCCCGCGTCTTCCATTTGGTTTCCTTCCCCGCGATGGGTCCTCCCTACTTTTTAGTTACTTGAACTAACAAGGTAGGGCGCCGGCGTCGCAGCGACACGAGCGCCACAAACGGCGTGATTGCTGCGCGCGAGCAGGGGAGACAAGCTCTCCCTTCGGCTCGGGATTTCGGCACGTGCTGGCGTTCAGGAGCGGCGCTCCGCTCGCCGCCAGAACTTATTAACATTCCATGCCAGCGCTGCAATGCCTCGTGATGGGAACATTATCCCGCCAACTCACCCCGTCCGGCCTCGCCCCCCCCTCCCCCCTCCACCCCCCTTGCCCTAGCGTGGACGAACGTTCGCTCGTATAGCCGTGCTGGTGAGTCGGTCGTCCTCGATTCCTCAGCGTATTTTGTTGCAAGCTGGCGTTGTTGTTGTAGCAATAAATGCCTTGTTTGTGTCAGTCAGAGTGTCGTTTCTTTGTTGCCTCAGAACAGAGCAAGGGCCACCGTGGTCGCCGTGCGCTAGGTGGCGCGCGCGATCATAGAGTTGACAGTTGACAGCCGTGCTGTGCGGACGTAGGTTTAAGTGCTCTTCGGATCATGCGTGGAGACCGGGACCACACCGACTGCGAGAGCGACTGCGTAAAATAGATGAGTACTTTCCTTTAATAGTTTTAAAAGTGTGTTTAGTTTTTTTTAGGCTGTTAGGGGAAGTGCATGTTAAGGAATAGAATTTAGGTCAGTGACCTATATTCGGCCGGAAGGTTTTTTTTTTCAGTGTTTTTTCTTGTGCGTTGTCCTTTAGAGAGATACCTATTTTTTCTAAGTGGTAGATCGGCATTTGCGGTAGGCAGGATTTTATTTTATTTGTACACGTGTTTTCAAGTGTGTTTGTCTTGAGCCTGTAGTTACCTTAGCAATGGAGTGTTGCTGAGATGGTTAAGCTACTGAAGGTTAGTTGTACGGAGTGTGAGGTGTCGGTGAATTTAAAAGAAACGCGGTTCGATTCGGTGGAGGAGGCCGAAGGCGCAGATTTTATGTGCAACTTCTGCGTATTAGGTGCACGCCTGAATAGGGCTGAACAGGCGAACAGCGAACTAGTGCTAAGGATGGATGCTCTAGAAACAGAGTTACAGATAGAGAGGGCAGAGAAGCGCAAGCTTCAAGAACAGCTTTGTCAGTTGGAGTTAAAAACGGCTGACACCGCCATTGGAAGCCACAATGGCGGGCATTCCAGCGCCAGCTACGTACGTGGATGGGGCTTGCACTGGCATGGACAGCGAGAAGCCAGTAGGTCAGACATGTTCAGGCAGGAACAGCTACGCACAGGTGACAGCTGGGAAGTCGAGAGGCGATACCGAGAAGGGGACCGAGCTAATTCCAGGAAATGAGGTCACAGTCGCTGGTAAAAGGCAGCAAGATCCGGAAGTTAGGAGCGAGGGGCAGAGTAGGCTAGTGCTTATCGCTGGTGACTCAAACATGGGGCGCTGCAAAAGAGCTATTCTGGACCGGGTGAAGGGTGATAGGCGGGTAGCAGTCGGGGTGTTTCCAGGAAAGACAATGGACGATGTTCTGAGAGCGACGAAAAGTGAACTTTCCGAGAAGGCTGCAAGGCGTAACTTGGTAGTAGTAGCATCGGGGCTAAATGATGTCCTGAATGGTAACGCCGCACAAGTAGGGAAAAGATTAGCTGAGGGAGTTGACGGTATAAGGGCGATAGCACAGCAAGCGCAGATCGTGGTGTGTACAGTGCCGGAGGTACAAGGAAGGAATGTAGAGGTTGCTAAAGACGTTGTGAATCTTAATCGAGAGATAAGGCAGTTAGGCCTCGAGAAAGGCTTTGAGGTGGTAGACATAAACAAGGAAGTGCACAGAGCAGGTTCGGGCAGAGACTTTGGACGAGATGGCATCCATTTCAGTGGAAGGGTAGGAGAAGAGATAGGCTGGCGCCTGGGAGGCCGAGCGGTAGCTTTTTTAGGGGGTCCACGGTGGCTCAGGGCGTGGGGGTCGGTAGAAGCGATGTAGTAAATGTAACAATGGCGGCTGAGCCCAACAAAATGGCCACTAGGAGGCCCAGAAAGAAAACTACGAAAAAGAAATTTAACGCCAGGATCAGTTACATAAACATGCAAGGGGGTAGAAAGAGAGCGAAATGGCTAGAAATAGAACAGCAGTTAAAGGACGAAGCAGTAGGTGTGTACGCTCTATGCGAGACACATCTGGGGGATCTAGAAGGTCCACCTTTAATCGATGGCTATGTCTGGGAAGGGTGCAACAGAACAACAACGGAGAAGAAGGGAGGAGGAGTAGGTATGCTGATACATCAAGGAACAAATTGGCAAAGAATAAAATCAACTTGCAAAGAACATGTCTGGTATCAGCTACAATTGCTGGCAAAAAAACATGGCTAGGGGTAGTTTATTTAGGGACCGGGGACAAATGCAGGCAAGAAAACAAGGATCTAGTTAAGTGCCTCAATGACGATATAAAGCAGATTGGAGACGGTGTCGATATTATTTTGCTTGGAGACATGAATGGCCACATCGAGGATCTATATGGATACACAGATTGTAACGAGAAGTTAATGCTAGACTTGTGTGAGCGGCACAACCTAGTTATTGTCAACAGAGAAACTAAATGTGAGGGACAAATCACGTGGGAATCCCGTAACAGACAAACAACCATTGACTACTCTCTAATGTCGCAGGGCATCTATAGCAAGCTCGCAATAATGGAAATAGACGAAGAGGGGAAGTACAGCCTAGGAAGTGATCATAAACGTATTAGTCTACAGTTGGGAGCCCTAGTCAGAAGAGAAATGCAGCGAAGTCAAAAAGACAACGCAAAATTAAACGATGAACAAATAGCGCTAATATCAGCCGAAATAGAAGAAGTAATCGAGAAACGCCCCATGAAAAAGTGGGATTATAATCAGTTAGAACTGCTCATTGCTACAAAAATGAAACAAGTGAAAGCAGTAAACCGCTGGAGAGGAAAGAGGAAGCCACGAAACTGGTGGAAAATGGAAATTAAGGAGGCCATCGAACAACGACGGGTGGCTTCAAGGGAACACAGAGAAGCAAAGAAGGCGCAGTTATCTGAAGAGGAATTAGGCGAAAAATGGGAATCTTATCGGCAAAAGAAAAAGCAAGTTCAGGTCCTAGTCCAGGCTAAAATGAAACAGTCCTCTGATAAATGGCTGGCTGAAGTTCGCGAGGCAAATAAAGGGGTGCCAAGAAAATTCAGATTTGTTTTTCCCAACCATATAAACTGGTTGGGAAAAACAAATCAAAGAACGCAGGAACAGATTATAGATGCTGAGGGAAAAGGTTTAGAGGGAGACGATGCTGTGAACTCCATTACGTCATTTATAGCTGCGTCTTTTAGCAACGACAATGGGGTAATCTCCCCAAGTGAGGCGGCAACACAGGACAGCACAATAGAGAACAGCTTAGAACTGACTAGTCTTAACTGGGAAAAGGCGGAAGCGAATATTCCTAAAACCACATCAGCAGGGATAGACGAAATTCCAATTAAGCTGATTAATGAACTTGACCCAAGAAGCAAGGAAGCGCTGATAAAAGCATCGGAGACAGTCATAACAGATCAGCAAATTCCGCACAGCTGGAGACAGAGCAAAATGAATTTGAGTTATAAAGGGAAAGGAGATAAGATGAACATCAAATCCTACCGTCCGATTACGATAACGTCTGTTATGTACAGGCTGGCAATGCAGGCGGTGAAATTAAAAATGCAGGCATGGGTAGAAGGTAATCGGGTACTCGGAGAGCTCCAGAATGGGTTCGGAAGGGGTAGGCGTTTAGATGATCGATAGCCTGTTCGTGCTTACCCAATGCATAGAAATTGCTAAGGCGGAAAACAGACCTCTGTTTTTAGCCTTTCTGGACATAAGCGGTGCATACGATAACGTGAACAGGGAACTCCTGTGGAGCATATTGAAAGATTTAGGAATCGGTAATGAGGTAATTGATTTTCTACAGGAAATCTACCGAGATAAGGAAGTTGAAATTACATGGAAAGGGAAAAAAAGTACCACAACTGTGGGGGTGCACAAAGGATTAAGGCAAGGTTGTCCTCCATCACCGCTGCTGTTCATGCTTTACGTGATAAATATGGAAAGAAGGCTAGAAGAAAGTAATCTAGGTTATATATGGTCTGTTCTGAAAGTAGTAGGGCTCATTTTTTAAAACAAAATTTATGCAAGAGAATAGTACAAACGATTACAATTTTTCAAGGTAGCAGCACCCTTCCGCACCTACACGCTGCTGCCAATGAGTTTCACAGTTTTCGTAGGCCTCCAGGAACGCCTGGACCGGAATGCTGTTTAGCTCCCTCGTCAAGGCCTGTTGAACCACCTCTACCGATCCGTGATGTTTCCCCTTGAGCGTCGATTTTATTCTCGGGAATAGAAAAAAGTCTGGCGGGGCCAAGTCAAGACTGTAGGGGGGCTGAGGCAGCGTTGCCGCCTTGTGCTGGGCAAAAAATCGGGGTCCTCATTCACATGACGAAGAAGATCCTACCGGTTGGCCTTTTCCTCCTCTGACAACACTCACGGCACCAACTTCGCGCACGCCCGCTTTCCTCATGAATAAGTTTTCTGTCACGATCTCGAAAACTTGGGTTTGAGGAATGCTCAAGTCATCAGCAATCATTCTGATACTCATTCTACGATCACTGTTAAGTAACTGTTTCACTCGCTACACATTTTCGTTGGTCTTGCTGGTCGAAGGGCGTCTGGAGCGGTCGTCTTCCTCCACTCTTTCCTTACTTTCTTGGAACAGCTTGTGCCACTAAAAAAAACACCTGATCTACCCATGGAAGCGTCACCGTAGGCCTCCTTAATCATGTTGTGAGTTTCTTTGCCCGTTTTAGCAAGATTAACTCAAAATTTGATCGCGTATCGCTGATCCAGTAAACGCTCGATGATTCTGCGTGACAAGACGTTTCGACAGGGGTTCACAGTACAAGCAACCTCCTCTCTTCAACGGCCGAGAGCCGACTGCCGATTTTCCCCAGCATTCTCAATATCCCCCTTCAACGATCCTGCACGCGCAGACCGCCTCTCGTCCGCCCAGGAAAAAACCAGTCCTACTACTTTCAGAACAGACCCTGTAATCTGTCGTACAGATTAGGCGGAAATGTAGTTGAGCAGCGACTCCCGGGTTTAATGTATGCGGACGATATTGTACTGTTAGCAGATAGCCAGGAAGATTTACAAACTTTGGTTAATTGCTGTGGAGACGAAGGAGACGCTCTAGGATTCAGTTTTAGCGCAACTAAATCAGGTCTGATGACTTTTAACGATACAACTGACCAGTTGCTTACAATACAAGGCCACGAAATACCCAAAGTGGCCGAATACAATTACCTCGGGATATGGCTAAACGAAGGGCAGATATACACGGAAAAGCACGAACAGGCTCTTAGGGCAAAAGGACGAAGAGACGCCGGGATAAGGAAACATAGGGCACTATGGGGGTACAACAAATATGAAGTACTAAGAGGTATTTCGAAAGGAATAATGGTGCCGGGAATTACTTTCGGCAATGCGGTTCTGTGCTTAAGGGCAGAAGTTCAGTCGAGATTAGATGTAAATCAGAGAGCTGTTGGAAGATTAGCACTAGGTGCCCACGGCAAAACCACAAACGAGGCGGTACAAGGGGATATGGGCTGGGCATCGTTCGAAACACGGGAAGCTAAGAGTAAAATATTATATGAAGAACGCCTGAGGAAATTGGACGATAACAGGTGGGCAGCTAAGGTATTTAAATATTTATACAGAAAGAGCGTTGACTCACAGTGCCGGAAAAGAACTAGAAAACTAACCAGTAAGTATGCAGGTCATGAGGACGGAGAAAGAAAGAGCATTAAACGACAGGTTAAAAACGCGGAAGTTAAAAATTGGATGAATTCAATGGAAAAGAAACATAGTGTAGAACTAGATCGATGCTGGAAAAGGCAGATCAGGAAAGAATTTTCCTATGATAACTCAAAAGGCAGTGCCCTACTTTTTGAAGCTAGGTCAGGGTGTCTTAGAACGCGCAGCTACAAAAAGAAATTTAACGAGGAAGATGACACATGTGGAGTGTGTGGTAGATCTGTGGAAACAATTGAACACCTCATAATCAAATGTGATGGTATCAATCCGGATGTCGATGCAGGCGCAGTCACTCTTCCTGAGGCCCTAGGGTTTAAAGATAACAATAATCATGTAAATAAATCTGCAGTGGAAGTTAGCAAAAAGCGATTGGAGGATTGGTGGCTGAAAAGCAGAGATGTGGCATAAGGTTAGAATTGTAGGAAACTGTAGGTAAAGATGATGCCGATTCTTAATGAGAATTGCCAACACAGTAAACCAAAAAAATAAAGATAGAAAAGCTGAGCATGGTGGCAATTGCCACCACCCCGTTTCAAAGGGGGCGCTCCTATCGATCCATCCATCCATGGGGTCCGGCAGTTTTGAACTGTGTCAGCATTGGTTAAGCGGGGCGAACGATTTATCTCCCCTATAAAGCACCACTAAGCACTTTCTGAATTTCATCTGTCACAACCTCCATTTTAGGGCCAGGATTGTTTTCTACATGGCAAGCAACAATAGACGTTTCAAGTGCACTAAAAAGTTATTGAATAGTGGAGACGAGTAGACGTGCGAAAGCAGGGGAGTGGTTGGCTATAAAATTGTTTTATAAGTAGAGTACAGGCCACCGAGCGTTCATGCCACTTACAAGACTACAAAAGATAGCGGGTAATTTTCAATATATTTTTAAAAATTTCCGCTTTCGCACTTCGCAGCGACCAGCGGTGCCGGGCTTTCGCTCGAAACCTGGCACGCGGCGTCGTGACTTGCAGGTGACGTCAGCAGCGGAGGGCTAACATTTGTTCGCCGCGGCAGCTCTTTCTGACGTCACACAGCTACTATAAGGCCTCGGCCACTCCCGTTAGCAGTCTGCTCGTCTGCTGTCCCTGGTGTTTTCGCCACCACGTGACAATATGGGTCCGTCGCGGTGGCTCAGTGGTTATAGTGCTCGGCTGCTGACCCAAAAGACGCGGGTTCGATCACTGCCGTGGCAGTCACATTTCGATGGAGGCGAAATGCTAGAGGTCTGTGTACTGTGCGATGTCAGTGCACGTCAAAGAACCCCAGGTGGTCGAAATTTCCGGAGCCCTTCACTGCGGCGTCCCTTATAGCCCGAGTCGCCTTGAGACGTTAAACCCTCATAAAATCAGTTAATGTAGTGGAAGCTACTTCCTTTATACCTCACTTTTCCGGACACTCCATAGAGTCATGCTCAGGATTACTTGCAGCCAGGTTTCCCGCAGGCCCTAGAAATCGTGAATTCCCGTTATTTTCTAAAAAAAAATATTTTACAGGCCCTTGAAGCTCCTTAAACATAGATGCAGGCCTTAAATTCCTTGAAAAATTTTGATCAGCCTCATATACCTCTTAAAAGCAAATTTGCACACAATGACAATGAGTTGACAAACGAGTCTGCGAGAAAATACATTTTCTGCCCAAAGAGTTTGACAGGCTCAGTCTTTGAAAACGTTGATTCAGTACAGAACAGTTGGCAGATCAATGCAAAATGGCTTCGGATCTCTATTTTATCTTGTAATAAAAACAGCGCAAGGACACAGGACGAGAACGGAGAGTAGACACACACAGCGCTGAACTTGCAACTAAGTTTATTGGAAAAACATGCTGCTTTTCAAGGCAGGGCGTCAAGAAAGCGCGCGCATGCGCGTTGTCAAAAATACACTTATCGGGTAATAAAATGTCTCCTAAAGGCACGTGTGATTATCGGTGCTAACCACTGTTAAGCAACTTCATTTCCTTAGAGGACAATGCTACTGAAGGCTGGCTGACACATCTGTTTCCTTTCCTCAAGATATGAAATGCCTCTGCTACTTCCCTCGTGCTACGATCGTTATGTATGAACAAGATTTCGGTGTCAACGAAAAACGGGGTGCACTTACACTCGAGACAATGCTTGGCCAAGTTTGTTGAACTCTTCCCCAAAGAATTTTGGTGCTCCAAAAGCCGTACATTAATGCAGCGACCTGTCTGGCCAATATAAGTACGGCCACAGGACAGAGGAATCTGGTAGACCACAGCAACCTTACACGAGACGAACCTGTTTGCATGATTAATTTTACACCGTTTTCTTTCCCATTCCATCCCTCTTCCTTTGAACAGCTGCCCCCACTTTGCCTACCTTATTAGGTGCCGAGAACACAACGTTGACACCATACTTGGCCCCCACTTTCTTGAATCTGTGCGAAAGGGAATGTACGTACGGCATTACAGCTATATTCTTTGTTCTATCGTCCACACTGGCGCGCTGCTCAGAGTCCCGTTCGGCGGTTTTCAATTTTTTCAGGATCTTTTCCGCACACGACACAAGAACTGAGTCTGGGAAACCGGCCTGCTTACAGCGGTGTACCTGGGCGCAGAGGCTAGTCATCATTTTGTGAGAACAGGATTTCTTTAACGCCATACTCATGCACCCTGTTACTATCCCGTTTTTTACTAGTAACGTTTTTTACTGGCCAGACAGGTCGCTGCATTAATGTACGGCTTTTGGAGCACCAAAATTCTTTGGGGAAGAGTTCAACAAACTTGGCCAAGCATTGTCTCGAGTGTAAGTGCACCCCGTTTTTCGTTGACACCGAAATCTTGTTCATACGTAACGATCGTAGCACGAGGGAAGTAGCAGAGGCATTTCATATCTTGAGGAAAGGAAACAGATGTGTCAGCCAGCCTTCAGTAGCATTGTCCTCTAAGGAAATGAAGTTGCTTAACTGTGGTTAGCACCGATAATCACACGTGCCTTTAGGAGACATTTTATTACCTGATAAGTGTATTTTTGACAAAGCGCATGCGCGCGCTTTCTTGACGCCCTGCCTTGAAAAGCAGCATGTTTTTCCAATACACTTAGTTGCAAGTTCAGCGCTGTGTGTGTCTACTCTCCGTTCTCGTCCTGTGTCCTTGCGCTGTTTTTATTACAAGATGCTTAACCAACTCGCCCAAACTGCCATTTTACTACAGCTCTATTTTATCTTGCACTTCACATGCAGCGCGTATTATAATGCCATGTCTTGTGAAAGGCGCGGGATTCAGCCTGCTTGCTTGAAGTGGCATAACCGTCCTTGTTTGCGTTGACCCCGCCGCGGTTGCTCAGTGGTTACGGCACTCGGCTGTTGACCCGAAAGACGCGGGTTCGATCCTGGCCGCGGCGGCCTAATTTCTATGAAGGCGAAATTCTAGAGGCCCTTGTAATGTGCGATGTCAGTGCACGTTAAAGAACCCCAGGTGGTCGGAATTTCCGGAGCCTTTCACTACGGCGTCCTTCATTGCCTTAGTTGCTTTGGGACGTTAAACCCCAATAAACCAAACAAAACCAAACCTCGTTTGTGTTGACTGGTCGGAGACAAGAAAGGCAGAAATAGTGTCCCTAAAAAAAGGAAATTGCAGGAAAGTGATTGATTTATTCGGGTTTAGTTCCAAAGCAAATCAGGCTATCAGGGACGCCGTAGTGGAGGGCTCCGGAAATTTCGACCACCTGGGGTTCTTTAACGTGCACTGACATCGCACAGTACACGGGCCTCTAGAATTTTGCCTCCATCGAAACTGGACCGCCGCGGCAGGAATCGAACCCGCTTCTTTCGGGTCAGCAGCCGAGCGCCATAACCACTGAGCCACCGCGTCGGCATATCGGAGGGAAGCTCTCGGAATTTCTAGTCAAGACGATTTACAGTCCATGTGCTCTGGTCAAACATTTATATTTTTTTTCAGCGAAAGCTGTTTTAGCTTTGGTTTAACCATTAAACCTTGCAATCTACCGAGTAATCTTCCGCGTCAGTTGTAAGACTTCGTATTATTTTGTGAATCAACTTAATTAACAATGGCCACCGCCATGGCAGGTGGCAAAGTGGAGAGAGGGGACCCTCCTCTCCGGGTTGCCAAGTCGCTTGGCAGGTTGCAGCGAAAGCGAAATAATGCACAATTGGAAGGTGGCTACCGGGAGCAAAACCTAGAAAGTGGCTACTGGTGAAGAAGGTTGTGATGAGGGCAGATGACTGCACAGTCTGATGGCTGTTCCACAGCATAAGGCTATAGCAGCTTTCGCTGATTGAGGTGCTAAGCAGTAAGACTAGCTGTACTAATTTTTTTGCCCTCCTTAAACGCTACATTGTTGTGTCCCTGAGATCTTGGATTTATCCTCGAATTAGGTCCATATTCCGGACAAGACCTACCTGCAACACGCAAGATGTCATTGCAGCTTCATGAAAAAGCAGTGAGAGCCTGATGGTGGTACAAATTCGGGGAAGAAGTAGAAAATTTTACTTTTGGTATTATTCATCTGACCCGAAAGAAGCGGGTTTGATCCCGGCCGCGGCGGTTGAATTTCTTTGGAGGAGAAATTCTAGAGGCCCGTGTACTGTGCGATGTCAGTGCACGTTAAAGAACCCCAGGTGGTCGAAATCTCCGGAGCCCTCCACTACGGCGTCTCTCATAGCCTTAGTCGCTTTGGGACGTTAAACCCCATAAACCAACCAACCAACGTATTATTCATCAATGCAATGGTTGCCCAAGTAAGCACCTAGTGCTTCTGAGTGCGCAGGCATCTCAGTAGTCGAAGTAATGCAGGATGAACAAACAGTAAGATAATGCAGATAATGACGCCTCCAAGAGGAGTCAGTTAATTAGGTAATGCATGGTTTGTTAGACAGTTCCCACTGCCAATCATGCACCGGTGCATATATGCATTCAAAATCACCTTTCTGAAAGCGAGAGAAGCCAACAGCCACAGAAGCCAAGGGACACAGGGTTTTTTTTTCCATTTTATTTATTTTGTGCTGTTGTTCGATTTGATTAATACTGAATATGTTATCGCTTAAAGCTATAATTGATTAGAAAAGCAGAAGAAAAAACAACCACATGCCGCCGGTGGGATCCGAACCTTATTTATGCTGCTCATATCACTGACATTCAGAGAGTTGCTCTGCTGAAATAAATGAGGTAGTATTTTTCTAGTGCAGTGCCTGAATTGGGTTCTTATCAAATTGACAGGGACAGACCTAGGTGAGCAAGCCATCAGTTTATTCTCTGAATGTACTATCATTTGAAACTCCAACACGAGATCTTATACTGACTTTTTTCTTTCAAGATGTCGTCAGTAAATGAGCTGCTGCATAATCAGTTATTTATCATTTCTCCCTTCGACTGCTGCGCTGGTTGCATATAAAAGAGTTAAGGCCAAGTTAGGTGCCCTCTACGCCTTTCATGATGTGCACTAACCAGTTTTACGGCATATACACTCTACCCTAGCATAGTCCCGAAGCATGACACCAGCACCTGGCCAAACCGAAGTGATTAAAACATGCACGTCGTAATTTAGGGTAGAGGAAAAACTGACTTCTAGAAGAAGAGATTTATATATAGAGTATGTAAAGGATGCCACGCAGTACCAGCACATGAAGCAAAACTTTACATATGACATTTTATTGACTAATTAGTTCCCATGCATATAAAATAGTTACTGTTTTCAAGACGTGGTGGAATGTCAAAAGTTTGGTTTGTTTTGGTTTATGGGGTTTCACGTCCCAAAACGACTCAGGCTATGAGAGACGCCGTAGTGGAGGGCTCCGGGAATTTCGACCACTTGGGGTTCTTTAACGTGCACTGACATCGCACAGTACATGGGCCTCTAGAGTTTCTCCTCCAAAGAAATTCAACCGCCGCGGCCGGGATCGAACCCGCGTCTTTCGGGTCAGCAGCCGATCACCATAACCCCTGAGCCACCGCGGCGGCCGTCAAAAGTCTGAACGGGAAGGAAAACAAACTACTGGATCAAATAACTCAGAATTTTTATTATGTGCGCAAATAGCAATTGCCTTTTTGTTCTCATTAGTCTTGGTTTACATAACCCAATTCACAATGCTTGCAGTATTTGGAACCCCAACACACAGCTTGACATTAACTGGAAATGATGCAATGCAGAGCTGTTTATTTTATTTTTTGTGCATGTCATGTAATGGACTCACAAGCAAATTCAGACAGGCATGACATTCCAATAGTCCAAATATGATGAAAGATTTAAACAATAAGCGTGTGTTGTTTTTAAAAACAAAAATTTGAATAATGTCCACCCCCTCTTCTGTAGTCATATCTGATACCACTTAAACGCACCTGACAAGGTATCAAGAAAAATCACTAAACATATACAATGCTAGAATAAACACTTTTAAATACCCTTTGTTTTTCTCGCACCATACAAGATTCATTGACTCCACAGATTTAATAGAAGCTTGGCAACCCAAGATCTGATCTGCGTACATGCTGCTGTGCCGAGTGATATTTCTTTTCAGTTTGAACATAGTAAGTATACTTCAAGTCCAACATTCTCGGACAAAAACTTTGAATATTAAAATATTGTAAGGTACTGTTATCGAAATATTGAAGGTAATTACACATTCTTCTGACCTGTAGCAAAATCTGTCTTTTAGAGGGTTTCCATCACTCGCATCGAGCAATTAATACTGCCATAGAAAACCAACGGTGAACGCCTTTCACGGCAGCAAAAAGGGTAATAGCAAAAAAACTCAAGAATGCCGACGGGAGATCTGCGCATATATTAGTTGTTACAATGAAATCTTACAATGTATGAAAAAATCGCTCCCACAAACTGGTTTCCGTTCAAAAACGGTTCTGTCCAGAATTGTTCGATATGTTTTGAGCGTTTAGAATTGCTTGTTTACCCCTAGTTGTTATTTATCCTCCCATTGATGTTTTCACTGGTATTTTCTGCTTGTTGTTATGACTGTTATACTGCCTTCATATTTAATGGTGCCGAAGTGATTTTGTTATTCTTGGCCCTCCTTTCGGACCCTGACTAAGGAGTTGCTGTATTCACGGGTTCGGTGATCACGCGAGAGGTCATCACTGAGTCATGACAATGAGGGGGTGGCCGTTCAATGCCCGGCGTAGCCGGTAAGCAAACATAGTGAATGAGACAGAGGCGTGTTAAGAGGTAACAGCAACAAAACAACGTTTATTACCACCTTGCCAAAGAAACGTCGCATCGATGCTTCAAAAATGAAAATAAACACGGAGAATGCAAACTTCGAGTCCATTAGCGTTCATAATATGGTTTAAGGCGTACGACATGTACGACTTCCGGGCGTGTGCGTCGCCGCTAAGATGCTGTCGTGCCGTCGGGGATGACTTCATAGTCGAGGTCACCGATGCGACGGAGAACCCTGTACGGGCCAACGTAGCGTCGCAGCAACTTTTCACTCAATCCACGGCGGCGAATTGGCGTCCATATACAAACACGTTCACCCGGCTTGTAAGGCGTGTCTCGCCGGCGCAGACTGTAGCGTCGGGCGTCGGTGTGCTGCTGGTCTTCAATGCGAAGCCGCGCAAGTCTTCGGGCTTCCTCGGCGCGATGAAGGTAGGCGGCGACGTCGAGGTTGTCTTCGTCTGAAACGTGCGGGAGCATTGCGTCGAGTGTTGTCGTGGGCTTCCTGCCGTATACAAGCTGGAATGGGGTAAACCTGGTAGTCTCCTGGACGGCAGTGTTATAGGCGAAGATCACATAGGGCAGAACGGTCTCACGTCTTGTGTTCGGCGTCGATGTACATGGAGAGCATGCCTGCGATAGTTCTGTTCAGGCGCTTTGTGCGTCCGTTGGTTTGCGGATGATATGCAGTTGTCCTCCTATGGCCTGTCTGACTGTAGATTAAAATGGCTTGCGTCAGCTCCGCTGTAAACGCCGTTCCTCTGTAATGAGCACTTCGGGGGCGCCGTGTCGCAGGAGAATTCCTTCGACAAAAAATTTTGCGACTTCTGTTGCGGTACCATTAGGCAACGCTTTTGCTTCGGCGTAGCGGGTCATGTAGTCGGTGGCCACGATGATCCACTTGTTACCTGACGATGAAGTCGGAAAGGGGCCGAGGTGGTCCATCCATATTTGCTGAAAGGGCTTAGTTGGAGGTGGTATGGGATTCAGGAGTCTGGCTGGTCTAATCGGAGGCGTTTTGCGTCGCTGACATTCACGGCACGTTTTCACGTAATGGGAAACGTCGGTAGCTAGCCGAGGCCAATAGTACTTCTCCTGGATGCGGTGCAACGTGCGGGCAATCCCGAGATGCCCTGCAGTCGGCTCATCATGACATGCCTGCATAATTTCTTGCCTTAGATTTTTGTGCACGACAAGAAGATGCACTGTCCTGGTGGGCGCGAAGTTCTTATTCAGGAGGACATAATTGCGAAAGACGAAGGACGACAGTTGGCGCTTGAACCCTCGGGGAGGCGATGCGGTCTTGCCTTTCAGATAATCAACTAAGCTTTGCAACTCAGGATCCGAGCGCTGCTGCTGCGCGAAACTGCTGGCGCTTACCGGTCCTAAGAAAGGGGCGCCGTCCTCCTCTTCCGGTGCCGTGTCGACGGGGGCTCGCGACAAGCAGTCTGCGTCGGAATGCTTGCAGCCAGATTTGTAGACTACAGTTATGTCGAAGTCTTGAAGGCGCAGGCTCCAACGAGCGAGGCGGCCGGAAGGATTTCAAATTGGCTAGCCAGCACACAGCATCGTGATCGCTCACAACCTTAAATGGTCGTCCGTACAGGTAGGGTCGAAATTTCGACGTGGCCCAAATAATGGCGAGACATTCTTTCCCGGTGGGCGAAATGGCACTTATCTGGCCTCCGCTTTCGACAATTAACGGCTGGCGTACGCGATAACTTTCTCCTGTCTACCATTTTACTGAACGAGGATCACTCCTAAGCCCACACCGCTCGCATCGGTATGAATTTCGGTTTCGGCGTTTTCATCAAAGTGCCCGAGCACAGCAGGGGACTGTAAGCGGCGCTTCAGCTCTTTGAAAGCTTCCACTTGCGGCGTTTCCCATCTTTCCTTAATAGTAACGCTTTCACTAATCAATCCATTCTTTCCGTTTCATATAACGCTGTCAGAAATATGTTCTTACAAAAGAATGAATCATATCCAACTGTAAAATAAACAAAGTGTCCATGTGCTGTGATTAAACTATCATTTGCGTGTGTGTAACAGTACCGAGACTATTCTGGTGATCTGTTATGAAGATATTGTACATATTTGTTATTTCATGCATTCTCTTGTTATTGTTTTACTGCTGTCTGTCATCGCCGTGCCAAGCCGCTACGGGAGATGGGAGCTTTGTCAAGCCGCGTGCGCGGCTTTTTTTCCTTTCTCCTCAGCCATTGTACATGACTGAAATAAATGCACTGAACTGAACTGAAACTAAAAGGCACGTCAGCCTTGGCAAGTTGGGTCAAAGGTTCAGCGATGGGCGAAAAGTTCTTGACGAATCGCCGGTAATAAGCGCACAACCCAAGGAATCTGCGCATAGCTTTCTTGTCATTAGGCGGTGGAAACTCTGTGATCGCAGCCGTCTTCTGAGGGTCTGGGCGAACTACATCCTTGCTTACGACGTGACCATAGAACAGCTGCTCCTCGTAGGCGAAATGGCACTTCTCTGGTTTCATTGTTGGGCCTGAAGACTTGATTGTTTTCAGCACTATCCAAAGCGTTCTGAGGTCGTCTTCAAAGATTGAGGAGAAGACAACAACGTCATCTAAGTAGACTAGACGAATTTGCCACTTCAAGCCTGATAGCACCGTATCCAGTACTCGCTGGAACGTCGCTGGGGCAGAGCAGAGGCCGAATGGCATCACCTTGAACTCTAAGAGTCCGTCTGGTGAGATGGACGCACTCTTCTCGCGATCTCTTTCGTCGACATAAATTTGCCAGTAGCCGCACTTCAGGTTCATCGATGAGAAGTACTTAGCGTTGCACAGCCGATCTAATGTGTCGTCGATGCGGGGGAGGGGGTAGACATCCTTCTTCGTAATGCTGTTCAGGCGGCGGTAATCGACGCAGAAGCGAAGGGTGCCGTCTTCTTTTTCACTAGGACGACTGGTGCCGCCCAGGGGCTCCTCGATGGCTGGATGACGTCGTCACGAAGCATTTCCTCAACTTGCTTGCGGATAGCTTGGCGTTGTAGCGGCGAAACGTGGTAGGGGCTATGCAGCAGTGGTCGGGTGTGTTCGTCTGTGACAATGCGGTGCTTGGCAAGCCGTGTTCGTCGCACATTCGATGCTGATGAGAAGCAATCGCTGTACCTTTGAAGAAGACTGCGTATTCGGTCTTGTCTGCTCCGTGGAAATGCTGGGTTGATATCAAACGTTGGTTGTTGGCCTCGGTCAGATGGTTCTACGGGTTGGTCGGGAAGGGAAATTATGTCTCTGATGTCTGCCAGGTCATCGAGAAAAGCAATCGTCGTACCTTTGTTTAGATGGCGGTATTATTCGCTGAAGCTCGTTAGCAGCACTTGGGCTTGTCCATTTCGGATTTGGGCGACTCCCCTTGCGACGCCCAGTCCTCGATCCAGGAGTAACTGGGTGTTCCCCTCGACGACGCCGTCGGCATTTTCGATGTCTTCAGTACCTACGGAAGCGACGACACTTGATCGGGGCGGCACGCTCAATGCTTCGTCGAGAACATTTAAGGCAACGTGATGAGTCGCGCTCGTCGCAGCAGGTATGGTTTTGTCCGTGGAAACCTTGATCGACTTTGATCGAAGGTGATGATCGCCCGATGTTCATTCAGGAAGTCCATTCCCAAAATCACGTCTCGCGAGCATTGCTGTAGAACCAGGAAGGCTGTAGCATAGGTTCGCCCATTTACTGTAACTGTCGTTGTGCAGCGTCCTGACGGCATAATAAGGTTACCGCCTGCAGTGCGGATCGGCGGGCCATCCCAAGTTGTTGTTACTTTCCTAAGTCGGACAGCGAGTGGCCCGCTCATGACGGAGTAGTCAGCTCTTGTGCCGACCAAGGCAGTAACCGCGTGACCGTCGACCGTAACTTCAAAGTCACTTGTTCGAGTTCTCGTATTGCACGCTGTCTTCGGTTACCGATCGCGGCTTCGTCGAGTAGTGAGGCTGCGGTGGGCGTACTCCGACTTTACTCCCCTAGGCCGCGGTAAAAGCTTCAAGTCTGGTCAGTGTTGTCGTCGTAGTTGAGGCATGGTCTTGCGTTTTAGTCGATGGAGGATCTTTGTTCTTGCACTTAGAAGCTGTGATGTGCACACCAAACTGTCGAGGGATTTTTGGAACGCGGCGTGTCGGCAGTGGTACGTCGGACAGCGGAGCGCCGTGCGTGCCAGTCCCGCGTTGCGCGTGTGCGCGTGCGAATGGTGAGCGCGAGGCAAGCACGAGGAGCGGAGAGCTGATGTGTCAGCAAACCGAGGTGTAGAGGAAGACACCGCACCACAAGTCTGGCCATTCAAGCGTGGAAGTGGCAGCTGTCGGACGTTGGGTCCGTGCTGCCGATGACTTCCCTTGAATCATCGAGACAAGACCATTTAGCCCCATTCAAGCGTGGAGGTGGCAGCCGTCAGACTTCGGGTGTGTGCTGCCATCGACTTCCCGTGAATCAACAACGCAGGCCTACTGCGTCCCTTTCGAGTTCGGTAGTGGCAGCAGATGGATTGAGGGTCCTTGCTGCCGAGACTTCTTTGGATAGGCTGCACAAGCCTACGGTGTTTTGGAACGTCGTCGACAGGACCTGGCTACGGTTTTCCTGCTGCAGCTGCCCATTTCTTGGAGGCGGCTGACAGGAGTTCGTCAGCGTCTCCCGTGTCCGTCTCCGTTCCTCCCCTCGTGGTGCTCTACCACCGCTTCCCTGGACGCAACGCCAGCAACGCATCGCAAGTCGTCAACCCGCGTCTGTGATACCTGCAAGGCATTCCCGCTCCACCTGGGACACTTTGTATCCGGTGAACTCTCTCCTTCTTATCCGTAGTGTTGTACGCGTGTCTAATGTGTGTTTTCCTTGGTGTTTTCGTTTCTTTAAAGTATAAAAACGACTTCGTTTAATTTTGTTTCATTCGTTTGTTTCCTTCTTCGAACCTGCACGCGAAAGCGTTACTCTACATATCGTTTTACAGTCAACAGCATCATCTTATAATAAAATAATAGTATGGTCACTTTCCGCGACACCTTCAGCAGCGAAGCGAGCGGGCACCAGGCGAGCCGGACCCCAACGTCGGCCAGCAGCAGCTGCGAGGCGGTTGTGGCAAGAAGTTTCCTCGTATCACAGTCGTTACCTTTGCCAGCAGCTCAGTATTCGTCACCGACCCTCAAAATGACACATTTTTCACATTTCTTATCCCAGGGTTTATTATTTACGTCAAGAGCACACTTTAACTCGTTTTTATGACGCCGGCAGATGGGATCCAGGCTGGCCGGCCGGCCGGCATGCTCGGCGTACCTCACGTTCGCACAAGAAAATACAAAACAGCCATGATACCAGAGAGGATGGTTCCTAGACTCGAGCAACGACAATATGTCTGTGCAAAAGTGGATCTTTCGGCAACGACACCAACTGCGGCAACGCCGCGCAACGAACTGCGCGCTGGTCCCAGGCTGCCCTAGTCGTAGCTAGGCCTAGCTGGTTTCGCATCGAAGCCCGCAGCTGACGGCGCTTCGGAAGTCGCCTGCGCTATAATAAAAGGCCTACTATTCACATCGCTTTACAGCGAACTCGTCCCATAATAAAAGATATGTTCGCTTTCCACGACGCCTTCAGCAACGGAGCTAGCAGACAGCAGGCGAACCGCACCAAGTAGCAGCAGCACCAAAGCGGCTGTGGGATGAAATTTGCTTGTATCGCAGCAGCAACTCGGTATTGGCCAGCGATCGTCGGAAATGATGCATTTTTGACATGCACCTATCCCAGGGCTTGCTATGGACGAGAACAAACAATACTAGCGCTTTTTTCAGTCGCCGGCGGCCGACATCAAGGCTGGCAGGCCGGCCCGGCGTGGCTCGGCTCCGAGCGTCCGGAGGAGCGCGCTGTACGCCTTCATGACGCTGCCGCTCTCCGCGCTCGTATTGACTGCCGCTTCCCGCAGTTGCGTTTGCCGCGCGCGGCTCGTCGTTGACATCCAGCAGGTTGGACGCAGGCGACGAGCTGCGATCGGTCATTGCGACGTTGTTCGCAACGGCACGCCGCAGCGAATCGCACACACTTTTCGCACCGGCACACATCCGCAAAAGTCGTTCCTTCAGCTCGGGGGCCACAGTTCGAGAGAAGCCACAGCGACGGTTGCGAGACACAGATGGACACAGGAGACAGCGGGAAAGCCAGAGAGCGAAAGAGCGCGTCAACCGGAAGTAAACAAACCGATCTCGTCAATGACGTATTTGTGGGCGGAGCATGGTCCCGGCCTGTAATCTTTATTTTTTTTTTATGGCTCGCTCCGGTGTACGAGTTGAGAGGGAAAAGGCTGGTGGTCATTTTTAATAGCCATTATGTCTGGTTCCACACAAGGTACATCATTTGGATTGTAAAACGTTTATTGCCAACAGTCTGAAGGGCATATAGGCCCCCCGCCTAAACGACGGCCAGAAGGTCTTGGCTCCTGGCGGCGTCTTCGGCCAGTTGGACGACTTTTGTTTGAGTCTCCGGATCGGAGCTGAGTAGGAGAGCCTCCCATTGTTCAAGTGACTTTATTTTTTGTCCCTCCAGGGGGGCAAAAGGGCATTTCCAGAGAATATGGTTGAGATCCGCTTTGGCCTTACATTGCTTACACTCGTTTGAATATTGTCCCGGATAATAACGACTACACATAACCGGGTTCGGAAACGTATAAGTTTGGAGACGGCGCCAAGAGGTGGCCTGACTCTTTGTCAATGATTTATCAGCAGCGGGGTACTTTGTTCGGCTGAGCCTATAATGTTGTGTGATTTCTCTGTAACCTACAAGACGATCCCTGTCTGCGAAGTCCTCGGTATGGCCACTGGCTCGGAAAGCAAGACCTCGAGCCAGTTCGTGAGCTGCTTCATTTCCAGCCAGGGATGCGTGTGCAGGTGTCCAGACTATGCGAATTTTGCGGTCGTCCCTTGCAGTCCGCAGGATTCCGTTCGTCAGAGGGGAGACCCTCCCCTTGGCAAAGTTCATCACTGCTACCTTTGAGTCACTGACTATCATTGACGCATCCGTGCCCACTATTGCAAGTGCGATGGCGGCTTCTTCTGCAATTTCGGGACTGTCCGTCGTGATCGAAGCGCCGGCTCGGAGATATGTCTCGGCGCTAGCTACCGCTATCACCATTCTCCCCCTCCCGCAATTAGCTGCGTCCACGTAGGCCACGTCTTCGATCGGATAGTTTTTGAAACATTTGCCGAGGTCTTCAGCCCGTTTCTCTCTGCGATTCTTGTGGTGGACGGGATGCATGTTTTTCGGTAGTGGTGGGATCATCAGCCTATCGCGCACGCTCTTAAGCATGTCCACTTTCGGACCTCGCTGACTCTCGTAATTTATTCCTAGTTTCGCGAGGATTTGCCTGCCTGTAACGCTTCCCGACAGCCTTTCGTACTGCGAGACTGTCACGCCTTCCACAATTTCATCCAATGTGTTGTGAAGACCTAGTTCTAAAAGTTTTGCGGTGGGGGTCCGAATTGGTAAACCCAGCGCCTGCTTGACACTTCTGCGAATGATCCCTTCCAGCTTGGACTTCTCCGCTGCCTTGAGATTAAGGAAAGGAGCTACGTAAGCAATCTTACTTATTACAAAGGCTTGAACTAATCTAATTAGATTCGTTTCTTTCATGCCATAGCGCCTATTTGCGATTCTGCGGATGAGCCGCATAGTCTGTTGCGCGCATATCTCCAACTTCTTTATTGCTTCTCCATTGAAACCGTTGTTTTGAATGTACAGCCCTAAGACTCTAATCCTGTCCACCGTCGGGATATCGAGACCCTGAGCCTTAAGAGATATCCGCGGGGATCCGACCGTGATTTCCTCTTTGGTTGGTAAAAAAGCATTTCCGATTTTTGCGGGGAGCACCTAAGCCCCCTATCATTTACATACTTTTCAACTTCTCCTATGGCCATTTGGAGAGTCTCCTCTATTTGACCGTCAGTTCCTTTGCCAATCCACATAGTAATGTCATCCGCATACATGCAATGACTGAGACCTTCAATCGCTGCTAGTTTGCTAGGAAGCCCGATCATGGCCACGTTGAAAAGAAGCGTGGACAGTACAGATCCCTGCGGGGTCCCCTTGCTACCTAGCTCTATGTAGTCTGATTTACTTTCCCCGAAGTTAATTTGGGCCACTCTGTCGGAAAGGAAAGTTTTAACATAGTTGTAGGTTTTCGGGCCTACTCCCAGGAGGCTGAGATTATCCAGGATCGCCTTGTGCGTGACGTTATCGAAAGCCTTCGCCAGGTCAAGACTCAGAATGACCTTCGCGTCCCGCGTTTGTGAGTCCAGAATTTCATGTTTTAGTTGCAGCATCACGTCCTGCGTTGAGAGATGAGACCTGAATCCCACCATGGAGATAGGATAAAGATGGTGGTCTTCCATGTAGTTGTTGAGACGTGTCTGCACTACATGCTCCATCAATTTCCCTGCACAGGAGGTTAGGGATATAGGCCTTAGATTCTCGATCGACAAAGGTTTCCCCGGTTTAGGAATAAGTACCACCTTAGCCGACTTCCACTGCTTAGGAATCTCACCCGCCTCCCAACATTTCTGCATGTAGGCAGTGAGTGCTGTTATAGAGTTGTCGTCGAGATTTCTGAGCAATTTGTTGCTTACCCCATCCGGTCCGGGCGCTGAATTAGTATTTAATCTAGCAAGCTCTGCTCGCACTTCGGATTCAGTAATGGGTTCGTCCAAGCGATCGTTGGGTATCCCACAGTAACCATGCAGAGGTACCTTCTCGGTGTCCCCTATGTACTTAGATCGAATCTCATCGAGCAGCTCTTGCTCTGTACCCTCATGTTTATGCTGGATCTTTTGGAGGTTTTGCCTCTGGGCCGTTTTACATCCGTCAGGGTCTAGGAGGTATCTGAGTAAACTCCATGTGCGAGCCAGACTTATATTCCCGTCCATTTTGTCGCATAGCGATTCCCAGTTTTGCCTAGAAAGTTTGAGCGCATATTCCTCCATCTCTTTGTTGTGCCTTGCTATCCTTCTGCGAAGGTTACGATTCCACTTTTGACTTTTAAGTCGCTTTTCCATACTGGTTTTGGCTTGCCACATATGGAGGAGGCGGGTGTCCATTGTTTCTAGGCCTGAGTCTTCCGCCACAGTCTGGGTCGCTTTACGAGCGTCCAATTGGAGCTGCCTTATCCACTCCTCAATGTCATCAATTTCTGTGGTGTTAGCGCTCTGTTCCCGGATTTTTCGGAAGGCGTCCCACTCAACAAGTGAGTGACGTCGGCCTGGGCGTTTATAGGGCCCAGCAGTAATTACCGTTTCCAAAATAAAGTGATCACTGCCTAAATTTTCTTGAGTGTTAACCCAGTTTGCGCTGCCGACGTTCTTAACGAGGGTGAGGTCCGGAGATGTGTCCGTACTGACGCTATTTCCCGTTCTAGTGGGAGACTGAGGGTCCGTAAGTAGGGTGAAGGCCCCTTGTTGCATATCGAGCCAGAGCTCTCTACCCTTGACACATTCTCTCTGGTACCCCCAAGCAGCGTGATGGGCGTTGAAGTCCCCCATTACCACCACCGCTTGTTTGTTAGCAATGCGTAGAGTTTTTTGAAGAAGCGACCCGAAGCGAGTCTTTCTTTGTTTTGGACTGCTGTATATATTCAGCACAAATAGGCTGGTCTTAATTTTATTATTCGGAATGAGTTCTAGAAGGACGTGCTCTACGTGACTGATCCCCGTGTCATGCGCAATAGCCGTTATGTTTCTTTTGACGAGGGTGGTAACTCCCGCCTTCTCGCCAGAGGTATTAAAAGATTGATAGCCTGATAATTTTGCAATCCCCCCAGTTTCCTGAAGAGCGATCACGTCCGGGCAGTCTTTACCAATGAGGAGTTGTTGAAGAACTGCTCGCTTCCGGCGGTATCCCCGACAGTTCCACTGCCAGAGCGTATATCTATTGTCCTTATGTTGCCTGGCCATTTTGAAGTTGTTGAAGGGTTATCGTAATAGCGTCTGTCTTATTCTCTACGGCCTGCCGCCATGCATTCATAGCTAACAGCTCGTTTCCTAGCCTTTTGGTTTCTGTAGTGATTTCCTGAACAACGTTAAAAATGGACTGAATTTGTGCCTGAATTTTGTTATCTGTGGCCTGAACCTGGGCATCAATTTTGTCCTCTAGCCTCCTGCATACCTCTGCGAGCGTGAGCTCGGGCTGCGTGTTGTCACACGTCCTCTTTTTTGTAGGCGGGGGAAGCGATGGTGGCGCCACCGAGGCATCACTGACACCGGCCGCCGCCTCCACCAGTGCAGGCGTTATCTTTGGTTGTTGAGTAAGCCGGGATTGGCCCATCTTCCGGAGTTCTGAATTTTCCTTCTCTAACTGTTCTGTTTTTTTAGTAAGTTTCCTTACCGTGTCAGTAAGGGTCTCAACCATCTTTCTCAATTGGAGGAGCTCATCTGCCCCCTTATCCGAATTATTTTGGGAGGATCGACCTACCCAGCTCACCTCTTTATGGTCGGCTGCCGTCTTGTTCTTGGCTGAAGACACCGACGGTGATCGCCCTCGGGAGCTCAAGCGGCCCCTGGACTGGGACCCGGTCCTGGAACCAGAGTGGGGCTTGGATCTTGAACGGCCCCTGGAGCCGGAACGGTCCCTAGAGCTGGAATGGCCCCGTGACCCGAGACGAGGGAAGGAAACCGAGCGGCCGCGATAGCCCTCTTCCTCCTTGATCCTAGGTCGGCTCCTCCGGTTTGATGTATTGTCTGATGAATTTGCCGTCTTGTCGTGGGTCTTCTTCTCCCACTGGCGCTTTTTGAGTATGTAAGGAATCCTATACATCTCACGGCACTTTTTGTGTCCCAGTTCATGTCCCTTGCCACAAAGAGCACACTTAAGTTCACACGAGTGGTCTTGCGTTGGGTTGTCCATGCCACATCCTCGACATTTGACCACGCCTGCGTTCGGGCAGACATCGGCGCGATGTCCGAGCTGGCCACACTTGAAACACACTTCGTATTTTTTCTTATATAATAGGCACCGAAAGGGGGTGCTCGCGTAGTAGATCCAATATGGCACCTTTTCATCTGCGAAGAGCAGCAGAATAGAGCTCGAGTCTTTTCCTAATCTTCTAACCCCGACAATCTCAGGGTTGTACTTGTTGATCAGGTTCTCACGCACCCGTTCAATCGTGTGAGTCAGCGGAACTCCGTGAATAACTCCTTTGCCGTGTCCATCCGGCGTCACAAGATACGCAAACGTTGCAAGTTTTTCCGTCCCTAAAGTGAGATGCCCAATATTCATATACTTCCGCACTCGTTCAGAGCTGTCGGTGCCTACCAGAATGGTGTTCTGCTTCTGATTCAGAAGGACGATATCATCTCTTGCGTCAGCCGCCGCAATACCTGCCGCCGACTTCACGATGTCAGAGACCGTCTCAGTTTTGCATGCTGAGAGCGGTCGAAGTCCGCCTTGCGGTCTAATGACGACTTTATGTAGTCCGGGGGGAAGACGAACGTGCTGCGTTTCCACCGAACGCATTGCCATCTTCCTGCCCTACGTCTTAGCTGAGTTGGCAGCCCCTCACTGACCATCTTGTTGTCTTCCTTCGTTCGGAACGCCATCCTGGCGTCCCCCTGCCTCATGGCTGTCGCTCTTACGAGCGCTGCGTTTTGACTTATCAATCGTAAACCATCCGGCTTGGATGGAAAAGTCCTCCGGCGATAGCGTCTCACCTTCAACCGTAACTTCCATGTCGGCCTCCGAGTGCAGTCCTGGGCCACAAGAGGCCGGTGACTTGCCTCGCCGGCACCCTACGGGCGTCGGCGGCCAGAGTCGACGTTAGGCTTAGCTTGGTCGTCAAGCTGGCGAACTGAAGATCGTGATGTGAGCACAAAAAGTCAGTTCACTTGCCGTGGATTTGTTATCCCGGTAGTCCTGCAGACTTCCGGCGTCGGTCCCCGCAAAAGTTTCTGAAGACGCAGACTTAAATCCGCAAAAAGCATCGAAAAACCGCGGAGGCGATGTGAGACGCGTCCACTTGCCTCAGCCGCTCGTAGCGCCCCCAAGGTACATCAAAATTTTTTGCGGTAGGGTGACGAATCGTTCAATGTCTCTCAGTATTTCGACTTCTCTTTGCCTACGTGGCCGCCTTTTCAGGGACCCTTTAAGTGGGCGACTGACGTACATAGCATGCAAAGCTAGCTGAAGAAGACAAAAACTCCCATGACACGACGCGCATAAACGACAGTGTCAGTGCGCGTGAGAAACGTAGGAAGGAATCTCCCCTCGTCCTGGCCATTCAGCGCGAAAGTAGCAGGAGCGTCCCCGCTGCCTGTTCTGGTACGAACCGGCGAGAGGCGGCCTTGCGTGTGGTCCACGTCTTCGCTGAAGGCCGCGTAGGCCACTTCGAGCGCCGGCACCTCGGTGAAGACGCTCTCGTTCTGGGCTAGGCAGCCGCGTAGACGTTTGTCGAAGGCCGACACCGAGGCCTCGTTCATCCACGAGGAGAGGACGCGGCCCCGAGGGTCCAGCTGCGTGGAGGACGAGGGCACTTCGTCAAATCATAGAACTGACATGAACTGCGCCTTGTGGCCTTTCAGTTGAAATACGTGACGTGGCCTCAAGAACAGATATTAGGGCGAAAGCCTTACTAGCCCCATTAGACGTTCTTCGGCGTCCGCTGTTGAGGCCGAGATATTTCGAAAAAGATGGTCCCGTAGCAGGCGCCGTCTAGCCGCTGAAGCCGTCAGTGCGATGACGACATGCACAACAGATACCAGGAGCAACCACCTCTCCTCATTACTTAAGTAACCAACATCAACCAGAACGCTACCGAAACGTATGTCTGATTGGTGTTTGCTGTAAAATGTTAGAAATAAATGTTTTAAATTAATTCAGTAAATATCTCTGAATAAAACTTTCGGTTTTTCTCAGCACGCATTTCGCAGTATTAATTTCTCATCAGCACGACAAATTAAAAGAACAGAAACATTCCCTCATGCTCCTTGGTTTCGGAGACTGTTGGCTTCCTTAATGTATGCATGTCATAAAGAGTCCTTCCTTTCTCTTTCCTTGTGTGCTCAAATGGCACTGCCTGGTGATTAGCTACTGGGCAGTCTCCGATTTTAATTTGTTTCGGTAACTGATAACTCAAGCAATGCACTTTTCTTGAAAGAAAAAGTACGGCACCATTTTCCTTGAGAGAATAAGGTTATGTAATACGTGAACATTCCACTTCCTGTCACTGACTTGTAGACGTGGCAGTAGTAACGGTGGTATTGAGGGGCAGGCAAGATTAGCCTCACATAAAAATGGCGGAACTGGTCTAGCTTTGTCACATAGGCTATAAACAAAATAACACTGCCCTATCACAGAATGAATAGAGATTATGCGTCTGAAAATATCAAGAACAGCCTCATAACAGTAAATAATTGTAAATGCACAGTGTAAATGCACATCACTGCTAAGAAACACCAAGGTAATAGGTCGGGCTAAAAACAGACGGGAACCTGGAATTATCGAAGCTTTCGCAATGCACGTTGCTCCAGATAAGGAATGCGTCAGCTCGCGTGCGGTGATGTTAGGGGGAACTGAATTAACCTACCTTAAGAATAGTAGAATAGTAGAATGGTGCAGAAACGTGAAGGCTAACAAAGAGGGTTCAGCTTAAGTTAAGGACAACGCAGCGAGCTGTGGCAAGAACAATGATAGGTGTAACGTTAAGAGATCGGAAGAGGGCGGAGTGGGTGAGGGAACAAACGCGGGTTAATGACATCCTAGTCGAAATCAAGAGGAAGAAATGGGCTTGGGCAAGGCATGTAATGCGAAGGCAAGATAACCGCTGATCCTTAAGGGTAACGGAGTGGATTCCAAGAAAAGGCAAACGTAGCAGGGGACGGCAGAAAGAAGACACACACGGCGCTGAACTTGCAACTGCGTTTATGGGAAAAAAATAAGGTGCTTTTTAAGGCAGGGCGTCAAGAAAACGCGTGCATGCGTTTTGTCAAAAATACACTTGTCGGGTAATAAAATATTTAGTGAGCTATATGGGGTTTTATGGCGCATAGACAACTATGGCTATCATGCGCCAAACACGAGGTTAGATGATGTTATGTTAAGTGTATAGAGGTTACATTATAATGGATTTAAAACATTGGCTTTCTTTAGAAAATTACAAACAAGTGAAAACTCGACAAGTGTTTGCTCGCCTAAAAGCAATGCGGGATTAAATGGAATGTGTTCATTGTAAAATACCGTACAAAATTTTTTCCCAAGTTCTTCGAGATGCGAACAAGAAATTAAAATGTGATTTACCGTGAGCTCCTCACCACACATTTCACACACAGGTTTGTCTTTTTTTGTTATAAGAAGTTATGGGTGATGTGTGTGTGTGACCTATGCGTAAACGACATAAAATTACTTCGATAAAACGCTCTTTATGGCAGCATGATTTCCATTCTTTTAAAATGGGCTTTATGGTATGCAGCTTGTTGTTTCCTTCATTTTCCCAAGAAGCTTGCCACTTGGCTCTTAGTTTGCTATGTACTAACTTCATGTAATCCCTAGGAGGCAAATTCACATGTTTTATTTCCATGGCTCTGGTCTGTGCAGCACACAAGTCGGCTCTCTCATTGTCCCTAATGCCAACGTGACTGGGAACCCAGCAGAATTTTATAACATTTTTTTTGTGTTGTGACCTTTACTATATTGTGTATGATGCATCCTATCAGTGGCTCCGTGGCATTTTTGGAGTTTAATGCTGTAAGGACGCTCAGTGAATCTGTATAAATGATGCTGTTTTTGATGTTTTCATTTGTTATTTTGTGTACCGCAACACAAATGGCATAACACTCAGCGGTGAAAACTGTAGCACATGAGGGCAGTCGTACTGCATTTTTACTTTTTCCTTGTATCACTGCGCTTCCTACATGAGCATGAGTTTTTGACCCATCAGTATAAAATGCAGTATAATTTCTTTATTTTTCTTGTAGTGCTAAATATTCTTGTATTATATGGTCATGTGGCGTACAGGTTTTCCTGAGGCGTGTTAGTGTAACGTCACACACTGTGGGGAGAGTATACCACGGTGGTAGCGCTTCGTGTCTTGGGGCAATATTTTTAATTTCATTTAGTATATTCAAAGCTTGGCATTTTTCTTCGAAGCGCAAGAGCAACGGCTTTATCGCGTGAGGTTTGTTGTTGAAGAGTATTCGGGATGGGCATTTCGTGACAATTGGGTAACAGAGATGTTTGGGCTGAGAAAGGAGTTTGAGGATGTATGTACAAATTAGTGCAGTTCTTCGATCTTCTAAGGAAGGTTCATTAGTTCCACATACAGACTTGCTATTGGGGAAGTTCTGTAAGCACCGGAAGACAACCTTAAACCAAGATTGTGGACAGGATCCAGTCGTTTTATGTAGGACGGTCTTGCTGAGCCATATACTATGAACCCATAGTCTAACTTAGGCGAACCAGAGAACGATATATATGTAATAGGCATGCCCTATTAGACCCCCCGCGTTTTCTTGACAGTAGTTTCACCACATTGAGGGCCTGGGAAGCTTTTTTCTTTAAGGTGTTTATACGTGGCAAGAAAGTGAGCTTTTTATCGAAAGTTATCCCTAGAAATTTATGCTCTTGTTTGACAGGTAATGGGGTTTGGTTGAGATATAGTGTGGGGTCGGCCTGTAGGCCTCGTCTCAACGAGAACAGAACCGCTACTGTTTTCTGAGGGGAAAATCTAAACCCGTTTCTATCAGCCCAGGTAGCCAGTTTATTGTCATTTGTATCTGTCGCTCACAGGTAGGTATGCTAGAAGACGTGCATGCTATTTGGAGGTCGTCTACATAAACTGAGTACATTATGGATTTTGGGATTACTTTTCCTATGGAGTTCATTTTGATGATGAATGAGGTCGTGCTCAGGATGCAGCCCTGGGGTACGCCAGTTTCTTGAATAAAAGTGTTGGAGAAGGTTGCGCCTAGGCGGACTCTGAACGTACGGTTGGTCAGAAAGTCGCTCAAACAGCCCAGCATTCTGCCGCGGATACCTAGGTCCGCTAGGTCACGGAGGGTACCGAACCTCCACGTGGTATCGTAAGCCTCCTCCAGGTCGAAGAAGACCCCGATACAGTGTTGGTTGTGGATGAACGCTTCCCGGACTGTGTTCTCAAAGCGAACAAGGTGATCGGTTGTGGAACATGTCTTTTTAAACCCGCATTGGTGTATATCTAAAAGTTGCCAGGACTGAAGTATGAAGGTTAGTTTGATGATTAGAATGCTTTCCCTTAGCGAAAAAGAGGATGTGCTAAAAATGCATTTCAAACGTATTGTATTAATTTCATATTTATTTCGCATTTTTTGTCCCTATGATTAAACTGCAACACGAATGCTTTCTAAGTATACTAGGAATAATATTTTGAACGTTCTTAAAAATACGTGAAAAGTACATTTTTGCCCGCTTAGCATATTTATAATGCATTAAAAATATAATAAAAATATACTTTAGAAATATACTAAAAATATACATTTAATACATTAAAAAAATCTTTACTCGGGCTTAAAAAAAGTCTACTGGGCGGCTCCATGGAATGACACGGGTTAATTCTTCAACTGGAGAACAAATCGTACACGGGTATTAATCAACAGGAGTCTGATATTAAAAGGTCACGTGATTGAACGGGAACGGCAGATACCAAGACGACAGCGACACGGATAGCAACAAATCCTACGACAAGCGTTATACTTGGCTTGCCGTATATATACCCAGCGAAAGCGACGCACTCTTTGGCACGGTGAGGCCTTTTTTGCGCAAATACTGTGGGCTGCCAAATTATCGCAGAAGTACCCTACTGGTCGCGTTCGAATCTGGGGTTAATTGAGAACGGAATTGCTAGTAGAAACTTGCGTCAGGCACAGCTCAGGAGTCGAACTGTCAACCAACAGATAGATGGGTGTGTAAGGGAGCCGGTCTGCCCTGCCAGACGGGGTCCTTTCCGCTGGCTTATTCGGACCCAGAAGTACCCAAGGCGCTTTTGCTGGTATAATTCTATCACGTTCTCACACGGAAATGTTCGAATGACATTGAGTGGAATGACATTCGAGAATAGGAATGACATTCGGACTCGACGGATTGCCGCGGTGCTGCACGACACTTTCGAAACGCATTCGAAAGCCTCAGCTCGTTTTCAGTGTACAGCGACGACGACGACGGCGGTCACACTAGTCCGACAACGACAGTATATATCACGCTGAACAACAGCATGTAATTATAGTGAAATATCTAGTTTACTATAATATGATTCTAGAGGGACACGTTTTTCAGGCCAACGACACCGACGAATCCGGTCGGCGGACGGTCAGCCTTGTCGGCGGCTGAGCGAGAGCACGGTGATGAGGCGGCGGTGTGTACATGCTCGCGCTTCTAAATGAGCGAAATGAACGGCTATATTTCACGTGTGCACACCTGAACACTCACCAGCGATAAGCGCTTGCCAAATCAATTTCAATCGACGACGGCTCTGTTCCCTTCCGCGACGGCTAGGCCCAGCGAGTTCGCAGGGCTGGATCTGTGATTTCGGCGGTTGTGAAGAGCGAATCACAAGCTTTAGCGAATGCAAATGGTCACCAGGTGTAGTTTTGGCAACAGTAACCTGAAATCAACTATTGCTTACATCGCAGGGCACGCGTACGATGAACGGGAATCGCCGGTGTGACCCAGACTGCCGAGCCGTGCTTTACGGCCAGCAGCAGTCGTCGCCGTCGCTAGCTTGTGGATAACAGTCGCCAGACATACTTCTGGATAAAGTAGTTTAAAAAAAAGTACTGGTCACGTCGGAGAAAGCCGGGACAAGAAGCGAGAAGCGCCAGTCCTGCGCGATGCCAACAACCCGGCTTTCTCAGGCGTGCGATCGCATCATCGCTTCCCACACATTGTCGCACTGCGTAAACAAGCACGAGTACAACCAGTAAAAAAAAAAACAGATTGTTTAATAGAACGAAAGCGCAGATTGCGTTTTATGTTACGTAAACAAGCGATGTAAACAACAGTATGAGTGCAGTCGTCCTCATCGGCGCACTCCCGGGGAAATTTCACGCTGACGCGGTTAATATTCATTGGCGTAATATTATCTTCAAGCACTCCCTTAGACAGAACACGTATAGCATCGTTAGATGACATTCGGTTGGAAGGCATTCGAAGCGCCCGTGTAGCAGGGGTATAATTGGTGATCACCTTCCTGCTAGAAGTTACCATAAACGAAAGGATGACAAGAAAGGGAAAGTTTTCACTCTTCGCTGGAACGTGATTTCGAGCCCTAGATTGTTTCACGGTAGCTTGAAGTGTAATGCAAATATGTTTACGCGGACAACCCATTTGTTAGAATTTAAATATACTTCAGACGGATTAATTGCGTATTTACGAAAGTACAGTTTAAATAGATGGCCAGCACCAAAATGCGATCCCGAAACTCGATTTTGAGCATTAGATTGTTCAATGACAGCTTGTAGTGCGCTGCAAACATGCTAATGCGGACTGCCAATTTGCTAGAATTTCAGTGTTATTTGGACGAATTAATTGCGTATTTACGGAAATACACTTCAAATACATTGACGACACGCAAATGCCATTTCCCGAAACGCGATTTCGAGCACTCGACTGTTCAACGGCAGCTAGAAGTGTGCAAAGACGTTTAAAAGGACTGCCCGTTTGTTAGAATTGAAGTATATTTCGGATGAATTAATTTCATATTTACGAAAGTTCACTTTTAATACACTGACAAGATGCTAAAAGTGCATACATATTTTTTCACGTATTTGAAAAGTGCTCGAAGTATGCTTTAAGTGAGGTATTTTTGGCACATTTTAAAAATATATTTCGAATACCAAGCATGAAATTTCAGGAACGTATTTCCTACGTAATTTTAGTGCATTCATGAATACAAAATATGTTTAAAATACAATTTAAATAGCCCACCGTATATTCCAAACGTATTAGTTTTTGCTAAGAGTTCGCATGATTTTGCTATACAGCTAGTGAGTGCTATTGGCCTGTAACTGGTGGGACTAGTTGGTGGTTTGCCAGGTTTTAGGAAGGGTACTATGATTGCTTCTTTCCATGCTTGGGGGAGTTCTCTACTCATCCATATTTTATTTAAAAATTTTAGGAGAGCCTCTATGGCAGTCTCAGAGAGGTGGGCAAGCATGGCATAATGTATATTGTCTGGGCCTGGTGCTGTCTTTTTACCGGATGTTAGTACTGTGTTTAGTTCCTGCATTGTAATAAGCTGATTGTAGTCTTCATGTATGCATTGTCCAAAGGGAAGCTTTTGTTTTTCTACTATTGTTTTGTGCTTTTGAAATGTTTGCGTTTAGTTGGATGAGCTTGAAACTGTGGAAAAATGTTCACTCAATATGTTCGCCTGCTGTTCTAATGTTGTTTGAGTACCGGGTGTTTTTAGCATTGGAAATGTGAATGGAGTAAAATTTCCCGTGAATTTCCGCACCGGCTCCCACATTTTCTTTGATGATATTGAGCTGTTTATGGAGGATATGTACTGTTGCCATGATGCCCTTTCTGCGTTGCGTCTAATGTATCGTGCTTTGGCTCTAGCCCTTTTGAAGATGAGCAAGTTTTCTGCAGTGGGATATCTGCGAAGGTTGCCCCAAGCCTTGTTTTGCTGCTTTTTGGCCAATGTGCATTCATTTGACCACCAAACTTTATGTGTTTTCGTGCAATTTCAGACGTTTGTGGAATTCCTTCTATTGCTGCAGATGTTAAGCATGTCACAAATTTTTCATTTATTTCTTCTATCGTAAGGGTTCCGGCATATTCTTTTTCTAGTGTGGCCTTCGTTCTGAAAAGTGCCCAATCGGCGATGTAAATTTTCCATCGCCGTGGCTTCGTAGGGAAAATGGATGTAGCTGATGTTAGCTTTAAAACCGTAGGTAAGTGACCACTTCCCCGAGGGTCATCTAAAACATCCCAAATAAAATCATTAAAAACAGATGATGATGCAAATGCTAAATAGAGGCAGGTCATTTTTCCAGAGCTGGGACAGCAGTACGTGGCTTTTCCCGTAGTCATTAAACATATATGCTATTCAAAAGAATAAAATCCTCGATGAGCTGACCCCTAGAATCAGTATGCTCACTTCCCCAGAATGAGGAGTGTGCGTTAAAATCCCCTATTATCACATATGGCTCTGGCAACTGTTCCAGAAGTTCTTCTAGGTCATGCATGGCTATTGTGTTGTGTGGTGGTATGTACAAAGAGCATATTGTTATTGTTTTATGGCTAATGATGTTTACTGCGACCGCTTCTAAGTTCGTCTTTAATGATACCTCTCTTGCAGGGACATCGCTTTGCGTAATGATAGCGACGCCTCCTGAGAGTCGGCTAGCTTGTACTCGGTCTTTCCGGAAAATATTATATTTTTTAAGATGTTTGTGTGCTGTGGCCCAAGGTTCGTTTCTTGCAGGCACACAGCTGTAGGTGCTATTGTTTTGAGCATATCGGTTATGTCTGTGTAGTTTCTGTGTAGACCTCTACAGTTCCATTGTATTAGATAAGCCATTGTGATAAGCTTGGGATTGGGGAAAGTTAATTGTTCTCAGGAGCAGTGATTCGTGGTTTCCCTTTTTTCTCTAGGGAGTCTCGCCGCCGCTGCAGCGGTGGCGAACCAGGAGTTGTATCCATCGCCACTTTCGTGGCGCCGGATTTCCGCGGAGACGCCGCGGATGCGTGTGTTTTAGATGTCGGCGGGCTTTCGCTGACATCCATATCCTCCACGGTGGACGTGGAGGATGCTTCTTGTTTGCGATGGCCCGTGGCCTTCGCATTCGTCTTTTTTGTTGGCACCACTGAACCAGTCCCTGCTCCAGGGGCAGAGTCTCTTGGGCCAGCAGTTGCCTTCTTAGAGGGGTGGGGCGACAGGTCCAGCTCAGCAGAGCTGTTCTGGGTGTCTGTCGCCGAGGATGCCGCTGCTGAAAGTGGGGCCTGAGGGCCTCCGCCGAGGATCGCGTGGTCTTCTCGCGAAATTTTCAGCCCTGTGAACTGTACCACCTATTTCTGTGGTGGGGACTTGGGTGTCGACACCAGGTCCACCGAATCGACCTGTGTGCCGACAGAAACTGAAGGCGGCGGCGGTCCCCGCTTCAGAGTATGTCCCTTTCTGTTTGGAAAGAGACGCGTTTTTTTGCCTCAAGGTAGGACAGGTTTTCTGTGGTCTTCAAAGTTATGATATGTTTTTCTGTTTTCCAGACTGGGCACGATCTGGAGTACGCGCCATGTGCGCCATTGCAGTTGATGCATTTTGGTATGCGTTCGCATCTTCCTCTGTATGTGCGTCTTCTGCGCATGTGACACAGGTGGGTTTACCCCGGCAAGCCAACATACTGTGTCCAAAGCGCTGGCACTTGAAACATCGTCTCGGGTTCGGTATGTATGGGCGGACTTTACAATGGAGGTATGCGGCGTGGATGGAATCTGGCAGAGTTGTGCTATTGAAAGTTAGTACAATGTGTTTTGTCTTGATTTCAGCATTGTTTATCCGGATGGTTATTTGTCGGGCTGCTATTACTCCTTGTTCAGCTAGTTCTTCTTCCATTTCCGCATCGGTGCTCTGTAGGAGTTCATATTCAGATATGACGCCCTTTGAGTGGTTCAGGGTGCGGTGCGGGGTTACCTGTACACTCATTTCTCCAAGACTCTGTAATGACATCAGTTTGTTGCTTTGTTCTTTTGTGTTTATTTCGACAAGGAGATCTCCGGTTCGCTGCATTTTTGCTTTGTAGTCTTTGCCTACGCAGCTTTTTAGGGTGTTGGCGATGACAAATGCAGACAGGTTGGCTATAGGTTCATCAGTGTTTGAGTGAACCATAAAAAACTTCGCAAACGTTTCTGGCTTCTGTACATTCAATTTCTTCACATCGGTGCGACCCATTTTCGGGGGCCGATCAGATTTTTTTGCAAATTTATCCATACGGCATGTATAAACTAAGGGTTCCAAATAATTTGTCGCCTCTGATTCACCCTTATATACAGAGGAAGGTCCCGGGACACCCCGCCTGCTATACAGACGAGGAGCCCATCGGCCGAGCATTGACCGCTTCCTCGACCGCCACCGTTCATGGTTTCTTCCCCCCACCTCTCAACCTATCGCCACGGTACGGATGACAGCTTCGGTATGGGAGCTAAAGGTCCGTGGTGGCGCCAAGCACCAACACCTCGTTACACAAGGTGCCCCTGCGGGGTTAATAAAATGTCTCGTAATCGCACGTGTGATTATCGGTGCTAACCACTGTTTAGCAACTTATTTTCTTCGAGGACAATGCTACTGAAGGCTGGCTGACACATCTGTTTCCTTTCTCAAGTTATGAAATGCCTCTGCTACTTCCCTTGTGCTACGATCATTATGGATGAACAAGACTTTGGTGTCAACGAGAAACGGGGTGCACTTGCACTCGAGACAATGCTTCGCCAAGTTTGTTGAACACATTCCAAAAGAATTTTGGTGCTCCAAAAGCCGTACATTGATGCAACTGCCTGTCTGGCCAATGTAAGTACGACCACAGGACACAGGAATCTGGTAGGCTACAGCAACCTATATATTTGGTCTGGCTGCTTGGGATATTTGGACTTACTGCTGGTCGTTGAAAAAGACCACGTGTGCTGGCAATACTCCCCTCGGAGCGAGAAGCCCCTGTCGAACTATAGGTCTTGCCACTCGGAACTAGTAAAAAACGGGATAGTAACCGGGTGCATGAGTATGGCGTCAAAGAAATCCTGTTCTCACAAAATGAGGACAAGCCTCTGCGCCCAGGTACACCGCTGTAAGCAGGCCGGTTTCCCGGACTCAGTTCTTGTGTCGTGTGCGGGAAAGATCCTGAAAAAAATTGAAAACCCCTGAACGTGACTCTAAGCAGCGCTAGAGTCCGGATGATAGAACAAAAAATATAGCTGTAATGCCATACGTCCATTCCCTTTCGCACAGATTTAAGAAAGTGGTGGCCAAGTGTCACAAAATTCGATGCATTTTTGAAACAAACAAAGAAAACACCGCCGCGCGCACGGCGTCTAGCCGGCGCGAGACGAACGAGGGAGAAGGAAAACCCCCGCTGAGCGCGTGGCTCTCTCTCCCCTCCACCACCGCTCACCGACACGGCGTGCGCCGAGGAAATGAGTCATCCATGTCGAAGATTTCTCTGGAACATACGAGTCACATCTACTGCTGACCGGGGGAAAAGGGCGTAGCCTTGCGTGCACTAAGACGCGTCCCCCTCGCCCGTCGACGGCGGCGCCACGCCAGAACTAGCCCGAACCTTCGCGAAACGTCTCCCGACTCTGACCAATGGGGACGCGCGGCCGGTGAGAAGAGGGGAGGGAGACAGCACTGCCGATGCTGCGTCTATGTGCGCGCCTACATTGGTGCGTAGAACAAACAGACGTGAGAGCGAGCCTATAAAAGAAGGACGCTGACCGCTGTCAAATTAGTCCGGACCGCCGTTTAAGCTTCATCGAAGCGCGACCGTTCGACTCCCGGGAAAACACCACACGGCCAGCATCGGACCAACGAGGCAACGTTCGCCAGTATGCGGGACGGCATCGTCGTGGAGCTCTGGTCGTCCGACTGCCGCAGTGCCCGGTGAACAAATTGTGTTTTGTTTGTTTACCTCTCTCTCGTGTGTTAGTGCACTTTAGGTGCAATATTGTTACGTGGCCCGAAGTCTATGTCGGCACAAGGACGACCGGAGCACAGGGTCCAGATCACAGCTAGCCCCGAGCGGCAAGCGCGCACACACAGGGCACTTCCTCTGCGTCGTCTTCACGGAGATTATCCGTTGCATGGCCCCCCGGTCGGAAAAGCACCGTCTCGGTGCTCATCAGGGCAGTGAGGGGGACTGCAAGACGTAGGGCTTGAGGCGAGAGACGTGCACAACATCGGTCTGATGCTGAGAGGACGTGGCACCGGGGAAGGCCGGAGCGATCTCGTAGGTGACTGCGGTGACTTGGCGCAGGACACGGTACGGGCCGATGTAGCGGGACAGAAGTTTTTTCAGAGAGCCCCACGCGGCGAGATGGCGACCAAAGCAAGACGAGGGAGCCAGGGGTGAAGGAGACCACACGGTGACGGCGGTTGTAGAATTCCTGCTGAGAGGTCTGGGAAGCGAGGAGCCGGGAGCGTGCGAGTTGGCGAGCGTGGTCAGCGCGGGTAATGGCGTCGCGGGCGTATGCAGACGGCGGAGCAGTAGAAGTGGGAAGCAGCGTGTCCAGAGGCAGCAGGGGCTCGCGGCCATACAAAAGATAAAAAGGGGAGTAACCGGCAGTGTCATGGCGGGAGGAGTTGTAGGCGAAGGTCACATAGGGGAGAGCGGTATCCCAGTCGCGATGGTCCGGAGAAACGTACATAGCCAGCATATCGGTGAGAGTGCGATTGAAGCGTTCTGTGAGGCCGTTCGTCTGCGGGTGGTAGGCGGTGGTGAGCTTATGTTTCGTAGAGCACGATCGAAGAATGTCAGCGACAACTCTGGACAGAAAACATCGGCCTCGGTCGGTCAGAAGTTGACGGGGAGCTCCATGATGTAGGATAAGGTCGGTCAAAAGAAAGTCGGCAACATCAGTAGCCGTACTGGTGGGCAGTGCGCGTGTGATCGCGTAACGGGTAGCGTAGTCTGTGGCAACAGCTATCCATTTGTTGCCCAAGGCGGATTCCGGAAATGGTCCCAAGAGGTCTAAGCCGACGCGATGGAAAGGTTCGGGTGGGACGTCAATGGGCTGAAGCAGACCGGCTGACAGAGTGGTGGGGCGTTTCCGGCGCTGGCACTCATCGCAGGCAGCAACATAGCGGCGTACACAGCGGTAGAGGCGCGGCCAAAAGAATCGACGACGCACGCGGTCGTAAGTACGGGAGACACCCAAGTGACCAGCAGTGGGAAGATCATGCAGCTCTTGGAGGACAACAGTGCGAAGGTGCTCGGGGACAACGAGAAGGAGGTCTGGGCCATCCTGGCTAAGGCTCCTGCGGTATAAAACTCCATCACGGAGCACAAAGCGGCGCAGCGGAGGGTCGAATGGGGCGGTGTTGAGGCGGTCGATAATGGAGCGCAGCTCGGCATCGCGGCGCTGTTCTTCGGCCATGTTAGCGAGGACAGAGAGGGAGCACAGAGCATCCACGCTGTCAGTGCCAAGATTGTCACACGGGCCAACGGGGTAACGAGAAAGGCAGTCGGCATCGGCGTGCAAGCGGCCAGACTTGTAGAGTACAGAGTAATGGTACTGCTGCAGGCTCAGTGCCCAACGACCAAGCCATCCTGTAGGGTCTTTCAAGGAAGAGAGCCAGCACAACGCATGGTGGTCAGTGACAACTGTAAAGGGGCGGCCGTATAAATATGGGCGAAATTTCCCAACAGCCCAGACAAGAGCTAAGCACTCGCGTTCGGTAATTGAGTAATTCCGCTCCGGGGCAGAGAGGAGACGGCTGGCGTACGCGATCACACGGTGCTCTCCGGATTGTCTCTGTGAGAGGATAGCGCCGATACCGTAGCCACTGGCGTCGGTGCGAACTTCAGTGGGAGCGGTCACATCGAAGTGGGCGAGAACTGGCGCGGTAGTAAGCTTCGATATCAGGTTGGAAAACGCTTGTGCCTGGTCGGGTCCCCAGATGAAGGTGGTGTCTTTCTTCAGAAGGTTGGTTAGGGGGCGGGCGATGTCGGCGAAGCCTTGAACAAATCGACGAAAGTAGGAGCAGAGCCCCAAGAAGCTTCGGACGTCGTTTGAAGAACGTGGCTGAGGAAAGTCTTTGACGGCTCGGATCTTCTCAGGGTCAGGGTGGACCCTCGTATTGTCGACGACATGACCCAAGATGGTGAGCTGGCGGCGCGCGAAACGGCATTTAGACGAGTTGAGCTGCAGGCCGGCATGACGAAAGAGGGAAAGGATCTGGGAAAGGTCAGTGATATGAGTGGAAAACGTGGGCGAAAAGACAATGACGTCATCGAGGTAGCACAGGCAGGTGGACCACTTAAAGCCGTGCAAAAGGGCATCCATCATGCGCTCGAATGTGGCTGGCGCGTTGCATAATCCGAAAGGCATAACTTTGAATTGGTAAAGCCCATCAGGTGTCACAAAGGCGGTCTTTTCACGGTCCTGGTCGTCTACAGCAATTTGCCAGTAGCCGGAGCGAAGATCTATGGATGAGAAAAATTTGGCACCATGAAGGCAGTCAAGGGCGTCATCGATACGCGGCAAGGGGTACACGTCCTTTTTGGTGATCTTATTCAAGTGCCGATAATCAATGCAAAAACGCCAGGAGCCATCCTTTTTCTTCACAAGTACGACGGGTGAGGCCCAGGGACTGTGCGAGGGTTCGATAATGTTTTTCGCGAGCATTTTAGTAACTTCCGCATTGATAACTTGACGCTCGGCGTGAGAGACTCGATAGGGGCGGCGGCGGATGGGAGGGGCATCGCCGGTTTCAATGCGGTGCCTGACGGCGAGAGTTTGGCCCAGCGTCGTGTTGTTGACATCAAAAATATCCGAAAAAGATTCGAGAAGGGCACGAAGCTGGGCAGTGTGGTCGGGACTGAGGTCGGTTGCCATCATGGTCGTGAAGGCGTCGGGCGACTGAGGAGACTGCCGGCGCGGGGTGGCAGTGTCTTGAACAGGGGTGTTGGCCAACTGAGCGACGTGGCAAGGAGCGAGAGGAGATAGTGTAGCCACGCAGATGCCGGACGGGAGCACTTGAGAAGAGACGCCGAAGTTGAGGAAAGGCAGAGAGAGGGCGTTAGCTTGTATGGTGGCGATGGTATGAGGTAGGGCAACGTTACGGGTCAGCAGGAGGTCAAGGTTGGGCGTAACGAGATAGTCGCCATCAGGAACTGGGCGAGATGGGGTCAGTGGAACGAAAGAGGCGGTTCGGGATGACAGGCGAGCATAATCGGTACTGTACAGCCGCAGGGATATATCGACGGGTTCTGAATCCAGCAGTGGAAGTTCAAGGTGTAGGACGCCATCCGAGCAGTCAATGAGGGCGGAATGGTCAGTCAGAAAATCCAAGCCAAGAATGAGGTCATGGGTACAGGTGGTAAGCACGGTGAATTGAACCGGTATACTGTGGCCGCCAATGGTAACGCGCGCGGTACACGTACCGTCGACAGCAGGCGTGCCACCATCCGCGACACGCACACGGGACATTGCAGGCGTGAGGACTTTGCGTAGGCGACGGCGGAGGGCAGCACTCATCACTGATATTTGAGCACCGGTGTCAATCAGGGCGCGCACAGGAACACGGTCGATAAAGACGTCCAGGAGATTTGGTCGAGAGGTCGAGAGAGGATTTGTGGTCCGGGTCGTTGATGCAGCGTCACCTCCGGGAGCTGCATCATTTAGTTTTCCAAATGGGAGCGGCTGGTTGAAGGCGACTGTGGGGAGCGAGAGCGGCGGCCCTGCGGCGACGGAGAGCGGGAGAATCGGCGTGGAGGGGGAACGGCTGCTTCAGATGGTTCGGACGGGGCTCGGGGCGAGAAGGTGCGGGTCGAGGTAGAACTGTAGAAGGAGGGGCCGACGTTGCGGGCTGGTGAAGACCATGGACTGCGGCAATGTCGGGCGATGTGGCCAATGCGAGAACACCGGAAGCAGATGGGGCGGTCGTCTGCCGTACGCCACTCATTTGGATTGCGATAACGCTGCGGAGAATAATAGGTGCGACGATAAACAGAGAGAGGTGGCTGGGGGATGTCCGGGCCTCTGATGGTGCACACAGCCGGAGGAAGGTTCAGGTTAGCGAGTTCCTGACGCACGACGGCCTGAATCAGCGACACGGTGGGTAGAGAGTTATCAGGTGTGGTCGGACGGGGCAGAACAGGCGCAAGGGCTTCCAGTTCGCGGCGAACGATGCGGGTCACAGTGCCGGTAACGGGGTCATCATCGGAAGAGGCGCGGGACGGTAATCGGTGTTCCTCACAGGAAGAAGTAGCGGCAGTATTAGGGCCGAGAGAACTGCTGTGGAATTCGGCGGCTTTTAACTTGTTCGAAATGACGGCATTCTTTTATGATTGCGTCCACGGTGGTGCAGTCTTTGCAAACCAGTAAGTTAAAAGCATCATCCGCAATCCCTTTCAGAATATGGCTCACTTTGTCGGACTCGGTCATGGCGGCGTCGACCTTGTGGCAAAGCGCCAAGACATCTTGGATATATGCCACATAGCTTTCGGTTGACGACTGGGCGCGCGACGCGAGCTGCTTCTTCGCGGAGAGCTTCCGGTCATCGGGTCTGTCAAACAAAGTACGGAGCTTTTCTTTAAAAGTGTCCCAGCTCGTCAGCTCTTCTTCGTGGGTTTCGTACCAGACCCGGGCCGTGCCACTAAGATAGAAGATGGCATTCGCTAGCATCACGGTGGGATCCCACCGGTTATAGGCGCTCACTCGCTCATATAGGCTGAGCCAGTCGTCGACATCGGTGCCGTCGTTCCCAGAAAAGGTACCAGGGTCACGGGGAGGAGCCATGACCACGAAGGGAGCCGAGGGAGCAGAGGGAGTGGTTCGTGACTCGCCGGGTGGAGCCATGATGGTAGTAGCCCCGGCCTGACGACCGCTTCGGAGCTGCGTGGCGTGGAGATCTTTTACCCCGCACCTCCACCAAAGATGTTACGTGGCCCGAAGTCTATGTCGGCACAAGGACGACCGGAGCACAGGGTCCAGATCACAGCTAGCCCCGAGCGGCAAGCGCGCACACACAGGGCACTTCCTCTGCGTCGTCTTCACGGAGATTATCCGTTGCAATATTGCCTTTGTATTGCGAGTTGAGTTGAGTTGAGTTTAATGGCGCATAAGCAACTAAGGCTATCATGCGCCAAGCTCAGGGTATAAAAAATTGTTTTATCTAGATGTTATACAAAAGTCTAAATGAACGGCGGTGTAAAGGGCCTAAAAAGTTAATTCATGCAACCTAGTAAAAACTTAAGACGAAATTTTAGAAGTGACTTATGGTAAAAGCTTTAAAAAGGGTCGGCAACCTCGGCAGCCATCCTTGGCTGTGCAAGGATCTCGAGGTCCCCAACCGATGGAATAGTGACCTCAGCCGTCTTCTCATGACGGAGAAGGTGGATGAGGTGTGTCAATAAATTGTAAAGCACGGGGTAGGAATTCACAGTTTTTCAAGTACATTGGCTTCTTTTAAAAAGTTAAAAACACTTGACTGATCAATAAGAGCTTCTTCACCTAAAATCAATGACGGATGAAGAGGGATGTGTTGGTTGTAAAACGGGGTAAAAAACTTATTTCTCAATGTTTCAAGTTCTCTGCACGAGATTAAGATGTGAGTTACTGTGAGTTCATCTCCGCATTTTTCACAGGTAGGTTTGTCTTGTTTTGTTAGTAGAAAGTTGTGGGTAAGGTGTGTGTGTCCAATACGTAAACGACATAAAAAAACTCCAAAAAAGCGTTCCTGATGTGTGCATGATTTCCATTCTCCTAATATTGGTTTTATTAAGTGCAGCTTGTTATTTAACTGACTATTCCATATGCTCTGCCATTTGTTCCTCAGTCTGCTATGAACTAGCTTCATGCAATCATTATGTGGCATGCTTAGTTTCTTTATTTCCTTGTTGTGGGCTTGAGCAGCGCATGCGTCCGCTTTCTCGTTACCATCAATTCCAACATGGCTTGGAACCCAACATAATTTTATGTTATGCCCTTGTGTTACGATCCTTGTTATGTTATGTATGACCTTACCTAGTGATGGCATGACTGCATTTCTGGACTGTAGTGCTTTCAGTACACTGAGGGAGTCTGTGTATATAATACTGTTTTCGATGTTCGTGCTTATTATTTTCTCCGTAGCAAGAAACACAGCATAACACTCGGCTGTAAAAACTGATGCACACTGAGGAAGCCTTACTATTTTTTCCCAGTTCCCTTCCACTACTGCACTTCCAACATAACCTGTAGTTTTCGATCCGTCTGTGTAGAACTCTGTGTAGCTATCATATTTTTCCTTTAGTGTAAGGAACTCTTGTAAGATGTGTTCTGGTGGAGTTTGTCTTTTGTTGAACTGTGTAAGACTTATATCACAGACCGATGGAAAACTGTACCAAGGTGCAAATGCGTCACAACGTTCTGCAACATTTGGAAGTGTTTCTGATAAGTCAAGTTCTTGGCAGATCTCCTCAAACCGCATTAGTAAAGGCCGGGTTGCTTGGGGCTTATTTGCAAATATTATCCGAGAAGGGCATGTTGTGACGATTGAATAGCACACGTGTTTTGTTCGCGACCTAATTCTAAGAATGTATGCACATGTAAGGGCTTTTCATCGCTTAGCTCGGCTGAGGCCTATGACTGGAGAAGACTCCAAGCTAGAAACTTCGCATCCCCGCTCTGGAGGAGCTGGACAGGAGGTGACACGAGGGAGGATGCGGAGGTGTGCGAGTTCTGCGGGCATACCGCTACACTCGAACACATACTATGGAGATGCCCCAGTGCCCCAGGATATGGCAGAATCAATAATGCAGAGGAATGGGAGACCATACTCAGAAGTGCCGACCTTAGCATACAACGATACGCTACCCGCCTGGCAGCAGAAGCTGCGCGACTATACCGTTGCTAGTCTTCCAGCTGCGACGCTGCCCCTCCCCGGACGCCTGCGTGCGGACCCGGAGGAGCACGGGTCTTCTTCTGGCGGAAATAAAGTTTCTTCACTCACTCACTCACTCTATCTTCAAGCGATGGCTCATTTGCTTCAACATGAAGGCTCATTACCGGAGACGTTCTGTATGCTCCAAAAGAGAGGCGGATACCTAGATTATGAACTGGATATAATCTTTTTAGATATGAAGGCCTTGCCGAGCCGTATACTATACAGCCATAATCTAGACATGAGCGCACTACAGAACGGTAGATGTGAAGCAGGCATGCTCTGTCCGATCCCCGGCGTTTCCTTGAGAGTACTTTAAGAATATTCATTGCACGGGAGGCCTTTACTTTCAAGTTGTTTATGTGCGACAGAAATGTAAGTTTTTTACCAAATGTAATTCCTAAAAATTTATGTTCTTGTTTTACCGGTAGTGTAGCTCCATTTAGGTGTAAGTTCGGATTGATCTGCAAGCCTCTTTTAAGCGAGAAAGCAACAGCCACTGTTTTCTGTGGAGAGAACTTGAACCCATTTTTGTCTGCCCAGATTGCTAGCTTGTTTAATGCGAGTTGTACCTGCCTCTCATACGTTGACAGGCTGGAGGACGTGCAAGCAATCTGAAGGTCGTCGACATACACGGAATACATAATGGAGTTAGGAATTATTTTCGCTATAGAATTCATTTTGACGACAAAAAGAGTGGTACTTAGGATACAACCCTGCGGTACCCCATTCTCCTGGACAAAGCTCTGCGAAAGGGTTGCACCCAGGCGCACCTGAAAAGACCGGTCTGACAGGAAATCCTTCAGGCAGTTCAACATCCTACCCCGGATACCAAGATCTGCCAAGTCGCGTAGAATGCCATATCTCCATGTGGTATCATATGCCTTCTCCATGTCAAAGAAGACTGCCAGACAGTGTTGTTGATGTATGAATGCCTCTCGGACTGTGTTTTCTAAGCGGACGAGATGGTCAGTTGTCGAACATCCTTTTTTAAATCCGCACTGGTGGATGTCAAGGAGTTCGCGTGATTTAAGAATGAACATGAGCCTAACGTTGAGCACACTTTCAAATGATTTTGCTATACAACTTGTAAGAGCTATGGGCCTATAACTATTAGGAGAGGTGGGCGGCTTTCCAGGTTTTAAGAACGGTACGATAACTGCTTTTTCCCAAGCCTCCGGCATCTTTCCGGACACCCATATCTTATTGAAAAATTGCAGAAGTGCTGCTACAGCAGCTTCGGACAGGTGGGCAAGCATTTGATAATGTACACAATCCGGGCCAGGTGCTGTCTGTTTACCGGAGGACAGTACGTTTTGGATCTCCTGAATTGTAAATATTGTATTATATGTTTCGTTTGTGCTGCCAGTCGTTGGAAGTTTCTGCTTTTCAGTTGTGTTTTTGTGTTTTATGAATGACTGTGTATAGTGTGAAGAGCTTGAAACGTCAGAGAAATGTTGTCCTAGTATGTCAGCCTGTTCATCTATACTTGTTTGTGTTCCAGGGGCTGTTAGAAATGGTAATGTAAAGGGAGAGAAATTGCCGTCTAATTTATGCACCTGTTCCCACATCTTTTTTTATGTAATTGAACTGTTGATGGATGAGACATATCTTTGCCATGATGCTTTATCAACATTGCGACGAACGTACCGAGCTTTACCTCTCGCCTTTTTAAAATTCACGAAGTTCTCCTCTGTTGGGTACCGGCGAAATTTACCCCATGCTCTATTTTGTTGTTCTTTTGCTTCTTTGCATTCTTTTATCCACCACACTTTGTGTTTCGGTCGAACCACTCCTGAAGACTGCGGAATAGCAGTGAGTGCGGCGCTTATTATACAATCTGTGAACTTTTCATTTATCTCATTGATGGTGAGGTTTTCTAAAACTACATCTTCTAAATTTGCGTTAGCTCTAAAAAGTGACCAGTCAGCGAGATGAAGCTTCCAACGTCGCGGTTTAGTTGAGATGATTTGTGGTGCAGTTGTTAAACTAATTCGTACTGGAAGGTGATCACTGCCATATGGGTTGTCAATGACATCCCATTTAAAATCGTTAAAAACAGGTGGCGATGAGAAAGTTAGATCGAGGGAGCTCATCTCTCCCGAGCTTGGGCAACAATATGTCGCTTTTCCTGTATTTAAAAGACAGATGTTATTTGAGAGGATAAAATCTTCTATTATTTGGCCCCTCGAGTCACAGCGTTCGCTTCCCCAGAACGGTGAGTGAGCGTTGAAATCACCAACTACCAGGAATGGCTCCGGTAGTTCATTTATCAGGCCTTCTAAATATTGTATTGTTAATGTCATGTGCGGGGGAAAATATACAGAACATATCGCTATGGTTTTGTAGCTAACGACGCTAACCGCAACCGCTTCCAGTTTTGTGTTAAGATTGATTTTTTTTTGCAGGGACACCGCTCTGAGTGACAATTGCGACGCCTCCTGAGAGTCTGCTCGCGCCCTCTCGGTCACGACGGAAGACAGTATATCTCTTTAGCAAATTTGTGTTACGAGGACCTAAATTGGTCTCTTGTAGACATAAGGCGATAGGAGCGTGTCCTCCTAGTATGTCTTTTATGTCACTGTAATTATTTAAAAGTCCTCTACAGTTCCATTGTATTATGAAAGCCATCTTAGTTTTGTGTTTGTATTGATTGAAACACTAGATCAAGTTGTTTATGGCCCCGTGACTCGGTGCCTGTCTTTTTTTGACCGATCCAGGGAGCTCCGCCGACCGTCCGACGTGGACGGCGCGGGGCTGCCCGGGGTCGTGTCCATCGCCTCTGCAGAGGCACTGGACGACCGTGCAGGAGGCACATTGATTTTTTAGTTTGACCTCGACCTGTGGGAAGAGGTCTTTGGGCCCGCCGACCCGGGGGTCTGCGTTCCCTCCTTTGGGGTAGGCGGAGTAGCGTGAGCTACTCCACCAGACGGCGCGGATGGCCCCGCCCCAGGCTCACTACGTGTGACCTGGACGGGTGCCGAAGCCTGGTGTGGTGCGCCGCGCCCACGCACCACATCGGCGAAGTTTGTTTTTGCAGTGAAGGAGAATTTGTTTGTTTGAGAGTATTGCCTTCTTGCTTCTTTGAAAGAAATGTTTTGCGTAGTCTTGAGAGTAATTATTTCCTTTTCTTTTTTCCAGGACGGACAAGCCCTGGAGTAGGCAGCATGGTCGCCTTCACAGTTTTCACACCGTGGGTTAGCAACACATTCTTCGGATTGGTGGTCCTTCGAAGAGCATTTTGCGCACGTTTTGCGGCCGCGACAACTCTGTGATCCGTGGCCAAATCTCTGGCAGTTGAAACATCTGCGTGGGTTGGGAATATACGGTCTTACATTTATTTTCAGGTAGCCCACTTCAATGGATTCGGGTAATGTGCTCATGTTGAATGTCAAGATCAGGTGTTTGGTGTCCACTTCTTTGCCATCCTTCCGGATCTTGATCCGGTGGACATCTATCACTTCTTGGTCAGTAAGTCCTTCGAGCATTTCCTTTTCAGAAAGGTGGACAAAATCAATTTCAGAGATGACGCCTCGTACAGTATTCAGAGACCGATGTGGGGTCACAGAGACAGGGATGTCCCCAATGGATACAATTGTTGCAACTTTTGAGTGTTGTATGCTGTCGCGCAGTTCAAGAAGTCGCCACTGGCCATTTTTGATACCTTGTAGCCAAGGCCTAAGGCATCCGACAAGCGTTTTGAGACCTGGAATGGGGATATTATCCTTGCTTGCGTTTCTTCTGCTTTACTGTGAATGACATAAAATTTTGGAAAGGATACTTTTCTTTTCTGGAAAAAGTCATCTGCTTCGGTCCGCCCTCTCTTGAGAGAGCGATCAAGTTTTTAAAGGGGGGGAGCCATAAAAAAAATTAGTTTTTCGGTCATGGTGCCAGCCACCCACCATGCAGTCCAACAAGGGGACGCGATAGGTACTTGAAAGAAAGTCCTGCCCACGCCAGCTGTACACCTTAACTATAACCTAATATGACTCAACTCAGGGTAGTTGGTCACACACGGTTAACCCTCGCCGCCAGGAAAAAGAGGAAAAAACGAAGAAGAGAGGAGGATACAGGAAAGTTGTAAGAAAGGGAATAGGAAAGTGAAAGATAAGAGGGGAGGACAGGAAAAGGCGACTGCCGATTTCCTCTGGTTGGGTCAGGCCGGAGGTGCCGTCTGCAGGAAGCTGGGGCCAAAGTGGTGTGTTGCCTCCGCCGAGGGGCCTTAAAGGGATGCTGAAAGGTTTCCCAAAAAAATTGAGTGAAGAGATACACTTTACAGTTTTCCACCCTCGGAATTCGAATTTCTCATCGAAATTAGGCAAAAGAAAGCGCAAACCTATTTTATTTTGGCGAAAAGTGCCGCAGCAGCCTCGAGCCAGCTCGCGCGCCTCGTTGCCGCCTGTGATTGGCTGGGCGCCTCGTGACGTAAACACTGGCGTTGGCTCGGTGAGCCCGGCTCGGTCGCCGCCGATGTAGTACATGAAGCGCGGCGCGCGGTGTTCCGGTTGTTGGTTTGATGCTTATATCACGATGGAACACATCGAAGATTACCAGGAGGATCTTGGCGTCATCCCCTACATGTACGAACCAATCGCAAAGAGCAAACCGCTCCAAGGAAGCAACGATGCTGGCGCAAGCGGTGCTTTTGGCTTGAACGAAAGCAAAGCGTCAGCATCTCCACGTGTTGGAAATGTCCATTGGTAAGCATACTTTTCTAGCCAAACTTCACTCAGAGATACAATAAATTAATTTTGAAGCGAGCAAATGTAGTATAGCACTGCTCCACGAAATTTTCCTAATGCAATGTAAGCGGGATGCGATCGTCGGCATTGTTGTCTTGCCGCTTGTCGGTGCTGCCGCAAATCTGCTTGTAATCCACACAGACCATTAACAAGCGCAAGAAGTTATCAGGCTCTTTTCGCACGCAAATTTTATGCTGGCATCGCTTCATGGTCGCTGCGTGCCGGCTCGGTTCATAACACACGCGAAAGACAGAAGTTCGCGGCGCTTTGCGGCAGAACTCGTCGAGGTGACAAACGTGCGCCTTCCGTTCTGCGTGCCAAGATGGGATCTGGCAGTAAATTTAAATCCTTGTTTAGGCGAGTTGCTTCATACTGCAAGCCCTTGTAGGAATATCTCCATCCGTTTGCGGCCGCCTTTATCGCGCTGTTCTCGATGGCCTCGTGCTGCACCCAAGCAGGCCGAATCGCAAGGCTGGCTGTAGCACGCGTGGCGCACAATTATAAATATTATTATTAATGTATGAAGCCATGCTGCACTCGGCAACTTTTTACGACTAGATGTGTTATTATAAATGTATTCCTGGCAGAACACTTTACTGGTATTGGCTGCATTAGAACTTGAACAGACTTGTCAGCCTTGTCATCACTTTTAGAAAAGTTCGATGGCAGGGTCCTCAGCAGCATCTGCCAGTGGCATTCGACTTGTTGCACAGTCCTGATTTGTATTGCCGTTTGGTGTGGATTCTTGACTGCCTGGTGGTGTGCAGCCTCCAGGTGTGATGTCATTTTCCATGCACTCTTCATTTGCACTCTCGTCTGGTGCGCAGTCTTGATCTTACAGCAGTTCATCAAGAAACTGAAAGGCATAAGCCACATGATGTTATTGTTCCAAACAGAACAAAAGTGTGCTTCAGTATGAGTAAAATCTGCTGGTTTATTTCATAAACCATTTTGTTGATTGGCGAGCTCCGTGCGAAGTGAGATCATTTATTATATACCAGGTGTTCCTTTAGAAGGTCCAAAATTTATTTTAAAAAATGGGTAACTAACCTTGTATTAATTTTATACCTGGGGCTATATTGGGGGATACGGCAGACACCAGTAATAGGCAGAAGGCTTCCATTAGCTCACTAAAATGCATATCTTAATTAAATTTTTATTTTCATATTATGTTGTATTTCATATTATGTTGTATTTGCAGATTTGGAGCACCTCCTGCAAATACTATAGCCAAGCAAAAAAGATCACTTTAAAAACCCTGACAGGCAACTTCAAGCGCTAACACAGAATCAGCGGCCGCGTCCGACGTAGATCGCTCAAAAAAAAAGTGTGCTCTTTGGGGCCGGACTGCAAGCGCCATGACTGCGCACATTGGGCGCTGACGAGGCTGCTATCAGCCAGGCCCCAGGCGAAACCAAATTCAAAACGAAACGCCGCGCGCCCGTATACCAGAAACATGTGCAAACAGTTTTCTCGGCGCTCCGACCACGAAGAAAAATGTGCCGCGTACTACTCCCTATGTTTTCGCCACTGAGGGCTACGCATGAATCCTAGAATATCTGAGCTCCAACATAATTGAGTAAAGAGTCTGCATATAACGTCTTTTCACGTGCTCGCTTACCGAACGAAGTTCTCTGCTCACGCGCGGCGCGCAGTCTCTGGTTGTGAGGCGCACTTCGCGTCGCTCCACCTCTTGCAGTATTAATAGCAGTTTAACGATTTTTACTCAGCCAAAAAATTTAGGGCCCAGTTCTGATATGAGTAATGCTGTACGAGATGCATGATGCATGCCTGCGAGCATAACAGCTAAGCACTTATTTTGTAAGCTGCAGTTTGCTGCCGTCCTGACATTCTCATTCCAGCGCCGTTCATCTCACTACTACCGGAAGTCTTGCATCCACGAAATTACGCGCCATACACTACACAGAACATCGGTTCGCGCAGTCAAATTCTCATAGAGTTAATACACAAATTCTTACCTCGAGCTTCCTCCTTTTCGCGAAAGCTGGCCTCGGTGGCGGTGACGAGCTCCTGTGCGCGAAGACAGACGGTATTGCGCCGGGTTTCAGTCCAGCTGACTTTGTTGACAGGCCCAATGAACGCATTGTCGACAGGCTATGGTTATAGTCTTCATCACGAAAGTGGTCAGAGCATAGCACTGTAGTCCTTGAGGGCTTGAAATCCCTTCGCTTCACAGCAGCGACCCAACTCGCGGAAAGCTTCTTATTTTGCGGGAAATTATGAAAGACCACATCGTCGCGGCCGCTGGTGTTAGTGCAGCCGAAGGCTGCGCAGAACGCTGGCATGATGGTCCACCGCTTCACTCGATGCTGCCCACGTTTCTGTACGTCACCACAAACATAAAAAAGCACAAATACAGGAACACACGGCAGATCGAAGCAGCTTACGATGGCACGCACGCAGAAATAAGCACGGTCGCGGAGGCTGCGTGGCGACGGAACACCAATGTTTACGTCACCACCCCACGGTTTCCGGTTTCGGCTCGCATCGTCAGGGTCATCAGCAGCGCTCGGCGGACAGCGGTGGGCGGAGCTACCGCGCAATTTTAAACGGCGATTATGTCGCTCCTAAGTGATTAATCTGCAAAAAAATTTGACCCGCATGATTTTTAAGGTTCCCACATACATACGTGAGCATCGTAATGAATTCGAAAATCTCTTCAGCTTCCCTTTAAGGGTCCAAACGCTCGGCATCGGCTCAACCACCAGGATCCCCTTTTCCCCGGACACGGCGATGCCACGCACGGCTAAGCGCGGATGCTCGGGTCCGTGGCGACGCATTGTTCACCATCATCCCCCAGCGGGGATGTCCCTGCGGATGCTCGGGTTAACCCCGTGGTGTCGCCACTCACCAACGTCTGCATGCTGCAGACGCCTCCCTGCGGGGACCTTTGTATTGCATTCTCTCTCGAGTTTAACTTTGCACGAGTTGCCTTGTTTTGTTAATCACTTTGTATGCGTTTGTACTAGTGATTGTGAAATCCTCTGTATCGTCTCATTGCTGTATAAACTTTGTTTTGTTTGTAAACCTTTGGCTCCGACCCATTCTCTGGATTGCGACCGGCGAAAGCTGGGCACCAAACGACCAAAAACCTCTTGTCACTTGGTAGCTGGTATCCGCTGAGCTTGCCACGCTGAGTCGAGGGCATCTCCTTTGAGTCCGAGACCGCTACCCCAACACGCTCGAAGGGTGTCTGGGAACTTCGCGCTAAAAGTGCGCGAAGTGTGGGTGACACCAAGTATGGTGTGAACGTTGTGTTCTCGGCTCCTAATAAGGTAGGCAAGGTGGGGGCAGCTGTTCAAAGGAAGAGAGATGGAATGGGAAAGAAAACAGGTTGTAAAATTAGCCATGAAAACACTTTCGTCTCGTGTAAGGTCGCTGCAGTCTACCATATCCCTCTGTTCTGTGGCCGTACTTACATTAGCCATACAGGCAATGTACGGCTTTTCGAGCACCAAAATTGTTTTGGGAAGTTTTCAACAAACTTGGCGAAGCATTGTCTCGAGTGTAAGTGTACCCCGTTTCTCGTTGACACCGAAGTCTTGTTCATCCATAATGATCGTAGCACAAGGGAAGTAGCAGAGGCAATTAATAACTTTGAGAACAGGAAACAGACGTGTCAGCCAGCCTTCAGTAGCATTGTCCTCGAAGAAAATGAAGTTGCTAAACAGTGGTTAGCACCGATAATCACACGTGCGATTACGAGACATTTTATTACCCGACAAGTGTATTTTTGACAAAGCGCATGCGCGCGCTTTCTTGACGCCGTGCCTTAAAAAACACCTTGTTTTTTCCAATAAACGCAATTGCAAGTTCAGCGCCGTGTGTGTCTCCTCTCCGTTCTTGTCCTGTGTCCATGCGCTGTTTTATTACAAGATATTGTATCCTAATTGCCTTAGAACATATCAGTGACACCTGATAAGCACAAGCAGACTCTCATTACCCCAGTGAACCAGTCAAAACAGCATAACGTAGGCTTTGCTCATAACGAGCTCATCACTTTCTTGTCTTCGGGAGGTAGTCAGTTCGACTGCCGGCCGGCCACGCAAAGAGGTACGAAGGAGGATTGAGGTCAGCTAGTTTATTGAGCAAAATACCTCGAGAGAGAACTGCCGTTTTCGTTTGTCTTTGAGGATCATTGAAAATATGGCAGTAAACCAGCTTAGACTCACCTGAAGGTCCTCCGCCGCGATGTTTAGAGCTTCTCTTGTCCTGCATTAAGCATCAGCTGACATTTTTATTTTCTGGAAAGCTCAAAATTCGAGTGCGAGAGGATGCTTTATTTCAAGAACACCTGTGTAAAGCGTGCTTTTCTCAGATAAGCTTCGCAGCGGGCACGCGCACACCACAGAGCGAAGAAAAAGAAGAAGCAGCAGCCGCCGTTGTCCCGCCCATCGCCAGCGCCATTGTGGAACGTCCACTGCCAGCCAGCGTACTCCGGGCTCACCATCTACCGCTACTCCGCCAGCCTTGCTGCATCGCCCATGTCGGTGAGCAGGCTATCCTCGCTGGCAGTGCCGCTTGTTCGCCGCACGCGCCTGTCCGCATCGCACCCGCGGGCGGTCCGTTGATGACGCGTCTTCGACTGCGCTGAGCAGCAGCACTACAGAAAAATAGCATCTGGAAGGACAACTAGATAAGCGGAGCTGGTTCTATGGCCTTTTTCTTTGGACCCTCATAGAGCCATACCATTATATCGGCCCAATTACAAGAGATGGAACGTAACATGCGCTAGTACTTCTTCGAATGAAGTCTGCATGGCCATCAACGCTTAAACAAATGCGACTACCTTTGGGGAAAAGAAAACAATGTGCGGCATTGATAGGAAATGCGCCTCGTTTGCCGCCCTAACTGTAGAAGTCGTGCAGAGAGTTCTTCAGCGGTATGTACTCTACACAGAAGGTACAAACCGAGTTCGCGTCGTAGTGTGGCCTAAGCAAGGACTTCGGCCTTCAGTAGCACAAAGATAAAGTGGCAATCGAATTGAAGGAAGCATATCTCATCCATACGAACCACGACAGATGCATCAGCACCCCATCTGGTGTTATCCAAACGCGTGAAATCTCATATCTTGACGAATCTGAATGATTTTAAGTTTCGGGTTTTTTCTACGTACACGCGCACCTGGTAACAGGACCACTCTGTATATTTATGCGTGTTTTCACGAATAAATTAAGTCTATAGTCAGCACTCGTGCGTCTTTTTGTTCGCTGTGTTTCGCGCTGTTTCCCCATAACTTCAGCTGTTTCCAGACAGGTCTCCTGCAAACAGCACACCGCGACGTTGCCCGACAGCGCCGCGTTTCTCTTTCGTCGTGACGCTTGTTTCTGAACGGTGTGAGCTTGCGTACAAGACCTCGACAGTTACTTCACACTTCTAGCGGCGACCTGATTGGCGTTGTCTACAAAGACCTTTTGCTTTGATCAGCCGTTTGAATGAGTTCGGGGCTGTAGAGCCTGGTATGACATTCACTACGAAGTATGGAGGGGAGAGGATTCTTGTTCTCATATCCGCTATGACGCATGTCATACAATGACTTCCAATTTACGTGGTTGAGATCCATGCCGGTGGGCTGAAGATCGCGCATGCTGTAGTGGCAATCAGCTTCCCTTATTATCATTTAGAGTCGATAGAGAAGACTAATACCTTACGGCCATTGGTAGAAGCGGCCACACACGGTGCTATCGTCACTGAGCTTTGCAATACCAGAGCGCACAGGGCCTGAAGACTCGACATAGGTGGCGTTAACCACTCAGCATTTGCCTCTTCTGGCGAACATAATAAAGCATGCGTGCTGTCGAAGCTTCTATCCTGATCGCAGATCTACGCAGGAAAAGTAATAAGTGCCAGATAGGCAGTCTACGGCGTCATCAATGCGACGCAAAGTGTATACATCCTTTTTGGTTGATGGCATTTTAACGGTGGTAGTTCACACAAAATCGCCACGTACCGTCTTTCTTGCGGACAAGAATTACGAGAGCAGCCCAAGAGCTCAGAGACTCCTGAATGACCTCCTTCTCGAGCATCTCTTGAAGTTGCTCGTAAATTACTTCGCGCTCCGACGGCGACACACGATAAGGCTTTTGACGGACTTGGGCGAGACGAACTGGTGTCGATAGTGTGACGGGTGCGAGATGTGGGAACAGGGGTGGCCCACTGGGCTGGGAGAAGTCGAAGACAGCCGTCTACTGCAGCAGATAGTCTAATAGCAAGCGGCTTTGAGTGGCGCTGAGCGTTTCGTTGATCATGCCAAGAAGATTGCGTTCAGCGATGGACTCTTGGACAGATTCAGCCGGGACAGCTGCGACTGACACCACAGCTGGAGGCGCATCGTATTCACACGAAGCGAGTTTTAAGCCACTCGGCAAAACGGCGGGTCGAGAAGAGGAATTAATAATCCACAACCACGCGCTGCCATTAATAAAGGATGTCAAACAGTGCGGCACTGTAACACTGTGCATTAAGCAGGCCGAATGTATGGGTTCCACTAGCGCTTCGAACAGTTCACGGTTTGTAGGTGCAGCGAAAACCCGTTGCTGCGTCACACTATCTTTCCATGAGGATGGGCACAATCATATGCTCGAAATAAACGTAGCCACTTCCACATTCAACCGTTGCTCCACACAGCTTCAAAAAGTTCATTCCTAAAATGACGTCATGGGTAGAGCTAAGGATAATGAAGAATTCCGCTTGAAAAACGACTCCACCCAATTCAGCTTCCAGATCACACACTCCTAGAGGACGCAACGGCTCGCCACTCACTTTAAACGTCATCATCGCCTTTAAACCTAACTTTGCGTCCCAGCAAGCACTTAAATCTCCTACTGATCACAGACACGGTTGCACCTGTATCAACGAGAGCTAACGCAGACACACCATTAGCAGCCACACAAACTTAGTTCTTTAGCATCCAAACAGGAGGAGGGGTATCGGTACAGAGCGGAAGTCCAGCGGTCTCACCTCCATCGGTCGCGCTGGTTAGTTTCCCGGAGGAGACGACAAGGACTGGCGACCAGGTGACGGAGGCCGACGCGTGCGAAGCGCGGTAGGATGAGTCATACTGCGATCAGACTCCGGGGAAAAATTCCGAAGGGTGGTGTGCCGAAGTGCTGTTGAAGGGTAGTCAGTCGTCAGTCGCGGTAGATGCATTCTGGTAAGCCGGTCGGGCTGTGAAGGTTGATGGTCCGTATCGCGAAGGTCGACAGTGGCAAAATCTTCAAATGTGTCCGGGATTACCGCAGCGAAAACAAGCCAGAGCAGAGCGTTCAAAGGTTACTGCCTGGTAGCATTCATCGGTGCCGGGACCCATTGAGAAGGCATCACACCGCGCGTTCCCTTAGTGAACGGGTAGTGCCCACTCCTAGTGGCGTTGGTCCTGCTGCGACCTCTGAACGTTGCGCAGTCGAGAATACTGAGGCGCTCGGTGTGAAGCAAAGTCCGTGGCGTTGATTGAAAACGGCTCTCCCGGCCGCTGCAGGGAAGTGAACGCGTGGTCACAAGGCGGTGTCTGGCAGCGGGACAATTTCTCTCGAACTATCTGGCGGATAGTGGAGGCAATATCACTCGCGGGAGCAGCATCAATTACAGCGACTGTTGTGACTGTGTCCAAGCGCCCGAAATTCGGTGTTATTCGCCGCATCTTCAAGTTCTGAAATGTTCGGCAGCATTGTGCAACATGGGCAACGGAGTTGAGGCTGACCTTGCTGATAAGAAATGTATAAAAGTCTTCAGCGAAGCCCTTGAGTAAATTGCCCACTTTGTCCTCGTCGGACATACGAGGCGAAGCTACTTTGCAGAGTTTAAGTGCTGAGCCCGATGATCCAGTGTCTGGCCCTCTTCTTCTTCGCGGAAGAGTCATCAAATCACTTCGTGAGCTCTTCCAGAAAGCGTGGCCAGGATGACAAGGTCCCTTAATGATTTTCGTATCATGTAAGGGCCGTGTACATGAGCGAGAAAACGACGTTCGTCAGCTGGTCGTTTGCATTGCACTTGTTGTAGCGACAAACTCGTTGGTAATGCGTGAGTCACTCGTCCACGTCATCACCGGATGCGCCTGCTAGGGCGCGGAGTTCACGGTAATGCGGCCAGAAGCTGCTAAGTGCAGCCCTGGGGTTGGCTTCTCCATCTAGGGACATCTCGGGCACGGGAGGTGGTAGGCCGGCAAGATGTCGACTCCAGCGAGACTCAGGCGGATGTTTCGTTGTTGGTTAGGGCGTACCTAGCAAGCCTCCACCAAGTTGTTACAGACGCAAATGCTTTGCTCTAGATCGGTTCGCGCCAGACGTACCAAGTCAGTTCCCGATGGCGTTCAATCAACCCCACACATACCACGTTCACACTTCAACTCCTTCGTCTTCGCTCGTGCGTGACAATATGACAAATTCTAATGGTGACCAGCTGAACGATGCCCATTCTGCTCAACTTTTTAACAACGCTTTCTCATCTGTTATCGCTCATGAAGACATTACGTGTTCTCCAGTTTCCAGTTTATTTATGATTCTTCTATGCCCCCAACAGTTGTCAGTGAAGATGGTATTCTTTCTTTGCTAACTAATCTAAAAGTAACTGCAAACACGGATCCACTCGGCTTTAACAAAAAAATACTTAAAAGCGTATCTGAAACTATTTTTCAGGTTCTGTCTGCTCTTTTTTCTCACTCCTTATGATTGGCTCTATCTCTCCCGACTGGCGAGTAGCTAGTCATATCCAATTTGAAATCCGGCCTCCGCTCGGATTCTTTAAACTATAGGCCCATTTAATTGACTTGTAAATTCTCCAAGCTACTTGAACACGACATACATACTCAAATCATTAATTATCTCGAAAATCACAACATTATATTTAAATATCACCATTGTTTGCGCAAGGGATTTGTGACGCTCAGCTCGAGGGATTGAATACCGATTTGCTTAATCAATTCCGGGATTCAGGTGGACTCTTTGTTTCTCGATTTTTCCAAGGCACTTGATTGGGTCTCCCACCATAAACTACTTGTCAAGTTATCGCATCTCAGTATTCACCCTCAGCTTTTAGCGTAGATTAACGACTTCCTCACACCTCGCGCGTTCAGTTCACCTCTATGAGCGTTTTTAACTCTTCAGTGGCTCAAGTCCCATCTGATGTATCACAGGGCAGTGTGCTTAGTCCTCTGCTGTTTCTAGTATCTCCCCAAATTAGATTAACCGCCTGGAGAGCGTTCGGAGAGTCCGCTTATCTCCCCTAGAACGTAGCAGATAGGTATGGACCGGAAGTATGGGGAATAGATTGTATGCAATGGGTTGCGGGAATTCAAATGGCAATTCGGACAGCGTGGGATTTTCCAACTGATCCTCATCCATTCGAGCTCCTTTTCAGACCGCCGTAGAGGGAAAGCACTCGCTATTCGCTAATAGTGCGGCCCTCGGCCGCCAAGCGCAGTTCCATCCAACAGGGAACGTTGCCGGGGTCTCCGACCCTCCGAGACAGGTTAACCTACCATGGGCGACGACCAAGATTCCCTCTCCCAAGCCAGGTTCTGCCACTCCGACCTTCCGCTCGTACTAAGAAGAATGACAGAGGAACAGCGACATAGGTCACCGAAAGACATTCGCTTACAACCCTCAAACGAGTGGCGCTGCCATTCAGTCCCCTCTTTTCCCAACATTCTCCCTCAACGTGGCGGGCTTGATAGCCTTTGACAGGCTGGCGGGTCAGTTGGCCTTGGTTATTCTGGCCGAAAACATCCTTGACGCTTGATATTGCGTTGAAATAAAGTTTTTTCTCTCTCTCTCTCTCTCTCATCGAAGGTTTCAGTAAAGGCGCGTTCACACTAGGCCGACGAGACCCCGATGCCGACGCGACGGCGACGCCGACGATCGGCGGTCGCGTCGGCCAACCTGGTCGTTCCCGGACTAGCCAGTCACACTGCACCGACGACGACGACGACGCCCCCAACGTTCAAGCGTCGTCCTAGTGTGACAACGTCGCCGACCAAAGATGCCGACGAGACCCGTCGGCCGACGTGTCTTGGGCACATCGGTGGCCGAGCGAAAACATTCGCCGACCAAAAGCGAGTACCGAGCTCACAGCGCGAAGTGCAATCATTATGTAGACAAATAATGCACGCGCAGCAACATTCATCACGCCATATGACTACTTGGCCGACGCGCAGCACCGATCGTCGCTTGCGAACTGCCGCCCCACTGCAAGTAGGGACACACGGAGTGGTGAACATCGCTGCGTCGCTGTCGCACTTCGCCGCCGAGCAGCAGTGCCTGTGCGCTGCTTGGGATGGTGTACAAATGTCACAAGAAAAGACAAGATCGCCTTGTCGTCAGAAAGACTGCTCGAGCAGCGATAAAGCATGCCTGCTTATGTTTCGAGCTTTCGGCAACGGCACCGCTAGCGGGCGCTCCGGGCGGCGAGCTCTGCTGCTGCCTGGCTGCCGTGGTCGTCGCTAGGCCTATAGCCTCTTTCGCATCGGAGTCGCAGCGGCCGGCGCTTCGGAAGTCGCCTGAGCTATAATAAAAAGGCCTACTCTACACATCGCTTTACTGTCAACAGCATCATCTCACAATAATATAATAGTATGGTAAATTTCCGCGACGTCTTCAGCAACGAAGCGAGCGGGCGCAAGGCGAGCCGGACCCCAACGTCAGGCCAGCGGCAGCTGCGAGGCGGTTGTGGGAAGAAGTTTGCTCGTATCACAGTCGTTACCTTTGCCAACAGCTCAGTATTGGTCAGCGATCCTCAGAAATGAAACATTTTTCACATTTCTTATCACAGGGTTTAATATTTACGTCAAGAGCACCCCTCACGCGAGTCACACCAGGCGTCAGACGCTTGCGACGTTCCTTCTCGTCCGACTTACCATTGCCTGAAGGCAACGAGCCGGCTCCTTCGTGAGGGGGGAATATAATACGACACTAGTAACCACTCTAGTCGCGTCGTCATGCGCCTGAACTATTATCCGGCACCTGGCTAGCCTTGGGCATGCTAGGGGGCTAGCAGTTTTGTTCTTGCTTCTCTCGAGCTCCCTGCTGCCTTGCGCGGCCTAGCACGTTTCAGTAAACCTTCCCTATGTACTACGTCAACCATTTGTCGGTGACAGTATTAAATTACCAGTTAGTGCGAACAGTTAAGCAGGTTGGTTGCTTAAAACACGACGCCATGTAGTGAGAGCGTTAAATCACATGGAATGAAGACCAGCTGGGCCCAGCATTATTGGCGTACATCTAGTCTGCAGTTCTTGTAGCTTAGCGCTCAGTCTGTGTCTGATAGTGACGAAGTTCGTGTACCCTTAGCAGGCGCCTCGTCGTCTTAGCAGGAGGTCCCTTCTCGCCATATCTTTGTCTTTTTCTGACTGTGATAGCCCCCGCTGCTTCGCTCCTAATTCTCCATGCCTAGTCGCGGAGGCAAGTCCCGCTTTTTTGTTGCCGCTTCGCTCATACCTGTTCGCGCGCCACTCTTCTCCCCCCACATATCAAATGTATATATAGCCCCACGAACACGCGCGGCAGTGAGCTCAGTTTCTGTGGTGAACGGAGTTCTGGGTTGCCTCGGAAGGATTTGCAGCGCACTGCGACAAACCATGTGAAGTGTGAGTGCTGTACAATTGCGGACTGCGTTGTTTCGGCAAATCGCTTTGCGACTCATGATTTGCGCGATGATTCACTCGCGTTCATTATCTCATCTTCGGACTCCCTTTAACAGCTTCTTTTATTTCACACTTCATTTTTAAATGAAAGAGAGCACTTAAATTTCTTTGCATTTCGTCCGTAATTAGGCATTCGTAACCGCATGCATGAATCCCCGGAAATGGACCGAAAAATAACCTATTGCTACGAGATGAAGCAGTGTGCGGAAAATTAGTCTTTGAAATATTTGTCACTGACATTACCTTCAATTAACAAAAAACATTATTTATTTCTTGTAAATAACCTCCTTCTCACGGAAATGTGATTGATACCTACAGTAAACGCCTTTCCTCTTTCAAGGTTATATTACTATCCGCATAAATGAGTGCACCGAATATAAACAAGGAATTGCTCACACTGCTGGGCCAAGATGTTTTCTTAGTGCAGGGCATTGTGAGGGGGAGGGATGCTGAAAATGGCTTACCAACAGGTAACTAACGGTGAAAAAAAATCATATCTTTGCACTCTACCAGTGGCGAAATTGGTCGATAACTGCACGTCCTGTTCACTCGGAGCGTCTACTTTGAAACGGGGTGCTGGCAGTTGCCGCCATGGTCGTTTTTTTTTACTCATCTGCCCAGGTGGCTCAGTAGCCGAGCGCCTTAACTACTGAGCCGCCTGGCTCAGTGGTTAGGGCGCTCGGCTACTGAGCCGGAGTGCCCAAGTTCGAAACCGGCCACGGTGGTCGCATTTCGATTAAGGCAAGAAAGAAAAAAGAGAGAAAACGGTGCCGCATTGGAGGGCTGCAGGATGGTTTCGACCATTTGGGGACCTCTAACGTGCACTGACATCGCACTACGGTGCGGATCAGGTGTCCAACGAGAGGTGAGACAGTTAATGCGTCATTTCATTTCCTCAAAAAACCACTCATCTCTTTCACGGTGTTATCGATGCGATAAATTGGCCTATAAATTAGTCGTTTTTTTAAATATGTTTTTTAATCCTGCACTTCTAAATTTACATCACTCACCGCCTCATGAAACCACCCCTGTTAGCAAGGCAAGTGCAGTCTTGAGTTTCCGGTGACGACGCACTACCACGTTGACGCCAGCGTCGTTTGTCCCTGAAGAAATCTCTCATGCGGCTAATGCTGTAAAGCGAGAAACCGGTTTTATATTTGCAAGTCTTCCAGACACCTCTGATCCGCAATACTCCCACAGCAAAGTAATTTGCAGGTTTCGCATCATATTCTCCAAAAACCGCACAGCTATTTCCGACTGCCTGTGCAAACCCGCATTCTCTGCTTTCGCGCAGACGTTGGGCGTGTCGAGCACTCGCGTGGATGCGCCTGATCTGGAGAAGACGGACCACACCAAGGAAGGCGTGGTGTGCGGGCTCGTGGTGCTCGCGCTCGTGGGTGTATTGACGGCGGCGGGCCTGTACATGTCCTTCTGGCCCAGCGACATGGACGGCGACGACTCCGGCTCGACGGCTATGGCCAAGGACGACCGGCTGTGTCAAGGCAGCCAGTGCGCCGATGCGGCCGAGAGGCTTAAGGCGATCATGAAGACGGACGAAGACCCGTGCCACAACTTCTACCGGTTCGTGTGCGGCAACTATAACGACCCGTCGGGCCAAATGCTCGCGCAGATGGACGCCGAGATGTACGCGTCCCTGGCCAAGCTGCTTAATGCGGCCACGTTCCCGCCCACCGGTCAGAGCGCCACCGAGAAGGCGGCCGCGCTCTACGACGCCTGCACCCGTATTCGCGCCGGGGAAGTGGACGACACCGCCGCAGTGACGCAGTTCATGACCGACGTCGGCCTGACTGCGACCACTTACGGCAGCGCCGATGCGGTGGACAAGATGGTCATGCTCTTCTTCCAGTACAACCTGGCCGGCCCGCTGGAGCTGTCCCTGATGGACACGCGGATGCACCGGAGCAAACGCGTGCTCAGGCTGGCCCTGAGCCCCGCGCACCTCGCTTGGTTCGGAAAGCGCGCAGAGGCGTCGGCCAGCTTCTACCCACGCCACCTGGGCCCCTTCGGGCTGCCCGCCGCGAGCACCGAAGCTGCGGACACGGCCGGCGCGATAATTGGCGCCGAGAACGAGGCCATGGAGGAGCTCCTGATGCAGTCGCACCGCGGAGAACAGCACGGCGATTTCATTTACATCGCGCCCGACCTCAATCGCCTGGCGCCTTGCACGTCCCAGGGTGTCTGGGAGGCCTTCATATCTAAATACTCGGGCAATATATATGGATCCGAAGATGAAGTGTTGGTAAGCTACATGCATCGAGCTAGGCTGCTTCACAGCGGGATGATAAAAAAAAATTGTTCTGTACACAGCACGCTGTTTCAAAGCAGTCCGCACGGAGGGTTCAGTTGGTCGAGCCGTGTCTTTGCCTACAGGATGGCACCGGTACGCTGCCATAATCGTTCCACACGGGTGGAAATCAGCTGAAAAATTGCCGTTTCCAACAGGCACTAACAGTAAGCACAGAGGCACCTGCAGTATACGAGAAGCTGTAGCAAGCTATCGCACGCACTCGTGTGAGGACTGCTTTACCTGATCGACAGAATTATTTCAAATAAGCCAGCAAAAAGTAACTGCGTTTCATATGTTCATAATCACACCCGCACGGCATGGTTATGCGGGAGCTACGGGCGGCGACAGCTGCCAGCACCAAGCGGTTCAGCGATGCTGGCAATGTGACGTTCTGTCCCGCGGCTCTCTGCGCCATTCTTCCATAGTGCAGCAGTGCTTTAGGCATGCTAGGCGTTGATACCATAAAGGACAAGAACGTTACCACAACGACCACTTGTGGCGCGAATACAGTCCAGCCCGGATATATCGGACTCGAAGGGGATCGCGAAATAGCACGATATATAAAAATGGCAATGGAAAAGCCTATTGTAACCTAGAAGCGAGCGTGCAATTCACCGAAGCTTGAGAGGCGCTTCTTGAAGAGTCTTGCCGCCCGCCGACGCGCTAGCAGCGCAACGCTCGTTAGGCGTTGCTAGGCTAGGCGCAACAAAGCCGCTGCGAATGCTGTTCTAAATCTACGTCTGATCCTGTTACAAGTTCATTATAAATAGAATAATCGCACATTTGGATTAAGGTGCAGATGGGCTTCGCAAAGCGTTCGGCGGCGAATGAGGCCACGTGAGGGCCGTCCATAGGTTTTATTTAGGTTGGCTGCGCCACATAAGTGATGTGGCACGGAAAATTAGTAGAAGAGGCCACAGGCAACCCTCAGACCCAATTCAAGTTCACTTCGTCGCGAAGTTTCACAACGCTGGCACTGCCAGCGGGCTCCCAAGGACGTGAAGCCGTACCCGTTTCAGCGCGCAGGTTGCGTTCGTATATAGTTGGGAGTAGCGCAACCTGCAAGGACGCGGCTCGCAGTACGATATATCGAAAGGCAGGAGAAATTGTCGTTCGTGGTCCGTGACACTTTTGCACAGGATTTTCAATAGGATAATGTATTTCGCTATGCCCAATAATTCGAAATATCCGGGTTCGATATATCCGGGCTTCTACGAATGACGTTGACGCACGTGAGCGGTACGCTTCCCTGCACATACATGCCGTTCAGTTGCGCACTGGGCATGGTAGCGCGGAGACGGCTCGGTTTCGCAATGTGTAGCGTACTCCGCATCGAAGCCGCAGCGGAAGGACTTTTGGAAGTAGCCCAAGTAGTTGCCAGTTTACCTAGACAAAATAACTGCACATTGAAATGAAGGGCTGGCGCGATGGCTCGGTGGTTATGGCGCTCGGCTGCTGATCCGAAAGAAGCGGGTTCGATACAGGCCGCAGCAGTCGAATTTGTATAGAGGCCAAATTATAGAGACAGTGTACTGTGCGATGTCAGCGCACGTTAAAGAACACCAGGTGGTCGAAATTTCAAGAGCCCTTCACTACGGCGTCCCTCATAGCCTGAGTCGCTTTGGGAGTCGCCAGAAACCAAACCGAAATGAAGGCTAGATTGATTTCCGTAGCACTTCGACGGCGAAGTGAGCGCCATAGCGGGCTAGGTGATAGACGTCTAGTACCGTTGGTCGTGGGACGCACCCGTGAATCACCGAACCACGTGTGAACCTCACGTGGCTGGGTACTCTAAAAGACTTAATTGCTACTCGATTACCTGGCAGTGAGAAGGAAGCCGACATGTTTCAATAAATACGTATTCTTCAGCTTACTGGCAGCTGCCACCTTCTGAGTATGATATAAATTAAGTGGGCCTTTTGAGTACTTTCGACAGCAAGACGGCATGCCACAGTTTGTCTTCGAGCACACGCGCTAGGAATGGTTATCCCTTGTTCAGCCAGATCCACTTCTTTGCCAAAATTAAACAGCCGTTTCACGCTTCCGCCGAGTTTGTTCCTTTCAGTATTTGTGCGAAGGAGACCACGGCCGATGATTAACGAAGGTCCTTAGTGGTATAGCTGTGCATTTACGGTGGCAGTGACGACTTTTGTCACTACTTTTTTTTGTTCTGAACGAAGCCTCAGTGTGTGCCCTAACAGCTTGCATACTGAAGTAGCGAAGGCAGGGCGGGAACGCGGTCGACAACGAAAGCGTCTCAATAATCTCAGCGGAAGCGTCTCCGCCATCGAGACACCCTCTCAGTCCAAATCATGTCTGTGTTGAGAATGACTCGCGATGAGGGGGGAACACGAGCGGCATCGGCTCCATGTTGACACCGTCCTGGTCCGCAGGTGAAGGAGCCCGACGTGTCCCGCTTCGCCCGTCTCTGCAAAAGGCTTGGCCAGAAGCGTCTCAGCCTGCTCACTGCCTGGGAGCTGCTTCGCACGCTCATGCCGCTTGCATCTCCAACCATGGCCGTGCACTACAACGCCGAGTCGTCGACGTATATGTGCCTGCGCGCCGTGCAGCGAGCCATGGAGGTGCCCCTGCTGTCGTGGTACCTTTTTAAGGAGGTGCCGCAGGGCACGGTGGCCGCGGCCAAAAGCCTCGTCGACTACATGCGAAAGTCGGTTCTCGAGGAGATCGACTCGTCCACCTGGCTGGACGGGGCGACCAAGACGACGGCCATCAACAAGGTCCACTCGATGCGCGCGCACGTCGGCTACCCTTCCTACTTCGGGTCCCTCAAGCAAATAGACCACGTGTACGCCGCCTACCCTCAGGTCGACACTAGCTTTATGAAGCCCTGGCAGGGGGCCATGCAGCTGACTGTCCAGTGGATGACGAAAAACCACAGCAGCTTTTGGTGAGTAACTTCCTTATTGAGCGCCACGGCACGCAAAACGTCCTGGAACAACCGGTAGAGGGACGACAGGCAAGACCGAATTTTTGAAAACAAAGAATGAACAAGAGGCGGCAGGGAAGCATCAGTAAGCTAGCCAACATCTCGGCAGAGGCCTTGTCTTTGTCTGGGCAAGCGCAGTCGTAAGTTGCAGCGTTTTTTTCGGCCCCTAATTCCGATTACGGAAGGGCACAGGTGTTGGGGGGAGGGAGGCGATTAGGCGAACTTAGACTTGGACCAGCTTTTGTCCAGACAGGGAGGTTTGGGTTAACTCGACTTCCCTCGCAGCCTGCCTGTCGGACAAAAGCTGGTTCAAGTCAAAGTTCTTCTCCTTCCCACCATATCCACAACACAAGTTCACCTTCAACACCCACCGCGGTCTGTCCTCATTGGAGTTAAGAGCGTATAAAACCGCTGCCACAGATGTAGTCGTTTGCTCAGCCGAAGACAACGCCTCTGTTAATATGTTGGCTAGCATGCTAAGTCTCCCTTCCCGCCCGCTGTTAATTTTGTAGTTCAATAAAACAGGTGCTGGACTAGTTTTTGATTCATACCTAGAACGAAGACAGCACAAAAAAGTCAACTACAGAAGAGAAGACGACACGACGCGATGAACGCTACTATCAACTGATTTATTTCCAGCTAGTGACATTTGTATGTGTCGTCACATCATATTTCACACTTGGGCGGCGCCAGCTATCTTTGAAAGACTGAATTTTAACAGGCTCGATTAGTTTTTTCGCCCCTTTGGTTGTGAAAGATAGCTATTGTCAGAAACAAGGTGTCAACAGAGAGAGAAAGAGGCACATCACAAGTTTCACGAGTCATCGAGGAAGGCAATCGCTCAGATCTGTGTGAAAAGCATCTTTTCATGCTGAACACGTCGAGATACATCATTTAGAGCAAAAGAAACCAGATTTGGACACCTTCGTTTCACAAGTCGCGAAGACAGGGTTCGCTGATGCACTGATCCGCTTTCTTTTATATGTGGAAAGCTTCGAGCAAGACTCTTGCTAGCTTTTGTGCTTACACTCCCGCCCAGAATCTTCGCTTCTTTACAGCACTTGTTGAGAAAGACCTCAACCAAGTGCTTGTTCAAAACTGTTAAAGGAAACAGCGGTGCGCAGCGCAGACCAACATTTCAGCCACTAGTTGCGCTCACCATGGTCGTGTTAGTAACGCCGACCACTTGAACTTTAAAGCCAGGTACGCACTTGTATGCCATTACATGCTTAACTAAGCTAGCAAGCTTATCTTGTTCAAAGCAATTCTACTTCCCACAGAGTTTTTTACTCTGCCTACACCGTTCCGGCCCGTCGTCTTCCTGTTTTTAAGGAGGCCCTCCTCCTCTTCTACTTCCGTGCGCCCTTTTTCGGCAGGTACACGGTGGGCAGCACCAACGCACAGTACCTGCCCATGCGCAACCGTATCGTCATACCGGCCCCCGTGCTGCGCATGCCCTTGTTCTCGACGTCGGCGCCCAAGGCGTTCACCTTCGGCGGACTGGGCGGAGCCGTGGGCCACGAGTTCACGCACGCCTTCGACCCCGTCGGTAGGCATTGGGACGGACACGGACGCCGCCGAGACTGGTGGTCAGCCAGCTCACGCGATATGTACGACGAGCGTCTCGGCTGCCTCCGACGATCGCACGGATCGGCGCAGGTACACTGCGCTCACAGCAACGTCTACAGTGCTGCGGTGCAAATCGCTCAAAGTTAGCACGCCTAATGTACACCATCGAGCCTGCGTTTTCTGGAGCACACAAGCGGTGCTTTGCGGAGCGAAGAAAGTTAGAAAAATTTGAAGGAAGTTTTCGTAATGACTATTTGGTATGACCGACAATGCGCAGATCCTTAATCACACAATCGGCACAGACTCTACCACCCTGTCCCTAAGGTAGCAGCAGCGCTATTTTTTCACTTCGTTTCGCTAATCTTGCTCGTTAGCGCACTGGACTAGCCTTCTGAGCACTCTACGGCCAGGAATGCAATATGCTTGTGTGTGACACGTGACGGTATCTTCCAGATACCAAGGCATGTTTCGTCCTTAACGGCCGCAGCTTACGAGAGGAATAACCATATTGCAGAGACAGGTGTTGCTTATGGACGGTACCTTGGCACTGACGCGCTGACACCGGGTCAGTTTTGCACAGTGCGCGCAAACACGTGTAGAGGGAGCCGCGGTGCCGCTCTTCGTGCAGAATGAAGCCGACGCCGAGAACATGGCCGACTTTGCGGGCCTGATGTCGTCCTACAACGCGTACGCCAACCTGGGCGACAAAGAGAAGCTCAAGGAGCTGGATTTCGACTCCGAGCAGCTGTTCTTCATCTCGTCATGTGTCAAGTGGTGCGCCAGATCCGGCACCAGCCACGCTCAGCGATACGCACCCTGGTCGGAACGGTGCAACGTGCCGCTAAAGAACATGGAAGAGTTCGGCGAGGCCTTCAACTGCCCCGTCGGATCACCGATGCGACCAGTCGAGCGCTGCGTCTTCTGGTAGCGCGCCGGAGCTGGCGCCCATTAAAAGTACCCTAGCAGCAGCAGCAGCAGCGGCCACGTACCCCTGCGGGAGTGCCTTTGAGCCATGCTTGCGAAGAGCGCGTAGCTAGCTGATAAGCAGTGCGCGTAAAACGGAGTATCCGATGCTTGGGGCCGACTTGTACACGGTGCAACTTGTAATGCGAAACTACTGGCGGCATAGCGCGTGTGGTGTGAAGCACGAAGCGCGGAGAAATAGCCTGGTGTCGCCTAAACGAATTAAGCAACGCAGGCTTAGTACATCCACAGTTATTCGGTGAGGCGCCGTTCATAGCCGTGTTCCTGTTATGCGTTTTCCTTAGGGGGACACTAGAGTGACTACTCACTTAGGCAGCACGTTGTGGACTAAAAACCCCCGTTTTAATTTCAAAACGAAAGAAAAAGTAAGCAACTCGTACCTCCATCGGCAGTCGTGTCTTCAGGTATCCGGCGCCTATACTGCCAGTTATGGGCAACAGGCGCAAGCAAAGGCAAGAACATAGAATGGCGCTTTTCTTGTGGACTTAAGTTTGCTTGAACGGGCGTAAAAAGCAGCGAACATGGCTCGAGGAATTCGTAAGAGCTGCTAGCTACCGCCGCTTAGCATTGCGGCCTATGCCGGTTCATAGGAGAAGACTTTTTTTGCCGGAAGTAATCGTACAGGCAACAGACTGGGTTTTTCCAAGCGGAGTAGATTCTAGATGATATCTCTGAAACTCCAATGGCAGCAGTGTCTCGATACCTTTCCTAACGTCTGTTCCAACAATTTTAAATAATGGGCGACTATAGAAACGCCAGAAATAGTTCCTTCGGTTGGAAAAAACGTGTTTTTTTTTAATCTACCGTTCCAATCGCTTTTTGCAGTGTTTTCAATTAAACCAGACTGGGCTTTCCATTATACAAGGTCATGCTTATAAACAGGCTAGGAAATAGTCGAGTATTATTTTCACAACACAATATCTCTCTCTCTGCAGGCCTATCAGCCATTTCGTTTCCAGGCCCTCTTACTATGTCTCGCCGTAGGTGAGTGGTTTAACGCTACTCCACACAGCGAAGGAGCTGTCGTCGTCGTCCTTCGCGCTCTACCATCATGAAAATATACGGTCTCTTCCGTCAAGGGCGCATTATTAAGTGCTTTGCAGAAACTGCTAGTGCCACGTAATAGTCGCTCTCTCGGAATCTTAGGGCCCGATTCTCGATATTCGCCAACCCGCCCAGAGTGGGGCGTACCCGTGACGTGTGAATCGGGGCGGTGCGAAAGTGCGTAAACGCAGAATAGAATGACGAAATTGAAAAGACAATGTATGAAGAAAAAATAAACAGCCGTCTGCTACTTGACGCCAAGTACAAAAAACACCGCCGAGCTGCGGCGCGTAGGTGCGCACGTTTCGCACAGTAGCGCCGTAGAGATGGACGGTGAAATGCGTTTCGGCGGTGATCTCGGCGTACGCGCCACACACATTAGCTGACTGCGCTGAATGCGACGCGAAAGACATTGTGGACCGGTCGTCACGGAGGGGGCGCGACATCGCATCGGCCATGCGCTTACCACTGTTTTTCGCCCAGGTCCTGTCCCACGCCCCCTTTTTTCTTGGTCGTCCGTGGATATATCGTCGTTGGATAAAGCACCCAAGCGTGCGCCTGTCGAGTTCAACCTCAGCTCGACTGCTGCTGACGATGCCTCAATGACAAGCTGCTGCCTACCACCTGCGCATCTGCCTCCCAGTTTGGCTTCGACCACACTGTTGATCTGGCAACAAGGACGCACTAGCAGCACTATTATAGTGTACTAGAATTACGAGTAGTGGGTCGAGGGAAAGCGGCGGGCTGAAGCTGTTTGCGCCGACGCCGACAGATGGCGCTGCCGCTCCCTTCACCTGGCAAGCGCGCGCTCGCTCGCAGCAGCTCGGCGAGTAGCTGGTGATCAGGCAGGTATGCTCCTCAAGTTATTCGGGCTCTACGAGGTTTGATTTTACATCAGACATTTATGGAAGAAAGGCAGATAGTCCTCTCTTGTAAAGTCATAAACGTTCCGTGTGACTTATGGCTGGCGAGCGTTCACTGTAGCTCACATAGGCATGTGAAAAGTCTGATTGCATGCTTTGGAAATATATACAAAATGGCTTTATTTGCAATAATTCGCAAATATTTCCGAGAAAACGCAAAGCTGCACTGGTGGAATTGAGGGAGCCGTGGACGAAAGCAACACCATCGTAGTTCCAAAACTTGTGCAGTGCCCAGAGCTAAGATGGTTTAGGGACTTCGCTTATCTGAAACGCATAATTCTCGCGAGGCCGACATAACTCCGCTGCGTCGTCATTCTGGGACGTAGTAATCGGTTATATATCCCCTTGTGCGCATTGCCTCTTGGCCGACAGGTCGCTGGGCACTTGCGAAGACGTTCTTTTTCTTGCTTGCCTCTCGCGCGAGGGCTTTTTGGACAGATACGCGGGAAGGTTGGGCAGAACTTTTGGTTCTGCATCTGGCGAAAGAAATGGCTTGCCACGTGGTATGCGCACCTCCTTGCCGCTGATATGCACGTAGTCTCTTAATATGTACTTCTCCAAAATGCAGCTCACACACGGCATCCGTCATTTCTAGGGGCTTGTCCGCACGATGCAAGTTGCGCTGCCATGTGCGGCGCCTTGCTTCGTCTTCAGGAACCCCGAATAATGAATCCTTCACTCCACCGCAGCCGGTCTTACATCCAAGAGCAAAACAATAGTTCCTCCGCCGAGGTTTGCTCATCTCGTAATATCATGGGCTGCACAGCGCAGCAGAGGTGAAATCAAGACGCACATGAATTACCGTACGGAGGAAAAACGCTTGCCCACGACGAACTTGTTCCCAGGTAGCACCGAACATTAGAATAGTGTTATAAAAATGTTATGTAAGTTGGAGTAATGTTACATGTTGCATAGTAACTATACATTAACATTAAAAATTAACATATAACGTTATAAGTTACATAGGAAACGCTAGCTACTTTCACATTCTAAACAAACGTTGTTTTAATATAGTCTTCTAAATTTTATTATAATGTTAGAGTCGCAACTATAAAACAACATTGCGAATATATTTCGAGCACGAATTTCCAGACATTCACTGTTCTTAGAGTAAAGATGTTTTTCAACTAACAGTACCTTGTAAACACATCTCTTAGATAGCACTCGCCATAGATTACATGAAGAGCCCAATTATTTTGTCACAAAACTTTAGTTATAACTCATTCCCCACTGTCACTCATGGGACATCCCGCAGTAGCGAGTATATAAGCTCGGCGGCATGATATCTGTTTGGAGGTGAGTGAATACGAGTTGCTGTAGTGTAAGGGGAGAAGGTGGCGCTCTTGTTGTTGGTTCTTGCAAAATGTTGTAAGTCGTGTGCCGTCACCACTGGCAGGCCTGCATGCTTGTGCGGTGCTGCTTCACCATTTTCGAGAAAGTTCCATTTATGTTGTTTACATGTTTCATGAATGTTTTTGGAAGGTTATTCGAACATTTATATGCAACATTACAAAAACATTAGAAAAGAAGGACATTAAGGACATTGAAATAACATCTGAGCGTAACAAAACTGTAACATTATCGCAATGTTTTGGTGCTACCTGGGTTGAAACCAGCGTGCACACCCTACCTATATGCGTGCACGTGCTAAGATTACCGCGCAAAGTGTTCCGTTTCTCGTACGGTCAGTGGATGGCCCGTATATCTTTTTCCTGGAGAAAGTCACGGGGTACACTGAATTGTCTTCTGACAATGGAATTTGGGGAATTACACCTATGTTAAACAGCATAACAGAGCATGACACACTGAAAATGCACTCCAAGGCAGAGCGCGCTCCCCGTGTAACAAGCCTGCGCCTCTCGCAGCGAGCTCCGGAGTATGAGGAGGCTGCCAAGTGAAAGGCGCAGCAGCGCCGCCGCGCGGCGACCCGAGATTTCGGCGCCGCCTGCTTCACGCGCTCCGCTGGCGCGGAGCTTCACTCGCCCCACTACTCCTAATTCTAGTACACTATTGGTATCTTCGACTGGTGCATTGAGAGCGCTCTGTAGTGCTCTGAGAGGCGAACACGCATTCGGCTGGTCGAAAGCTGGCGCTCTGATCACATTCGCCTGGTTCTTGCGCAGTGCTCTCCTCTCACTCAGAGCAGCTCGAGACGCTCTGGCTTTTCTCTCGGAGCAACTGGACGCTCCCGCCGAGTTCTGATCACGTGACAGGCCCTCGCCCTATTTCGACGGCCACCGGCGATTCTGCATCGGCAAATGCGAAGGGGCGAAGGCGCGAATAGTTCCGTTTCTTTCCGTAGCTTGGCCCTTATCTTACGCGATTTTTGTCATGGCAAAGCGGAAGCATATTGCGACATTTGGAGCACCGTCAAAGCTTCTTCTGGAATTAGGAGAGAGCAGTGACTCCTCTAGCTCCGACGACTGTGAAGCTTACGAGGTGATGTTCGCCAAACTGTTCAGTGTTCCGCAAAAAATACCGAAGGTCACAAACTACGTGGAGACAGTAGTGCGGCTTTACTCCGAGGAAGAGGTAAGAAAAAGTTGAGTGAACATTGTGACAGCGGCTGTCTATATATGCCTGTTCTAAACCAGTTTCGCAGGAATTTTCGTCTCCCTAGGAAGGCATGCCATGGGCTAATCAAGAGATTCGAGGGCTCTAGGTTTTACCCCTCGGACGCAACTCACGGTGGCTCCCCGGTGAAAACTGCAGAAGAGCACATTCTCTCCTTTCTTTGGTGAGCAGTCTTTTGTTTATTCTATGTATTGAATCGGGAAAAGATATGTTGTTGGGGTGCGTTTCTCCTGTTGTTTTGTACTGTACATGCCAAATAGACCAGCTGCATGACTGCTCTTTAAAGCGATAAAAAAAGTACTTGTCCGTATCCTTTCTGGATTTCACCTCCATGATTGATGTCTACTCACGAACTGTATTATAGTCAAGGGTATGGCTGGGAAATAATAAAGATGGCAAAGAAATAAAGAGAAAAGAAGCGTCCCTTTATACAACCACTCCTTTGCACCGATATAAACGCAATCCTGACGCCTACTCTTGAAACGTAATTGGTTGCCTGACAAATATGCGATTATTGAAGGAACTAAAGAGTTTTTACTACCGCTACCACCGTTGCTACATCAGGCAGGCGATTGTCACAACTCATAAATCGGCACGTCAACCACACCTGTTCAAAACTTGCGTAGCTTTTCTGCCAGGCTGCGGTGGAAAAGATGAGGGTTTCCTTATATATATTTATTGGTCTCTTATATCGTGCTTTATAAACTGCTTCCGGGGCACTTAGAGCGCAGCCAGGAACATCGAAGTGCTCTGCAGGGACAAGGCAAAGCACATCTCCACACATGTATATCTACATTGATGCTCTATGAATGTAGGCCATTCTTATGCAATGATAATTTCCAGGTACGCTGGCAACAAGGCATCAATGCGGCAAGTAGCCACCCTCTTCAACATGGCCGATTCAACAGTGCAAGTGGTGATCACAAGAGTCATGGAATTTTTATGTGACATTGCCCCAGAAATCATTTACTTTGCAAGCGACAAAGAAGCTGTGGCTCAAGAATTCGAGAAGGTAAGCTCTTGCATGAATGATGTTACAAGCTTTCTAGGGATTATCTTTTTAAAAGTCTGCCTAACAGTTGTGGGCAGGTAGCCGACGTAGTTGCTTATTAGGTTTGATGTCAAAGTCTTAGCATTTATACAGTACAGAAGAATCGAAGCATGGAAGTAACATGCATATAATGCTATAAGGAAATATGTTATGCTTCTAATGCAACTAATACATTTCAGATTGCTGGCTTCCCCAATGTGCTTGGCTGCATTGATGGCACCTATGTGTGTATGCGATGTCCGGACAACAAGGTTAAGTCTACCTATGTTAACAGACATGACCAGGTGTCACTGACGATGCAAGGAATTTGCGACTCAAGATGCAGATTTCAAGACGTTTTCACGGGAACACCTAGCAAGATACATGATGCCAGGGTCCTCAGGCTGTCTACAGTGCACGAAGAATTACCAGTGGTATGCGAAAATAACAAGTACCACATCTTAGGAGACGCCGCGTATCCAATAAGGGAGTATATGATCACACCTTTCAGGAATTATGGCACCATGACTCGGGCAAAGATTTCATACAACTACCGCCATGCTGCAACACGAGTGAAAATTGAGAATGCATTCGGCATGTTAAAACAACGATTTCGGCAGCTTCGGTTTGTGGAGTTTCATACTGTGGACAAGATTACCCAGCTCATCCTCAGCTGCTGTGTCCTTCATAACATTTGTCTGGATGCCGGCGACTGTGATGTTGGTGACCTGCTGAGTGATGACGATACAGACGAAGGGCATTGCAGGCATAAGCAAGGAGACTTAGCAACGCACCAACCGACACAACCAACTGCTCGTGATAGTGCCCTTCGGAGGCTTGGAGAACTGAAAAGGGAAGCTTTGGTACAGCTCTTTTGAAGCTGCAATGATGTTGAGGACAAATGATTGCTTTTCTCGAACTTTTATTGCTCTTTTAAGAACACATGTTGTGATTTTCAACAGGTACAAACGAAGGAACTTTGTCTAAAGTGCTGCTTGATAATATTCTTGAATAAATAGGATCTTTCAATCATGAACAATTGTTTATTTGGAGTTAAAAATCTCCCTCATCAGTGCCATTTGCTCAGCATGAGCTTTGAGTAGTGCCTGGTGCCTTTCGACTTTTCTCTGCTCTCTTGCTTCACGCCGACCTTCTTTTTCATTGTTAACCTTTCTCATTTCTTCAAAAAAAAAATGCCATCTCTTGCATCCTAGATGTGCTTGGGCGCGTCTTTCTGTCTGGGCGGCACCTTTTATTTTCTGTCCCTTGACATGAACCAGAATCTGCTGCATGGTCATCAGACGATATATTAATGCTTTCCTGTCTGCAGCCATCAGAACTGTCTACACTTGAAGGCACTGCACTAGCAGTATTTGGTATGGTATTCTTATACGAAACTTTTCTTACACCTCGCAAAATCTCTGGCTCGATGCTATCATCGATTGCCCTGATTGCTGCAAATTCCTCTTCATATGACACTGCGCAGCGAGAATGGCCGGAGGTTGCATTATTCTTGTCCTCGTTGCGCTTTCGTTTCGCCAGCGTCTTGAATCTGGTTTCACACTGCACTCCTGTGCGAGCGATTCCAAGCACTCTTTTAATGTCTTGTGCGATCTGTTCGTACATAATCTTCTTGCTGCGGAATCTCCGTTGAGGGCCAACTTGTAGTGTGTATCGCGCATAATGGTCGAGAAGCAGCCTAGTTTAACCTGTAGTCCACGTACCTGTCACAGGATATAAAGAGAAAAATTTAGCACATTCATACCATTTGAAGCTTGGAGCTTGCTTGCTCTGGTACAAGTGCAAAATCCACATGTACTAATGCTACTGCTTGATAAATGTTAGACGTGCAAGGCTTTGCAAGAAGGTTAGTGATTTCAAAGCGAAGAGGTGAGATTTCCACCTGGGAGTATATATACATATCATTAGGTGAAGTGATGCTGCTGCTGGACTGCCCATCTTCAGGCACTGTTTGCAGATGTACTTCGTTTTCACTTCCTTGGTTTTCTGTTCAGGAACAAAAATTGGAAAAACATTTTAATTTACTTCCTCACACATGGATGACAGGCAGGCAAGGCAATTTATTTATGCCCGGAGAGTCTGCCACAGAAGCCAACAACAAAAAAAAATCTTCACACTATCAGAAGTGCGTTAACTCCAACAGCTGTCAAGAAAATAATCCAAGTCCTCAGCCCCATGCATATAATTTAACTGATGAGCTGACATAACCGTCTCAAAGTGTATTATGACCCCGGTAGTGAATTTCATGAGGGATCGCCTAACATTTTGGATTTTTACAATTGCTGACGATTTCACTACTGATCGTGGGGTTTCGCTATATGCACACCGCTACATGCTTGCCCGCAAAAAACAGGTGGGTCATTTGTAAGTGCACCTAACAAATAAATGCTTTGATAAGCAAAGCGACAACGCTCGCAATATCTGGTGCCGCGGCGCAAACACATTTCGAGCGGCCACCGCGACGAGGTTCCAACACAAGTCGGTAATTTTTCGCTACGTCGCGTCACTTGTAGAATTCGCTGTCACTTGCATGCTAAACTTCCTCAATATGTGCTTTAGAAAGTGGCCTGGGACGCACACAGAACACCAAGCGACACAATGGCTGAGCGCGGGAAAAAGCCTGCGTCAACAGCACGTGAGTCGAAAGCCATAACACACTGCGCGCGTTCTTCGTATTGCAAACTTACCGTCATAAAGGCAGAAGAGCAGATGCTGCGCAGCGGTCGTCGGGGTGTCCATATTGGGAAGCTGTCGGGACGGTAGATACTTTTTTTCGCCTACTTTTGCCTGCACCTAGCAGACAGACGGCACTATCCTGGTAGAACGTCGCGGGCATGGTTGCGGGGTCGGGCGGCGCTGTGGTCTGATATTGGCGGAAGTAGCCCTCTGCAGCTATTTCCGTCCCTCTCACTGCTCGGAAGAGCGTTCGGCTGGTGCGTCTTCCACCCCGCCTCTGATTGGGAGCTGCTCTCGCTCCAGTCGCTCTGAACGAGAGAACCGGAGCGACCAGCCGAAGGTACCATATAGCACTATCTCCGAGGGTCGGATATTTATTCGTCAGTTGCAAGCCGGCCAGCTGGGGCGCGACATCGCATCGGCCACGCGCTTACCACTGTTTTTCGCCCAGGTCCTGTCCCACGCCCTTTTTTCTTGGTCGTCCGTGGATATATCGTCGTTGGATAAAGCACCCAAGCATGCGCCTGTCGAGTTCAACCTCAGCTCGACTGCTGCTGACGATGCCTCGATGACAAGCTGCTGCCTACCCCCTGCGCATCTGCCTCCCAGTTTGGCTTCGACCACACTGCTGATCTGGCAACAAGGACGCACTAGCAGCACTATCTCCGAGGGTCGGATATTTATTCGTCAGTTGCAAGCCGGCCAGCTGGGGCGCGACATCGCATCGGCCACGCGCTTACCACTGTTTTTCGCCCAGGTCCTGTCCCACGCCCTTTTTTCTTGGTCGTCCGTGGATATATCGTCGTTGGATAAAGCACCCAAGCATGCGCCTGTCGAGTTCAACCTCAGCTCGACTGCTGCTGACGATGCCTCGATGACAAGCTGCTGCCTACCCCCTGCGCATCTGCCTCCCAGTTTGGCTTCGACCACACTGCTGATCTGGCAACAAGGACGCACTAGCAGCACTATCTCCGAGGGTCGGATATTTATTCGTCAGTTGCAAGCCGGCCAGCTGGGGCGCGACATCGCATCGGCCACGCGCTTACCACTGTTTTTCGCCCAGGTCCTGTCCCACGCCCTTTTTTCTTGGTCGTCCGTGGATATATCGTCGTTGGATAAAGCACCCAAGCATGCGCCTGTCGAGTTCAACCTCAGCTCGACTGCTGCTGACGATGCCTCGATGACAAGCTGCTGCCTACCCCCTGCGCATCTGCCTCCCAGTTTGGCTTCGACCACACTGCTGATCTGGCAACAAGGACGCACTAGCAGCACTATCTCCGAGGGTCGGATATTTATTCGTCAGTTGCAAGCCGGCCAGCTGGGGCGCGACATCGCATCGGCCACGCGCTTACCACTGTTTTTCGCCCAGGTCCTGTCCCACGCCCTTTTTTCTTGGTCGTCCGTGGATATATCGTCGTTGGATAAAGCACCCAAGCATGCGCCTGTCGAGTTCAACCTCAGCTCGACTGCTGCTGACGATGCCTCGATGACAAGCTGCTGCCTACCCCCTGCGCATCTGCCTCCCAGTTTGGCTTCGACCACACTGCTGATCTGGCAACAAGGACGCACTAGCAGCACTATCTCCGAGGGTCGGATATTTATTCGTCAGTTGCAAGCCGGCCAGCTGGGGCGCGACATCGCATCGGCCACGCGCTTACCACTGTTTTTCGCCCAGGTCCTGTCCCACGCCCTTTTTTCTTGGTCGTCCGTGGATATATCGTCGTTGGATAAAGCACCCAAGCATGCGCCTGTCGAGTTCAACCTCAGCTCGACTGCTGCTGACGATGCCTCGATGACAAGCTGCTGCCTACCACCTGCGCATCTGCCTCCCAGTTTGGCTTCGACCACACTGCTGATCTGGCAACAAGGACGCACTAGCAGCACTATCTCCGAGGGGCGGATATTTATTCGGCAGTTGCAAGGCGGTCAGCTATGGCGCGACATCGCATCGGCCACGCGCTTACCACTGTTTTTCGCCCAGGTTAGTTACCGGTCTCCCGCTGCATGCTATTGTAGTTCCAATCGATGTATTATTGCGGTGTCGTGCCCCGACGACTTGCTGTGTTTATTTTAACAAAACTTCAAGACTTGCTGTGTGTTATGAAAAAATGTGTTGTTAAGTTGAAGTTTGGTCATGGTCTTTTATGTAAAATTTTACTGCTGCTATGCGGTGATGTCGAGAGCAACCCCGGTCCCGGTTTCGATACTCACGAGATGAATTCGGATAATGAAGCCATTGATGGCACTCACGCTGCCATACAACGACTAGAACTTCGCCAGTCGCAGTTCCTTCAGGAACTGCATATGCTTAAACAGCAGCAGGACGCTACAAGTACGTCTTTAAAATGTTTATTGGGCAGGATCGCTACACTAGAGAACGACATGCATTCCTCACGGCTGGCCACAAGGGCTGATGATTCAAACGCATCATCGTGTGTTGACGCCTTGACCAGAGAGGCTGCCCAACTTAAGGCCTGTTTTGAAGATGTTTCTAATAGGTCCCGTAGGAATAACTTGCTTACTCTAGGTCTAAATGATTCCGCAACAGAGGGTTGGTCTGAATCTGAAAAAATGTGCGCGAATTCTCGTCTCATCTTAACCAAAATGTTCCACCTGAAAGCATCGAAAGGGCTCATCGAATAGGTCGCTTCGGTGTAGGAAAGCACCGACCGATTGTCGTTAAATTTTGTAGTTATAAAGTAAAAGACAATATCTTATCGTGCAGCTTTAAGATAAAGGACACTAAGTATGCCATACGCGAAGACTTCACGCCCGCAGTCAGAAAGGCACGCTTCAGGCTTTCACAATACGCACGTGACCTGGCTTTTCCTTCCAAGTTACGATTTGATAAGCTTCTCGGCAACAAAAAGTTATTAAGGCGGAAACTTGGGCTAGTTGGAAAACGTTTGAAACCATATTTGCTAGCGCTTAGTAAACACACGGGACAAGAACACAAATACACAGGACAGACGCTAGTCTTCAACTGCCGTTTATTCGAAAAACAATCAATATATGACATCTCAAAAATAGCTGAACTCACACATGTGCAGTTGCAATGCCACGCCTAAGGAACATGATTTCTTTTATTGACAGATTAACAGACGGGGTGCTGACGCATTTTGAACCTTCACTATCAATGCACATAGCTTCAAAAATTTCACGTTCCGCTTGAGTTTTCATTGTACCTAGAATGATTGTTTCTGAAAATATTGGTGTGCAAGGTACAGGATCCGGGTCGCCAGGGTACCGTTCGATAAAACAGCGTTTGCAGTGCGCAGCGAGATTCCCCCCCCCCCCCCCCCCCCCCGCCGATATGGATTCCGTTGCCAAGCGGTGCTCTCTCAGTCGTTGATTTATGCATCTTCCTGATTGCCCAATATACGCCTTGCCACAAGTGAGCGGGATTTTGTAGACAACACTGACTTTGCATGGAACGAACTTCTTTTGGTGGTTCTTAGGGGATACTGGCTTTCTTACCTCGCCGTTCACGAGCGGGCACAAGCGCACAAGTTTCCTCGGGTCAGTCAATACAAGATCGATGCCACACTTCTTCGCCACCTTTTTTAGAAGGTGCAACATATTGTGCACATACGGCATAGCCACAAGTTGAGTGAGTCGTTGGGGATCTTCACGGTTTTGTTGCCTCCCAGATCTCACTTCTTTTAGCAGCTTTTCTGCAACAGATGTCAGAGTTTCATCCGGAAACCCGGCGTTCTCTAGGCGAAGCTTTTGCAGTGTCACACTTTCAGTGATGCAATGCTCGCACGACTTATGGAGAGCAGCGCGGAAGGCATTCATGGCAATACCCCTTTTCACAAGTTTAGAGTGCGCCGATTGATAACTGAGAATTTCTTTTTTTGTTCTCGGCTGATACATCCAGCAAACGCGTGCTTTTTCAAACCTAATGCATATATCAAGGAACTGTAGCCTATCGTCGTTTGGAATTTCTGTTGTGAAGGTTAGACCGAAGCTACAAGAATTAAAAACATCGAGCACATTTTTCACCACATCGTCCAGTTTGTCAGACTGAGTTAGATTCATTACTACAAGGTAGTCGTCAACATATCTAAAAATGCGTTTAACTTTGTCAGTGTTGATCCGCGCGACAATGCGTTGGTCAATGTATGCAAAAAAGACAGAGCTAAGAACAGGGGCGATGCAGGACCCAATGCATATGCCGTCCTTCTGTACATATTCTGCACCTTCATGCTTTATGACAGTCGACGACAGGTAAAATGAAACAAGGTTTAAAAAGCTTTCAATTGACATGCCAATAGAATTCTGAAATGACAATGGGGTTCCATTTTCAATACAGTCACGCAACGCAATCATGATTTCTCCCTGCGGCATCGAGTAAAAAAGGTCTTTTACATCTACTGAAAAGGCAAAATTAACTTGCGGAGAGTCTTCGTGGTTCTTAAGATAGTCCACTACCTCATTAGAATTACTAACTGTCAATCTGTCAATAAAAGAAGTCATGTTCCTTAGGCGTGGCATTGCAACTGCGCATGTGTGAGTTCAGCTATTTTTGAGATGTCATATATTGATTGTTTTTCGAATAAACGGCAGTTGAAGACTAGCGTCTGTCCTGTGTATTTGTGTTCCTGTCTCGTGTGTTTACTAAGCGCTAGCAAATATGATTGCAACAAAAAGTGTTTTGTCTATGATTTTGAGCATGACCGTGTCGTCGAGCTTCGAGAATGACAGAAAGGGAGGCGACTGCCCGCTCCGCTGCTCGTGCCCACCTTTCAATCTGTGCCCTTGGCGTCATCAAATTTTGAATTGATAACTCTCGTCGTGAATTGCAGGAGTATCAAAAATAAAACTGATGAATTTGCTACTCTTGTTTCCTCTGTAAAATGTCATAATTGGCACTGAATCATGGCTGGATAATTCCGTTCACAGCTCTGAAGTATTTCCCACCGGTTATGACGCTAACCGTAGCGATCGACACTTGCATGGGGGGGGGGGGGGGTGTTCTTACTTATTGACCAATGTTTTAGCTCTTCATTAATAACAGCGCCTCTAGTTGGTTGCGAGTCAGTATGGTGTAATCTTCGCCCAAACAATGTAAAGGATTTGTCTATTGGCTCAGTCTACCGTCCTCCTTCCGCTACCAACCCTGACGCTTTCAGTTCGCTGTCTGAATTTCTACTCAGCTTAAAAAATGACTTTCTCTTTGGTGGGGACTTTAACATGCCTGATTTCAAATGGGTAGACTACAAACCTCTTCGTACGAATCATTCTTCATTATCTTCATCCTTTTATGATGAAGATAATGACCTATATCAGTACGTCACTGAACCTACACGAGAAACTGAGCACTCATCTTCAGTGTTAGATTTACTGTTCTGCAACCGGCCTTCAGTAGTGCGCGACACTGTGGTCATACCGGGAATAAGCGACCACAGTTGTGTTGTCGCTAATGTTCGGCATTTTCCTTATTTAATTTCAAGAAGTCGACCACGAAAAGTTTTCTTTTTTAATAAGGGAGACTATACATCAATGAGGTACGAACTTGCGTCTTTCCTTCCTGAATTTATTGATCTTAACGAGAATTCAGATTGTAGTTCCCTTTGGGAAGTATTCAAGAATAAGCTGGAATGCCTAATTGATCAATATATCCCATCTAAAAGCCTTTCCGGAAAGTGCCGCCGCGACAAACCGTGGATCACACGGCAAACCAGACGGCTTATCAGGAAAAAACATCGCCTTCTAGAATCATACAAAAACAAATCGGTGCCCTGCAATATTGCAGTTGCTTTGGGCTGTTGGCAGTACACTAAAAACTGAAATTAAAGCTCTTAAGGATAGCTGTTTAAATGACTTGGGATCAAAACTGCGTAATAATCCTAAGGAATTGTGGACGTTTTTGAAACACAACGGACGTGAACAAGTCGGAATAACGAATTTAGATCACGATGGTGAAGTTATTACTAATGATGGTGATAAGGCATGCTGCTTTAATGCTTTTTCTTTCAGTCTTCTTTTGCGCCAATGTACTACATCGGAGAACTTCGGTTAACTCGTGAATCTGTCACTGAAACCTTGTCTGAATTGGTTTTTACTCACCAAGGTGTGTCAAAATTGCTTAGTGATGTCAATTCATCCTCTGCCGGTGGTCCTGATGGTGTTCCTAACTTTGTTTTAAAGTCTTGCGCGAATGAAATATCTTACTACTTAGTCATCTTGTTCCGATCATCACTTAAGTCGGCGTCTCTGCCAAATGACTGGAAAAATGCTAATGTGGTACCAGTGCATAAGAGTGGTTCAAAAAGCTCTGTTGTTAATTACCGACCGATTTCTTTAACGAGTGTGTGTCGTAAAACGTTGGAGCACATAATATATAGCGCAGTCATAAAACACCTTGACTCTCATGGGTATTTTACAGAAGTTCAGCATGGCTTTAGGTCAGGTTTTTCCTGTACTACTCAGTTGCTTGAGTTTAATAATGATCTGGTTTCTTCCTTTGACCGTGGCTCTCAAATAGATTGCGTATTTCTAGATTTTAAGAAAGCCTTCGACTCTGTACCTTATTTACTATTGTTACATAAGTTACGTTGTCTTGGTCTGCACCCCAGTGTCATCGATTGGCTTCATTCGTATCTTCAGGGCCGCATGCAGCGTGTTTTGATTAATGGTTCGCACTCAGATTATGTAAACGTTTCCTCAGGTGTACCGCAGGGGTTTGTTCTTGGACCCCTTCTTTTTCTGATTTATATCAATGATATTGTCTTGGATCTTACCTGCAAAGTTCGGCTCTATGCTGACGATTGTGTCGTTTACACTGTTGTGGAAACTTCCTCTGATGCGTTAAAACTACAGCTAAACTTGGATTCCATCCAGTCTTGGTGCTCAAAATGGCAAATGTCTTTGAATGCCACAAAATGCCAATTTGTCTCTTTCACTCGAAAGCGTTCCCCATTACAAAACAAATTACTCACATAATGTTCCCTTCCAAAAAGTACTTGAATACAAGTACCTCGGCGTTTATTTTTCATCTAACCTAACATGGACGAGGCAAGTTGAGTACACTACATCCAAAGCCTGCAGAATGCTTAATTTCTTAAAAAGAAATTTCAATAAAGCACCGTCTAATGTCAAACAACTCCTGTATTTCACTTACATCCGACCAATTCTTGAATATGCCTGTCCTGTATGGGACCCCCAGTTTGCTTATGTGATATGCTCGAGCGCGTCCAAAATAATGCTGCGAGATTTGTGTCCAATAATTACAGCTTCTCAACTAGTGTCACGTCTCTTAAAAACCACCTTGGCTGGGGATCTTTAGCTAACCGTAGGAAACATTTGAGATTACAAATCATGCATCGCATCTATTTTGGAAAGCTGAGCATTGACAAAGACCGGTATCTGCTTCAACCTCACTTTTTTTCTAGACGAGTTGATCATCAGTGGAAGATCCGAGAGATGAAGTGTCGCAGAGATGTTTACAAAACCTCGTTCTTTCCACGGACGATCAATGAGTGGAACAGGCTACCAGCCGGCGTCACTGAGTGCTGCACGGAAGGTCAATTCCGCGCATTCTATGACGAGGCGCGCAGTTGTCTTGCGCGTGTCTTTTTCATTTCATTAGTGTTATTTTATTTGTGGAGCGTGGTTGTCTTCCTTCAGTGCATGTTTTTCCTCATCTATTAGTTGTGTGATTGTATTTCTGTTATTATGTGTACTTTCGGCCAAATGAGCAGAAGTTATTGTGTCCCCCCCCCCTGCAATAATGCCCTCGGGCGCTGCAGGTATCTGTAATAAATAAATAAATAAATAAATAAATAAATAAATAAATAAGAGTTTAGCGGTAATTATACTGCATGAAGCGACCGCTTATCGCCCGAAGCCATCGCGCAGCTTGTCGCGTCCAATTATCGCCACATGCGGCGATTGCGCAATTGTGAGATGCGATCAGCGTCACGGAGAGGAGAATTGCCGGAGAAACGGCTGGCTCTCCATCGTAACCTCAACGCGTCAGTGGCGTTGGAAAGCTTTACCTCACCGTGACGTCTTCAGCGGTGTAGCGCGCGGGTCTTTACACAGCGAGTATTAGCTGCGAAAAAAAACCATGCCTAGCACGGCAATCCGTTATACATTTTAGGAATCGATGCCCATCGAACTTAACGCTATCCTTGGCTACGTTTGCAAGCGGCCGCGCACTGCGAATCGCGTCAAGCGCAACGCTATGAACGCGTATAATGTCTTATCAAAAGAGTCAAATGCGAAAGCAAAATAGGGAGATATTGTTTACTGCCAGTACTTAAAAAAAAATAAACACAGCTTCTACTGACAACATATATATATTTCCCAGTGTTGGCAATTCACTTAATCTGAATAGGACATATACCTCATTAGCATGCTCTGAGGCACTCTTCTTTTGCTTTGTGAACATTAACTAAGAAGTGTGCCTGCAAGCAGACTTCACGGGCTTTATATAAAGGTACTTCACGGATGCACGGCTTAGAGTGGCAGGTACATTATTTCATTGAAATAAAAAGGGCTCTAAATAATGCTATTTCATTTCAATGTTTGAAAAGGCCCTCAATAATTCTGTCTAACAATGAGTACATAGCACTTACCAACAGCGTATGGGCAGCTACACCACCCGTGTGATGCAAGTACGCACAAAAATCTGAGAGGCGAAACAAAATTTGTCATGCCCATCCCTACAATTCCTTCGCTGTAGGACAATAGTAGTGCATCTACAGCAGCACCGGGCAGCTCCTTTCAATGCAGCAACATTCCTTGCAAGAGGGCAAGATTTCATGTCGAGAGAGGTAAAGTCAGCTGGAAAAGAATGTATTCACATATATTCATTTGTAAGACAGGCCTTCGGCTCCCGAACCTTGGGCGGCTGGCGTAAGGAAGAAGAGGACGAAGACAACGGCGCCGATGCTCGTGCGTGTGCTCTGATCGCTGCCGCTGGGACTGATCGCTGCCTCAGGACTGAACCGAGGCGTACCGCTAGCCGTTCGCGACGCAGCGCCTTCGAAGACTACACTACACTACACTTGGTGGAGGTGCTGTCTGCTCTCCCCATCGGGATACGCCACGATGCCCAGGCTTCAAGGCTCTACCACGGTGCCCGACCCCCCGGCCCAACCTGTCCAGCCTGCTGGCCCTGCTGTCATCTGTTCTGGTGCCGTCCGTCAGCGCGACCCCACGATCTTCAGCGGCACGGATGACACCGATGTGGAGGACTGGTTGGCCTCCTATGAACGCGTAAGCGCGTATAACAAGTGGGACGACAGCGTCAAGCTTACCAACGTTATATTTTATTTGAGCGACGTTGCCAATCTATGGTTCCGCAACCACGAGGCGGACATCTCCAGCTGGGCGGATCTTAAAACTAGCCTCACGGAGGTCTTTGGCCGTCCCGCTGTGCGTAAGCTCCGTGCCGAGCAACGCTTGCGCAGCCGGGCACAACAAAGCGGCGAAAATTTTACTAGTTACATCGAAGATGTCGTCGACCTTTGTAAGCGCATCAACGCTTCCATGAGTGAGGCCGACAAGATAAAAAATATTATGAAAGGAATTGATGATGACGCCTTCCAGATGCTCGTGGCCAAAAATCCCCAATCTGTTTCCGACGTGATAGGCCACTGCCAAAGCTTCGATGAGCTGCGCAAACAGCGCCTTTCGACCCGCCGAGCCGGCTTTCAAGAGGCAAATATTTCCAGCTTGACTCTTACCCAGGACGGTGCTCTGGACCATCAGTCGCTCCTCCAGCACATTAAGCAGTTCGTCCGTGAGGAAGTCGCCCGCCAGCTGTGCTTGTCGACCAGCCTACCTACTCCTGCGCCGCCGCTCACTCCCAACATCCAGCGTGTCATACAGGAGCAGGAGCGGCTCCCGAACCTTGGGCGGCTGGCGTAAGGAAGAAGAGGACGAAGACAACGGCGCCGATGCTCGTGCGTGTGCTCTGATCGCTGCCGCTGGGACTGATCGCTGCCTCAGGACTGAACCGAGGCGTACCGCTAGCCGTTTCTCTCCGCACCGCCAGCGCTCAGGACATTCGACCACTAGCCGCTTGCACCGCCCGCCTGCTTATCGCGAACGTCCCCTATACAATCGAGTTCATCGTCCTCGCCCGCTCATCTCACGACGTCATCCTTGGTTGGGACTTCCTTTCCACACATCACGCTGTTATTGACTGCGCCCGTGCTCAGCTTGAGTTATCGCCATTCCGTGACGCTCCCTTAGACGTGCACGACGCTGCTGTCGCTACTGTGGTCGTCTCAGAGGACACTGACGTTCCGCCTTTTTCTTCAGTGCTCGTGCCTCATTCTTGTGCTGCTCTCTCCGACGCAACTGTAACATATACGCCCTCTTTACGATGCGCTGACCAAAAATCTGTTTTGCTGCCTCATGCCGTGCTGACAATTATTTGTGGCTCAAGCGCTATTTATGTGTCCAACCCGTTCTCCTGCCCTACCACTTTGCTCCGGGGCCAATCGCTTGGCAGTGTTGCCGTGCTCGATCCCGCCTCAGCCTACCCCCTCGTCGATAGCACGGCCGGACTTCACGTGAGCGCCATTACGCCTGTTCCCATCGCCAATCCGTCCCCTCTCGATGTTTTTCACCGTTCCGTCGACGCCGCCCTGACGCCTACCCAACGGGCCCAACTTGTCGCCGTCCTGCACCGTTTTGCAGCTTCGTTTGACTACCAGAAAACTTCATTGGGCCGCGCAACCACCGTCTCCCACTGTATTGACACTGGCACCCATGCCCCTTTGCGCCAACGTCCGTACCGCGTGTCAGCCGCTGAGCGCCGCATCATTGACGAACAGGTGACCGACATGCTCAAGCACCACGTGATACAGCCGTCGCAAAGCCCGTGGGCATCGCCGGTGGTCCTTGTCAAGAAAAAAGACGGTTCCATCCGGTTCTGCGTCGACTACCGTCGTCTGAACAAGATTACACGCAAGGACGTTTACCCTCTCCCTCGTATCGACGACGCCCTCGACTGCCTGCAGGGCGCTGAGTTCTTCTCTTCATTGGACTTGCGCTCTGGTTACTGGCAGGTGCCGATGGCAGAGGCCGATCGCCCAAAAACTGCATTCGTTACACCCGACGGGCTCTATGAATTTAATGTCATGCCATTCGGCCTCTGCAATGCACCCGCCACATTCGAGCGCATGATGGACAACCTACTCCGCGGGCTTAAGTGGCACATATGCCTTTGTTACTTAGATGACGTTGTGATCTTTTCGCCGGATTTTTCGTCTCACCTCCAGCGCCTTGAGACTGTTCTTCGCTGCCTGACCGACGCTGGCCTCCAACTCAATTTAAAAAAGTGCCGCTTCGGAGCTCGGCAGCTCACCATTCTCGGACATGTCGTGTCCAAGGATGGCGTTCTCCCGGACCCGGCAAAGTTGCGGGCTGTAGCAGAATTTCCGAAACCGACTTCTGTAAAAGACCTCCGCAGCTTCGTGGGCCTCTGCTCCTATTTCCGCCGCTTTGTCCGCAACTTCGCCACTATCATCGACCCTCTGACGAAGCTCCTTTCCGGCCATGACCTTTCGGCCTGGTCGCCAGCCTGTGATGACGCTTTTCTGACACTCCGTCGCCTCTTGACCACTCCGCCAATTCTGCGTCATTTCGACCCTCGTTCTCCGACGGAACTCCACACCGATGCCAGCGGCGTCGGCCTCGGTGCAGTCCTCGCGCAGCGCAAGCCTGGCTTTGACGAGTATGTTGTCGCTTACGCCAGCCGGACACTAACAAAATCTGAAGCGAACTATTCTGTCACCGAGAAGGAGTGTTTAGCCATCCTGTGGGCGATCGTCAAATTCCGCCCTTACTTGTACGGGCGCCCTTTTGACGTTGTCACCGATCACCACGCCCTCTGCTGGCTGTCCTCTTTGAAAGATCCCTCTGGTCGACTAGCGCGCTGGGCTCTGCGACTTCAAGAGTACGACATCCGCGTTGTCTATCGTTCCGGCCGTAAACATGCCGATGCTGATGCCCTCTCACGTTCCCCTCTGCCGTCCGAGACAGCGCCTTCTATATCCGCCCTGCATTCTTTGACGCTCGACTCCGCTGACATGGCTTCTGAGCAACGCAGAGACCCGTGGATCGCTTGCCTCTTGGATTTCTTATCTGGCCAATCGTCTCGACCTCCTTCCCGTGCTCTGCGTCGTCAGTCCCACCATTTCGCCATCAGAGACGAGCTTCTTTACCGCCGGAACTACCTTCCGGATGGTCGCAAGTGGCTGCTTGTCATTCCGACCCATCTCCGCTCCTCCATTTGCTCTTCCTACCACGATGATCCCCAATGTGCCCATGCCGGCTTCTTGAAGACCTTCACCCGCCTACGACATCGGTACTACTGGCGTGGGATGTACCGTTACGTGCGCAAGTTCAGTCCTGCACCGCATGCCAGCGCCGAAAAAACCCACCTCGCCGACCCGCCGCTCCTTTGCAACCGCTGCCTTGCCCAGCACAGCCCTTCGAGCGTGTTGGCATCGACCTCTACGGCCCTCTCCCCAGCACATCGGCCGGCAACCGCTGGATCATCGTCGCCATCGATCATCTTACCCGCTACGCCGAAACGTCGCCTTTACCATCTGGTGCCGTCCACGACATTGCATCTTTTATCCTCCATCGCATCATTCTTCGCCATGGTGCTCCCAAAGAGTTGCTGAGTGATACAGGTCCGGCCTTTCTGTCTGAAGTTGTCGAAGCTCTCCTTCAGGAATGCAACACCGTTCACCGCACCACCTCTGCCTACCATCCGCAGACAAATGGCCTGGTTGAGCGTTTTAACCGCACTCTTGGCGACATGCTGGCCATGTATGTGGCTTCCGATCACTGCAACTGGGACCGCGTTCTGCCCTTCGTCACCTATGCTTATAACTCCGCTGCTCAAGCCGCCACCGGATTCTCTCCATACTTTCTCCTCTACGGCCGTGAGCCTTCTTGTACTATGGACACCATTTTCCCTTACCGCCCTGATGCTTCTGAATTTACGACTCTTTCTCAAGCCGCCACTTATGCCGAAGAATGCCGCCAGCTTGCCCGGTCTTTCACTTCACACGCCCAGCAGCTGCAGAAAAGCACCCGTGATCCCTCTGACCTTCTTCCAACTTATCTTCCTGACTCTTTGGTCTGGCTCTGGGTTCCTTCCTCAAGTCCCGGCCTTTCTTCCAAACTTCTCAGCAAGTACCAGGGCCCCTACCGCATTCTTAAGCAGACATCCCCCGTCAATTACCTCATCGAACCCCTTACACCGTCTACTGATAATCGTCGCCGAGGCCGTGAAATTGTCCACACCGACCGCCTCAAACCATACTACGACCCCGCCATCGTCACATCACCCTAGGCCGCCAGGATGGCGCCTTTTCGCCCGGGGGCAGTTGTAAGACAGGCCTTCGGCTCCCGAACCTTGGGCGGCTGGCGTAAGGAAGAAGAGGACGAAGACAACGGCGCCGATGCTCGTGCGTGTGCTCTGATCGCTGCCGCTGGGACTGATCGCTGCCTCAGGACTGAACCGAGGCGTACCGCTAGCCGTTCGCGACGCAGCGCCTTCGAAGACTACACTACACTACACATTTATTTATTTATTTATTCAATACTACAGGCCTTTACGGCCCAAGCAGGAGGGGCATACAAATGACATCAGTGTACAGAACGAAGATAGCAAATAATAATTTCAAAACACTTGTTCTTTGGGCATTAGAGCATGAGCAAAGCAAGGACTAAACGAAATGCAAACCGAGCTCTTCATTTGGGAAAGTCATAAACATAAACAAACAGAAGTAAGCCAATGAATGAAATATGCAGAAATGAAATGTAAAACTTGCAGAAAGGCAAAAACAAGATCAGTTTGGGCAACCAAAAAGCAGACAAGAAAAATATTCAAGAGCAATTCAAGGTTTCAGTTGAATCAATGCTGGTTAGAAGAGGCAGAGGTGAGTTGTTCCAATCTGTTATCGTGCGAGGAAAAAAAGAATATTTAAAAACATTAGTTCTGGTGCTGTATGGCGTTAGAGAGTCATCGTGTCGATGTCGTGTTCGGCGTGCCGTGGGCGTCCGCGACAGGACGTTTGATGCGAAGAGAACGTGGTGAACTGAGAGGGAGACTTGTTGAGGTGTTGAACTGTGCCGACTTAAGAGAGGTGTCGTGTATCAACAGGATTTGCTTTGTGCTGAGCTTGTAGCTGTGTTATTGAAAGTGTGCTTGGAGATAGAAGCATGGATTTGGAAAGTGTTGTGTCCCCTTATTGCTTTTGTGTGTGCGCGCCCCCGCACCCTCCTCCTAACGACCACTCGCATCCTCCTCCTAACGACCACTTGCCCTTCGTCGCACGCTGTCGCCAGATGCCCCCCCACGGTGCGCCCCCGCACCCTCCTCCTGTTCTGGGAAGCCACTCCCTCCCGTGGACGCTTCTCCGCTCCCTCCTTTCTTCGGGCGGCCAGTTCGGCTCCTGCCTCGGTCGACGCTGGTCGCACCCTCATCGGCTTTAAATAAACGAAGTCTTAAAGTACCGTGTGCGTCTTTCGCTGCATTCAACACAGCGACCGGACACGACAGTGGCGACGAGAAAGTGGATTCGACCCGCGCTACGCAACGCTATTGACAAGCCATGGCTACGCGAGGGTTTCCCAATCAGATACCAGAGTTCAACGGCTCATCGTGGTCATCGTGGGTTGGACGCCTTCAGTTCTACTTTGAAGCTAACAACATCACAGACCCAGCCTTGAAGAGGGCCAACCTGCTGACGCTGTGCGGGGAGCAGACCTACGATACTGTCTGCGCCCTTATTCAGCCAAGCACACCAGCGGCAGTGTCTTACGACGACATCGTAAAAGCGCTGCAAAAGCACTACGACCCAAGGCCATCCGAGGTCTACAGCCGGGCTCGCTTCCAACGACGAGATCAACTGGGAGGAGAAACTGTGAGCGCCTACGTAGCCGCGCTCAAGAAGCTCGCTGCCGACTGCAATTTTGGAACGCTGTCGACAACAGCTACCGGGCAGGAGGGAGACGCAGCTTCTTCTGCTAACACCACCATGCTTCCCTTGGACGTGATGTTACGCGACAGATTTGTGTGCGGACTGAGTGACGAGTCACTGCAGCAGCGCCTGTTCGCTGAGAAGGACCTCACATTCAGCAAAGCTTACGACATCGCCGTTCGAGCGGAGAGCGCCGGTCACCAGCAGAGAGGGATTCGCCGGAACACCGAGCCGGTACACCAGACAAGCAACCAGGTGCGCAAGCCTTCTGTTGTTGTAAAATCGGTCAAAAAGGCACAACGCTGCTGGCGGTGTGACGACCAACACAACCCCCAGGGATGTCGATTCCAGTCAGCCACGTGTAATTTTTGCCACAAGCGAGGGCATATCGAAAGAGCATGCATTACGAAACGGAGACTTGCCAAGATAAAGTCACCTTCCCAGCCTAATCACAGCGTCAACGCCTCAGAGAATACGCCGCTATCTGATCTCCATGGAACAACATCAGCGACACCATCTGTGTTGTACGACCTGAACACCATGAATCTCGGCACGCGACCGAAGATTTTTACAGAAGTAAGCGTACATCACCAGCTGATTAAGTTCGAGGTGGACTCCGGCGCAGCCTGTACTCTGATCAGTGAGGACACGTTCCGAACTTCATGGCCATCTGACGCACCCGCCCTGCAACAAGACGACACGCACCTGCGAACGTGGTCAGGACAGAATCTGCCACTATTGGGCTCTGCCAACGTGCAGGTTAACTACAACGGCCAGACCCATACGCTACCTCTGCTTGTTGTGAAGGGCACAGGATCAAGCCTTCTAGGGAGAAACTGGTTTTCTCCACTAGGCGTGATGATATGCGGCATACACCAGACGCCGAGCCAGAACATGGTTGGTAAACATCAAAACGCCGATGCGCTAAGCCGTCTGCCACTAGACGCAACTGTTGACGAACCATTTCCACCAGGAGACGTTCTGATGTTCGAAGCACTGCCAGAACCTCCGCTTACAGCAGGCACAGTTGCAGCATCTACGCAGAAGTGCGCAGCTCTCCGGCTAGTTTACACAGCTGTTCAACAAGGCAACGTGCACAAACTCAAAGGGGACAACTTCGACGCTTACCGCAGGCGAGCTACAGAGTTGAGCACCCATCGCGGCTGCATCATATTTGGGTCCCGAGTTGTGATGCCGAGAGAACTACGCGCACAAGCTATGTCTCTCATCCACGCCGGACATCGGGGCATCGTTGCAATGAAAAAGTGTGCCAGAAGCTACATGTGGTGGCCTGGCATTGACAACGACATCGAAACAGTGGTGCGAGAATGCAAGCCTTGCCAGAGCAGCCGGAGCGCCCCGCCGAAAGCTCCTGTCCCAGAATGGGAAAAGCCAGACACACCATGGCACACACTGCACATTGATTTTGCAGGACCAATTGAGGGCTGCACTTTCCTTGTGGTCGTAGATGCCTACACAAAGTGGCTTGAGATAAGGCAAATGGGACAGACGACTTCAGCAGCAGTCATTGACAACCTCCGATCACTATTTGCAACGTTCGGCCTGCCACGCAAGGTAGTGTCGGACAACGGAACACCGTTTGTGTCTGCGGAGATCCTCAAGTTTTATCGCGACAACGGGATCTCATCAGTTACATCGGCCCCCTACCACCCAGCGACAAACGGACAAGCCGAGCGCTACGTAGCCGAGCTAAAACGCGCCCTTGAAAGAGATCAGACAGGCTCGCTGCAGCGCCGCCTTGCGCGCTTTCTCTTCAAGCAGCACACGACGGTTCAGAGCACAACAGGCGAGACCCCCTCGAAAATGATGTTCGAGCGTGAAATGCGAACCCAGCTCACAGCCATCCTCCCCGAGCCAAAGGCAGAGACGTTCCGGGAAGAAAAAGCAATTCCGCGCTGCGGCACGCTTAATGAGGGGCAGCGCGTCCTCGCCCGACAGTTTCTGAAAAAGCCACGCTGGGAGGAAGCTACAATTGTCAGACGCATAGGCCTGCGCTCTTGGCTCGTCAACATACATGGCACAGTAGCACGCCGACATCTCAACCAGCTGCGTAGATTTACGACGCCGTCTGAGAGCTGTCCGCCAGCGGAGAGAACACGTGCACCATCTTCCCACATAGCCTGGCACCTCTTCCCGGAAGAAGAGACTTCGCCCAGGACAGACCTAGGAGACACAGCGAACAACAGCCAGCCTACAAGTGTTTCTCCCCCGAGCGCACAAAGCCAGCGCGCCTCCACGCGTGAGCGCCGACCCCCTGCACGATACCAGGCAACTTTCTAAGGGGGAAGGAAGTGTTGTGTCCCCTTATTGCTTTTGTGTGTGTGCGCCCCCGCACCCTCCTCCTAACGACCACTCGCATCCTCCTCCTAACGACCACTTGCCCTTCGTCGCACGCTGTCGCCAGATGCCCCCCCACGGTGCGCCCCCGCACCCTCCTCCTGTTCTGGGAAGCCACTCCCTCCCGTGGACGCTTCTCCGCTCCCTCCTTTCTTCGGGCGGCCAGTTCGGCTCCTGCCTCGGTCGACGCTGGTCGCACCCTCATCGGCTTTAAATAAACGAAGTCTTAAAGTACCGTGTGCGTCTTTCGCTGCATTCAACACAGCGACCGGACACGACAGAAAGGTTGATAGCTATGGGTAGCCAGTTGGGGCTGAAAAGCACTGAGCTCAGAAAATGGGTCGAAGATAAGCAACGCGAAGAACGGGCGTTTGCCCGAGAGAGAGCGGAGCAGGAGCGCGCGGCCGCGAAGGCAGCTGACGAACGTCAGATAGAGATTATGCGTTTAAGAATAGAGAGTAAGCGACTAGAGAAAGAACGAACAAACGTAGCGTTTAAACAGGACACAGAAAGATGAGGACAGGACGGGGCTACAACTTACAACTGTGTGTTGTAAGTTGTATTCTATGTCCTGTTTAAACGCTACGTTTGTTCGTTCAGATTATGTATGACCAACTGGCCCCACAGTGTACTCTGTTAAACTAGAGAAAGAGACAAGAGAGAAAGAAGGGAGCCAGGACAACGGTGATTCGAAGTTGAACACAAGTAAACTCCTGATCCCATTTGACGACCGGAAATATGATTTAGATGCTTATATCAGACGATTTGAAAGCGAGCCAGAAGTTGCCGGAGAGCCAGTGGTCGACAGCGCTAGCTACATGTCTGAGTGGGGAAGCACTTAGTGTTTATGGGCGTTTGCCGCCGGGTGATGCAGCGAATTATACGAAGGTGAAAACCGCCCTTTTGAAGAGATTTCGGTTCACCGCAGAAGGATTCCGAGAGAAATTCAATACAGGAAAACCGGCGGATGGCGAAACTGCAGCTCAGTTCTCAGCGCGTCTCAGCCACTATTTTGACCGCTGGATCGAGCTTTCAGGCATCAAGACAGAGTTTCAGGAACTCAGAGAGCTCCTTATTAAGGAAAGATTCCTACAGGGCTGTCATTCCAACATGGCACTTTACCTGAAGGAGAGGAAAGCAAAATCGCTAGGAGAGATGTTGGACCTAGCTGACCAGTTTTTAGAAGCGCAAGGAAGCCTGAATCTCTCCAAATTAAAGAAAGACAGCCGAGACGATGCCGGAAGGCCCGAAAGTGAAGAAAAGAGAATCAATCAACGAGCCCCGCCTCGCTGTTACCTTTGCAACCGCATTGGGCATCAGGCTTCACAGTGCCGTACCCACATCAGTAACAGTCATTGCGTCGCCTGTTTCAAGTGCGGTCGAAAGGGACACAAGGCGGATGCGTGCCGCTCAGCGGTAAAGGATAGGCCACAGGCATCGTGCGTCTACTCACCCGCCAAGAACGTTAATGAGGAGAGCATTCGCGGTGGCTACCTGGAGCTCAAAAATGGGGATAAAATTCCCGTTGTGAACGCGGTCATGCAGACGCGACCGAAATTCCTCGTTGAAGGACTGCCGGTGGTGGCTGGAACGTTGGGAGGCGCATATCGGTACTGCGGGATACCGGATGCAATACGGCGATCGTGAGACGACAGCTCATCAACGACGACCAGCTCACAGGAGAGAAGAGGCCAGTATACACACGCACACACACACACACGCACACGCACGCACGCGCACACACACAAAAAGGCTGTTCGCGTAGCATAACGGCATAAGTGGACACGTCTCATATCATGGAACAGCTAAGATGCTGCCTGAGGCGCGGGTTCACATCGCCACCCCGTATTTTTCTGGGATTATCTCGGCGCTCTGCATGGAGGAGCCGCTGTATGATTTAATTCTCGGAAACATAGGGGGGCGCTACGAGCGGCTGAGGCAAGCGGACGCGTCTCACATCGCCTCCGCGGTTTTTCGATGCTTTCTGCGGATTTAAGTCTGCGTCTTCAGAAACTTTTGCGGGGACCGACGGCGGAAGTCTGCAGGACTACCGGGATAACAAATCCACGGCAAGTGAACTGACTTTTTGTGCTCACATCACGATCTTCAGTTCGCCAGCTTGACGACCAAGCTAAGCCTAACGTCGACTCTGGCCGCCGACGCCCGTAGGGTGCCGGCGAGGCAAGTCACCGGCCTCTTGTGGCCCAGGACTGCACTAGGAGGCCGACATGGAAGTTACGGTTGAAGGTGAGACGCTATCGCCGGAGGACTTTTCCACCCAAGCCGGATGGTTTACGATTGATAAGTCAAAACGCAGCGCTCGTAAGAACGACAGCCATGAGGCAGGGGGACGCCAGGATGGCGTTCCGAACGAAGGAAGACAACAAGATGGTCAGCGAGGGGCTGCCAACTCAGCTAAGACGGAGGGCAAGAAGATGGCAATGCGTTCGGTGGAAACGCAGCACGTTCGTCTTCCCCCCGGACTACATAAAGTCGTCATTAGACCGCAAGGCGGACTTCGACCGCTCTCAGCATGCAAAACTGAGACGGTCTCTGACATCGTGAAGTCGGCGGCAGGTATTGCGGCGGCTGACGCAAGAGATGATATCGTCCTTCTGAATCAGAAGCAAAACACCATTCTGGTAGGCACCGACAGCTCTGAACGAGTGCGGAAGTATATGAATATTGGGCATCTCACTTTAGGGACGGAAAAACTTGCAACGTTTGCGTATCTTGTGACGCCGGATGGACACGGCAAAGGAGTTATTCACGGAGTTCCGCTGACTCACACGATTGAACGGGTGCGTGAGAACCTGATCAACAAGTACAACCCTGAGATTGTCGGGGTTAGAAGATTAGGAAAAGACTCGAGCTCTATTCTGCTGCTCTTCGCAGATGAAAAGGTGCCATATTGGATCTACTACGCGAGCACCCCCTTTCGGTGCCTATTATATAAGATAAAATACGAAGTGTGTTTCAAGTGTGGCCAGCTCGGACATCGCGCCGATGTCTGCCCGAACGCAGGCGTGGTCAAATGTCGAGGATGTGGCATGGACAACCCAACGCAAGACCACTCGTGTGAACTTAAGTGTGCTCTTTGTGGCAAGGGACATGAACTGGGACACAAAAAGTGCCGTGAGATGTATAGGATTCCTTACATACTCAAAAAGCGCCAGTGGGAGAAGAAGACCCACGACAAGACGGCAAATTCATCAGACAATACATAAACCGGAGGAGCCGACCTAGGACCAAGGAGGAAGAGGGCTATCGCGGCCATTCCAGCTCTAGGGACCGTTCCGGCTCCAGGGGCCGTTCAAGATCCAAGCCCCACTCTGGTTCCAGGACCGGGTCCCAGTCCAGGGGCCGCTTGAGCTCCCGAGGGCGATCACCGTCGGTGTCTTCAGCCAAGAACAAGACGGCAGCCGACCATAAAGAGGTGAGCTGGGTAGGTCGATCCTCCCAAAATAATTCGGATAAGGGGGCAGATGAGCTCCTCCAATTGAGAAAGATGGTTGAGACCCTTACTGACACCGTAAGGAAACTTACTAAAAAAACAGAACAGTTAGAGAAGGAAAATTCAGAACTCCGGAAGATGGGCCAATCCCGGCTTACTCAACAACCAAAGATAACGCCTGCACTGGTGGAGGCGGCGGCCGGTGTCAGTGATGCCTCGGTGGCGCCACCATCGCTTCCCCCGCCTACAAAAAAGAGGACGTGTGACAACACGCAGCCCGAGCTCACGCTCGCAGAGGTATGCAGGAGGCTAGAGGACAAAATTGATGCCCAGGTTCAGGCCACAGATAACAAAATTCATGCACAAATTCAGTCCACTGTTAACGTTGTTCAGGAAATCACTACAGAAACCAAAAGGCTAGGAAACGAGCTGTTAGCTATGAATGCATGGCGGCAGGCCGTAGAGAATAAGACAGACGCTATTACGATAACCCTTCAACAACTTCAAAATGGCCAGGCAACATAAGGACAATAGATATACGCTCTGGCAGTGGAACTGTCGGGGATACCGCCGGAAGCGAGCAGTTCTTCAACAACTCCTCATTGGTAAAGACTGCCCGGACGTGATCGCTCTTCAGGAAACTGGGGGGATTGCAAAATTATCAGGCTATCAATCTTTTAATACCTCTGGCGAGAAGGCGGGAGTTACCACCCTCGTCAAAAGAAACATAACGGCTATTGCGCGTGACACGGGGATCAGTCACGTAGAGCACGTTCTTCTAGAACTCATTCCGAATAATAAAATTAAGACCAGCCTATTTGTGCTGAATATATACAGCAGTCCAAAACAAAGAAAGACTCGCTTCGGGTCGCTTCTTCAAAAAACTCTACGCATTGCTAACAAACAAGCGGTGGTGGTAATGGGGGACTTCAACGCCCATCAAGCTGCTTGGGGGTACCAGAGAGAATGTGTCAAGGGTAGAGAGCTCTGGCTCGATATGCAACAAGGGGCCTTCACCCTACTTACGGACCCTCAGTCTCCCACTAGAACGGGAAATAGCGTCAGTACGGACACATCTCCGGACCTCACCCTCGTTAAGAACGTCGGCAGCGCAAACTGGGTTAGCACTCAAGAAAATTTAGGCAGTGATCACTTTATTTTGGAAACGGTAATTACTGCTGGGCCCTATAAACGCCCAGGCCGACGTCACTCACTTGTTGAGTGGGACGCCTTCCGAAAAATCCGGGAACAGAGCGCTAACACCACAGAAATTGATGACATTGAGGAGTGGATAAGGCAGCTCCAATTGGACGCTCGTAAAGCGACCCAGACTGTGGCGGAAGACTCAGGCCTAGAAACAATGGACACCCGCCTCCTCCATATGTGGCAAGCCAAAACCAGTATGGAAAAGCGACTTAAAAGTCAAAAGTGGAATCGTAACCTTCGCAGAAGGATAGCAAGGCACAACAAAGAGATGGAGGAATATGCGCTCAAACTTTCTAGGCAAAACTGGGAATCGCTATGCGACAAAATGGACGGGAATATAAGTCTGGCTCGCACATGGAGTTTACTCAGATACCTCCTAGACCCTGACGGATGTAAAACGGCCCAGAGGCAAAACCTCCAAAAGATCCAGCATAAACATGAGGGTACAGAGCAAGAGCTGCTCGATGAGATTCGATCTAAGTACATAGGGGACACCGAGAAGGTACCTCTGCATGGTTACTGTGGGATACCCAACGATCGCTTGGACGAACCCATTACTGAATCCGAAGTGCGAGCAGAGCTTGCTAGATTAAATACTAATTCAGCGCCCGGACCGGATGGGGTAAGCAACAAATTGCTCAGAAATCTCGACGACAACTCTATAACAGCACTCACTGCCTACATGCAGAAATGTTAGGAGGCGGGTGAGATTCCTAAGCAGTGGAAGTCGGCTAAGGTGGTACTTATTCCTAAACCGGGGAAACCTTTGTCGATCGAGAATCTAAGGCCTATATCCCTAACCTCCTGTGCAGGGAAACTGATGGAGCATGTAGTGCAGACACGTCTCAACAACTACATGGAAGACCACCATCTTTATCCTATCTCCATGGTGGGATTCAGGTCTCATCTCTCAACGCAGGACGTGATGCTGCAACTAAAACATGAAATTCTGGACTCACAAACGCGGGACGCGAAGGTCATTCTGAGTCTTGACCTGGCGAAGGCTTTCGATAACGTCACGCACAAGGCGATCCTGGATAATCTCAGCCTCCTGGGAGTAGGCCCGAAAACCTACAACTATGTTAAAAATTTCCTTTCCGACAGAGTGGCCCAAATTAACTTCGGGGAAAGTAAATCAGACTACATAGAGCTAGGCAGCAAGGGGACCCCGCAGGGATCTGTACTGTCCCCGCTTCTTTTCAACGTGGCCATGATCGGGCTTCCTAGCAAACTAGCAGCGATTGAAGGTCTCAGTCATTGCATGTATGCGGATGACATTACTATGTGGATTGGCAAAGGAACTGACGGTCAAATAGAGGAGACTCTCCAAATGGCCATAGGAGAAGTTGAAAAGTATGTAAATGATAGGGGGCTTAGGTGCTCCCCGCAAAAATCGGAAATGCTTTTTTACCAACCAAAGAGGAAATCACGGTCGGATCCCCCGCGGATATCTCTTAAGGCTCAGGGACTCGATATCCCGACGGTGGACAGGATTAGAGTCTTAGGGCTGTACATTCAAAACAACGGTTTCAATGGAGAAGCAATAAAGAAGTTGGAGATATGCGCGCAACAGACTATGCGGCTCATCCGTAGAATCGCAAATAGGCGCTATGGCATGAAAGAAACGAATCTAATCAGATTAGTTCAAGCCTTTGTAATAAGTAAGATTGCTTACGTAGCTCCTTTCCTTAATCTCAAGGCAGCGGAGAAGTCCAAGCTGGAAGGGATCATTCGCAGAAGTGTCAAGCAGGCGCTGGGTTTACCAATTCGGACCCCCACCGCAAAACTTTTAGAACTAGGTCTTCACAACACATTGGATGAAATTGTGGAAGGCGTGACAGTCTCGCAGTAAGAAAGGCTGTCGGGAAGCGTTACAGGCAGGCAAATCCTCGCGAAACTAGGAATAAATTACGAGTCAGCGAGGTCCGAAAGTGGACATGCTTAAGAGCGTGCGCGATAGGCTGATGATCCCACCACTACCGAAAAACATGCATCCCGTCCACCACAAGGATCGCAGAGAGAAACGGGCTGAAGCCCTCGGCAAATGTTTCAAAAACTATCCGATAGAAGACGTGGCCTACGTGGACGCAGCTAATTGCGGGAGGGGGAGAATGGTGATAGCGGTAGCTAGCGCCGAGACATATCTCCGAGCCGGCACTTCGATCACGACGGCCAGTCCCGAAATTGCAGAAGAAGCCGCCATCGCTCTTGCAATAGTGGGCACGGATGCGTCAATGATAGTCAGTGACTCAAAGGTAGCAGTGATGAACTTTGCCAAGGGGAGGGTCTCCCCTCTGACGAACGGAATCCTGCGGACTGCAAGGGACGACCGCAAAATTCGCATAGTCTGGACACCTGCACACGCATCCCTGGCTGGAAATGAAGCAGCTCACGAACTGGCTCGAGGTCTTGCTTTCCGAGCCAGTGGCCATACCGAGGGCTTCACAGACAGGGATCGTCTTGTAGGTTACAGAGAAATCACACAACATTATAGGCTCAATCGAACAAAGTACCCCGCTGCTGATAAATCATTGACAAAGAGTCAGGCCACCTCTTGGCGCCGTCTCCAAACTTATACGTTTCCGAACCCGGTTATGTGTAGTCGTTATTATCCGGGACAATATTCAAACGAGTGTAAACAATGTAAGGCCAAAGCGGATCTCAACCATATTCTCTGGAAATGCCCTTTTGCCCCCCTGGAGGGACAAAAAATAAAGTCACTTGAACAATGGGAGGCTCTCCTACTCAGCTCCGATCCGGAGACTCAAACAAAAGTCGTCCAACTGGCCGCAGACGCCGCCAGGAGCCAAGACCTTCTGGCCGTCGTTTAGGCGGGGGGCCTATATGCCCTTCAGACTGTTGGCAATAAACGTTTTACAATCCAATCCAATCGGAAACATAGAAGGCGCCAGAGCTCCAGATAACCCGAAGGAATTGGTTAAACAACCGGTCAGCAACGAGCTCGCTGAAGAGGAAGTTGCAGCGGTTGTAACAAGAGCGAAAGTCAGCCCGAGGACATCATCATCATCATCAAGACAAGAAGTTCCAAGCGCTTAAAACCCCCGGCGTCGCAGTGGAGCCACCCAGGAAGAGTTATGCAGAGGAGCAAGCAGAGGACCAGTCGCTCAAGCACTGCTTCTCCCAAATTGGCAAGAAACTGACGTGTAGGGATTCGCAAGGCAAAATCGTATTCCAGAAAGAGGATGAAGTACTGTACCGAATCTACACCGAGAAAACTGGGCGGATCGTGCGGCAGCTCGTCGTTCCAAAGTGTCATCGAGAGGCGGTGCTGAAAACTGCGCACGACGGAATAATGGCCGGACATTTAGGCGCCCAAAAGACGAAGGACCGGATTTTGGAAGATTTTTTCTGGCCGGGTATCACCGCGGACGTGAAGCGATTTGTCGCCTCCTGTGACATCTGTCAGAGGACAAACCCGAAGGGCCGGGTCGCCCGGGTGCCGCTGGGGAGGACGCCGCTCATCGAAACGCCATTCAAAAGAGTGGCCATCGACATTGTGGGCCCAATCCAGCCCCCTTCCAAACATGGCAACCGGTACATTCTGACCTTAATGGATTATGCAACCCGGTACCCAGAGGCCGTAGCGCTGCCGAGCGTGGAAACTGAGAGGGTCGCTGAGGCACTGGTCGAAATGTTTTCTCGATTTGGAGTCCCTAACGAAGTCCTAAGCGACCGGGGCACCAATTTCACTTCTGACTTGATGAAGGAGGTGGCCCGACTTCTCTCCATACGCCAGCTGCATACCACGCCGTACCAGCCAAGGCGAACGGGATGGTCGAAAAATTCAACGGCACCCTGAAATTGATGTTGAAGAGAATGTGCGCCGAAAAACCGCGAGACTGGGACCGCTATCTGGCGCCGTTGCTCTTCGCATGCAGGGAGGTCCCACAGGCAAGTTTGGGCTTTTCGCCCTTCGAGCTTTTGTATGGGCGACACGTGAGGGGACCCCTGGCCATTTTAAAGGAGCTCTGGACAAACCACCACCTCGACGAGGAGGCGAAGACCACATACCAGCACGTCTTTGACCTCCGTAATCGACTAGAAGACACGTGCAAGCTAGCGCACGAGGAGCTCGAAAAGGCCGGGGCGCGCTACGCAAAACTGTACAACCGGAAAACCAGAGAGAGGATGTTTGATCCGGGAGACAAGGTCCTGATTTTGCTGCCTACGGACAACAACAAGCTACTGCTTCAGTGAAAGGGGCCCTTCGAGATCAAAGAGAAGAAAGGAGAGGCCGACTATGTTATCGAGACAGTCGGAGGGAGGAAGATTTTTCACGCCAACCTGCTTAAAAAGTACGAAGAGCGGGAAAGACAGCCAATAAAACGCGTGTGCCACGCGATCTGCGGCGTCACCGAATCGGACAGCGAGGGAGTCATTCCTGTTCCGGCGCTTGAACAGTCAGAAGGCGAGCGAGATGTGAAGCTTTCTGATGATTTGACGGCGGATCAACGGAGACAGCTTCGAAAAGTCATTTCAGAACACTCTCGCATCTTCTCCGACGTCCCGGGCAAGACGGACTGGGGCCGAGTGCCGGTTAGAGCTCACTACCCGCACTCCGGTCCACGTAAAACAATACCCACTTCCGTTTGCGACGAGAGAAGCCGTAGAAAGAGAGATGCAGCAGATGGAGCGACTGGGCATAATCGAGAAGTCCCAGTCACCCTACAATTCACCGGTCCTCTTGGTGAAGAAACCTGACGGCACGAACCGGCTTTGCATTGATTTCCGACGCCTGAACGACGTCCTGGTTGCCGATTCGGAGCCAATTCCCAGAGCGGACGCGGTCTTCGCTGCAGCTGGAGAGAAGAAATACTTCTCAAAGGTAGACTTTGCCAAAGGATGTTGGCAAATCCCATTGACTGAGAAGTCCAAGCCCAAGACGGCGTTTTCAACGACATCGGGTCTCTTTCAATTCCGTTTTATGCCGTTCGGCATAAAAACTGCCCCGGCAGTATTTTCAAGATTGATGCAACGAGTGGTGGGGGAATTCCCGGAGTGCAGCACTATCATGATGATGTCCTCGTTGCCAGTGCTACGTGCACGAGGAGTACCTTTCTTCGCTGAGACAGCTGTTTGCGAGAATCGAGGTGGCCGGCCTGAGAGTACGACCAAGCAAATGCGAATTCGGGATGGAATGCTTGGGATGGAAAGCATCGAGTTCCTCGGGCACCGCATTGCCAGAGTTGAGCTGACACCACTCGGGAAAACGCTCGACAAGATACAGGCGGCGCCAATTCCTCGAACAAAGCGTCAGGTACGCGCTTTTCTTGGCTTGTCGGGGTATTACCGCGACTTCATACCCGACTACGCAAGAATAAGCGAGCCCCTCACCCAACTGACGAGAAAGGGAGAGAGGAACGTCGTAAGGTGGACGCCAGCCCATCGGAAGCCTTCGAAGAGCTCAAGCGTCGGGTCTCAAGCCCTCCGATACTACGGCTGCCAGACTTCTCCAAACAGTTTGTGCTGCGCACGGATGCCTCTGATACCAGCCTAGGCGCGGTACTAATGCAGCGGCATGACGGAACGCTTCACCCGGTGGCATACGCGAGCAGAACATTGCTCCCCAGGGAAGCAGCATACAGCACAATCGAGAGGGAGTGCTTAGCGTTAGTTTGGGGAATAGAGAAGTTTTCCACCTACCTGTATGGGGTGCCGTTCTTAGTTCAGACGGACCACCAACCACTGAGCTACATCCAAAGAGCGAAACAGCTAAACAGCAGAGTCCTGCGCTGGAGCTTGCTGCTCCAAGAATATCAGTTCACCGTCGAGCATATAAAGGGCAAGGACAATGTCGGTGCTGATTTTCTTAGCAGGCTGTAGATTAGTTGCGCGGTTAATTTTCGCTATTAATTTATTCAAGTATTATGGTGCATGTCTACACGCTGACTTGAATTGTGTGCTAGTTTTATATAAGTGGTTATGTCACGCGCTGTATATCTGCACAGGCCTGCTCGCCGACTTCTGTGGGTTTAGAATATTATCAGATAATATTCCCAAAGTGGGGGGCCGTGTCACAGAAGTGACGGCAGCCTGTAAATTACTTTTGTTTGTATAAAACTGATGCGTCCGCGTTTCTTAGTATGTGTCTAGGGAAGAGCAAGAATGCTTGTACGCTTTATTTATTTATTTCTTCAGTTATTTATTTATTTCTTCAGTTATTTAGACAACCCCTCGCATTGCAAAAGCGGAGGCGGCCCAAAGTCGACCCCGATACTGCCGAAGTCTGGAGCTGACCATTAGAAGGAAAAACGTTGCGGCGGACGTGACTGCCTTTTTGGTTGTGTTTTACTTTTTTGCGGCTCCAAGGTCACCGAATCGCGAGTCGAAGCCTAGGGCTTCCTTTTAGTTGTGCGTTAATTTTTTTCTCCTCCAAGATGGCGGCCATGCAGAGTCAAAGCGTAGGTGCCTACGTGCTCTCGTTGCGCTTTTTGGTGTTTTGTTTTTTCGACGCCGACGCTGTGGCGCCGCGAGTGCTCGCTCGCTAGCGCCCGAGGGCTTTTAAAAGGGGGCCGTATGGAAACGAACTTCAGTCCGCTCGTCGGTGGAAACGCTGCCGCCGCGAACTCCCGGGTCTCCGAGCCGCCGCACCGCATCCTCAAAACCGCAAGCTGCCCTCAACGGACGTCGCCTTCGGGGGCCGCACTGACTGCGTGTTTGTGGATGGGCAGCCGCGCTCCCCGGTTGACTGTATGTTTATTCACCTTCCGACTTTTGATGGAATGTATCTAATTACTGTATGTGCTTTCCGCGATTGTTTTGTAGAATGTAAATTACGAGTCTGTGAAAGCTGCCGCATTGTTCAATCGAAGCTATAAACGTTGTTTTTGTTGTTGTTACCTCTTAACACGCCTCAGTCTGTCACTACGTTTGGTTACCGGCTACGCCGGACATCAAACGGCCACCCCCTCATTGTCCGGACTCGGTGATGATGTCGCCTAGTCACCGAACCCGTGACACTTCGACAATACTGAAAATATCACGGTGAATTTTGTAGGCCAAGGTGCGATGAAAGTTTCGTTTAGAAATGTGATAACTCAGTTTCAGAAACTATGTCAGCCGGTAACGAGTTCCACTCTGCCATAGATAATAGTAAGGGTGATGTTTGATATTTCAGTGTTCGTGCGAAGATGGGTTGCACTTTGTGGGAATGATCAGACCGGGATGAAACATGATGGGCAGGGGCGATGCGATCAGCTGTGAACGGGGAGCCATCGTAGTACAAGGAATGAAAAAGCGATAAACGAGAGAACTTGCGTCGAGTGATAAGGTCGGGAATACTGATAGTTTGCTTCAATAATGACACACTTTCATACGATGAGTATGAAGAAAGGATGAACCTCACAGCTTTATTTTGCACAGACTCAAGACGGTTAATTAATGAAACGCTACTTGCACTCTAAAGCTGACCTTATGAGTGTAGTATACGCGCGAAGCTTCGTCTCGGAGTTGGCAAGATATAGACGACGTTTGATGAGTCCCAGTTTCTTGAATGCTTTGTTTGTGATGTGATTTAGTGGGTGTTCCAGCTTGAATCAGCACTGAGATAAACACCTAGGTACTTAAAACAATCCGTCGTTACCTTCTTTAGAAGCGCTGCCAATTTGCCACTAATAATTGAATACTCCGCTCCTGTGTCTACCAACGCGCTAATGCCGTGATCGTCGAGAAGCACGGGTATGTCCAGTGAGAATCGGTCCTACTTCACCCACTGTTGTCGACAGAGCTCTACCATCGGATGTCGGCGGCGTCAGGGGGTCTTTACAGTGTCGATATCCAGCGACCACGCCCCCGGAGGTCGCTGTTTTCAGTTTTCCCGGCGAGGGCTGGGCGAGCGGTCCGCCGTCGCTCGCGAGAAGTTCTGCTGATTCCGTGAAATTGATGATCGGCGAGGTGACGATGATCGGGACTGACGGCGCGCCATGGACCACAGGGGTTGCTGGGTCACGTACTCAATCTCAGGAGGCCTTTGGCCAAATCGGGGTCATGGTGCATCGGAGGAAAAACCTTGAAGGCCAAGCTCTCGGTATGGGCACCGGCGGAAGAGGTGCCCGGGCTCCCCACAATGGAAACACAAACGCCGCCGGTCAGGGCCACGCCAGACATCTGCTCTGCGCAGGGATCGTCGATCACTACTCCGGATGTGCTGCACTGGCTGCACGGAGGGTAGCGGGACGTCGTGCGGGGTTTGAACTAATGCCGCTGGATTTGGGGCAGGGCGTCGTAGAGCGTCAGCATATGTCGGGCGGCAGTAGTCTGTCTGGATGGGCTGTGTAAATGCCGCTGGATTTGGGGCAGGCCGTCGCAGAGCTTCACCGTACGTCGGGCGGTAGCAGTTGGTCTGGATGGGCTGTGGTTCGCCGCGTAGTAACTAGTAACGGAGGCCTGATAGCTTGCTGCACCTCTTCGCGGATAACGCCCATAAGGGAGCTGGCCGTTGGATGCGACGTACCACAGATCTTCGCTAGCTCTTCACGGACGACAGCGCGGATCATGTCACGGAGGAAGTCGGTATTGCTGTTTAACGCCGGCCGGGAGAGACTCCATAACAGAAGCAGCAAGGACTGGTGGTGCGTGTGGAGCATTGAAGCAGCAATGATAATGCAAGCGTACGTTCGTTATCAGGATGACCGCAGATGTGCGGTCGTTAAAACTGAGGACATCAGAGGTTTTAAGGCAGATGACGACTTCAGGACGACATTTTATAGTGTTCAGTGGACTGACGAGGATGGTGTATCGCAGTTTTATCGCGCCAGAATTCTCCTCGTCGGAGGTAAGCTGCAGACCACATCAGTGGTCTATACCAGTGCATTATTGCACTTGATTGTGACCAGTGTTTGGACTGCTTTGTGCTGTTGGGCTTTGTGGATAAGTTTCCCATTCCAAAATTTTATCATGCGATCTAACCACGAAAACAGCTGAAGAATTAGGCATAGGCAGCACAATGTCACTGGCTCACTACCATTCTGATCTGCAACCATATAGTTGGAATGGATACTGCTTAGTCCACACTAATACTCCCGACCCGTTTAATGGCACACTACACTGCTGAGAATGCGATCATTTCTGTATAACAAATCATTTTTAAATGCGTCTTATTTTATGCTTAAATGCCTTATATATGTGAACTGAGGGTATGTTTTGAATTTAAGAAATATTGTAGCTAAGGGATGCTCTGTGTCTTTTACACCACTACAGGCTACTGGCACAGTCAGCATTACGAATTCTTTATCATTTTTTCAGAGTCTGAAGATGACCTTCAAACAAAAATGCGGGCCCGGCGGGTCAGAGTTAAAAGAATAATTAGTAGCAGCGATAGCGAGGAAAGCAACAGTGATGTCACATTGCAGGTAAGCATGTCTGTTCTGACAGCGCTGATATTTTGCACTTGTGAATGAAGAGTGATGTAATATCCATGTGGTGACATGTGCTTCTCTTTGCAGCCACAACAAAAACAAAAACAGGCAGGGCCCAGCAATAATTTGCTGGAGATCCTTGCTTTAAAAAAAAGGAAGCTCTCCGCGCAAAAGGAGACAGATGATGCAGAGCTAAAAAGGCAGCTTGCAGAAGCACAGGAACAAGTGGCCAGCCTTAATGAAAAATTGAGCTGAAGGAAACAGAGATCAACGAGCTGCAAATCTAAATAGAGAACTGCAGCGAAAGCTGTTGGACTCATTGCACTGGATGCAAGGTAAACATAGTTTTCTTGTGCATGGAGAACACAGTAGAATGAGCAGTGACTAGTCTTTGGTGGCAGTATACTGGGTTTGTTAAAAATAGCCATTGTTCTGATGCTTTTTCATACTGCAGTTGGTGCAGCCCGTTCATCAGATGCACCGCCAGCATTGCAGACAGCAGCACTGTCACCTATCAAGAGACTGTCGCCGGAGCCATTGCCACAAGCACCAGAGCTGCCCGACACGGTACACCACTTGTAATTAATGAATTCGGGTTGAAGGATTTATCTTTCCCTTCAAGCAAGCATATATATATATATAGTAGGCATATTCAGTTCTTGGATTTGCATTATCTTTTTCAGACTGACATTGGGAATGGGCTCCGGATATCCAGCTCGGCTTGGAGGAGAATCAAAAACAACCCCAAGGACTCGATGTTCGTCAAAGATTTACTAACTGCGGTGTGGAGCCCAGCGGAGTTGCTTGGGCGGTCTTTGCAAGGTAACTGCAAGTTATGAAATTTTTCATCCAATGTTATCTGTTTAATTACTTTGCATTCCTTTGTTTTCTGCTCTGCGGGAAAGCACTGTCCACGCTTTCCTGACCGTCCGAGGAAAGAGCCGCTGTCACCGTGGAAAGTGTGGGCGATGCGTGGTGAGTGAAGAACAAATAAATCATCATGCCTAATACTTCACAATGTCATTCAATGAGTTTGGGCAGGGGAATTTTGGATTACATGCTCATTGCATGCATATTTTTACTTCCGCTTGACAGACTGCTACAAGGAGCGGCTCGAAGGGAAAGGGCTGGTGCCTGATATGATGCCAGGGGCGTTGAAACAGATGAATCGCTTCATTGTAGAGAAAATAAGCGACATCGAAAGGATGGCCAAAAGGTTTGCAGTCTGGTTAATTGCACTGTCACATTTCAAGGCGAAGAAATGAATTTGCTTGCAGAAGCATTTTGGCTGTCTGTGCCTACCTTACTCTGTATGCCTTATATATGTGAACTGAGGGTATGTTTTGAATTTAAGAAATATTGTAGCTAAGGGATGCTCTGTGTCTTTTACACCACTACAGGCTACTGGCACAGTCAGCATTACGAATTCTTTATCATTTTTTCAGTCTGAAGATGACCTTCAAAAGTCATCGGCCAGAGCAGATGACTTTTCGTTCTCAGCAGCATTTTCCTTCTTGGCACCCGAAAACATTGAATCACGAAGTCATCCGCATGGCTGGTCAACCTTGTAAGGCAAAGTGGCATAAGCAACAGCTGCGTAACACGAAGGAGGTGCTTCACGCCGAGAGCCGCAGTCTCGGATGCGCAATCGGCCGAACTGGGACAAAATTTTAGACATGTGTATCTCAGGGCACAGGCATGTTGCTAAAATTGTACAAAATGGAATAAAAAGAAAATGCCTCCAAGTTTTCAATATAAATATGCACGCTTACATCAGGCAATAAAAAGTTAATTAATGATTTTTAGCCAATTACTGAATTTCTGCAGACAATTATTACCCCAATTTGTGTTCGCCTGGCCGCATTACCAATGAGCAAAAGGGGCATAAGCGTACGGCGTTTCGCATTTTTAAAAAGAAATCAGTGAAGTCTAACTTTGAACACCCTGTATATATGGACCATCCAGAGTACCCTCTCAACCTTTCTGTGCGAATATTGTTGCAGAGGCAGGAGCAGAGCTTGGCCATGTGGAGGTGTCACCAGAAATTAATAAGTGTGCTCTAACCTACTTTGGTTGAAAGGTGCTAACTGAGGCTCTCGCTGCTTGACGGGAGAGATTTCATGGATCAGCGCCTTGTACCAGATTCCACTCTTTCATTTAAAAGTTTAGAGTTGGTAAGATAACTGATTTAAGTACAAATATAGAACTGTTTTATTTCACACTGTTTGTGTCCTTCAATCTTCTAGCAATCTACTATGCTGACTGGCTTATATATCTTAAAGGGCTCCTGACCACGCCCTGGTCGAAAACACTCTCTATCTCTCTTGGAGCGAGCATCCTCTCCTTCCGCTCCCTCCTCGAGATTTTTCTCTCCCGCGCCTGATCGAGTAGGCTCTGCAAGGCAAAATCACCCTTCCTCCTCCGATGTTAGCCAGAGGCGTGGTGTCTCGTGGAGTGCGTCACAAGTCTACGTCATGGCCCCACCGGGTCAGCAGCCGAGCGCCGTAACCACTGAGCCACCGCGGCGGGGCTCATGTCGTTCATTGGAGTCAAGGCGTAGGCAAGATGCACGAAGGATAAGCGGTGTGTGTGCGGAGCGGTCAAGTGGGCGAGCGAGGGAAAGGCTCTACTGCACAAGTAATTAAAACCTTGTTTTGGGGGGCTTGCATGGAAGAAAAAAAACTGAGAGGGGAGCGCGCACGCAGAGCGTTTCGTGACATGATCACGGCGGGGGGGGGGGGGGGGGGGGGTCGAACCGACTCACTCAGTTTTACTATTTTTTACTTTTTATGGCTAGGGTTCAAGGCTGTCACCGTACGCACTCTCCGCAGTTTTTTTTGTTGCTGTTGTTCCTTCATGCGAGTTTGTAGGCATGTGCCAAAACAGAAGGCGCTGCGGAAAGCGTTGTGCAGACGACGCGATGCCAAGGCTACGCCCAACCTTCTCCGTCCGTCAGAACGATGCACCAATGGAATGCCTTTAGCGAAAGTAACTCCCATGATGTCAAAGGGGTTCAGAGTAGTGGGGCGGGGACATTTTTGTTGAAGGAAAGAACGAGCAGGCTTTGATTTGAATTTTCGCAGCTTTTCGGGGCGCACATGGCTCTAGTATTTTGCAGAGGCTATCTTCGATGCCTCATCTATGCAGTGGGCTTGTTTTTCAAAAATGTCCACACCCTGGTCAGTGGCCCTTTAAAGCACCCAACACCTTGGTAGTTCACTTGAGATCCGCATTGTAATCAACAACGAAGAAAACTTTTTGCATCACTGCAGATCCTGGTGTGGAAGCACGGCCTGGCCCCTCGCATGGCCACACTCAGGGGGCAGAACATAGTGGCATTCAAGGAACACGCGGTATGTGGACGTTGTGTATCTTTGCACTCTTTTGAGGCACTCAATAGTGGCACTCATCGCTGTGTGTATCTGTAAGGCTAGGATGGTTTCCTGGCACCTTCGATATGGACTGTGCCCACCCGACGTTCAGGCTGTCTTCGGATTTCTGGAGCCATCAGCGGGTCACCGCAGAAGGTTATGCAGACTCTTGAGGTCTGAGTGGTGGCGGCAGGCCCGTTTCTTCAAGGATAAACTTCGAGTCGTGTGCGGCCAAACTGAGAAGGACAGGAACTTCAGGAGCTGGTGCGCAACTTCATCCAACATCACGGAGTTGCTGTGGAATTCTGCAATTCCAACGCTACCACGACGAAAAAAGGACAACAATGCAAGAGGGAACGTCGTCATCCTAGGCGAGATGGACATCCCAGACGAGCACAGAGATGTACTCAGACTCGGCCCGAAATTCGGCTTTGAGACCGTCCTTAAGCCTGCTGAAAAATTGGCAGCAGCAAAGTCGGTATCCCGTCTTGCCCGTGTCGACGTTCGAGCCAGGTGCGTTGAGGAGTGCGTCGGTGTCCTCGAAAAGACGCTCGGCCGACAAAGGAAGGTAAAGTGCACCAGCCCTCTCGTTGACTTCCTTGTCTCGAAGAATTTGAGTGTAGTTTGCGCTGATAAGGAAGGGTGTTTCGTGGTGATGCCGGATATCACTTTTGGAGAAAAGGCTGCAGCTGCCATCAATAAGAACTTCAAAAGAATTGACTTCAAGAGCAAGGAGGTTCAAGAACACGCAGTTTCGTTATTGTTAGGTCACAATTTGGAGAAGCTGGCGAGTTCCGTGAAGAAGTCAGACGGGGGGCAGTTAGCGGTATTTTTCACTGCAAAGACGCACAAAACCGACATGCCCTTTCGTTCAATTGTGTCAGAGCGTCATACCTGGCAGCGCTTGGTCGCCCTATACCTGCAAGAACATCTCACGTCGTTGGTTGTCCAGGATCCCTTCGTGATACATAATTCGGACGCTGTGGTCAACCTTCTGAGAACCATGAACCTTGGTCAGTGTGGTGTTTTTAGCATAGACGTTGAAGATTTGTATTATTCGATGCCTCATGAAGGATTAATGGAAAGTGTTAAAGTGTGTATCACGGATGACAATGATGAAGTCGCCTTTATGGGCAGATGCGGTGTTTCAGTTGAGTCCTTCATGGAAATTCTTTCTTTCTATCTTTCCTCAACCGTCATCGGATGGGAAGGAGGCTTGTTCATTCAACGTACAGGGGTTTGCATCGGTTCGTGCGTAGCCCCCATTCTTAGTAACATTTTCCTCGCACAGGTGGACCGAAACATTGAACTTAATTCACCAGGTTTGGTTAAAAAAATTTGCAGATATGTTGACGACTACCTAGTGTTTTCATATCAGTGTGATCTAACTCATAGCATACCTGTCATTTTGAACGTTTTTAAAGAATGCAGCTCAGGTTTGAATTTCACCGTTGAGTCACCCAAAGAAGGGGTGCTACAGTTCTTAGACTTGTCGTTGTCCATGTGCAAGGATCACATTTGCTGGACTTACAGCCCCCGTTCTGCCAAGGCCCTTCTTAATTTTGCTTCGGGACACTCAAAAATCGTGAAGAATGGTATCGCGACGTCCTGCATTAAGGCAGCCATCACCAAATCGTGCATTCACTCCTTCCAAAAGAGCGTCTCTGCACAGGTGAACAGGCTCAAGGAATCAGGGTATCCCATGCATGTCATCTCGATGACGTGCGGCAAACTAGTGCGCTGGATTAAAAGTGCACAAAAATCCCAAGACGTTGGAAGGGAGTGGCAAAAAGTCGGCGTGGTGCCCTACGTGCATAGAATGGCACATGGGTTAAAGAAGGTAGGGAGCCGCTACGGCGTCCAGGTGGTTTTTTCCGGGCCAAGCAAGCTGAGCAGTTTATGCTCTCAGATACGGAACAGGCAAGAAGGTGTTGGAGATAAGAGAAAAAAGCGCGGATGCACCGTTAGGCACCGCGCCCCGTTTGTTCCCTGCAGCTTGGGTGTAGTGTACAAACTACCGTTGTCCTGCGGAGCTGTCTATGTAGGACAAACGGGGCGATGCCTCAACGTTAGGCTTCGTGAACACCGTAACTCCCTAAAAGATCATTATGGCAATCTTCCTGAGCATTGCCGGGAATGTAGCAAAAAAGAAGAGCAGAAGGGGAAAACTTGTAAACCGATTTTTTCTAGTACTGTCATACTTTTCAGACATCGAGATCAGCGTGTACGCGAGATAATGGAGGCATACCATATTAGGAAATGTCGGAATCCGTGTATCAGTGAGCCCTCTGTTAACTTGGCAGACTGTGAAATCGATTTTTTAGCCTCAGCGTTGCATTGAATTCCTTTTTTGATAATGGTTTTTTAACTGATCTTCCACAGCGATGAGTGGCGCCTGATGCTTCAATTTCAATTTTTTCCTCTGACTTGGTCTTTCCAGGAGGGACTGTTTGTGGTTGTTTTTGTTTTATGTTTTTAAAGTGACTACCTTATATTGCGCGCGTCAGCAATAAACCTCAGTTGCGAGATAGCGCTTGTCTGCGTCGTTTACTTTCCGTCCCGTGTGTTCCCTGTGCGCTATTTTTTACATCATGAACGTTATCCAACTTGCCCAACTTTCCGCTTTGCTGACTTCCTAGGTTCTTATCTAACGAACACAGTTCACGAAAACTGGGAAAGTTACAAGTCAATGAAAGTTACTTGTCAATGAAAATAGCAAGTTACGTCTTGGACAGACAGAGCTGGAAGACTGGCAGCGCAGGGAAAATCTTCTGTTCTTCGGCGTACCCGACAGTTTGTCCGAAACGTGGGATGAAACCGAAGAAAAGTTATTGAGCCTTGTTTCAGGCTGCTTTGATCCTGTTCTTAGGAATGACATGTTTGAACGAGCACACAGGATTGGTGTGTTCTCAGACGAAAAGAATCGTCCGATTGTTGTGAAGTTCCAGTCTTTCAAAACAAAACAACAAATCCTAGTGCAGTCTGCTAAACTTAAAGATAAAAAGGTCACTGTAAGTGAAGATTATTCTTTGCAGACACGTGTCGCTAGAAAGAAGCTTGTGCAGTTCACGAAGGATGCTGACTTTAAGTATAAGCTCAGGTATAACAAACTGTATTGTAACAACAAATGCTACGGCTATGACCCTATTCACGATAGCGTTTCGAGCTAGCTGGCCCACCAGGATCTTTAGTGGCCCCATGTCGCGCTGCTTCTAGCTCGCCACACGCTTCGCCACACGCTTGGGGGCACGCCACCGCAACGATGCAGGTCACAAGAATGCCCTTTTTCATGCAGGCCTTACTGATATGGATTACCACGTCAACGCCGCCGGGCTGTCAAGGCAGCTGTTACAACCTGGACATGGATTCCGACGTTCGGCAGCAAGTTGACTTCATGGACAACGAAATCGACGCCGTGCAGTACCCGCTTGTATCAACCTTTCCCCATCTGGCGAACCGTTTCCACATCTGGCAACCAGGAACTACGCTCAGCGCCACCGCGTTGGTTGGACTACAAATACCGCCATCACACTGCGATCACTCGGGGCACGCCACCGCAACGATGCAGGTCACAAGAATGCCCTTTTTCATGCAGGTTGGTTACTTACCAAATTCAATTTGCATTCGCTCTGATAACGCGTTTTTGGTTGCGGTGTCGTGCCCCATCGACGCTGACTGCAGTTTGCGAAGATTCTTGTGCTCTTCATGCTACCAGTGTATCAACGCATATGTCGTTTGTCTTATGCTTGTGCTAGCCGGGGATGTGGAATTGAATCCAGGACCCCCAGAGAATAACGCCCCTCAGCCGTCCCTCGAATCAATTGCCTTGGCTATATCCCGCATTGAATGCTCTCAAAATACTATGCTTAGTGAACTAGCGTTGATTCGCGCTGCTCAGTCGAAGGTCGAGGATTCAATATCCAGCCTTTCAGCGCGAGCTGACGCCCTGGAACAATCCACGAGCTCAAATCAGTTAAGTAGCCAGAGTTTATCAGCCGATCCTGATATGGCTAAACTTTCATCCCACATTAAGCTACTTTCAGATAAATGTGATGACGCTGAGAACCGCCTCCGACGGTCCAATTTGCTGTTTTTTGGAATCGCAGATCAACAAGATGAATCTTGGTCCGAGTCTGAATCGCGGATTATTTCATTCTGCGCGGACGAGCTCGATGTCACAATTGATAGCCACGATATTGAGCGTGCTCACAGACTTGGCCGTTTCCAACAAGGAAAAAACCGCCCTATCATTGTAAACTTTATGAGATTTAAAGACAAAGGGCGTATCCTTTTTGCCAGCTCCAAGCTTAAAAATTCTTCCTTTTCTGTCCGTGAGGACTACTCTGCACGCGTTCGCTTGGCAAGGAAGAAACTTTTTTCGTATGGTCAGCAACGAGGTGGCTCATTTAAAATCCGGTTTGATAAGCTCATCATGAACAACAAACAGTTTGTGTACGATGCTGTTAAAGATTCTGTGGTTGAAATAAATTTATAGCGCTCACCGCAGGCACACAGGTCCTTTATGCACCAATGCTTCCAAAATCGCACGCGTGCAGCCCCTGCCCCAATCGATAAATCAGTTTCCGTTTTACTAACAAATATCCGAAGTTATTTTCCAAAGAAAGAAGCCGTGGAAGCTATATTGCAAGACAACAGCACAGATATTGCGATCTTTACTGAAACGTGGCTCACACCTGATATACTGAATGACGAACTTTTCCAAGATAAGCAATCCTTCACTTGTTTCCGCCGTGACAGACCAGGGCGTAGGGGAGGCGGCGTGATGGTTCTTGTTAAAAGTATTCTGGTCTCTTCTGCTGTCGCAGTCAATAGTAAAAGTGAAATAATTTGCGTGAACGTTTCTCTTGCTCATTGCACCAATATAATAATCGCATGTTACCGAGCACCTGACTCCAATCATTCCTTCATCGACGACCTAAGTACCATTCTGCTCGACATAAATAAACAGTTTCCCAGAGCCAACCTTATAGTTAGCGGCGATTTAAACTTCCCTGACATCGATTGGGACAATCTAACCGCATCTTCCCGCCATTCCAGAGAATTTTTGGATCTTATTCTTTCGTTTGACCTCTCTCAAGCAGTCAGAACACCAACTCGGGGCACTAACATCCTAGATCTTGCACTTGCATCTAATCCTGATTTAATCCAGTCTTTATCATCCATCGCCGGTCTTAGCGATCATAGCATAGTGTTGTTCAATTTTTCAGTTCGCATCACTCCACGACAACGCTCAGTGAAATACATACGCGACTACAAAAAGGCCAATTTTTCTAAAATCAATGAAGAACTAGCAAAATTTCTTCACCACTTCGAACAGACTGCCTCTTTCAGGTCTATTGATGATAACTGGTCCATGTATAGAGATAAAATTACCTCTTTAACTGAATCTTATGTACCCCTCGTTTGCATTCGTGGTGATGCCGGAAAACCGTGGTTTACCAACTCTTTAAGAAGTCTGTGCAATAAGAAAAAACGATTATTTAGAGAAGCTAAGGGCTCCAACTTAGCGTCTAAATGGGAAAAATATTTTAGCTGCCTGAGAAATTACACCAAGTTGCTTAAGAGCACTAAACAAAATTTTTACAGCAATGACCTACTCGATATCCTTCGAAACAACCCAAAAAAGTTCTGGACTATTTTAACTCCAGGTCGTAGCGGTTCGCATAATATATCTTTATTAGATCAAGATGGTTGTCATGTTCCAAATGAGCTTCGCTCGGACGTAATGAATGCGTACTTCTCATCTGTTTTCACCCACGAACCAGCCGTAAACATTCCTACATCACAGAGCCTAAATGTATCTGAAATGCCACCTGTTAGTATCTCAGCCGAAGGAATATGTAAACTTATTGAAGATTTAAAGGTATCAAGTGCTCCTGGGCCCGACAACATTTCTGCGAAAATTCTTAAATGTACCAAAGTAATATCCAGCCATTTCCTGCAAATCATTTTCACGCAATCTATTTCTAGTGGCCAAATTCCGTCTGAGTGGAAGATTAGCCGAGTCGTGCCTTGCTTTAAGGCAGGAAACCGCTCTGATCCATCAAATTATCGTCCCATCTCGCTAACATGCATTGCGTGTAAACTACTTGAACATATTATTTACTCCCAAGTAGCTAATCACCTCGATAGAAATTCTTTTTTCTTTCCAAACCAACACGGATTCCGTTCTGGCTACTCATGTGAAACTCAACTTTTTGAATTTACGACTGACCTCCACCTAAACCTTGACTCCTTGTTTCAAACAGATATCATCTACCTCGATTTTTCTAAAGCTTTCGACCGAGTTCCCCACCAGCGCCTTTTGGCTAAACTTTCCTCCCTTTCACTGCACCCGCTGATATTATCATGGATTCGCAGTTTCCTAACTAATCGTTCGCAATACACCGTCATCGACAACCATCCTTCTACCGTTACTAAAGTTACCTCCGGAGTGCCTCAGGGCTCAGTTCTTGGGCCGCTCCTGTTTCTTGTCTTTATCAATGACCTTCCTGCTGGCATTTCATCATCCATCCGTTTGTTCGCAGATGATTGCGTTCTTTACCGCCGTGTTAGCACTACGAACGACCAGTCATTGCTGCAGGACGACCTGAACTTGATACAAAGTTGGTGCTCTACCTGGCTCATGAAATTGAATGAAACTAAATGCAAGTTTATGCACGTGTCCCGTAAACGATCTAACCTGCACTTTTCATACTCGCTAGACAGGACCGCGCTATCTGAAGTTGAATCCTACAGATACCTCGGCATAGAAATAACAAGTAATCTTAACTGGTCGAAGCACATTACGTCCCTGGCTGCTAGCGTTTCTAAATCACTAGGATTCATCAGAATCACTAGGATTCATCAGACGATCGCTCACATTTTCTCCCCCTAAGGTTAGACTAATCGCATACGAAACTTTCATCCGCACTAAACTTGAATATGCATCGAGCATTTGGAATCCCCATCAAGAGTATTTAGCACATATGTTAGAGGCCATTCAAAATCGAGCAGCTCGGTTCATAACATCAAATTATGATTCTTGGTCGAGTGTTACTAATATCAAATCCTCCGTTGGTTTACCTTCCTTGGCATCCCGTCGTAAGATAGCAAGGCTCTGTCTATTTCATAAACTTTATTATAATTTTCCCCAACTGCGTGAGAGCCTCATTTTGCCCCCTCTAAGATCATCGCGACGTTTGTTTAATTGCCGTAGTATCCAACGCATTCATGGTTCAACCAATGCGTTCAATTCCTCGTTCTTGCCAGCTGCCATAGCCGAGTGGAATGTCCTTCCTGACAGTGTTGTGAAGTTAATTCCCTAGAATTTAAACAGATGCCAATTGATTTATTCCGCTAATGATTCCCGTTGAAGGCCCTTTTTCTTTTTCTTTTTTTTCTTTCTTTTTCTTGTGTTTACCTACTTACTCGCTTGTTTTTCTTTTGAAGTGTTCACAGCTGTATCTACATGTGTCTAAGTTTATGTTCCAACTTTGTTCTTTGTTCTTTGTGACTTGATTACTGTTCGACCCCCCCCCCCTTATGTAATGCCCCCTGGGGCCCTTAAGGGTGAATAAATGATGATGATGATGAGGTGCGGGAGGGGCAGTGGACGGGCGACTGGAGATAAGACAGCGCTATCAATTCTTTTCACAAACATAAGAAGCATAATACCAAAGCGGGAAGATCTAAACTCTGTCATCGACTCATGTGATGCCGATGTTGTATTGCTGACAGAAACGTGGCTCTCTGCAAAGATAGAGCAAGGAACTGTTTGATTGCAAGAAGCGCTACAATGTTTATCGTTCTGATAGTGGTGACAGAAGTGGAGGAGGTGTTTTAATAGTGTTGTGTCCCCTTATTGCTTTTGTGTGTGTGCGCCCCCTCCTAACGACCACTCGCATTCCCCTCCTAACGACAGTTCGCATCCTCCTCCTAACGACCACTCAATCCTCCTCCTAACGACCACTCGCATCCCCTCCTAACGACCGCTTGCCCCTCGTCGCACGCTGTCGCCGGATGCCCCCCCACGGTGCGCCCCCGCACCCTTCTCCTGTTCTGGGAAGCCACTCCCTGCCGTGGACGCTTCTCCACTCCCTCCTTTCTTCGGGCGGCCAGTTCGGCTCCTGCCTCGGTCGACGCTGGTCGCACCCTCATCGGCTTTAAATAAACGAAGTCTAAAAGTACCGTGTGCGTCTTTCGCTGCATTCAACACAGCGACCGGACACGACAGTGGCGACGAGAAAGTGGATTCGACCCGCGCTACGCAACGCTATTGACAAGCCATGGCTACGCGAGGGTTTCCCAATCAGATACCAGAATTCAACGGCTCATCGTGGTCATCGTGGGTTGGACGCCTTCAGTTCTACTTTGAAGCTAACAACATCACAGACCCAGCCTTGAAGAGGGCCAACCTGCTGACGCTGTGCGGGGAGCAGACCTACGATACTGTCTGCGCCCTTATTCAGCCAAGCACACCAGCGGCAGTGTCTTACGACGACATCGTAAAAGCGCTGCAAAAGCACTACGACCCAAGGCCATCCGAGGTCTACAGCCGGGCTCGCTTCCAACGACGAGATCAACTGGGAGGAGAAACTGTGAGCGCCTACGTAGCCGCGCTCAAGAAGCTCGCTGCCGACTGCAATTTTGGAACGCTGTCGACAACAGCTACCGGGCAGGAGGGAGACGCAGCTTCTTCTGCTAACACCACCATGCTTCCCTTGGACGTGATGTTACGCGACAGATTTGTGTGCGGACTGAGTGACGAGTCACTGCAGCAGCGCCTGTTCGCTGAGAAGGACCTCACATTCAGCAAAGCTTACGACATCGCCGTTCGAGCGGAGAGCGCCGGTCACCAGCAGAGAGGGATTCGCCGGAACACCGAGCCGGTACACCAGACAAGCAACCAGGTGCGCAAGCCTTCTGTTGTTGTAAAATCGGTCAAAAAGGCACAACGCTGCTGGCGGTGTGACGACCAACACAACCCCCAGGGATGTCGATTCCAGTCAGCCACGTGTAATTTTTGCCACAAGCGAGGGCATATCGAAAGAGCATGCATTACGAAACGGAGACTTGCCAAGATAAAGTCACCTTCCCAGCCTAATCACAGCGTCAACGCCTCAGAGAATACGCCGCTATCTGATCTCCATGGAACAACATCAGCAACACCATCTGTGTTGTACGACCTGAACACCATGAATCTCGGCACGCGACCGAAGATTTTTACAGAAGTAAGCGTACATCACCAGCTGATTAAGTTCGAGGTGGACTCCGGCGCAGCCTGTACTCTGATCAGTGAGGACACGTTCCGAACTTCATGGCCATCTGACGCACCCGCCCTGCAACAAGACGACACGCACCTGCGAACGTGGTCAGGACAGAATCTGCCACTATTGGGCTCTGCCAACGTGCAGGTTAACTACAACGGCCACCCCCATACGCTACCTCTGCTTGTTGTGAAGGGCACAGGATCAAGCCTTCTAGGGAGAAACTGGTTTTCTCCACTAGGCGTGATGAAATGGAGTAAACATCAAAACGCCGATGCGCTAAGCCGTCTGCCACTAGACGCAACTGTTGACGAACCATTTCCACCAGGAGACGTTCTGATGTTCGAAGCACTGCCAGAACCTCCGCTTACAGCAGGCACAGTTGCAGCATCTACGCAGAAGTGCGCAGCTCTCCGGCTAGTTTACACAGCTGTTCAACAAGGCAACGTGCATAAACTCAAAGGGGACAACTTCGACGCTTACCGCAGGCGAGCTACAGAGTTGAGCACCCATCGCGGCTGCATCATATTTGGGTCCCGAGTTGTGATGCCGAGAGAACTACGCGCACAAGCTATGTCTCTCATCCACGCCAGACATCGGGGCATCGTTGCAATGAAAATTTAAGGGAAATAAATAGCGCACAAGAGAAGACGGGACAAGCGAGGAGACACAGACAAGCGCTAACTTTCAACAGACGGTTTATTGCAAAATCGGGTTATTGCAAACGGTTTATTGCAAACGGTTATTGCAAACGGTTATTGCAAACGGTTTATTGCAAAATGTGTCTCCTCGCTTGTCCCGTCTTCTCTTGTGCGCTATTTATTTCCCTTAAGTATGTCATACCAACATGCCCAAGCCTCGTCTCTTCTGCAATGAAAAAGTGTGCCAGAAGCTACATGTGGTGGCCTGGCATTGACAACGACATCGAAACAGTGGTGCGAGAATGCAAGCCTTGCCAGAGCAGCCGGAGCGCCCCGCCGAAAGCTCCTGTCCCAGAATGGGAAAAGCCAGACACACCATGGCACACACTGCACATTGGTTTTGCAGGACCATTTGAGGGCTGCACTTTCCTTGTGGTCGTAGATGCCTACACAAAGTGGCTTGAGATAAGGCAAATGGGACAGACGACTTCGGCAGCAGTCATTGACAACCTCCGATCACTATTTGCAACGTTCGGCCTGCCGCGCAAGGTAGTGTCGGACAACGGAACACCGTTTGTGTCTGCGGAGATCCTCAAGTTTTATCGCGACAACGGGATCTCATCAGTTACATCGGCCCCCTACCACCCAGCGACAAACGGACAAGCTGAGCGCTACGTAGCCGAGCTAAAACGCGCCCTTGAAAGAGATCAGACAGGCTCACTGCAGCGCCGCCTTGCGCGCTTTCTCTTCAAGCAGCACACGACGGTTCAGAGCACAACAGGCGAGACCCCCTCGAAAATGATGTTCGAGCGTGAAATGCGAACCCAGCTCACAGCCATCCTCCCCGAGCCAAAGGCAGAGACGTTCCGGGAAGAAAAAGCAATTCCGCGCTGCGGCACGCTGAATGAGGGGCAGCGCGTCCTCGCCCGACAGTTTCTGAAAAAGCCACGCTGGGAGGAAGCTACAATTGTCAGACGCATAGGCCTGCGCTCTTGGCTCGTCAACATACATGGCACAGTAGCACGCCGACATCTCAACCAGCTGCGTAGATTTACGACGCCGTCTGAGAGCTGTCCGCCAGCGAAGAGAGCACGTGCACCATTTTCCCACATAGCCTGGCACCTCTTCCCGGAAGAAGAGACTTCGCCCAGGACAGACCCAGGAGACACAGCGAACAACAGCCAGCCTACAAGTGTTTCTTCCCCGAGCGCACAAAGCCAGCGCGCCTCCACGCGTGAGCGCCGACCCCCTGCACGATACCAGGCAACTTTCTAAGGGGGAAGGAAGTGTTGTGTCCCCGTATTGCTTTTGTGTGTGTGCGCCCCCTCCTAACGACCACTCGCATTCCCCTCCTAACGACAGTTCGCATCCTCCTCCTAACGACCACTCAATCCTCCTCCTAACGACCGCTTGCCCTTCGTCGCACGCTGTCGCCAGATGCCCCCCCCCCCCACGGTGCGCCCCCGCACCCTCCTCCTGTTCTGGGAAGCCACTCCCTTCCGTGGACGCTTCTCCACTCCCTCCTTTCTTCGGGCGGCCAGTTCGGCTCCTGCCTCGGTCGACGCTGGTCGCACCCTCATCGGCTTTAAATAAACGAAGTCTAAAAGTACCGTGTGCGTCTTTCGCTGCATTCAACACAGCGACCGGACACGACAAATAGCCATCGCCGATAATATTGTGTCTTCACCGATTAGTCTTTCTAGCACTTTAGAGTTGGTTTGGGTTGAACTTCGTGTGCATTTCAGGAAACTGATTCTGGGCATATGCTACCGTCCCCCGTCTTCGTGTGCAACTTTCGTTGAAGATTTGCATGATGCTCTTAATATGATTTCAGTATGTTATCCGGGTGCGGCAATCCTTCTTGCTGGTGACTTCAATTATCGCACTATCGTGTGGGCTAATACGTCGCCGTATCCTTGCCCCTTTTCTACCGAATGCAATAACTTTCTGCGAACCTGTTTGGACTTCAACCTTTCGCAGCTAGTTACTAAGCCAATTCGAGTCACGCCATCATCTTCCAATGTATTAAACCTTGTGCTAACCAACGCGCTGGATCTTATCTCTTCAATCTCGTACTTACCTGGTCTTAGTGATCACACCTTGCTTCATTTCGATGTAAAAATTAATATTCCTAATCGCCGGAGCATATTCAAGTCCATTAGAGATACAAAACATTGCCGCGCTTTGTTCACTTGGGACACTGAGGCTGCGGGACAGAAACTTTTTTTACTGTTATTTGGCACATCGTTTATATTGCGCATAAACATGGTTCACACTGCATTTTCTGAAGATGGGTGCAGTAACTGAGCTGAAGGGCGCTGGTTCACCACCAGTGCATCTGAAGTTATCAAGTTAGTCGCGCACTTACCAAAGGAAAGTCGGGACGTGTTCCTCGGCTGTTTTGGCCAGCGAACCACTGTTGCCGGAACGAGGGTTCACGAGGGACGTCTCAAAACCTTCGGTGAGCAACACTGCCACTATCCTGGACATACGAAAGTTCCTGCGGAACGGTACAAAAACATATATGTAAACTGCTGTACAAGACCTGACTGCATATTCGCCGCGTATTTTTTTTTTCATGCACGGAATAGCGTACGTACTTACCTCCTCGTCAGAGTACAGGTGCACCACGTTAGTGATTTAGTCCATCACTTTAGGGCGCTTCGCAAGGACTTCTACGAAATATTTCTCGAAAAATGCTTTTAAGAGGAACTTTTCGTTCTCGCTGCTGCTGTCTGAGTGCTCGGACTCAGATTCCGACGAGCTCTCATCAGACAAAGCGAGGAGTATTGCCATTCCATGTGATGCCACGATGAGAGTTGTAACCGCTATGCGGCTATGATGGAGAAGACGCAGACGACATACGCGCACCGAAAGCACGTGAAAGAAACAGCGCTCAGTGTTTCCTGCTGACATTCCTGCGCGCGCTAAAAATAACCGAAAATCACACGTTTGTTTCGGAAGTGACAACATCGCCGACTACAGGTTCCGGTGAGATCCGCCACTGGTCGGCAGATCAACCTAGTGCGCTCCGTACTGAATGGAGTTGCTCCAAACGACCAGCGGAATTTGCGCAGTTGACCCAGGTTGACCAGTAGGACTCAAATTCGTCGCCACGGAGCAAAAGCTGCTCCAGCACGACCAGTGGAAATCGCCAATAGTTTCCCCAGCGTGAAGTCCTTAAGCGAAGATGGGTGAAAGCAAGAAATGTCTTCAATTGGAATGATGTGCCGCTCGCTGTCATCTCAGAACTTCACATAAGTATACATGACCTGCTAGCGGCCATAGAACAAAAAAAAAAGAAACTACAAAGCCGTACCGTAGAGAAAAAAAAGCCACATCAACCACACATCTCACATCTCAATTGAGTAATGTTATGTGCACTACGGAGTGCGTCAACAACGGACTTAAGTATTTGCACGACAGACCTTGTGGCGCCATCTAGGAAGAGTCAAGTAAAACAAGTTTGTCCTGTGACCGCACCTTGTGACCTTGCCAATCTCGCGCGTAAAGAGCTGACGAGCGGACCAGCGCTGCCAAGAGGTTCTTGAGCGCAATAAAGTCATGGAAATTGCTACAGGTGCGAGGTTCGATTCGTATGATGCATTTCACACTGCTCTGCGGCATTTCCAAGTGCAGACAAACACTTATCAAGAAAACATTGAAGTCAATGGAGGTTGTCAATGCTCACTTGTCACCGAGGCAGTAATACTGGACAGCAAGGTTCAATTTTCAAATGCCACTTTCACCTGCAAGCATGGAGGACGACACAGGACTAATGCCACCGGAGTTCATCCTAATCAACGGTATGTATAGTGACGAGTTACGTTCCGCGTTGCTTGCCGTGACCACGTGGAGAATTGCAGATTAATTCCAGAAATGCATGCAGCCAGTAGCACGATAGTGCTGTTATGTTCATTTCAGGTACTGCAAAATTTCACTTCATAGCCAAGCTTCAGGCGTTTCTGTGATCTCCCTAGCATCCATGCTAGCGTAACCCTTCGGCAGCGGCATTTTACCTGGCCATGTGTTGCGCGGGGCCCCAATTCCCTCCCTTACACAGAGTAGCATGTCAGCAAATAATCCCGCCGGCTAAAATCTGTTTTTTATTAAAGAGCTCTCTCTCTAGGGTTATCCGAGGACACGGCGCACGCGTTCTGCCGCCCATCACATTTGGCTGCCGTATCCGGCATGCATTGTTGTGTACAGTCGTCAGCACGGCTGTCTAGAGCGCTCATTCAATCATTCATCAGTCATTCAGGGACTATCAAGTAAAGCAGAACATTTGAGGGGATTTGCTGGTGGAGATGGCTCGGCACAGCAAAAAGTTTAAAAGGCACTTTTGTTCTTTCTCCAGGACTATGAAGAAGGACTGCCCGGTAAAACTGGAATTAGCGGCGAGGCGTGCGACTCAACAACTGGAAATCACTGCACTTAATTTACAGCACAATCATGAAGTTAGCAGTGAAATCTACAAGGCATACCCTGAATGTCGTCGGCTTGCCAGTGAGGTCAGCTTCGTGCAGCCTTTAATGGAGCTAAATGTGCCCCCAAGCTTGATCGTACAGAAACTGAAAGAACAAAGTGGTAAGTATTTGAGAATTTTTTTTCTCAGTTTCTGAAGGTATTGATTGCATTATTACTCATCTTTGTTTTAATTTTTTCGCATGCGCAGGAAAAACAGTGATCGCCAAAGATCTGCACAATCTGAAGCATGCAACTCGCACAGAGGATGAAGCAAGACTACCAGTGGCAGAATTAAAGCACTGCCAAGCTACTCATGGTGCTAGAGTGCTGGCCATTGCTGACAAGAACAAGGAGCTGCAAATACTCTTTATTCAAACGCCACACATGCAGCAAGCCTTTATGTCTGTTCCAGAAGTGCTCCTCCTTGACACAACCTATCGCATCAACAAACTATGCATGCCCCTGTATGTGATGGCTGTCCAGGATGCGTACGGCAGCACCCAAGTCATTGCATATGCCTTTGTTGCATCCGAGAAACAGCATGTTGTCAGCCAGCTTTTGGAAACTTTTGTTCAAGAGAATCCTGCTGCTGCTGATACAAAAGTGGTTGTTGTGGACAAAGATTTCACGGAAATCAATGCCATTAGAATGATGTTTCAAAGTTCACCAGCTGTTCAGTTGTGCCAATTCCATGTCAGCAAGGCCTTCAATAGTGCAGCTGGGCAGCTTGCCAAATCATCAGATGAGCGAGAACGTTTATTGAGTAGTTTCAATTTTGGGGGGGGGGGGAGAAGAAAATGGCGCAGTAATTGTCTCACATCTCTGTGGACAACCGAACCGCGCCGTAAGGGAAGGGAGAAAGGCGGGAGTGAAAGAAGAAAGAGAGAGGTGCCGTAGCGGAGGGCTGCAGAATAATTTCGCCCACCTCAAGACCTTTAATGTGCGGTGACATCGCACAGCACACGTGCGCCTTTTGCGTTTCGCCTCCATCGAAACGCGGCTGCTGCAATCGGGTTCAAACCCGGGTCTCCTGATCAGTAGCTGAGCGCAGAAGTGGGAAAGAACTGCGCAGCATTTTTGCAGGTTAACCTGCATTGTACATCTTAAAACCGTTCTGTTCTAGTATAATTTATGCTCCTGCTCAATGCTTCATCTCTGTGGTTATCAGAATGGTCTTCCACAAGGTTTGGTATTGCCAGCATAACAAGAGAAACAAGGTGTCAAGTCGGCGTAATGCCGCGTGCATGGCTAGGCTTGACATCAAGATAAAAAAGCTGACCGAAGCCACAAGGAGAAATGATGAGTACCTGCGAAGGAATGTGCCCTTGGTTGCTGCCATAAGAATTGACTGCAGGCATACCCATAGCACACAGTCAGCAGATGTCCTGCGCTTTCTCCATGGCACCCGCACTACACGGGAAACATTCTTGCAATACTTCAGTGATGGGATGACAGTTAGCGAAGCACACAGGCTGCATGAAAGTAAGCTGTGCCTGGAGGAAAATGGACCAGTGATGTTGGCCAATGGTGCCTTAAGTCCTCTGGCAAGAACCGTGCAAGACTGGCACAATGTCTGGAGGACTGCATACTTTGGTGGTACCAAAATGGACCCACTACTGAAGCTGGCGGAGAAGGCACCCCTTTATGCAGCCAACGGTATGGAAAAACTTATTACAATACCATGCCTCATTATGGGATGCTTGTGGCTAAACATAGTCTCTCTTTATTTTATCAAAAGAATTGTGCTTGTGCGTAACTGTAACCTGCCACAATTTTATGTAGGCCGTAAAAATTTGGACCCCTGTATTTTGGCAATCACACAGCATGATCTGTGCAGGTGTTCTTCAGTGTTCAGATCCAGATTCTGAGACCCTTAGTGCGTATAATGTGCCTGAAATCTCGTGTGCACTTGGCTTCTCACAATTTCTGGGCACTGATGTGACGGTGCACCGGAGTGACAATACCACCTGCTGGGCTATTCTAGTTGTCACCCCCATCATGAAGCGGGCCCAGGCACTGGTGCTGCAAGAGACATAGTCTTTACAGACTCCACGGCCTCTTGTGCCAGCAAAAAATGCACCGTCACGGTGTTGCTGGTGGCAACAATGGCTGGTGCTGCGCTGGTAGCGGTGCTGCTTCACAGTGAGCAGAGCACTGAAGGCTACCTGGCTGAATTTCAGCTTCTAAAAGACACTCATCCTTTCTGCTTTGGAGGTCAGGCCGTAAGTAGGAAAAACGATAACACTGCCTTTAATCTATGCATTGCGGACGCTAATTTCAAGAAAATATGCCTTCATGTTTCCTTCCCCGTTATTTCATCAACATAAAATGTGGTTGTGGTCAAATGTTTAGGGGGAATCCCCCAAGGTGGAGCAGGTTTGTTATAAGGGCGTAAGGTACTCATTGACATCCCCCCGAGCGCAGCCACACGGCTACAAAGGAATGCTGCACGGCGTTCTCAGAAACTCCGTAGTTAAAGAAAATTTACCCTGGTCCGGGGTTCGAACCCGGGACCACCGCTTTCCTTTGTAACCGTATGGCTGCGCTCGGGTGGATGTCAATGAGTAATTACTCCCTTATTACAAAAATGTGGTTGTCTGCCAAGAATTGCAAGAGGTCGTAGGCCAATGTTAGAGATGCAATTCTAGGCTGTCATATTTTTCACGAAAACACCCCATAATGAAAAATGTAAGAGTGATAGTTCAACACTGTGCTAGACAAAACCCATGACTTCACCGTATGCACTCAGTGAGGCTGCAGTTACCAGCAGTGCAATGGCTCAAGTTTGAAGAATAAATAGAGGGGAACAGAATGTTGCAGTTTACTAACATGTCTGTGGCACGAAAGAGAATGATATCAGTTCCTGTAAAATTGTAATGGTCATACAAACATGCGAGCAGCCATTTCTCTAAAGAAGGTAAAAAATTCTTGTACAAACTAGAAAGCACAAGTAACTTTTGGGGCCTACAGTATAAACGAAAATTTCTAAAATGTCCACTTAATGAAACACATTGCTGGTAGGTTGTGATTTTTTTATTAACACAATAAAACCCTACAGATTAGGCTGCAGTACAGCAGGAAAAAGGAACACAATTTCACAAGAGGACAAAATTACTGAGCATGTGAATACTGGGGAAAAGGAGTACTCAATGGCTACAAAGCAAGGCTTAGTGCGAGATAAGGATCTCACTGCAACGAAGAGCCTTGTGCGGCTAGTAGACGGCTCCTTTAAGCACTTACCGGAAGCTAGAGTGCAGGTGCAGGCTCCGTACTACAGCGGAAAACTGACTGCATTGTGCATGGAACGCCCCATATACGACCTTATATTGGGTAACATCAAGGGGGCGAAATTTCCCAAGGACCCAGACGGTCACCGCGAGGGCGAAAAATGCGAATCCTGCACGTCAGAGCGTCGCAGTGATCGACAGGAAAAAAAGCGGCGAAGGAAGCGCGAGCGAGCTAGGGCAAGAAAGGAAGGAATAAAAGAATCCCCCAAGAAGGAAGAACGGCAAAATGTAGCGCAGGAACGTTCCGCACAAGAGAAACCCTCTTCGCAAGAAACATGCGAGAACGAAGTAAGCAGCTGTGAGAAGCTGGGGGGATAAGCCAGTAAGTGGCCGCAGCGGAGCACGAACGCCGAAGGAAGAAACGAAAAACCAGAGAAGGACACGCGAAAACAATGTGTCAGGAGTTTCTGCCAAACTCAGCGTAAGGCAGACTGTGGAAACGATTCTCGTGCTGATCGGCACATTGCTTCGGCTGTTTTCCTGCCGCACCGTCGAATTCGGGAAGGAGACCAGGAGAGTGTTCACACCGGTCCTTATTGTGAGTCTCTGCGTTGTGATGCAAGTGCCTTGGAACCTGTCGATTGTCTTTTTCGCAGGTGCATGCAGCCCCGTGGGATATGAAGGAATTTCTCAGGGCGGAAAGGGCAGAGGCAAACATTGACAGAGCGAAGGAGTCGCGTAAGGAAGAGAACCGCGAGTGCGGCCGAAAGTTTGAGCGAAACAGTTCTGTTCCGAACCCACTGTGTAGGCCAAACGGGGAAGTATAAGCGAAAGTATGCCTCATACTTGTGTGCCTCCTATATGCAATGTTGTGTTAATGTACTGCACAATCACGGTGTGTTTTTATGTGCATTGTGAGCATTGCATTGAGTTTCGTATGTGGAAACATCATTGTATTAATGTATTAATTTTGGCCTTTGCCATTGACTTTGTGAGCGCATGCACGTGCGCGCGAATTGTACCGCTGAACTGCGGCGCGTTTTGAAGTGCAACTTGTCTATTGCACTGTGTTATATATGTGAAAACATCAAGGTATTGTAGTATGTATTTTGGCATTCGCCAGTGACTTTGGGAGCGCATGCCTGTGCGCGTGAATTTTGTGTTTTGTGAATATTGTTACACAATATTCTTAAAGGAAGGGGCAGTGTCACAAAATTCGGCGCATTTTAGAAACAAACAAAGAAAAACCGCCGCGCGCACGGCGTCTCGCCGGCGCGAGCCTAACGTGAGAGAAGGAAAACCCCCGCTAAGCGCGTGGCTACCTCTCCCCTCCACCACCGCTCACCGACACAGCGTGCGCCGAGGGAATGAGTCATCCACGCCAACGATTTCTCTGGAACATCCGAGTTGCTTCTACTGCTGACGGGGGGAAAAGAGCGTAGCCTTGCGTGCACTAAGACACGTCCCCCTTGCCCGTCGGCGGCGGCGCCACGCCAGAACTAGCCAGAACCTTTGCGAAACGTCTTCCGACTTTAACCAATGAGGACGCGCGGCCGGCGAGAGAAAGGAAGGGAAACTACACGGGAGATGCTGCGTGTATGTGCGCCTACTTTGGCGCGTGGAACAAACAGACGTGAGAGCGAGCCTATAAAAGAAGGACGTTGACCGCTGTCAAGTCAGTCCGGACCGCCGTTTAAGCTTCATCGAAGCGCGCCCGTTCCGACTCCCGGGAAAATACCACTCGGCCAGCATCGGACCAACGAGGCAACGTTCACCAGTCTGCAGGACGGCATCATCGTGGAACTCTGGTCGTCGGACTGCCGCAGTGCCGGTGAACAAATTGTGTTTTGTTTGTTTACCTCTCTCTTGTGTTAGGGCACTTTAGGTGCAATATTGCCTCTGTGTTGTATTCTCTCTCGAGTTTAACTTTGCACGTGTTGCATTGTTTTGATAATCACTTTGTATATGTTTGTACTAGTGATTGTGAAATCCTCTGTATCATCTCTTAGCTGTATAAACTTTGTTTTGTTTGTGAACCTTTGGCTCCGACCCATTCTCTGGCTTGCGACCAGCGAAAGCTGCGCACCGAACGCCCAAAAACCTCTTGTCATTTGGTAGCTGGTCTCTGCTGAGTTTGCCACGCTGAGTCGAGGGCATCTCCTTCGAGTCCGAGACCGCTACCCCCACACGCTCTAAGGGTGTCTGGGAACTTCCCACGTAAAAGTGCGCGAAGTGTGGGTGACAGCTTGACGTATTGCTGGCGAAGTACCAACCCCTTTTCAAAGACGAGTTGGGCACGATAACGGAACAGCGCGCCGAACTTTTTCTTAAACCTGATATGAAGCCAAGATTCCTAGAAGCCAGGAACGTTCCATTCGCGTTGCAAAAAGCTTTCGGTGCTGAATGGACTAAAATGGAACAACTGGGAAATATATCGCCGGTTATGACGCCAGAATACGCTACGCCTGCGGTACCTGTAATCAAGCAAGATGGTAGCATAGAGATTTGCGGCGACTACAAGACGCTTACCCCCCAACAAGGCTGTGAACAGGTCGTCCACCTTCGGTAATGGGTAGTCATTTCTCGAACATTGATCTCAACCAAGCCTATCAGCAAGTGGTCATGTCTGAGTCTTCAAAACAATACCTCACGTTAAATATGCAAAAAGGATTGTTTGCTGCTAATCGACTCACGTTTGGAATTTCGTCCACACCTGGGATTTTCCAAATAATTGACACCATGCTGAAGGGCTTGCACGGTGTTTGCAGCTACCTAGACGACATTCTGGTGAGTGGTAAAAATGACGAAGAGCATTTCAACAATCTGGAAGCTGTGTTAAAATGACTTCTTAGAAGAGGTTTTCGTGTCAATAAAGAGAAGTGTTCGTTTTTCCAACAGGACCTTCGCTACCTCGGACACAGAATCAGCGCACAAGGCATCTTGGCAACAACGGAGAAGGTTGACGCACTCCTCAAGGCTCCAGCCCCTAAAGACAGGCAGCAGCTGCAGTCGTTCCTGGGAGTCGTCAATTTCGACGGCAAGTTCCTTCCTAACCTAGCAACAGTGGCACAACCATTTTTCAGGCTGCTATGTAAAAACTTCCCGTGCTGCTGGGATGAGCGTTGTCAGGAATTGTTCACCAAGATAAAGACCTTGCTAGCCTCTACGCCGATTTTGGCGCACTACGACCCGTGCAAACCGTCGCAGCTATCACGTGACGCAGAGCACTATGGTTTAGGCGCGGTTCTTTCTCATGTTTTGGATGACGGCAGCACAAAGCCAATAGCTTTCGCATCGCATACCTTGACCGATGCCGAGAAATACAGCCAGCTTGAGAAAGAGGCCCTTGCAATAATATTTGGTGTTAAGAAGTTTCATTTCTACATTTTCGGTCATTCGTTGCTCATGAATATCATGTTCTGCAGAGCCTGGCTGTGGGCTATTGGCTTGAGTCTTCCATTGTATAGTAGAGCGTCCTGTAAGGCTGTTGAGATCACCGAGAAAGAACATGCTTAACTGCGTCATTTTTTGCTATGCAGGAGACAGTGTCTACACATTGGAGCCAGCCATGGCTGCTTGCACCACTGGTACGGCATCACAGACCCGACCAGCTGAAGACCTGTACAACATGCCACGTTCTTTCGTGCCATTTGTGGTTGAGCACTGCATCGATGGGCCGAATAGCTACTTCATGTGCTTTATAAGGCACCGGACGCACCACCGCCAGTGGGAGTGGACAGTGTGCATCATCACTGCGCGTGCCGCACTTCACAACCTCTCTTTGGATGCACCCATGTCAGCCGAGGGCACAGGCGACACTGCCACTGACCTAGAAACAACGGGCCACCTCTGCATGCCGGCTACTTAGCAGAGACAGGATCCCTCCTCGCCTACCTCCAGGGGAGACCAATGCACTACTGTATTTTCGGCCTCTTAGGACGACCCGTTTCCAGAGGCAGGCATAGCTTGAGATGGTGCAGGGACAGTTGCGGTGGCAACTCTAGCGTCAGGCAATAACTCACCACGCTGGCGTGGAGTTTTATCACGGCCACTGTTTCTGTTGCCACTGTCATTGCCTCGTGTCAGTGCACAACACATATCTGCATGTGTGTAAGCAACTGTGTGATGTGGTTGTGCCCTTGCCCACAGCCAGCCTCTTGGTCTGAATGGATTGCCAAATACAGCTCACCCTGTGTGTTAAACGCATCAGTGTGCACTCTTTCGCCAATGCTTACATTGACCCGCCTGCCCCTTCCCTGCTATCACTTTCCGTCTTGGTACTGTGCCTGTGGTCATTACCCGTGCGATGGACATGCATAAAACCAAGGGTGCAGTGCTGAGTTAAGGCACTAAATGTTTGTGATGGTTGTTGGAATCAGAAAGCACCACCAATGCTTTTTTTTTATTGCAACATACATTCAGTAAGAGCGTTTATTGTTTTAGCCATAGCATTTCACATGACCGTTCCTATTGCAGAAGAAGCAGTGTATATACAAGCATGCTTTACCTTGATTTACAATGATCATATGGCATTTTCAAATGCAATTAAGAAAAAAAATTTGAGTTCAAAGTGCCTGTTTTCTTTCACACAGAGGGTGCCTGTTCACTAAGTACTGCATGGTACAGTGTACATAATGCATTTTCAGGACTTGAAAACATTTTGGCACATATAAAATGCATAAATACCAAAGATTAGCTTTTAGCTTGATGGTAGGTGACTAGGGGTTTCGCTCTTTGGTAAAAGCTAGCTGCAGCAAGGAGAATGCTGTAAAAAAAATTAATAATAAATATTGTAAGGTGCAGTGGCCACAGTGAATGCTGAATGACTAGAAAATCCTCACTGATAGACAAAGGTGTGTCAACATCACAGATACATCACTGAGAAGATGGTATGTGAGTAGAGGTTGTTTTAAAATAACAAAACATGCAATACCATTACTGAGAATGCAATGCTCTACAGCTCGAAGAATATACAGGCAGCTCCATTATAGGAAAGTTTCAGCACTCAATGACTGCCCCCATAACTGACACCTAGCTTGGCTTGCAATTTAATGACTGACACTGCCAAACGGCCTGACAAGTTCCTTATGCTGTCGAATAATGTGTGCAACAAGTACACGTAGAACTGCTTTCAGGCTACTTTTCCTCTTGGTATTTAATATCCTTTTTCAACTTTAATGCTTCGTCTTTTGTACAAACTGGTTGTTCCTTTCTCTATTGGAGGGGCCTATATACAACGTGCCTCAGCTACGAGGGACCAATATTTAAAAAAACAAACGTGTTCTTCTGAACTGAAAGAAAGTGCATGTTAGAAGCTATGAGAAGTATGTAAAACCCTTCAGACACTGCACTCAGCAAACCCAGCGATGCCAACACGTTCACTCCACCTGCTCTGCAAAATGCAATACCATATTGCACACTACTGCACTGTCCTACCTGTATCACCTCCGCACTACATCACTGCCCTGGATCATATGCGAACTTGAACGCTGCCTCTACACAGTCATTGTGGAAAATTCAGGTTGCTGTGTACCAGCCAACACTTCATTGGCTCAACATTCCGCCCTGTTGCAATTAGCCTTTACACAAGCCATACAGCCACCCTACTTATTCCCTGGTTGACCCCTGACCAGTAAGATCAGCAAATGACCTTGATGGAACAAGCTCGTTTCAACCTCGGTGACAACAACAAATTTAGGAAATCTAGTGCTGCCTCTCTCTCTAAACAAATTAAATGGAGCATAAACATCACAATTTCTGCATCTCGCACAGGCACAAAAAAAAAATTCCACAGCAACTGAAGATCAACCGAACGGAACATCAAGTGCTTAGCCCGATGTGAGCGGCATCACTTGGTTACGAGGCATGAGTGATTTCTGCCACAGTAATCGGGCGTGCCGGCGCTCATTTACCGCACTGAGATTGCAAGCTCCCAGCAGCTGCACCTGCCTGCTCCCATCTATCGGCAGTTGCTGCAGTGTGATGATACATGGTTGTCCGGTATTTTCTAAACAAAAACAAACAGAACCACTCGTCACCCTTAGAGCACATTTGTCATCGGTAGTAGGCGCCGACCTAGATGTCTTCGTCGATTTTCCACACGAGCGCTCCTTGCAAGTCGATCATTGCAGACCCGCGGTAATCACTGCCTTCAAATAGATTTTTCCGCGCACTTAAGACATCCGGTTAGTACCTTGATTCTAGACGACGTGTAAAAAAAGCTGCAGAGCCGCGGAATCAGCTGTTTTTCTTTCTGGCTGCTATGTTCACGATGGATGCATATGTGGGTGGATGCATGGAGGGTGGGTGGATGAGTAAGGCTGAATCCTTTGAATCGAGGGGCAGTTCGCGCTACCTAGCCGACGTTTTTCTGTCATTAGCGCACCCTTGCGGCAGAAAAATTGACTGATGAGCAAACTTAATTGCAAATCTAAGAATGGTTCTTGTTTTGCTTAGTGTTATTGAGTTTTAAACACAGCTTGTCAGCAAAATAAAACATTGTTCATTTTATTCACTGCATCTTTACAGCAAGACGTTAGCATATGGTCCCTTGTTGTGCGAATAAATGCTTCCGGGGTGGAGCCCTGCTACTAGCCACCGCAACCTTGCTGCTGATTGGTTGATTCCGCGGTTCGCATCCCGCGGTGTCGTCATTTTGACGTCACGCTCTCAAACTTGAGAGCGATATTGAAAGCGGTGCAGAATAGGGCCCCTGTCCTCCTAACCTCGCTATGCCCTACGACATCCCATTTAATGCCCGCTAGTTCCTCATCCTCAAACAGCTTTACAAGACTAGCCTCACTGGATAAGGTTCTAGCGTTAAGCGTCATCAGGTTCAGTTTCCAGTGGCGGCCTGTCTAGAGAAAGAGATTCTTAGCACCCTCCGCTGTGTAACAGGCCTGACCGCTGCCTTGGTTAGTTGCTCCGCTGCCGCTGGGGACTGAGGGTTAACTAGTGTATTCATACAGGAGATTTTGGCCAAGTACTACACCAGGGCGACCAAATCCTGTTCTGGTGAGGAAGTGGGTTGCCAGTTCTGCTCACCGATATCAGCCTATACCCAAGGCCTGGTTATGCAATTCCACCGACAAGCGAATAAGGTTATTTCTACTTAACAGCAAGCTAGCCACGGCATCCATGCCTTAGATACTGACCTTTTTCGCTTTTTTTTTTTAGGTTTAAACTGGAAACTCCAACCCCAACTAGGATGTCAGAGTCCAGAGTATGCATACTCTGTCAATTCTGCACAGTAATATAATTTCAATTGCTTCAAACTGCGACAGAATTTTCTTGTCTGTAATCCTCCTTACAACTGTGCTCTGAAAGGTAGTGGATATCCGCCAAGATTCACACTATGTGGAAATGTTTGGCAACAGATGATGTAAAGTCAGATTTTTAGAAGAAAGTTAGTCACAATATTGTTAATGAAAAACAGATCCAAGGATGAATCCTTGCAGGTCACGTGAAGAATGAACACTAAAAGCTATCAATTGTTCTTGGCTTGACAGGCGTGCTGAAATCGACTATTGTTCTTGCTGCAGGCACCACATGTATTTATGGCAGACAACTCCAGTGCAGAGAAGACTGCACTGCAGGAAGCAAGGCCTACAGCTAGACAGCTTCTGTGCCATTTCATGTGGCTCAGGCAGAGTGGTGCTGGCTGACAGCTGCCCACAACCACGTTGGCAAGGACCAGAGACGGCAACTAATGTCAACATTCCAGGAGGCAAGTTTTGTTCAAACATAGTTCTTTTTTTAAAGAGGGGGACTGTGTGAAATTACAGGCACAGCGTAAATGTGCATATGTGTATGTGACAGGCATTGGCACATTTCTCACTGAAGGATTCCAAACTCCAACTACAGGTCATGTATGCTGACACAGAGGAGAAGTTGGAAGCTGCAAAAGCCAGGTTTGGGTTTTAATCACACCAGAGCTACGTAGAACGGGTGAAGGCATCCCCCAAAAGGGAGGAGGAGTGGGTGCTCCTTTTCCGGGCAAACATCACCACACTGGGGCACAACACAAACAATTTCTCTGAGGCCACCATCCGTATTTGTCAAAGACGATCATGCTCAGCAGAGCAGAGGCCTTCAACACCGTTGCACTAGTGGAAGCAATGGCCGTGGTGTGGGAGAGATACTTTGAGAGCCACATCCTCCGCCATGCTAACAGCCGTGTTGCCAATCGTCACCTGGCTTACAAACGGCTCTTTTCCCAGGTTGCCATCAGGATCTGCTGACACCATAAAATTAACGGGCCATAACCCCTATGCAGTGCCAGGTGCCACACGCCAAGACACCATATATGAAGTGTCAGCAGATTTTGGAATGTGCAGCTGCGCAGCAGGAAAACCAGGTGCTTTTTATAAGCACCAGGCGCTTGTCCATAACACTTTTGTGGGATTGTTTCTCAATGCTCCGCCCCTAACAGACATCAATTGGGCAAGCTGGCCTTAGGCAACAAGTGCCCCCCTCTCTTTATGCCATTCCTGGAAGGAGAGGAGCCTCAAGAAGACCCCGACCAGGCAAGCTGCACTCATGAAAACTCACAGGCTTGTGAAGCAAGCCACATGCAAGACGACCCTCAGCCCTCCACATCAAGACTGCTGTCACCTACTGTGCAAGACTGCGATCAACCCCAGCTTGCCTAGGTGCATATTCCCTGTAAAGTTCCTTCTCATCCTAAATCCTTCTTTCCTCAGCAATGCCAGTGCAGGTGAAGACAACGAACATTTTTTCTGGTTGATCTTTGTAAACTTGTAGAAAAGACACTTCTTTAGAGTTCTTGCTGCAAGTAACACAAGTGTAGAAGTACAAAGCCTAGAATTCTCTGCGATACATATTACCTTGCCGATGTTAGTTGCACATCCAAGTCTACAGCTTTCCATCCAGATGAAAGACTAGACCAGGCAAGAATGAATAAATGAGCCACAGTTTTGTCTGTAAATGTTGGGAACATTTGCAACGGATCTGTATCTCAAGTATGTTAAACTCAGATTGTTCCACTGACCACGTCTTTACCGCCTATGCATGAAGAGATATGCCTTGCTATAGTGAAGTTTCATGTCCAGCAAATGGATATTCTGATTCAGCATAGAGCTTATCGCGAGGATAGCAATAGGGTGCCACGGTCAAAATTGGCTACTTGTAGCAATTTTCAGACAAGTTTAGTTAGTTTATGAGGATTTAACGTCCCAAATCGGCTCAGGCTATGAGGGATGTCGTAATGAACGGCTCCGGATATTTCAACCACCTGGGGTTCATTAACATGCACTGATATCTCACAGTAGATGGGCCTCTTAGAATTTCACCTCCATTGAAATGCGACCGCCGTACCCATGATCGAACCCATGTCTTTTGGGCCAGCAGCCAAACGCCATAACCACTGAGCCACTGCGGCGGCTCAATTCAAAGAAGTGTACTTGCAAATAATGAGAATTCTAATATACAAAAGAAAGAAAATCAACATGGCAATCCTCAGCTGCTGCAGCCCAGCCTGCAAGTAGAACTTCCATCGCACGGTAGATGATAGCTACAGAGCTTTGGACATTCGAAACACTCAAAGTGGACAGAATCTAGTCCTTCATTTTCACAACCTTTCATGCAGGATAGAGAAGATGTGTGTACCGGAGCTTGGAGTCCCAGCTGCGCTGCCTGCACGCCATGAATGAGCACAACCCTGCACATCTGGAAATCCTGCGGTGTCTTGGGCATGAGCTGGACTGCGTGCCCAATGGAAATGATGCAGCTGGGCTTATGCTTGCCTTCAAGGCAACCGCAGCAGCACAAAGGCACCGGGGACACCAAATCTGGGTGCAGCCTACAAGTATTGCGAGACGCCGGCCAAGGTTGACAAGGGGCTCTAAAAGGGTGTCAGGTGGACACCCACCAGGTCAATCCTGTTCCAAGAGGCCAAAAAAAAAAAGGCCCTACTCCCTTCGGAGTAATGCGCTCGAAAATGACCAAAGTGTAAAATTGCACTGAGGGCATTTCTGATAAGATCAAATGCAACATGTCTATTCTAGATAACAGACTTTATCTTGAGGGGCGTGTCATGTACCGCACGTGACACTGTGCCCTTGATTGTGATGTCAGGTTTGTGCTGCGAGCTGGAAATGCATGCATTTTAAAGGGACACTGAGGAGAAATTGAACTTGGCTTGTATCGACAGAATACCAGCTCCTGATTACAAAAACGCCACTCATACTGACAACAAAGCTCTTGTAACGTAGAAAAGAGCAAGAACCAAAATACAGGTATCGCCGCCACAGGCCAAACTCGCAAGTACAAGCGTGATGAGATCATAGAACAAAACAGTGTTGCTAGAACGAATGGTTCTAGCAACACCAGGAACCGAGAATTCATGCATCACTGAGGCGCAGCCAATGCATGCGCAAATCTCCTTGACGTCGCCAGATGGCGCCACGTGCCCGGCTGCTACGCGCGCTCCTGAAGCATCGGGACAAATCAGCGCCTGTTTTCCGGCGGTAGGCGGGCTCCCGGTATTCCGCTAGCGGTAACAAGGTACACGGTATGCTAAAGGTGTCTATTTGCGAGAACTTCGTTGACGACTTCGAGAACGAGATCCATCGTAACGCTGGCAAAACGCCAGTGCAAACGTAATCGAAGCGACTGTAGCGACGGCCGCAATAGCCGATAGATGCCTTCAACGTGCGGCCGGCGGTAGCTTTCTTTTCGGCTGCTGCTAGGCCGCACTGCTGGCAGCCAGAAATCACGGAGTCTGCGTTACGTCATGTGCACGTCATGTTTCACGTCTCTTAGTCCTCTGTCGTCATAGACGAATCCCAAGTTTGAATCAGAGCGGCGGGAAAAACTTTTTCAACTTCGAATCCAAATTTCTTAGAAATAAATGCATCTTTCGCTGCCGGCCAAGTGGCAACAAAGCCATGACATGCCGAACTATCGGATTTTACTATAAAAAAAATATTAATAGTGCTCTCCTCAGTGTCCCTTTAAGAAGTTTGCACCACACGACTGATGCTCGTGACGAATTCAGTAAAACTACGGTGCATAGTGCCCCTGAGAGTAGCCTCATCCTATTCCAAAATGTGATTTTCTACATGTGGGTTCTCATGAGTGCTGTTCCATAATTCTTGATTTTTTTACCTTCTTCTAACAGTCCGGTACACTGCTGCAGGTTGTACTGTTTGGTCATAGCTATGCTACTCTTTTCTGCTTGAAAAGAGTAGCACAGCTCTCTAACACTCCAAAGGTGACCACAGCTGAGTTTGCAATTCTGCGGGGTGTTCTTATGTATGTTTGTCATTTCTTGGCATTTTCCCTGGCTCTATGGTGGACTCCAATGCATCAGAGGGTTTTTGTACGCTGCCACATATCTTTAGTTTTTTGCACTGCTTTGCTGCTTTCTTTTTACAGGGTGTTTTCAGGGACCACCTCTCTGATTTAACCATTTTTCATGCTGGCCATGACATCCAAGTAACACATAATGTTGCTTCAATGTTGCCTGTAAGTACCAAGTTCCATGCAACGTTATGTGATAAAATCTCACATTGCTGCAACCTCTGGTATCTTACTATGATGTCTCAAAATTACGTTAGTGAAACGTTTCTAGACATCAAAGCACTAACATTAGGTATATGTTTCAAATTTACGTTAGAGTAGCGTTTCTAGACATCAGAGCACCAACATTAGGCATACACATCTCACCAACGTTCTGTGTGACCAATGTTCAGATGACATTCATATCTTGTAACATGTACATAATACTGACAGAGCCATTAGGGCTCCTCAAATTTTCTATGATTTAACCACACACAAACACGTTCAGTGATACATGACACACTTTTATTATAACATGAAGAATATTTCGGTAGTAATCTTCTAACACGTAAGTCAGTTCACAGAGCACATAACCAATGGCTGTACTTTTCAGTGCTAACAAAATCTCAAACATAAACTCCTAGTTACATCTGAGTCTCCGTGGCATCATACATTTCATCGAAAAAGTAGGTGTGTGCGAATATTCAAAATGTTCACATATTAACTCAAGTATTATTGTATTTGATAACTCCGCCACCACACAGCATGCTGCCGCGATCTGGCAGAAAGGAGGGTTCAGTACTACAACGCTTTCTGTTCGTGTGGTGACATTCATAATGCTAAGATACGGCCTTCAAGTGTTCAGTGAGCATTCGAAAATCCTGCGGAATGCCTTATCTTGGAGGCCACAGCTCAAACTTTCGCCCCCCTCATCAACTGGGATTTGAATCAGTTTATATGCTTTCGTCATCAGAGGTAAAATGTATTTTTCCTATGGGTATCACATGAAGGTCGCAATGTTAATATACAGACTGAGTTGTAGTGTGTCTAACAACAGTTACAGCTGCTTTTCATACTCACACAAATAACGAATAATCATGGAAATATTTGATTCATTTTTTAACTAAATCATTCATATTAGATTTGGTTCTGAGAAAGCACTACTCACACACACCTAAGAAAAACCCAAGAATTCTGTTCTGAAATAACCACTCGAAAAAGTCTTTACAATATTTACAATATTGCAATAATTACAACATTGCTGCTCTCGCACTAACAGCATACGGATAGTCAAATCAACTTTCACGCACATATGTACAGTCTGCGTCGTCCTTGTGTAGAGTGCTTAAGCAATGTTCACCACCTGATAAAAACCGAAACTAGAATGCAGATAAAAGTTTCTGGACAACGTGCTCGTGCTAATTTTGCTTGCAGGTCTGTGTGGCTCAACGTCCTTGGAAGCGTTGCCTTTGAAAGCTAGAGGCTGCGACAAGGTGTCAGTTTAGTGTAGGAAAGTGTGCTGCTGAAGTGCTCTACACAAGGATGACACGGACTGTATGCATCAGATAACAAAAAATGTCTGATGGGAGATTGCGAGCCAAGGGTCTTCACAATGGGAGCAAAGGGAAAATAACAGAGAACTCTCTTACATTCCACATACTGAGACTCTGAGAAAAAGAGCAAAGAAAAGGAGCAAAGAAAGCTCCTTGGCTTTGTAAACACCGATATCAGTGAGGTGCAGCACTGCATTGTGAAAGCCACAAGCCACTAATATTGGTGTAATACTGTCCACAGATGGAGACCTCTCTATCAGCTACAAACACATTCTTTATTCAGACAATATTTCCATCTTTCATCTTCACGCAGTTATCTCCAGCCTTTGTAGACAGCACTTTGTTTTGAATTGTCACCTTACTGAATTGCTGCCCTTGGAAATTTGTTGGGACAGGTCCACTAACGTGCATTTTAGCAAGCTTAATGTGATTGCTGCCAAGATGACATGACTGCTTGTTTGGCAGCTTCAGTTCAGTTGCCCTCGTAAAAATTTGCTGGGTTGGAAGGGCACGGCCGCTCACTAGTTTCTTCAGCTTCCCAAGAAAACTTTCACATGGGAAGACGGAAAACGATGCCAGACAGCCAAATCGTCGCACATCCTCTGCCAAATGCATGAGGCTGTGTGTGCTGAGAGTATATATGCCATTACCATACAGGTTGCCCACTTTTGTAACAAAGTTAAAAAGCAACTCTTCAGCTTTGTTACAGTAAGCGATGCAGAGCTTAGGTGATACCGTATGGTAACGGCACAACTCAGTTTCAAAAAGTGAACATAGAACTGGTGAGCCAGATGGTGTTTGAGCACTATACAGGGCCGAAGTACACGAGGCAGTTCCTGAACTACGATGCTTTCCAAAACTCTACGGCTCGTAGTGACCTCGGGTGGTGTTGAATCTTGTATGGAGTGTTAACTGCCAGCTGCACCAGCTTTTCGGAAATTTTCTGACGTGTACCCATGTTGATGCTGATGGGACTGTGGATGTCCAGTAGTGAACTAGACGTCTTTTACGGCACCAAGGCAAACGAGGTGCATGTAGTCTAGCAGGAATTTGCTGACTAGTCCAATACCCAGCTCAAGTAATGGTGAAGCAGAATTATGGTGGTTGGGTTGTACCATATTTCTGAAATCTTCGTCTATATGCGAAGAGGCAAGTACATCAGGAAATATCACATTCCTGTGCTCTTCAGAGTACACGCCCTTTTGCGTGCATTTTAAGTGCGCTGCATGTCCTTTAGTGCACTTAAGAAAAGCCCGAGCAGGCATGTCGCAAACAAATGCACGTACAACCGCTGCATAAATAGCCTCACCATGCTGCAATCCAACTTCAAGAAGTGAAGCAAGCTCCTTCAGCATGTCTCGCATGTACACTTCAACATTCTTGGGCTTAGAGTCGCCCATGTATAGAGCTGCAAGGAAAGGCTCATGTCTTGAGCTCTCCTCAACTCGCACAAGAACGGGCCAAAACTGCTTCGACGAGCTCCTAAATATGGGAACACCATCGACGTTTATCGACAGTGAGATCGCTGAAGTGTTCAAGGGTATGGAGCCACTTTCCAATTGTTCAAAGATGTTATTAGTCACCCTGAAAAAGCAGTAACTACCGTTGCCCATCATGGTTACTGTGCTGGAACGAGGAGTATGCAACAGTGCTCTGGCGTCAGAAGGCAGGTCTTGGTGGTATGGTTGTAAGATCTTTAGAAGCTGATACCATCTTCGACAGGTAGTCTCGATGCTCCCGCTAGGAGCAGGCAGATCGTCCTTCGTCTAGCAGACAGAGTTGGGGGAGCAGTGAACAAACCGAATGCAAAATGCGCTCTCGGAGCAGGAATGCAACGGAAACGGAAACACAACGCTGCAAAGAGTTTCCGGTACAGCACTGAAATTGACGGAGCCAGAAGAGAAGACAGCTGAATCCAGCCGAAGCTGCTCAGGCTGGGGAGAAAATGGCGGCGGAGCGGTCCGAGTTGCGGTCTCTGCTACGCGATCACAGCATTTGCAACAGTTTGCTTGCATCGCAAATGGCTGCGAGCAAGATTGTTTCGGGCAAAGCGGCGACGCCTGCGCAAGATCATCTTTACCTGGTGGTGGCTGGTAAGCTTATCTCTTTGAAAGTTCGTAGTTGGCGTGGGTACACCTTGACCCACTGTGTTCGCTCTTCCCGTCATATGAGCATCCTCAATGTGCCGCAAATACAGGATACTGCCAGGACGTCCGATGCCTGCTGGCTCTTTCAATCGCCTGTGTTTATAATTGAATCGCTGAGGTAATTAGCATCGGTCTTGTAAATGCTGTACTACTAATAGTGACCACATGAGCTGCGTTGGTTTGGGGTGGGCGTGCGTAGTACAGCTACATGCGTTTTATGCCACAGCTTGTTTATAATGTTGCAGGCATTGTTATCATTATATAATTTCCCAGAGTGCAGGCTGAGCTATTGTAATTTTTTTAATGAATCGCCAAAAAGCAGCACCAAAAGGCAGCATGCATTCGTGGTAAAAATATTTTAGGGTGTGGGTTCGGGGAAAAAAAAACGCGTTTGAGAAAATCGCACTAGTGGAAAACTTTGTAACCATGAGCTAACATGCATCCCCTATTCATTGCAATAATTGTCACCTAATGGAGGCTGCATCTTGTTAATTTTAGCCCATTCCTGTACTGCATACTGTCTGCTGCGGAAATAGTAGAGTCCGGTCGACTGTTTTGTCAAAAATAGATGTGGGCTTTACCTCCGTGTTCAGTGCGACCTCCTCTTGTGCACTGCTGGCTAGGGAGGGCACTCATTTGACACTTCCAGTTACGGGTGTGCATGGTGACAATTTTGAGGCCATGTCACTGAAATGAGAGAACTTTGATATTGATTTGTATCGTTATTGACCTAGCTATATCTTGCAGTTCTGACTCGTATTAAGTTGCGCTGTTCAAGAGATTAACATTTATCTACTCCAATTTATTCGCAGCGCCTTGGACACCTGGTGAGACCAAGCTTCTGCTGGACTACTATGCTAGATACACGCCCCTAGTTGGTCCAATAAAGAAATTCAAGACTAAAAAAGCTATGTTCCATTTTGTTCAATCAAAATGACGAAAAAAACAAGACATCAGAACAGGGTTAGGGGTTTAGGGTTTATGTAGTTTAACGTCCCAAAGCGACTAAGGCTATGAGAGACGCCGTAGTGGAGGGCTCCGGAAATTTCGACCACCTGGGGTTCTTTAACGTGCACTGACATCGCACAGTACACGGGCCTCTAGAATTTCGCCTCCAAAGAAATCCTCCAAAGACGTCAGAACAGTCACAGTGTCAATCAACTACTGTATGAAGAGGAATTTGCTGCTATAAAATCAGTGGATGATAGCCTTGAGCCAGAGGCTCTGAGAGGGGTGAAAAAGTTTGTATACAAAGTGCCGGCTTCTTCTGCCGCAAGTCAAGATCTCGAAAGATTGTCTTCCAGCACATCTGACAACAGTAGCACACCGTCTCCTGAGCCTCGTTACATCGCAGGATCATCGCACAGCCATGTCTCAAAAAGGAAAAGAGAGCGGCAAAATAGTGACAGATTGAAGCACATGCGCTTCTTTTTTGAAGAGATGCGCCAAATCGATCGTGAGCGAGAAGCCAGAAAGGAAGCAAGACGACCGGCACAAAGAACTTCTGAAGGTGCACGCTGAGCACATGATTGTGTTGAAGCTTCTTGCCGCAAGTGAAAGTGCTTGAATTTTGTTCAGTGTTTTTTGAAAGCGCACAGGATGTGCAGCATTGTGTTAATAATACTAGTCATTTAGACTTCAAAATGGTCAATATTACCTAAGAATAAGAGAGGCTATTTATGCTATTGTTTTATTTTTAAAACTTCTCGTCTTATGCAACCTTCAAGCACGACAGCTTGCTTACGTTAATGTTGAAATGCGTGATTTTTAACTAATCAGTCCTACAATTCAGTACTGTAGTTCAGTACAACCTGGAAACAAGAGCACTAAGTTCTGCTATTGTTCAAATCTTTTTTTTTATTCAAATGTTTGTGGTAAATAAATTGTTTCCTACTTGGTAAAAGTCTTGTCATTAGGGCGGTCCACATTCACACCATGGGAATGTCCAATTGGAATTCAAAACAATTGTGGTAGGCTGCTTCTCTTCAGTTCCCTCAGACGACACAAGGCTGACTCACGCAGTGTTGGAGTTGTCTGGCTTGCTTCTTTTAGCTCTTCTGCTTCCATAACGTTATGCTCTTGTATGTCTTGTTGCCTTTCTTGCCTTTCGTCTTCAGTGAGAATATCATCAACACCGAGGTCCCCATCATCGAAGCAAATGTTGTGCAACACACAACAAGCAATTATGAATCGTGTGATTTTGTCCACTGTTGTAAATTCAACATACCGCAGTTGTCGAAACCTCTGCTTGAGGCGTCTGAATGCATTTTCTATTATGACTCTTGTTGAGGAGTGACGGCTGTTGTACGCCACCTGGGCTTCAGTCATGTTCCCAAAGTTTTTCAACGGTGTGAGCAGGTGCTCTCTGATAGGGTATGCCACATCCCCTAAAATATAGTACTTGTTAATTTGGCAAATGGTTGGCAAGTCCTCATTCACACCAGAGAGCCGCAGAGCCCGGGCATCGTGTATTTTGCTTGGTGTACCTGTGAAAACATCTTGGAACCTGCCATTGGAGTCGCATATGCCTTGCATGGTCAGTGAGACTTGATCGTGCTGGTTTACATACGTTGCTCTGATCTTGTTGTTAGGGCAGCGAATGGGAATGTACGTTCCATCTATGCACTCTATTACATTGGGGAATCCTGCAATCTGAAAAAGAGAATGTGTAAATAGCCACAACCATGAGTTTAATACTGAAAGCTTGCTGAAAAGAGAATCTAAAACCTGATTGTGATTTTCAGCTTTCAAATTAATGGTGTGTTCTTCAATTCCAACAGCCTAAATTTCATTGTAATCTATTTTTGAAACCTTTTTCAAAACTTTTGATTGCCTGTGCATGTTCATGTTTAGTTTACCATGCTTTTTATTTATTTATTTATTTATTTATTTCGTGTACCCTCAGGGCCAGAGGCATTATAGAGGAGAGTGGTTACAAAAATTTCAGAAAAAAATGTACAGTGCAGCAAACTAATTAGTAATACAAAAATGATTGCTCCTAGTTATACATTATTAGCTGTTGGGTTCTTGGTGTGCTGGTTAATAGTATATAATACACAAAATACAGCGCAGCAATACAGTGAAAAACAAACAAAATGCTTGTACAAAAAACAAGAATATAGAAAAAAAAAGATGATGCTCCTACTTATACAAAGTTTTCTAATGCTGTTTTGAAGCGTTGGTTGTCAGTAATGGTAGCGGTAGATGCAGGAAGGTGATTCCACTCAGCAGCTGTGCGCGGAAGAAATGACTGAAACATGGCATTGGTTTTGCAAAATGGAATTCCGACTTTGTTATTGTGATCTAGCCTTGATGAAATGTATTGGGGAGGGGAGATCAGTTCGTGGCGAAGTGAAGGATGATAAAATATCTTGTGAAAAAGTGAGAGTCTAAGGGCTTTACGGCGAGATGCTAAAGATGCAGGCTGAGATTTAATTTCATTGCAGAGATGCTGGCAGTTCGGTTATAATTACATACAATAAAACGAGCAGAATTATTCTGGACCATTTCTAATGAGTGAATTAGGTTTTGTCATAGTTTTGTCATTCAGTGCTAGTCATAGCTTTTTCTAAATAAGATCTCTTGCTATCAGGTAAGAACGTCACAACCTATAAAGCCATTGTAAATGTATTTAATATCACAAATTTGTTTTCAATGCTGTTGGACGTGTAATGCATCACAAGCATTCAGAACCTTAACAGTGAGACTAACCCCTGAATGCAGAAATCTAACTTCACTCGAACTTGTATCGCAGTAAGTCGACTTGAAGCACCAAGTCGACTTCAGGACCCCCAAGTTTGGTTTCGTGTTTCATAGACGCTCAACCTGACTTGCTTCGTCAAGTGAAGCGCGTGCTTGAACGCGAGGGCGCATTGCTCGTCTGGGGAAGAGAGTATTCAACATTCTATTATAATAACGCACGTTTTACTCGTATATACCAACGCGTTTCGTTCAGCAATCATAAACAGGCACTAGGTGTGAGTGACTTCTGCAGAAAAATGCTAACAATAAAACCACATTTCAGTGCTACCGGCCGCTTTCGCTTGAATGACGTCTTTGGTTGGCAACGTGTCCCACACTGAGCCAATTCTAGTTGAGCCATAGCCAGTTTTTTCTACGCTGTTTCTTTTCTGTTCACGTCTGCCTACCAGCAAGGCTTGTTTATCTACGTTATCCACGTGAGCAGAAATCGCGAAATGTCGCAACACTCTGAAGACTCGGGCTCTCAGCGGAGACCAGCGCCTCGCTTAACATTTGAAGAAAAAGAGCTCGTAACGGCGCTGGTGAAGGCGCATCAGCACATACTCGAGTGCAAGAAAACGGATGTGTCTTCGCTGGCGAAAAAAAACGAGACGTGGAAAGAAATTGCCAGACTTTTTAACAGCAACCACGGGGTGACCCGACACGACCCTCACCAGCTTAAAAAATGTTGGGCTAACATGAAGCAGAAATCAAAGGAGGAGGATGCGAGGAAACGGAGAGATTGCCCTAAGACAGGTGAGCAAGTTTTCAGGCCGTTTACAAACGCTTGTTCCTGCATGTTTCGTGTGCCATGAATAAGGGCGCGATTATTCTACTTGGTCTGCATAAGCAGCGTGTGCTGGAATGCATAGTTTTAGGAACGGTATAATAATGCGCAAATTGGCGCGTAATCACGCTTTCTGCGAAGTGTACCCTGCTTCATTTACGAATGCAGATAAATGCAGCCTGCTTTAATCGTGTAAATAATGCGCAAGCAGTACCCTGTACAGGCTCGTTTTATAGAAAATACGGACAATGTTTACTACACTCGAGTCAGTGCGAAAGCACAGATTTCTGCTACATAGAAGACGACGATGAGCGAGCAATGCCATGCGATGGAGCGTTTGCGTCAGGCCGGCAGCGAACAGACAATGGGCGATTCATACCGCTGACCTAGTTCAGACGGCGTCAACACTGGCGAACTTTATGTTCATGAGGAAACTTGCTGCGCGATTGAGAGTTGATTGGTACTATTGAAAATCCGGAAGGCTGTGCATAGAGCAACCTACCTTTACTCGTTCATGACACTATTGGGACTAGTGGCACAAAAATGGAGCGAAAACAACACTGGACGCATTGATGTGCCTTCGGTTGCTTTTGTATGGGACTTCATGAACAAAACAGTATTTTAATGGCACATTTTACATCTATTAAAACTAGCTTCACTGTGTGCTATATGTTTGTTTTCTTTTCAGGAGGAGGGCCAGCAGAGCGCGCAATAAGCCTGCAAAGCGAACAAGTGCTGGCTGTTGCCAGCCACACTTCAACGCGTGCTGGCAATGAAACCGATTCGGACAGGGGCATTGGCTCAGAAACTTCGCCACTTGCTCGTCGATCAATTAAGGGCAGTGCAGACACAAATTCCCCATCGTTGATAATGTCTTCGTTGGACCCATATTCGTCAGACACAGACTCAGTCTCACGAGGTTCTTCGTCTGCCTCCGGTGCATTACGGCTTGTGGATGGTTCTGGCTGCATCGTAGCTTCATCAGATTGACAGTGCTGCTACTTGGCTCGCTCTGCGCCAGAATTTTTGTCTAGTTCCAATGTCAACGAGGCGTCGCCTAATCCTCTCTATCTTCCGGGAACAGTCAGTGTAAATTCACATCCACATCCACACAATGCTAGTTATGAGGCACTGAAGTTGGTTCGCGTACAAGCAAGGCGAGCACTTGCTGAAGGCAGGCTTGTGCATGAGGAGTACCAGAAAAGAAACGATGGGAAGATACAAATGCACTTTCAAAACACCTATATCACACACCGACCTAGTTATGCACTCGTAAGCACAAAATTGCACCGCAGCTGCCAGTCGCCGCCATAACTGTATGCCCGTGTGGCTTGGCTTGGCTGCGTTTTATCTAAGCTAGAAACCACCTAAGCCAAAAAATGACAAAATAGTTTTCACTAAACTCAAAACACATATTTCAACAGAAATATCGCTAAAAATAAAAATCAAAGTACTGAATACTAAACACAGGTTTTTTTTTTACAATTTAGATGCTTTTACACATACAGGACAAAAAAAAATGCTGTCATGAGCACGGTCCACAGAGGACAACAACGGCCATGTGACCATGTGCGCGTGCTCAATTCGCAGTTGCATTGATCGCATTGTAGCATGAGGATCTGACGTCTTCTTTGACTTTTCGGGGCTGTGCAATAGTTTACAGGTGAGTGCATATTATACTTGTGCTACTGGTTTGATGGCACGGTTTTTAGTTCGTAGCCATAGTTAAGTTTGCATGCTGTCGTTCACGGGTGGCCATACATTTAAGCACTTCTTTTCTTTCCCACTGCGGTTGAATGGCATCCGCGTTTCTTTCCGACAAAAATTCTTATTGCAGTGTGAGCATAACGTTGCTGCGCTGCACACGCATAACACATGGTGGAGATGGATCGTTAGATGTTCAACATTCTTCTCACTCATTATTTGAGAATCGTGACATGATGCTAAAATCTTAAATCGGCATGCACTTAGCTTATGTTGCTTAATTAGTCTGCACGGCCGTTTAATGCAATTTAGTGCCCGCGAAAGTTCTTACCAGTTAGCCCTCAGCAAGTTGTAACAACTATGAAGCGCTTCTCAACTTTGTCTATCCTTGCCAGTTTGAAATGCCTTTATTTTGGCAGTTAGGCCTGTTGGCATACTAGCTAATCACGTTGTGTTCTCGCAGGATGTTTCTCATTGTAGAGTTTTCCAGCGGTGACGGAGTGGCTGCAGTGCCCAAAGCTTGGGCTAAAAATGGAGAAGCACTTTGGCCGCCCTGGCTTTGACTGGAGGATCTTGCCAAAAGGATGTAGTGCGACAGCTCATGAAAAGGGTCGTTACCGATGAGCCAGCCAAAGACTATTATTGCCTGACTGGCAGAAAGGGCAAGGCGCCATTCATGGAGTTGAAGCTCATGAATATGATCATTGGTTTGTACAAATTTTGTGTTTTATTGTGGAAGGCCATTATCATATCACAATAATTCCAACACTTTAGAGTTTGTCATTAAGGAGTCATGAAGAGAAGCATGCTTCATGAATTTATAATTTTCTGGAAGGCAAATCCACAGAACAGTTTTTTTTAGGACATAATTCAAAAGTAAATGTGCTGAGGCATATAACAGACAAAAAGGTACGCATCTCAGTATGTACATGTTTGAAATTTGTAACAGAAGTTGTGGAAGTGCAGTTTTGTACTGTAGCAGGTATCGATTTCTAGAGTTACTTAATGCTGTGATACTTTGTCTTTACAGCATCACTTCGGCTCTCTTGCCCATCTGGCAAAGAAGTGGATTTGAGGCGTGACATTGCCGATCACTTTTGCCACGCACCGGCTAGCTGCAAGAAACGGCAAGTCAGAGCCAGGGTTCCCGATTTGCGTGTGGAAGATGGGTTAATTGAATAGGCTTATGTGCAACTCTTTAGAAGAACTTCTGCATTGTACTAGAAACGGCACATTCTGTATTGACTTCAGCCACTTGACATCTGAGTGTTGAGCCTATAGTGCCCAACATGAGGCATATTGTGTGGAGCAGTAGAGGTAGTTAAAATGCATGGGACATAGAGGCAACCAAGAATGTTTGTTTTGTTACTTGTACTTCTCTATAAGAAGTGCAAAATACTACCATACTGCGGTCTATGGTGTAGCACATTTTAGGGGCAGAAAATTTGTGGGTGTCTTTGCTTCAAGCTTTATCCTTCGTAGTTGTAATCCAAAAAATATTGGCACACTCCATACACAGTAGAATTCTATCTTGCAAACTAAGTTCCTGTTTCTTTACTTTTTCAGTGCACAAACCTGAATATTAGTAATTTGTGTTTTTATTTCAGTGACCTCATTCGTGCGCTGGATGACCAAGATGCGTAATTATGCCCAATAAATGTTTCAGTTGATTTAACATGTGTATCATTTGTAATTCTTGCACTACTGTGCCTGCATCTTTCAAGTGACAGGTCAGTAGTGCAAGTCTGTCTTAAAAGCACACGATCACTACTTACCATCTTTGTGCAGGTGATTTGCATTCATATACAGATGTGTGCAGCAGTTGACAAAAGGCAGCAGACACGCTTTTTGCATGATTCCTCTATCAGCTGTGACCACGCCGTACATACTGCGGGCAGGTAGTACTGCTCATTTAGCTTTTTATCCAGCTGCTCCCCGAGGAATGTGCATGCAATGTAACAGAATACAATAAGGCAATGCTGGCCGTTTCTTGTTGATCCAACGTCAATATAACATCAGATCCACAGGGGGCCTAGCAGTATTGCAGTATAACGGGTACTATATGTATGTATAGAAAAAAAATATTCTTTCATACCTCATTCTAGGTCCCAACCTGGATGCCGCCAGAACTATGCGACAAGTAGAGGCCAAAGGCATTCAGCAACAAAGGCTACACTACTGTTGACGGCATACTCGACTGCACTGAAATTTTCATTGAAACACCATCTTCATTCAGAGTCCAAAGTGAAACGTACTCCACATACAAAAAACATAATACTGCAAAGGGACTAGTTGCCTGCAGCCCCAGCGGATTTGTCACATTTGTGTCAGATCTGGCTCCCGGGAGAGTGTCTGACAAAGCACTAACAAATTCTTCTGGGGTGCTGGAGAAGTTTGCACCAGGGCGAAGTGTGACGGCTGACAGGGGATTCACTATTGAAGAAGAGTGCAAGCATACCACCATTCCTGGAAGGACGGCCTCAGCTCGCGGAAGACGACGAAAATGAGACAAGACTAACTGCTAGCGTGCGGACACACGTGGAAAGGGTGAGACGACGATGGGGAAAATTCTTTCCTCCTGGAGTTCAGCTTCCTGCATAAAGGACAAGACAGCCCCGTTGGTTCCCATGCAATAAGGAGAATTGTTGATGCTGTGTACCAAGAGAAGTTAGAGCACACATTGTAAGTGTGACCATTAATCTTTTGTTAACCATTCAGTATTGCAATATAAGGACAAGACAGCCCCGTTGGTTCCCATGCAATAAGGAGAATTGTTGATGCTGTGTACCAAGAGATGTTAGAGCACACATTGTAAGTGTGACTATTCATTAATATTTTGTTAACCATTCAGTATTTCAATATAAGGACAAGACAGCCCCATTGGTTCCTATGCAATAAGGAGAATTGTTGATGCTGCGTACCAAGAGATGTTAGAGCACACATTGTAAGTGTGACTATTCATTAGTCTTTTGTTAACCATTCAGTATTTCAATATAAGGACAAGACAGCCCCATTCGTTCCTATGCAATAAGGAGAATTGTTGATGCTGCGTACCAAGAGATGTTAGAGCACACATTGTAAGTGTGACTATTCATTAATCTTTTGTTAACCATTTAGTATTTCAATATAAGGACAAGACAGCCCCATGGTTCCTATGCAATAAGGAGAATTGTTGATGCTGCGTACCAAGAGATGTTAGAGCACACATTGTAAGTGTGACTATTCATTAATCTGTTGTTAACCATTCAGTATTTCAATATAAGGACAAGACAGCCCCATGGTTCCTATGCAATAAGGAGAATTGTTGATGCTGCGTACCAAGAGATGTTAGAGCACACATTGTAAGTGTGACTATTCATTAATCTTTTGTTAACCATTTAGTATTTCAATATAAGGACAAGACAGCCCCATTGGTTCCTATGCAATAAGGAGAATTGTTGATGCTGCGTACCAAGAGATGTTAGAGCACACATTGTAAGTGTGACTATTTGTTAATATTTTGTTAACCATTCAGTATTTCAATATAAGGACAAGACAGCCCCGTTGGTTCCCATGCAATAAGGAGAATTGTTGATGCTGCGTACCAAGAGATGTAGAGCACACATTGTAAGTGTGACTATTTGTTAATCTTTTGTTAACCATTCAGTATTTCAATATAAGGACAAGACAGCCCCGTTGGTTCCCATGCAATAAGGAGAATTGTTGATGCTGTGTACCAAGAGATGTTAGAGCACACATTGTAAGTGTGACTATTCATTAATATTTTGTTAACCATTCAGTATTGCAATATAAGGACAAGACAGCCCCATTGGTTCCTATGCAATAAGGAGAATTGTTGATGCTGCGTACCAAGAGATGTAGAGCACACATTGTAAGTGTGACTATTTGTTAATCTTTTGTTAACCATTCAGTATTTCAATATAAGGACAAGACAGCCCCGTTGGTTCCCATGCAATAAGGAGAATTGTTGATGCTGTGTACCAAGAGATGGTAGAGCACACATTGTAAGTGTGACTATTCATTAATATTTTGTTAACCATTCAGTATTTCAATATAAGGACAAGACAGCCCCGTTGGTTCCCATGCAATAAGGAGAATTGTTGATGCTGTGTACCAAGAGATGGTAGAGCACACATTGTAAGTGTGACTATTCATTAATATTTTGTTAACCATTCAGTATTTCAATATAAGGACAAGACAGCCCCATTGGTTCCCATGCAATAAGGAGAATTGTTGATGCTGTGTACCAACAGATGTTAGAGCACACATTGTAAGTGTGACTATTCATTAATATTTTGTTAACCATTCAGTATTTCAAAATAAGGACAAGACAGCCCCATTGGTTCGTATGCAATAAGGAGAATTGTTGATGCTGCGTACCAAGAGATGTAGAGCACACATTGTAAGTGTGACTATTTGTTAATCTTTTGTTAACCATTCAGTATTTCAATATAAGGACAAGACAGCCCCGTTGGTTCCCATGCAATAAGGAGAATTGTTGATGCTGTGTACCAAGAGATGTTAGAGCACACATTGTAAGTGTGACTATTCATTAATATTTTGTTAACCATTCAGTATTGCAATATAAGGACAAGACAGCCCCATTGGTTCCTATGCAATAAGGAGAATTGTTGATGCTGCGTACCAAGAGATGTAGAGCACACATTGTAAGTGACTATTTGTTAATCTTTTGTTAACCATTCAGTATTTCAATATAAGGACAAGACAGCCCCGTTGGTTCCCATGCAATAAGGAGAATTGTTGATGCTGTGTACCAAGAGATGGTAGAGCACACATTGTAAGTGTGACTATTCATTAATATTTTGTTAACCATTCAGTATTTCAATATAAGGACAAGACAGCCCCGTTGGTTCCCATGCAATAAGGAGAATTGTTGATGCTGTGTACCAAGAGATGGTAGAGCACACATTGTAAGTGTGACTATTCATTAATATTTTGTTAACCATTCAGTATTTCAATATAAGGACAAGACAGCCCCGTTGGTTCCCATGCAATAAGGAGAATTGTTGATGCTGTGTACCAAGAGATGGTAGAGCACACATTGTAAGTGTGACTATTGTAAGTGTGACACTTGCTCAGCGGCGGTGGCGGAAGCAACAGCGGCACAGAGTAACTGCAAATCCTTCACTTTGCAGTTCTTGGCCAGGCTTGCAGCGATACACTTGGTGAACTAAAGTGGCAAGAGCGACGACGATCAGCCCCGCAAGATAACGACACAAGCAGCGCCAGCCAGGAGCATATAAAAGGACAAGGCTCACCTGTGCCCCCCACACTTGCTCAGCGGCGGTGGCGGAAGCAACAGCGGCACAGAGTAACTGCAAATCCTTCACTTTGCAGTTCTTGGCCAGGCTTGCAGCGATACACTTGGTGAACTAAAGTGGCAAGAGCGACGACGATCAGCCCCGCAAGATAACGACACAAGCAGCGCCAGCCAGGAGCATATAAAAGGACAAGGCTCACCTGTGCCCCCCACACTTGCTCAGCGGCGGTGGCGGAAGCAACAGCGGCACAGAGTAACTGCAAATCCTTCACTTTGCAGGTTGGTGTGCTTTCACTTATTGAAGTCATAAGAAACCTTCTGCCAAACGCCGCCGCCGCTTGAGTCTGTGCTGTTGCTGTAGTTGTTTTCTATTGTGCCGCATGCTTTTCCATCGCGAGTGCTATGGGTGATCCTGTTTGTGATATATGCCTGGTTTGTAATCAGTCACTTCCAGCAGAGGGCTCGTCCCTTACCTGCTCAGAATGCCGATACGGTTACCACTTAGGCGCTTGTTCTAATACGACGAAAGCTGCCTACAAAGTAATGACAGATATCGATAAAAAAAGTTGGAAGTGTCAAACGTGTAGTTTCAGCTGCTCGAGGCTCAAAAATTGTAACAAAGGTACAGAAGGAGCAGTCTCTGACAGAAAGGATGCTAATGGAAATCAACAAAAAGCTCTGTGAACTACCGGAAATCAAACAGAAGTTAGATATCCTTTTCCAGGTAAAAGAGACAGTGGAAAGTATGGAAAAGTCTGTTCAGCATCTTTCAGATCAGTATGATGAAGTGCTGGCCAAAATGCAGCTTCAGTCCACTGAGATTGTCACTTTATCAAAAAGGGTTGAAAAGATTGAGGCACAGATTCAGTCAGAGAACACTAACCCCGAAGTCTGCGAACTACGACAGCAAATAAACAGTCTGGAACAGTACAGCAGGCGGAATAACTTGGAAGTACATGGACTTGCGCAAACCAAAAATGAAAACTTGTTCCAAAAAATCAATGCTATAGCCCAGGACCTAGAGCTTCCTCAGTTGACTGAGCACGACGTTGAAGGCCTTCATAGACTGCCCGCTAAACGTGGCAAAACCCCGGCAGTTCTGGTTCGCTTTTCCTCACGTGTAATGAAGGACCAATGGATGGCAAAGAAGCAAAGTATGCGGGAAGCTGAATCCACAGTGTACTTTCTTGACAATTTAACAGCGCAGAACAAAAAGCTCATGTGGATGATGAGGACAAGGGCCACAGAAAAGCAGTACGAATATGCTTGGCACAGTAATGGAAAGCTTTTTGTGCGCAAGTGCCAGGGTGAAACGGCAATACGGATCGCGTGTGTTGCTGACCTGGAAAATATCATCTGAGCAGGCACCGCCTCTACTTCGCCTTACTGATCAGTTTTTTTTTTCATTATTTTTCTTTTATGGCATCACAAACAAAGCCTCTTTACTACAATGCTTTATCTTTTAACTCTGCGGTGCGCAGTTGTCTTGTTCACGAAAATGACAGGATGTCAGTCTTTCATGTGAATATTAGAAGTCTAAAAAATAAGCACTTTGAAATGCAATCAGCTTTGGATTCCCTGAATCACAGATTTGATATACTAGCGTACACCGAAACATGGTTCACAAATCAAAATGATGTTATCTTCTTTCGTGGCTACAAGTTTGAAGGCGTGTTCAGAGAAAACCGTAGAGGAGGTGGCGTCGCACTGTATGTTAAAGAAAACCTTGACTATGAAGTTTTATCAGATTTTTCTCTTGTCGATACCCACTACGAATCGGTTGCTATAAAATGTCATGGAACACTGATCGCTTGCATTTATCGGCCCCCATCTAGTGAAAGTGCCGAATTTATCAAGTTTGTGCGTGATCTTCTTGAATATGCTTGTATCGTAAATATCCCTGTTGTTTTGGTTGGAGACTTTAACATTGATCTTTTGACAAACAGCTCCCCGCGACGTCTTTTTTGTGAAGCCATTGATGCATTTCTCTGCACCAATGTTATTCAGTCACCAACAAGAATAACCTTAGAGAGGGACTCATTATTAGATTTATGTGTTACAAATCATGAGTTATCAAGAGTGCTATCAGGTGTGCTGACATTTGATTTGAGCGACCATCTGCCTATATTCTGTTTTTTTCCTCGGGCGATAAAAAAAAGGAAGCAAGTACCAACTCCCCAGATAGTATATCGCAGTTTCAATCAAGAAAACTTAGCTAGGTTTAGATCCATGATGGAAAGCACTGCCTGGAGCGAAGTTTACAATGAGTTAAATCCTAGTATAGCGTACAATATCTTTCTTCAGTTAGTAAAAAGCAAATATGATACCGCATTTCCTTTGACAGTGGGAAAACCTCACAAAAAGTCTCGAAAGCCGTGGGTTACGAGAGAGTTATATCGACGAATTCAAACCCGTGACAGGCTTTTTGACAAATTCATCCAATCAAAAGATCCAGTCATACTTAAGGAATACAAAAAACTTAGAAATAAGTTAGGCTCTGATATTAAAAAAGCTAAGAAACAGTATTATCAGAATAAATTTTCAGCAGTCTCCAATTGCCCTAAGAAAATATGGGATTGTTTGAGCGACCTCATGGGAAGGGCGACAACCCATATTCCCAGCACATTAACATTCAATGGTGTTGAATACAGTGGCGCTGCTTTGGCAGACAAGTTTAATGCTCATTTCCTATCCTCTGGCGAATCATCTCAGAAGCAGGATAGAAATCATGAAATTGCTCAGTATATTGCCTCTCCAATTGGTAATTCCATATTCTTGAATCCTTGCAGCGAACATGAAGTATTCACATTTCTTAGAAGGCTAGACAAATCCACTGCGGCAGGCGCAGATGAAATTAAGGCCGAGCCTATTATTGCTGTTGCCGATCTAATTAGCTTGCCCTTGCAGCATATATGTAACAACGCGTTAGTTCAAGGTATTTTTCCAGATGGTATGAAAATTGCCAGAGTGGTGGTTTTACACAAAGGTGGCCCTTATGACAATATAAACAACTACAGACCTATATCTGTACTCCCTTTGTTTTCTAAACTGCTGGAATATTTGATCAAAATCAGACTGTGTAAGTTCTTTGACGACAGACAAATTTTTGTTAACGAACAGTTCGGATTTCGTGAGAAGAAGTCAACAGAAATGGCATTGCTTAGTATAAAGGAAAAAATATTTTCTAATATGGATGACAAACAATTTACAGTTGGACTTTTTTTAGATTTCAGGAAGGCATTTGATTCAGTTAAACATGATATTTTATTTTATAAGCTACCGTTTTATGGCATTCGAGGAGTTGCCTTAAATCTGATCCGTACTTATCTTTCCGGTCGCGTTCAGTATACATGTTTGAATGGTCATCAATCACAACCTGGTCAATTAATATACGGTGTCCCACAAGGGTCTATTTTTGGTCCAGTGTTTTTCATTCTTTATATCAACGATATAATAGCCATCCCTCGAACTCCCACAATAATTTTATATGCAGATGATACCAGTGTGTTTTTTTCTGGCATGCATCTTAGTAATATTCAGGCTGAGGCAAATGCATGGTTACAAGAATTGTCTTTATGGTTGAATATAAATAAACTAGAGTTAAATGTTAATAAAACAAAGCTTATTGTATTTAAGGCACGTAACAAGCCTGATAACAGTGAAATTAATCTTACATTCAAAAATAGCGTAATTGAGCGTGTTTCTTCCTACAAATTTTTAGGCATAATCTTTGAAGAACACTTGAGTTGGACCCTGCATATTAATAAGATTCATGCCAGCATATCAAGGTCATTATGTGTATTATATAAACTTCGAGACCTTGTTCCGAAATGGCTGAAGTGGCAGTTATATTATACCCTAATTCAATCACATCTTCATTATTGTTTACTTGTTTGGGGATCTACAACGAAAACTAACCTCACGAGGCTGATAACATTACAGAAAAAAGCAATACGATATGTCGAAAACCTTGCATACAATGATCATACAGGTTTGTACTTCTCTAAGCATTCTATTCTAAAAGTCAATGAATTATTTGAGTTGAAACTGGTTTCTTATGTGTTTAACGATTTCAAACATCATCCCACTAAATATGTTCAATTAAACTCTAGTAGTGACGCGCCTTATAAATTAAGGCACGTCAGTTACAGAGTACCATTCGTAAGGACTAACTATGGAACCGAAATGCTTTCATATTTAATTCCTAGTCTTCTAAATAAACATACACAGGCCATAGAAATTATTCAGAAATCTGTTTCCCAAAAGTCATTCAATAGAAATGCTAAAGCTTACCTCCTTTCTCGCCCGAATGATTAAAATTCTTGATGTCCCTGTTTTTCCGTCAACTCTTTGAATTCTCGTGTTCTTCTTGTTGTGATGTGCCTTGTAAATATTTACTTTAATTATGTCATTGCAAAAGTATGCACCTTCCTCCTTCTTTTTTTTACCTTGTATAATTATGTGTTGTTTTTTTGTAATGAGAGTGTATGAAGCTTCTTTTGCCGCTTGTTCTGAGCATTGTGTCGGGTGCTTGGGCCCCGTCAGGCAGAGTGCATCTGCCTTTTGCCCCTGTATCCGAGACCTTGTTGTCTGAAATAAAGATCTATCTATCTATCTATCTATAATATTTTGTTAACCATTCAGTATTTCAATATAAGGACAAGACAGCCCCGTTGGTTCCCATGCAATAAGGAGAATTGTTGATGCTGTGTACCAAGAGATGGTAGAGCACACATTGTAAGTGTGACTATTCATTAATATTTTGTTAACCATTCAGTATTTCAATATAAGGACAAGACAGCCCCGTTGGTTCCCATGCAATAAGAATTGTTGATGCTGTGTACCAAGAGATGTTAGAGCACACATTGTAAGTGTGACTATTCATTAATCTTTTGTTAACCATTCAGTATTTCAATATAAGGACAAGACAGCCCCATTGGTTCCTATGCAATAAGGAGAATTGTTGATGCTGCGTACCAAGAGATGTCACAGCACACATTGTAAGTGTGACTATTCATTAATCTTTTGTTAACCATTTAGTATTTCAATATAAGGACAAGACAGCCCCATTGGTTCCTATGCAATAAGGAGAATTGTTGATGCTGCGTACCAAGAGATGTTAGAGCACACATTGTAAGTGTGACTATTCATTAATCTGTTGTTAACCATTCAGTATTTCAATATAAAGACAAGACAGCCTATGCAATAAGAATTGTTGATGTTGTGTACCAAGAGATGTTAAAGGACACATTGTGTGACTATTTGTTAATATTTTGTTAACCATTCAGTATTTCAGTATATATGTTCTATTACTCGTTTAGTTTATTGTGAATCACATTATGCAGGTACCCTTCAAAAAGTTCTTTCACAAAGTAGGATGTTCACTTGTGCAGTGCCACCCACACCTAGCTGATGCATGTGGTTGTGGGCATGCAATTATTTTGCTGTAACTTTTAGGCGCGTTTGTTGCAATGCGATACAAGCTGTTGGCAGGGCAGTCTTCTTTTGTTTCAAGTAGACACCTAATTGCCAGAAATGTTGTGAAGATCGGTGGTGGTGTGCGACCATTGTACGAAATGAAGGCTAACTATCATTAAGCAGAAAATTTGTGAATGAGGTGCATCAGGTAATTTCTTTTGACTTGATGGACTGTTGCACAAATGTTTGTCAGTTTCATGCAGTGTGCTATCAGTAATGTATTTTTCACGCATTGCTGCAATAGTCAAGTGGCAGGGTGGATGAATCAGTAGCTTTTTATGATGCAGAAAAAAAAGGGACACTAACGAGCACTTGCCTTTGTTTTTTTTTGTCAGTCATTGATATTGTGAGTCTTCTTCATCGTCCTGACCTCCATGCATCATCTTCTTTCACTTGTACATACCATCGTCATCTTCCACGCATCATCTTCTTTCACTTGGACGGATCATCATCATCATCCCGGTGCTCCGCCGGTGGTTCGTGCCTCGGGTTCGTCGGTAGAATAAGCGCCGGACACGGACGTCTGCCTCAAGCGTCTTGCCGTCTCGGTCTAGCTCACCTTCACAAGTGGTGGAGGTGAAACTCGATCCCATTGCTGCCTTCTACCCTGCCTTTCGCTGGAGTTGCGTTCCGGTCGCCGTTTCGGCCCTACCACCATCGTCATGTCAACCGAAGGCCACCCCGACCCCAATGTGTAACGCATCATTGGAAAGAAAACATGTAAGAAAAAATTCGGCACCTGTACTACATTTTAGAGAACCCCAGATGTCCTAAATTATCCTGGAGCCCTCCAGTATACCACCTTATTCTGCCTATGTTGCTTTTGGACATTTAGGCCCACAATTTATTTAAAAGGGAGACATATGCATTAAAAAAATGAGTTGTACATGTTTGCATGCTTATTAGATCCCAGGACTCGTGGATCATGATGATTTGCCAAAAGTACAAAAATGAGCAATGCAAGCTTGCATCGGGCAGAGTTGGTGAGAACTGGCTTAAGTATGGAAGCGGCGAGAAAAAGATGCTGTCCGTTGCTGATGATAACACGGGCTTGCAAAATGGCACTGTTGGGCACACATTGGCAAGTGATTGAAACTTAATCTTTTTGTATATTTATTTATTTTAGTGTTATATATAATGCAGACACAAAGTTTGGTTCCTTGTGGGGAAGATTCCCACAGCCTCGCGCTGCATGAAGCTTGGCTTGTGGCCGAGTTTCAGAAGCCAAACTGAGGCACCACTCACATGAGCTTCAGACTGAAGTTAACGCACACAGCACACGTGAAGCAGCTAGCCAGCATGGCAGTGACAGCTGCTATCGAGTAGTTTCCGTATCTTATGTACATTCAGTGGGTGAGTACACTAGAGCATGTGTGCAATTTATGAAGGATTCAGAATCTTGGAAGCAGCTGCTTTGTGAACATTAGTGTTCAACACATTATATGAAATCACGCTCTAGTGGGATAACACTGCGAGATAACATAACTTTCACAAAATTATTTCCTGTGCACAATTTGCAGGGTTTATTATTTCAACAAACTTTAGTCCAATTCCTTGTGTCTTCTAAGTGCTAGCAGTGATTCTAATGTAATCGTTAAAAAATAACTTCTTCAATCCTCGACCTCGTTACTTATTTGCGATAATTCATTACAACTCTGAATAAGCCCTAATATTGGTAAGTTGAACACATATATATGTACATTTTTAATACAATTTATTTATTCTCCAGTTATACAGTGCAATGTTATCCGGGCTAAAAGGTCCAACTGGGCCTTGACTTCGTCCCGGAGACGTTTACAGACCAGCGACAGCCACTATATACAGAGATTCTATAGAGCACAGGATTAAACAGTGTATATACATGATCCTGTGGTCTGCTCACTTTTGTACCTGATGTGCATAGACAAGCTTGAGGGACGTGGCGGAAAATTATTTATTCATTTGAGTGTTGCTTGTCAAGTCAACTTTCAGTTCCTATGGATTTCAACATGCTTGTAAAGAAAGACTGCTGCAAAGCAGTTGAAGATGGTATTCAACGAGTGATCAGCCTTGCTGTGCTAGGGTCCCTGAAGGTAAGGAACCAGAGATGCACCTGCTACAGGTCAGCCTTGTAGGGGTCAGCCCCAAGCAAAGGAAGCGCAAGTGGATGTCAGTTTAGTTAAAAGGGAAGCTTTTTCTTTTTGCTTATAATGTATGTCAGAGTTTCATACTTGAAGTGAGTTATGTGGTAATAATGAATTTTTATTGTTCCAGAATTGTAATTCTTAGGTTACAACACACAACCATATGCTATTTAACCCTGTGATGCCCAGGAATTGAAAGTAACATAAAAAATATGATTTACAAGATTTCAATTACTGTAAGATTGCCTTATTCGAGAAGTACAATAAATTGAAGATTTATCAAGGGAAAGGTGATTACAGCATAATTCATTTTAGGTAATTTTAATAAACTTTGATTGTTGAAGGTCGATAAAACTGTATGCAAATACCCAGGTGGATACAGTAGATCGGGATCAAAACACAAACCTGCTCCATCCTCTGTCAAAGCAGCATTATGACCACAAATTTCAGGCTACTCTGCCATTAGGGTTAGCATTTGCACGAATTTATCTTTCGATCTCCAGCACCTCTGCCAGCAGTTCACATACTGATGCGAACAAAAATAAAAATCCACATTTTTACGCTCTGTATCACATTTAATAAGTTAGGCATTACGGGGTTAAATCACCTGTGAAATGAATGCAGGCTAGCCAACATTTCCAGCTATAGACATCCAGCTGTGTTGTCATAAACATACTGTGGAGTCCTTCCCATTGCTGCACTGAATGAAATTTAAAAGTTTATTTCTTGCCTACTTTTGAAAACAGCTTAAGTTTTCAATGATCTGCTTGCATAATTTTTGTAGCTCTACCTCAAGCTAGCCAATTTACACTGTCTTTTGTAAATATTTTTCTCCAGACATTCAAGCTAAATGTGTACTAAAGCTGTTATGCAAAATCAACCAGCCTGGAGCAATGGGGTTGGTGTTCATTCCTTTGGTAAGCTTCCATTACGCACAGTTGGAGCTTTACAAGGGGGATGCACCAGCCACTGGTGTTATTTCCTCTTGGCAGAATGTGCCACCTATCAGTGGCAAAAAACTGCACTGCGAAAAAAAAAAAAGCTGCTACCTGTTCCCTTCACGTACAGTACCATCATTACATAGTATGGCGGGGGAGAATGAAAGTGATTACCCCTTTAGAAGGTTGCTAGCCCATGCACAGTGAGCACTGGCATGCAAGGGTGCCTCTTATCACTTTGTACATCTTATTAAATTTGTCTTTGGCATTTCTTCTGTTGTCGTCTCGTGGTTTTGTGAAGGCTAGTGAGAATGATCCGTGCAAAAAAACAAGGCTCGGACGCGGTATCTAGAGCCAAATGCCGCGGATTACGAGGCCATTCCGAGGTCGACAGTGCATAGGATTACAACGGAAGAGTGCAACAGTGCGACAGCCTCGAGCACGCAGGCTTCGGCTTCTGGTATTCGTGCTACTGCTGATTCGTACCATGATCTCTTCAGGGAACCGGAGGATTCTGTGGACTGTACAGATGAAGTTCTCGACTGTACAGATGACGAGCACCACAACAAAGGACATTCTGGATCCGGCCATTCGCAAACAGATTCCAGCAGACAGTTCATTGAATTTGCAACCCCGCTAGGAAATGGAACTTCGCTCAGCGTCGGAGACGCTCTCGTTTTAATCATGGATTATGCTATTGAAGGCCTATCATGGACAAGCATAGAAAAATTGCTGAAACTACAAAACAAGCTATTGGGAACAAGCAGTCTTCCTGACAGCAAATATCTTTTCCGGAAATTCGCAGGCGCTTTTCCCGATGACATTGCTTTCCATTTCTATAGCCCAAAAATGTCAAACTTTGCTGGAAACTACAAGAGGCAACCTGCAAGCAAGACAGGGCATCTCACCGGCATGTTCTAGCGTGGAGAACAATATTCTCGAAGGGATTTAACGTCAGAGGGCAGCTATTTCATTGGTCTGCTGCTGTCAACTCAGCTAGCCTCAGTTCTCGCGGACGAAACTGTGCGGGAAAAGCTGGCAGAATCCTTGTAAAACCTTAATTCACACAACAAGACAGGGAAATCAAAATCGGACTTGACTGATGGAGAGTTCTACCGCAAGCAGCGTGCTAAACTAAATTGTGATCATCACGATTTGACTTTATCCTTAAATGCAGAGACGGCAGTCCGATTTTCAAATCGGTAAACTATGCCATTTGGCCAGTACAGGTAAACTATCAACGAGTTGCCACCTTTCGTAAGATGGCGGCCCATCATTCTGCCACTTTTGTGGTACGGCAGCAAGCACCCGAACATGACATTGCTTCTCCATGCCTTCCGTGTTCAAATGGACAAAGTGGCCGAAGAAGGCATCACTTGGAAGGCTAGGGATGTAACAGTAAAGTGCAAAGTGAGTTTCGTAAGATTTTTCTTGTCCTTACAAGAAATCAAAGTACTGTTATCTAAAAATGCAAAAGGCACGTGTTTGCGATTCCTCAACGCATATAGCAATGAGAGCTTGAACAACCTCTGCTTTAACTTGCAAAATTATTCAGGCAACTCGGCTATTGTTAAAAAAATATTGTACAAAAACTGCGTGAAAGTTGGCATTCTTCTGAATGGTCTACTCAAATCTACTTTGCCTGGCATACTAATAAATTTATGGGATAAGCACTGATGATGGCAGTTACATGCTTTTAGGCATATGTTTTCCTGTCTTCATTTTGTCCTGTCTTTCATGCGCTGTTGACCCACCATGGTTTCTCTTCTAGGTGTACTGCATTAGCTGTGTGGCAGATGTTCCTGCAAGGGCTGCAATGCAGAATGTCCTGCAGTACAATGGCTATTTTGGCTGTTCATGGTGTCTTCGCCCAAGTGTTTGTGTTAATGGTAAGCTAAACAGCTATTGTGATCTTTTTAACTGGCAGTCTTATTAATTTTTCAGGGTGTGTAAAATATCTAGCCAGCGCGGGTGTCATTGAGGACCGCACAGAGCTGGGAATGCTGAAAGACATGAAGGAAGCTGCATTAACCAAGCGCACAGTTCGCGGTGTAAAGGGTCCCTCGCTGCTTGTTAATGTGCCAGGGTTTGATGTAGTCTGGAGTTCTAATCCAGACTATATGCACTGTGCACTGCTTGGTGTTGCTCGGCAGTTCACTGAACTGCGGTTGTCGGGTGTTGTTGAACAATATTATATTGGAGATCCCACACAGCAGTCCATAGTAAGTGAGCAGCTCTGTGGTTTTAAGCCATCCCAGTGTTTCAAAATGCCACCATGTGCACTAAAACTCCGCAAGTATTGGAAGGCAGCTGAGTGGCAGTGCTGGATTTTTTATTACTGCCTACCTTGCTTGCAGGATGTGCTGCCAGAGCAATACTATAAACATTTTGAACTTTTTAGTACAGACCTATATATGCTATGCGAGACATCTATAACTGCTGAGGATGTCGATACCAGCACTTCGAAGCTTACAGAGTTTGTAGTAATGACTGAATGCTTGTATGGCAGTGCACAGATGACATCAAATGTGCACACACTGCTCCACCTCCTGAAAGGTGTGTTGCTTCAAGGGCACCGTCGTGCTTCCCATGCAAATCCAACATAGGCCATCTCCTGAAGCTTGTCTTCTTCAAATGGAGTGCCTCTCCAAATTTTGTCATGTGTGTTACTTCGAAGCACTTTCTTTGAACTTAGGAGTATGGCCTCAGAAGAAGTTCAATCGGACTTCACATCAGCATTCACATCAGATGATGATGCTGATAGTGATGAGCCAAGCTGTGCCCTTCCGCCACCCCTTCAGCTCGGAAGGTAAGAAAATTTGGTGTATTTTTGAAGCGATACCTTCACTACGCCTGGTTCCAAGCCATCAGCGTGGCTGCGCCTCAGCCGCGTCGGTGCGGGAGAGCATAGCCGTTGTCATGGCAGCCGCCGCAGCTGGGACGGGGCCTCGCCTTGCCTGGCACTTCGTGCGGTTAGCGTGGCTGCGGCGGCCGTGTCGGTGCCGGCACTCCGCCAGCTGCGCATGCACAATACAGCGGACAGGAGGCGACGCGTTTGTATAAAAGAGGCGTTTGGTGGTGCAGCCCCGGCTAGAGATGGACGAGTCTGCTCGGCTGGAGGAAGCCAGAGACCAGCGTTGGAATGAAAACGCATATGCGGCGGCGACGTGCAGAAGAGACCGAAGAAGAACGTGCCAAGCGCCTTGAGAAGTGTTGCAGAGATGACGCAGCTAGACGGGGCCGCTTAGTCTCCGACAGAGACTTTACGACGGAGATACCGAGTCGAGTTCTGCATCATTGAAGGAAGCCAGGCTCAGAAGGTGGAACGAAACAAGAAACGATGTGCTGAAGAAACTGAGCAACAATGTGCAGAACGGCTCGAAAAGATACGGAAGAGCGATGCAGCTAGAAAGACACGTTTAGCCACCGACGGTGAGGCATCCAAAGAAGACACTGATCGACTTCCAAAGGTTGACTTTGCGATAAGACTGAGCGAGGGTGAGTCTGCTACACGAGAGTTTCAACGCCACTTCACAAACAATCCGTTTGGTGGCGTGTGTGTGGTGTGTGCGAGACTGGCACAAGAATGATTTGACACCGGTGACTGAACTCATGCATTCAACTCTTCGTTTTGCCTATCCCGAGTGGGATGATGAGACGTTGTGAAGCGTTAAGGTTTGCAATGCGTGTCATGGCAGTTTGAAGGAGCAGAAGATCCCGCTGTACAGCGCATCAAATGGGTATCGTTACCCCCCCAATGCCTCCCGGTTTACCACCTTTTAACAGTGTGACCAAATGACTCATTTTGCCGCGTATACCTTTTGTGCAGATTAGGTGGCTGATGAATTGGAGGAACGGGCAGTATGGGATCAAAGGCCCGATCCTCAACGTTCCCGTTGAGACTGACAAAATGCTAAGATAACTGTCGAGAAATGTCAAAGACCAGCGCTTGGTCTTTGTAAACATCAAGAAAAGCATGTTTGCAAAGACTGTATTTGGCAGACGAGGTTTCGCGAGCTGTCCTCTTGCCGTGGGTCGAAGTCCTTCGGGATTTGCTGCAGTACCGCCATTATGACATCAACATTGACGTGGCAAAACTGTAGACGTTATGTAGCGAGGCAATGCGAAAGGGTGATGGAAGAGTGTGACGACTTCATTGACTTGTCGGATCCGCTAGCGGAAGGCGTCGCCTTGACTCTGGACCAACACACGATGGTGTACGATGAGGATTTCACTCTAACGATGGCACCAGGTGAAGGAAAAAGTCCGTTGAGCATTCTGTACGACACGCATGCCGAAGAGTTGTCGTTCCCTGAGATTTACCTTGGGCATGCCAGGAACATTTGCCCGGAGGCCAAACCCATCCCCTTCACAATGGCTTCATCTGAGATTCGACGCAGCGACAGGCGAGGTGCTCTACCGATGCACATGCTGTACATGGCGATGAAGATTATCCATCACCGGGTATGTGGGCACATGAACATCATGTTCCGAAACAAGGGAGAGACAAACAAAATGACACAGGCTGACACTGAGAATCCCGAGAAGGTTACGCAGATGATTGAACGAAACATGGCGTTCATGGATGGCGTGCCTAACACAATGCAGTATTGGCACATGCGTAAATCGGAGCTCTTTGTCATGATTCGCCAGCTCGGCAAGACTACCGTGTTTCCGACTGTTGGCATCTGAAGTGCACGGGCCTAACCCTCTCGATTTGCTGCAACGCTTTAAGGTCACGCCGGCTGATGTAAACATTGATGTCAATGAGATGGAGCGCCAGTACACCGCAACACTTGTGAACGATGATCCGGCCCCTTGCGCAATTCACTTTGAACACATGGTGAGGGTGATAATATCCATTCTGTCTAATAAGCGTATAAGGCTGTTCGAGCCCAACCACGTGGCTGAATACTTCAAACGCATAGAGTTTCAACATAGGGGAAGTGCACATGAGCATCTGATACTTTGGTTGAACGAGGCGCCCGACGAAGAGGTTGACAACAACATGCCACTTACCATGGCCATGGCTGAACAACTTCTGAGTGTTGGATCATGTGGCACTTGATAGGCCTAGATGTCAAGAGCATCAGCATACTCACGCCTTCTACAAGGGTAACCGCAAAACGTGCCGGTTTCACGCACCGTTTTGGCCGATGCCTAATATCAAGGTGCCTACACCACTCGGTGCTCCAGAGACCGATGATGCCAAAGCTCTTAAGCGCTTTAGGCGTTTGAAGGCCAAACGAGACGCCTTCCATGAAGCGTTAGACACGACGGTTTACCCGGATATGGAAGCCATGCGGCAATATCATGGGATTCACGACTATGCAGAATACGAGACAATAATCCGTACGATCCTCGCCTGCCCGACACTTCTGCTTAAACGCGGTTTAGACCGGTGTAAGGTGAACCCGTTTAACACGTGATAGCCTCTGTCTTGGGATTTAATGCGGACCTTCAAGTCATACTTGATGTTTATGCTTGCACCACAAACATGGTTGAATACATGAACAAGGCTAATGGGGTGTTTCGTATCTGAGCCAAGCCATTAAGAACATAACTGACGAGAACCCAGAGGCCGAACTTTCGTACAAACAAGCTCTTCGAAAGTTGGGTGTCCAGATGATAAATGCCATGGAGATGTCGGCCCAAGAAGCCGCCTGGAAGCTATTGAAGTTTGACATGAGTAGTACTAGCCGGGACGTTGTGTTTGCATGCAACAAGAATGCAAGCAACCAGCGCATTGCAAGGACCAAAGGCTGTCGCCCTGCACGCGGGCGGCTTGACCTTGGAACACTACTGCGAATGCAGACGTTCTCTCCGTCAGCGGAGAAAAGGGAAAGAGGGGAAGCGCGGGGTCCGGCCAAACAAAAGCAAGGCACGAAGCACGGAGGAAGGAAAACTTCCTCTGTAATTCCTCTATGGCACGAAGTAATGGTTTGTAGCAGCTCTATGGTTTCTCCCTTCTCTCTTCAGGTCATGTCCTTGTCTATTTGGATTGGCTATTTGCTCCCTAGAGAAGACGAAGCCGCTGTTTGCTTGTACTTTTGCTGGGTGCCGTGCGTGCGAGTCGCGGTGCACGTTCCTCTTTTCGTGTTGTACGGGCCTGTGTGTGTTTCGTGTTCGGTTGTGTTCAGCGATTACTTCATCGTGCAAGCTTGATCGATGTGTGACGCTGCAGTGAGCGACATCTTCGCGAAAGAGTCAACGTCTGAAAGAAACAGCGCATGCCAGATTGTCGCGGCGCAGCTCATTGTACAGATTCTTCACGTCCAATTTAAACCGTACAAGTAAGTGACCTTTTCGTTTGGTCATACAGGTTGTTTCCTGCCATCAAATTATGGTGTATTCAGTAAAGATGCTTTATCATGGGTTGTGTGCGCGAGCCACTACTTGTTGCTATTTCTTGTTTTGAGCCAGTCGCGTGTGGCAGGAGGGAGCCTAATCGTGTACAACACACGATTGCAGCGGCGCAATCTCCAAGCGTCTTTCTCCTCCTTTCTTTCGGTGCAGGTTCTGATCCTTCGTCTCCTGTGCGAAAGGACATTGCAGGTCGTCTCTTCAACGCCAAGTATTTGTCCCTGCTCACGACCATTCAGTCAAGTAAGTCCAAAGCATAGTCTCTGTTCAGAAAAGGGCAAGCAAATTAGTGTGCGCGCGCTTCCGTGGCACGTACTACATGCAGTGCTCACATCTACCGCAGCACTGTATCTGATTCTGGCAGGAGGAGGCAACTCCTCCTGCCAGGTCTCTTTTTTTTTGTGAATGAATGGCGTCAATTTTCTTTACCCGGAAGTAGAAAGCAAACGATAAAAGAGTAAACGTGAAATTTATTTATTCATAGGCAAGAAATTAGCAGCTCAATTGTGCTCTGTGTTTCCTAGCATGCGGCCATTTTCGCACACACCTTGCAATATTCTTTGCAAACCCAGAGAGTGACCTATCATGCTAGCAGTTTTATACCCATGCCGCACACGCACAAGAAATGCCAGTAAATGCTTAAAGGCCTTAAGTTTGTTAATGCCATTATTTTCGGAGTTGGTGCTAAACATCCACATTTAATGCCATTAACGAAAGTAAGGCTGACGATAACGCTTGCCAGGCAGTCAAAAGTGCCATCTTAACGTAAACAGAGCTAAGGAGCACAATATATCGGGAATGTTGTTCAATTGTAATGTAAAAATGATTTTCCAGAAAATAAGGCTGTTCTTGCTTTACAAGTCGAAAAAGTAGCCATAAACTGGCATGTCAGCACACAAGTCGAGAGTACCTGTCAATAAGGCTGGTTAAAATGGCGCTCTTCGCATTTAAAACGCGGCATATACAGATGCTTCATCTGACAGAGTGACGAATTAACCTTTTGCTACTGGTTAGGAAGTTGTTACTCATGCTTTTCTGCGCGTGGAATGGGAACGAGAGTATGCATTGCACGAGCGAATGAGTTGTGGTGAACTCAACAGGCCGTGAATGGCAGTGAGGCTAATACCATTAAATTTATGCGTGTGGCACCCCACGAATGCCATTAAAACTTAAGGCAGTAAGCACTTAATGGCATTAAATCTGGCCATGTGGCACGGGTATTACTGCATTCGAATGGCAAGATGAGCGTGCTAATGGTGCTAAGTTGATATGTAACTGGCTCTTCACTCAGGCTGAGAACTAATGGTGAAAAGTGAACTTGTTTAGTTCTCTTCACTAGCGCAAAGGTCGGGGCTAGTTGGTGGCCAAACATTAACTCACAAAAGCGTACAGTCTATGTCACCTCTTTTTGTGCTCTTCTATTCCTCTTAGCTCAATTCAGCGCTCAATCCTTGTGAGAGAGTGAGACTTTAGGTTTGATATCACCCTAAGACACTGAATTGAAGAATACGCTAGTCTCTAAGCTCTTATGTTATGAACAATAAGGATTTTGGTTGCACTGCGGTAATCTGTTGACAAAAAAAAATTCTGTTATGAATGCTGTCAATCCTGTAAGCAGTAACAGTATAGTTCTTCTTTCTGCAGTAGCTGTTAGAAAATATGTTAGTTATGTTAGGCACTCAGTGACAATTCACTGGTAATTGACCGTTGTGCTGTAGAAGTTTGTCTAGGCTTACTGTGCCAGTGCACTGTGTCAATTATGCCTCTTATAAATATGTGGCAAGCACTGCAATGGATAAAATTTGAAATAAAAAGTCATAGTTTCTCATTTTCAAAATATTCCTGTTGTTTTCTGAGCATGTGTGCTGCCATTATGTGGTTTAATGAACATATAAGTTACCACTAACCGTTACACTAATGCTATAAATGATGCCTCTATTGCAGTGCACCTGGCAGAAGGAGGGATGCAAAGGTGTGCAAGCACTGTCACTCCTAGCACCGAAGTTCAGCCTGGCTCCATCAAAACCCGACAAGTGGTCGGGGCTAGATTTGTGTGGTATGTATGTTGTTATGTAATTGTGACATTGTTGCAAGTTCATCATCGCTTGATGTCCGTCCGTGAACATAGTATGCTAAGCTGTGCAGCTGCAGCCATTCTATTACAGAGATTTTAGAGCTGTTCACTGTTTTCGAGGACTTAGTTGTGAAAGAATTTTTGAATAATGGTTGGAATAATTGTGACCTCTTTTATTGTGTGAAGTATCAATGCAGTTTTTTTCTGCAAAAGTAGACTGGACTTCAGCAAAGATTTCACATTAAATTAGTTTGAGGGGCACTGCCTACAATTCATGTTGCTGGAAAAGTCAGAAGAAAATGACACACAGTTAAGGCAATGCTTAGCAGGCTGGCATGCTACCAAGCTAATATGACTAGCACTGTTTATGCATGTAAAGCTTAATGTGATGTGCAGCTACATAAGGCTGTTAATCTTCTTTGGACTGTTCGAACTTCCTTTCTGAGTACGAAGGTGCTGTTCACTGATGTGAATAATTATTAATAACTCACCAGAACCCGTATTAGTTTTATTTTTACACTGAAGTGAACTAAAAATTTAATTAAGCTCACGTGCCCTGCATGTAACAGCAGATATGGAAGGCCACTGTTTTATTAGCCATTGTTGCATACTGTCAGTCAGTGTTTACAATTTCATTATGCTAACCTACTGCAGGGCAAAGGCCTGTCCCATGACTCTCCATTAACACTGTCCTTGCAAGTTGCGGCCACCGTATCGCCGCAAATTTCTTAATCTCATCCGCCCACCTAACTTTCTGCCGCCCCCTGCTACGCTTATGCAAAACTGCATAAGTAAAGCACACTGAGCTACCTTTACAGGCTGAGTATATTTGCACTCATTAAAGGATTGGTTAGGAATTGAACGAAGAAAATGGTAAAGCGGTACTGTATTGGGAAAACTCCAGATAAATTTTGACCACCTCAGGTTTTTTTCACATGCATTGACGTCACTTAATACATAGCTCATTCATCACGGCAGTGCTTGTATTTTGCAACAGTTACAGTGGCACTTACTTTGCTTAATGCGGGCTAAAGAAGTAAACACTGCTTTCATCTTTATTCCAGCTTTGTGGATATTCCGGTGCATATAGGAATTTCCTGTATTCCAGAAAAATCGAGTACCGCAAATCCAGAACAATAACGTGGTATGCAGTTCCAGTTTAAAATTCATACAGTATTTTTCAATACAGGGGATCCTAAAATGGCACTCGAAAAATAGAGGGGTACGGCTCTTGGAACCAAATAAAGAAAATCTGTGTTTCCGATGTCATGAGCCTGGTCACTTCGCCAACGCTTGCAGGAAGCAGAAAGTCGTTTTCTCTCTGCTGGAGGCGGGCGATGAGAACATGCACCAGCTCAAGCCATACCTGAAAGACATGGAAGTAAATGGCAAGCCTTGCCGGGTTCTCAGGGACTCCGCGGCCACAATCGACGTAATCCACCCCACGTACGTGAGTGCAGCTGACTTTACTGGGGAATGTGCCTGGACTAAGCAGGTGGCCGAAGAGAACAGTGCATGCTTGCCGGTCGCACGAGTTGGAATAGAGGGCCTGTTTGGCGTTCTGGAAACGGAGGCAGCAGTATTACGGAATTTGCCGGAGCAATTTCCGTACCGCTTTTCAAATCGGTCGGAGTAGATGCTCCAGGAAGAGGGTCGTAGTTTCGGCGACCGAACAGTCCAAGCGCTCACTCGTGCAAAGGCTTGCGAGATTGTAGCTGAAGGAAGAATGAAGGTTCTTCCACAACGGGTCAGGCAGGGGAACCAGAGGTAGCGATGCTTCTGAGACCAGTGGAGAGGCTCACGACAGGGACAGATGCAACACTGAGCGCAAGGAACCGGGTGCCGAGTAGCAAGGCGACTCGGTGGAGGTCGAGTCAAATGTCACGCAACCACGCTTGTAACCCTTTTTAGATCTGGCTAAAGTCGACAGAGACATGACTGCAGCCAAGCAGGCGGCAGACGTTACACCTCGAGATTTATCCAGCCAGACCGGTGAAGAAAGTGTAGCAAAGAAAAACATCTCTATTCGTTACCGTTACAGGGTGTTGTGCTGACAGTACAAGAAATCAAAAGGGATCCAGTTTGGTCAGCTCGTAGTGCTACAGAAATACCCCACAGGCATCCTTAAATTGTGCCATTGTGGGGGCTAGTCTTGCCACCTTGCAGTGAAGAAAACTAAAGCTAGGCATTTAGAGGAGTTTTATTGGCTGGTTGCTTCAAGGATGGCGAGCAGTTTGTAAAGTACTGCGACACTTGTCAGCGTGTCGAAAAGCCAGGGGATTTCAGGAAGGCTCGGATGAAGCTGGTGCTCTTGATTAGCGAACCCTATCGGCGTTTGGTGGTGGACATAGTTCGTCCGCTACTGGTGACTCCGTGGGGCTACCGCTTCATACTAACTATGATCTGTCTGGCGACCAAGTTTCCCCGAGGCATTTGATCAAGTTCCCCAAGGCATTGCCGCTCAAGGAAGTGAACTCTGTGGGTATTTTAGACGGGCTACTGTCGATGTTTTCCTATGTTGGCTTTCCAGCTGAGTTACAAAGCGATCAGGGAAGCGTTTTCATGAACGTACTGACTACTACCTTCTTGGAAAAATGCGGGACACACACAGTTCACAGCTGTGTCAGACACCCTCGGAGCAAGAGCGTTGAAGCATGGCATTTGGTTTTGAAGCGCATGCTAAGAGCTATGTACAGTGAGCATCATAAGGACTGGAAAGCTTGCCTGCCAGCAACCAGGGTTGCCAGTTCCGCTTAATATAAGCAAATGTAATCTTCTTTTTTTACCGTGTCGCTTGTAAATTTTTACAATCGCTTGTCGCGTTTTTTTAGGCTTACTCGCACTTTTCCTGCAAATATTGTTATTTTGATGCCCATCATGCACGTTTGTTGTTAAATATATGCGATAGCAACAGGAGTCACAAAGTAAGAAACTGTCCCTATCCATTCACAAATATTTTGATGCCTTGCCAACACTCGTGGTCGTTTAGCCGTAGTGTGTTGCCGGTGTTCTTTGTGCAAAACGGCTTCGAAGTGGTGGAAATATGGCAAACGATATCGTAAAGTGGGAAAAGGAAACGCAGCTCAAGGACTGGTTACGCCCAGTCCCCGGAGACGATAAAAAAGCAGTATGCAAGTATTGCAAGTGTGAAATCAGCGCTCATCATGCCAACCTTGTTCAGCACATGGCAACAGAAAAACACGCGAAAAACTCCTGGCCCCTTTCCAGTGCACGTCTGACAACCATGGGCTTCACCAAATCATCGCCTCCAAAGACAACGCCAGAATTGGAGCTCAAGCTGGCATCTTACTCAGCGAATCATGCCACTATCATCTCTGTGGATCATCTCGGCGAGGTGTTACAGTCGTCCACGGCGTGCGAGGTAAAGCTGTACAGAAGAAAATGTGCAGCACTAATAACAAAATTTCTTGCCCGTTGCTGCTTGAGGACCTCGTGAAGGATATAGGCGCCTCGCAGTTGTTAAGATCGTAGTACACGGGCCTGGAAAGAATTACTTCCAGACGTGTGTCATCGTGAAGCAAGATACGGTGGGTAAGGTCGGAGAACACGGGTCTGGGAGAAATTACTACCAGACGTGGGCCGTCGTTAAGCAAGGCACAGCGAAGGCTAAGCAGCGACGGAAGCACCCAGCACACATGTCTCCTGGGTGGCTGAGAGTACCTGGTCTCTACTCGGCGACCGTTGCCCCAAGCCTGCCATCATGATCCACACAGAGGACCCAGTGACAGCTGATTCCAATTATGTACTTTGTCCGGTCGGCGTGCAGGACCAAAACGAAAGGGCTGAAGTTCAAGCAAAACCAGACCCCCTTTCCGAAGTGCCTGCACGTGTCGAACACCACCGCGCCACCGCGGCGAGGCAGACGTTATCTTCCCCAACTGCTGTGAGCGTGCCGGGGAACAAAGGGCTTCGTTTCCTGTGGCTCTTTGGCGTGCCAAGCACCGCAACGAGCTGGCGGGCATCATTCGAACATCTCCAAGGACAAGGGAGCACTTTCTGGCCTTTCTCGTGACCTCGCGTTCCGGCCATGAGCGGTGGGTGTCATTTGATGAACAACAAATGTCGGTCACCCGCGGGAACCTTTGGCTGGCCGGAAAACACCCCCTACCGCAGTCGACGCCTCGACGGCAACCTTCTTTCCCTCAGACTCAACATGTGACGGGGGCGTGACACTAAGTGCGGTGTTGTGTTTGTGCGCACAAGTGAAAGTTCTAGGCCCCTCCCACTCCGGTGTGGGCGTCCTCAACCTAGGGAATTAGGGGAACAAGCAGGGTGTAAAAGTCGACAACGAATGCGGCAGAATCGTCTCTCACTTCTGACCTCTTACGCTTATAAATATGTAGAATAAACCTTCTGTACAGTTTCCTCCTTAATGGAGTTCGCCATCGTCCTTCAAAGCCGGGACCTGCGGCCCTGATTGACCCACACAACTCTTCGGCCCCTCCGTCCGCAACACAGTACTCATTATTAATTGACGAAAGCATTGATGTAGCAAATGAAAAGCAGGTCGCTGTTGTGGTTCGCTATTTCAGCACCTCACTGAAAAAAGTGGTGTCCACGTTCGTGGGACTGTTCACGCTCGAGGGTTCAAGTTTCCAACAGATTGCACAAGGCCTCCTAGACTTCTTGACTAGTGTTGGTCTGGATTTTATAAGGTGTATCGGAATTGAAACCGACGGCTGTAATGTTATGGTTGGGAGGAACAATTCTGTGTACACACACTTGCGTCGAAAAAATGAGAACCTCACGCTAGTCAAGCGCGTGTGTCACTCGATTCAACTATGTGCAAGCAAGGCAGTAGAAGTGCTGCCCCGGAGCCTAGAAATCTTGGTTAGTCGTTCGTACAGTTGGTTTTCACACAGTTCACTGCAGCTTCAGCAGTATGGCAAAATTTACAGACTGGTGAACAACGGCAAAAAATCATTAAAGTTGGTTCAGCTGTCAAGAACACAGTGGCTATCCATTGTGGGGACGCCTTCGTCCCCTGCGTTCACTTTCCCGCATTGCACCCCCTACTGTGGTTAGCTCCCCCGCAATGCACTCCCTCTAGTTGGGTTCACTAACAGGGGAGGACGCTCGCGTCGCAGCGACACCAGCGCCACGGATGGCGTGTTTTGCCGCTCGCGCGCGGGGGAAGACTGGCTCTCTTTTGCTCAGGGCCGAGAAAGCGTGTGGTCGTTCACGCGCAAAGCTCCGCTCTTCGCCGCGGGCGACCTCGAGTGGAAACATGTTCCCCTCAGCCCATCCCGTCTGGCCTCGGAGTTTCCCTCTTGCCCTACCGTGGGCGAACGTTCGCTCGTAACCGTGCTGGTGAGTCGGATATCCTCGATTCCTCAGTGTATTTTGTTGCTAGCTGGCGTTATTGTTGTGATAGCAATAAATGCCTTGTTTTTATCAGCCAGTGTGTCGTTCCTTTGTTCCCGCAGAGCAAGGCCCGCCGTGGTCGGTGTGCGCTCGGTAGCACTCGCGACCACGGGGTGGGGTCCGTGCGGTTTTGAACTAGGTCAGCCGCGCTTAAGCGGGGAGAACGGATTTATCTCCCCATACCATCTCCGGCTGCTGTAAACGTATACTGGAACAATGGGAGGAACTTGGGCATTACTCCATCTGCAAGGACAAGTACCGTTGCTATGACGCTGAGATTCTGTCCGAATGTATTGGAATCCTGTCAACAAGCTGTACCTAGTGTTCGTGAACCCATGTTTGTTTGTTTTTTTCTGTCGCTTTGTAATCAGTGACCTTTAAAAAATAACCACCTTATTGATCTCCCTTTGATGAACACCACAAATTCCAAAAAAAGAACATCCCCTGCGCTCCTTGGTTTCGATGACTGCTGGCTTCTGTCATTATATAAAAGTAGTCCTTTATTGCAGTCATGGGCAGAAAATGTGTATACGAGTTCCAGTATTCCTTCTTTGTGCAGTGAGTGGCTTTCTAGACATTCTTCCTATCGTTACTTTTCAGATCGGTCTCCTTTCTGAGGAAGAGATGCATGCCGTACTCATGACTGACGAGCTCCAAATCTCCAAAGGCCTAGACTTCGACTCATCAACCGTCCAGATCATCGGCGTGCCATCAGTTCCACTTGCAAATGGTACACTTCCTTAAGACTGTATAGCAACACACGGCCTTGTAATGATGCTCGGAGGGCTGTCAACACGATGGAAGCAGACAGTCGCACGTGAATTTACAGAAAAAAGCTTTCGTGTTCCTACCATCAGAATGAAGATTGAAACTGTGATAGCAGAGTGTGAAAACATCTGCATAAACGTGCATGCCATCGTTGGCGACATGAGACCCTGCAACCAGGCACTATGGCGGTGCTTTGGCCTTTCAGTGGCCAAATGCATGCAGCCGAAGTGTTATATCAATCATCCGCAGGATACTGCACGGCGCGTGCACTTCATGGCAGATGTGCCTCATCTGCTGAAAAACTTGAGAAGTCACCTCACAAGAGGCCAGAATATATATCTGCCAGATGAAATTGTCGAGGCCAACCAACTCCTCACAAATGAGGTATGTCTCAAACCCATAGAAGAGGTGATAGAGCTTGAATCAGGGGCTCATTTTAAAGCAGCGCCAAGACTCAAAAAAGCATTCATCAGTCCAGGCCACTTTGACAAGATGAAAGTGGCACCAGCATACACCTTCTTCCATCATGATACTGCTGCAGCACTCCGGTATCATGTGGAAATGGGGCACTGAGATGAGACAGCAGTCATAACTGCTTGGTTTGTCGGACCAAGCGCAAAAGTGGTTTAGTTTGATGACATCCAGAACAAAAAAGGAAGCCTTACTACACAGGAGACCCGATGGCATCAACTTTCTGGACGGCACCATATGCCTATTCCAAAGCACCTCAATCGGCACTAAAGGGGGTGCATGGAAGCCTGTTCAGACCGGTGTTCTTTTGTCAACAAGATCAGCCCTCGAAATTCAGGACGAACTTTACAGGAACCACGGATTTAACTTTTTACTATTTTCTTGTCTCAGCCGAGATGCCCTCGAAAACTTCTATTCAACAATTCGGGTCCGTAATCCAGTGCCAAAGCCTAAGGATTTCACGTGTGCACTACAGAGTGCATCCTTAGCACAATTCCTGTGGCCAAACCCTAATAGCCCCACACAAAACCCCAGCCAACAGCCATCACTTGCCCTACAAATGCATAGCTGGAGTCCTTCACTGTAGATGACGAGGGGGCCTTCGAGTACTTGTGTGGTTATGTGGTGCCCAAAGTGGAGAAAAATTTTAAGACTTGCCATTCCTGTGCTGCTGCGATGCCAGCGAAGGATTGCAGCAGGCTGATGCAACTGAAATCATTCTTGACTGATCATATATGCCCCTGGTTGTACCGACAGAAGCTTTCAGGCTCTTGAAAACAACGGAAGCATTTTTTCTGAGCAACAAACAAGCACTTCTTCAGAATCACGCACGTGTTGTTGCTGTGAAGAAGGCAGTGCTTAAAGTTGTGCCTCCCAAAATACCTGTGCGCACAACATTCCGAACAAGCTGCTCCACTGCTTTCTGCGCACACGGGTGTACTTGTTATTAAGGAAAGAGAATGGGCGTATTTCTGCCGAGAAGCAATCTGCCAGGTGTGGCAGCAAAAGCAGCGGAGGCCATTGCTTAGACGTAGCAACAGCAAGTTCACTGGATGAAGCTTGTGAATCCAAACTCGCTGAACCACTCGGTTCACACTTATGACAAGTTTGAGGAAATGCAGTTCTTCCGACAAAGAAAAGGAAAAAACTTGGAGGATCCTCCATCACCAACCTCGCAGAAGAGTTCAAGGCCAGGCATGACATGAAGAGCGTGCAACCAGGCATAAAGCTGCCAACGTGGAGTTCTCAATGACCTCTTTTGGAGGCAGGTGGACAGGGCCTCCTGAACATAGGACTAAGAACACTGTCCAGTGATTCATACACTTCAGTGCGGTTGCCTTCAAACAGCTATTAAGCAGCTTGGTTTGCTGCACCTGGCCCCATGGCTGTCCACAACACAGCCCCAGTGCAACGGCCTCAAGCCAAGCAATATACAGAAAAGCAGCACAGGCGGTGGTGCTGCTCTAAAGGTTTTCTTCTGGGGAGTATCAGTGAAGCCCAAGGAACTCGGACCTATTGGTGCAGATTCTCGAACCGCTAACAAATTGGCAACCTCGTGCAGGGGTAGGCACAGCCAACGGGCTCCTCGGATTTCTTCTTCCACACAGGAGTTCTACCTCTGAAAACTGGCTGGGAAGACCGGTGCTTGCTCCCCCCATGCCATGACCGACTCCTGCGTGGAAGACTCTTGGTTAAAAAGGGAGGAGCTAAAGCTGCGACGGCGACTCTACATCATTCAAAAGCTTGAGAAATCGTGGCCTAGTTGACTTATGAGGAACTGATGTGGTGGTTGATAGAGAGACTGCTTTTGTGTGGACACGATGTGTACCCCATATCCTAGAATGAAACATTAAGTTTCCCTAGTGACTCCCCACTTAAGACGGATTTCTAGGCTTGATGAAAGGAGACCAGGAAGCCAGTCGCAACTGCGCACGCCATGCCAGGAAGGGATCGGTCAAGTTTTCTTCCCAAAAGCATCCTAAAACAGTGCCACAGAGGTGGACAGCTGGGACATCTGGGCATTAATAGAACGAATGCCCTATTCTTGAAAGAATTCTACAGGCCAGTGGGCTTTAGGAGTGTTGAGAAGTTCGTGCAAATGTGCGGCATCTATCAACCAGGCATGTCAAAGAGTAGGAAAATCTTAAGGTCAAAAAAGACACCCACATAAGACTAGCGCCACTCATTGGCCCACCACTGTGACACCTTCTGGTACATGTCATAACATACGTCAACCACAGTGACTTCACCAAGCAATCGCTAGCTACATCACGACGGTGACCTGCATAAAGTCCCGATCTCAAAACCGCATAGCAACCAAGACAATGCGCTTGCGAATGCACTCACTGCCACTTTCCCTGAGGGATTGGCATTATTCATAGCAACAGTTCACAGGTTTCATTTTTTTCAATACTACTACAGCCTTGCCAACACAGCGCATATCGTGGTCAACTACTTCCAAGCTACTGTTGCATGCAAATTCCAGTGTGCGAAACTGAGTTGACATTCAGCCTGAATAAAATGTCATGTGCAGCAGACACCTGCTGAAATTGTGGCACCTCCCCATGCATATACTGTTTCTTTCAAGCCAAGCATTAGCCTTGGCACTGCTTCTGCATTGTCCTGTGCTTATGCCATTTTAAATTCCGTGGCCAGAAACTAACAACTGCCACTTCGCAAATTTCAATAACTCGCTTTTCTCGCCATGCGTGCATTCTCCGACAAGCATTTGCTGCCCACCTATTAGTACTGATCTGTCGCTTCTTTTGCACAAAATACAACTCATTAGCAGCAGCAGCCCACTGCAGGGCAAAGGCCTCTCATCTCTCTCCAATTAACCGTGTCCTGTGCCAGTGTCGACTGCCTTACACCCGCAACCTTCCTGATCTCATCCGCCCGCCTAACTTTCTGCCATCCCCTGCTACACTTGCCTTCTCTACATATCCCGTCAGTTACCGTTAACAACCATCGGTTACCTTGTCTTTGCATTACATGCCATGGCCAAGCCTATTTTTCATTTTTATTTTGACTAAGGTGCCATTTACCAGCATTTTTTCACATTTGTTTTATGGAAAATGACAACTGTGAAGTCAAAAATTAAACAAAAAAAGAAATGTGTATGACACTCCAATGGACTTCGCCTTCAGAAAGCTATGCCAGCTCATGGGCTGGAAAAAAGGCTCTGAGATAACCCATCCTAGATTGGAAGTATGCAGCCTCTTTTCCATGCCCATTGCCTTCTTTTCTGTAAAAGCTCAAATCCTCCACTTCGATGCTGAGTTAGTCAAAATTTCTGCCTCTTAAAGGCGCACTAAAGAGGAATCTGAAATCGTCTTTTTACCACGGGTACTTGATCTACAATCTCCAAACATTCTTAGAAACTTCGAACTATCGTCCTGTGCGGCGAAATTATTCCCTATTAAATCCCTATGAAATTGAATTAAACATCCCGGCTCCTGCCTTTATTTTTGAACTCGCCTCCAAAAAGAGGAGGAGCCAGCCAACGCGTGGAGTTTCTTACAGCCAGTCGCGTGACGGCTTTGCTTTCGATTTTATTTGTTCCTTTTAGGTTTCTGTGAATAAATAGTTTCAGTTGCAGACTACATAGCCGCAAATTAGACGCACGGTAATAAAATACGCGTGGACTCTTTCCTTTCGCCGATCAGTACGTATCACTCCGCCGATGGCAGAGCGACAAGTGCCACACGGCTGGCTGCAACGAACTGCGTGCGTTGGCTGACTCCTCCTCTTTTCGGAGGAGAGTTAAAACAAAAAAAGGTGGGAGCCGGGATGTTTAACCTTTTACTTGCCAATGTTCCAAAAGTGGAACATACGAAACCTGATTTTTTATTTCCTTCCCCATCTATCGCAGCTTTTTCTTTTTGATTTCGCATACTCACTGATACTTCTAGAAAACATAGCAATTTTAATTTTTATTATCAACCTATTAAGAAGCTTTGGATAAATGCTCACAAACAGGCATATTTTGCGTTCCTTCAGCGCTATACGTTTGTTGAATTATTTCGCAGGAAAAATGTAATGTTGCAATGAGCAAAGCAGAACCAAAATATCGCCACATACTTAGGTATTACTGGGCAAAAAAATAATAAATAATAAAGACACACTAGTTCTCAGTTTTTAGAGATTTATACGAATGTTCCATTTTTGGAACATTGGCGTTTTACGGTGTCAAAAGCAGCGCAGACTCGCGCATGCATTTCGCCGCGTTTTTCTTGTTTTTCGGCATGTTGATGGTGCCCTCTAGGTGTCGTTTGGCACAAACGTGAAGACTATCTTTCCCTGGCATTATTTTGACTGCGCTTTTGCGTGGCACGTGGCTGGAGCAGCATTCAAGTGCAGCGCATAGCTGCTTCACTCCTCGTGAATGTAAGTAGAAAACGACGTCGCGGCTGGTTTTATATTGTAGTACTATACTTCTCAACGCAATAACTCTCTTTGTAGGTCATGGCACAACGCTTCCTCACACTGGAGGCTGCAATTGAACTTTTCTTCAGCCTTCCCGATGACGAACGCGAAGGTGCGTCTATATGCCAATTGCCGCCTGATGAAGATGGCAATATTACTGACGAGGAGCACGTGAACGAAAATGACTTTTCTGAAGTTGTTCCCGATGATGTTTGCGGGCACGTTGAAGTTATGCAGTGCTGCGATGAAGAAGTTGATTCTCCTACTGCATGTTCGAATCCTGAGCCACGACGAAAGAAACCAGCGCGGAGCCAATCGACTGCTGGAAAAGGGCGCAAGTCTACAAACAAGGCTGGAAAAACGAAAACTCCAAAGCGCTCTCTTAGCGCAGTATGGGGTGACCGTGCTACGTTTGACAAAACACTTCCCAGAGAGAACCCCGTGTTGTTGCTAGAGGCATTTGCTGAGCTAGCCGACATGAGCCCATTTATGCTGTCCAGTAAAATTATTTCTCCAGAATATCTTGGTTCACTGGCTGAACTGACTGCAAGGTACGCACTCCAAAAGGGGGAGGAGGTGGACGTCACAGGAGCGGACATAGGTCAGTTTTTCGGTCTCTTACTTTTGAGCGGATATCACTCCGTTCCATCTGAGGACTCGTATTGGAGCACCGCAGAAGACCTTCGTGTGCCTTTAGTCGCGACAGTGATGGCCCGCAATAGGTTCCGGCAGCTGAAAAGGTTTTTTCATGTCGTGGACAACACTCAGTTGAAAGCAGGCGAGAAGATGGGCAAGATTCAGCCATTTTACGACGAAATCTCCAAATGTTTCCTCCAGTTTGGAGTGTTCCACGAAAGCCTCAGCATCGACGAGTCAATGGTGCCCTATTATGGCCACCACTCGTGCAAAATGTTGATTCGCGGTAAACCTATTCGATTTGGGTATAAGATATGGATGATGTGCTCTTCGAATGGCTACCCCTATGCAATGGAAATATATTGCGGGAGAAACGAGAAGGACGAGAAGGCACCTCTCAGGCTGAGGGTTGTTAGCAATATGGCATCGGTCCTGCCTGCTCCAGAACAGCACGAAGTGTACTTTGACAACTTTTTCACTTCGCACGGTCTCCTGACAAAACTGGCTGACCAGGGGATTCGAGCGACGGGGACTGTACGAGATACAAGAACCGGCGGTTGTCCACTGAAGAGCTTGAAAGACGTGGGAAGAGAGGAAAGAGGTTCTTTCTACTACAAGTGTGACGGGGTGGTCTACACATGCAGGTGGAACGACAACGCAGTCGTCACAGTTTCTTCAAACCACCTCGGCCATGAGCCTCTTGGAACGGCAAAACACTTCTCACGACGCGCGAAAAAAAAGGTAGACATTCCTCAACCATATTTGATCAAGAAATACAATGAGGGCATGGGGGGAGTAGATGTTCTCGACCGCCTCCTCGGAAGTTATCGCCCAAGACTTCGAAGCAAAAAATGGTGGTGGAACCTTTTCAGCAATGGTCTGAACATGGCTGTCGTCGCAGGATGGCTCCTTCACTGCGAGCTTCACAAAGGAACTGATGCCGCCATGACGCACATAGCATTTCGGCGGGACGTCGTCATGTCTTTGCTGCACCTCAAGCAGAGAATCACTGTGCGGCCTGGACCTCGGGTTCATCCGAGACGGGAGGATAGAATAACTGATGGCCACTACATCATCTCAGTAACTCAGGGGAGGTGTGCAGAGTGCCAAAAAAATACCACGAACCAGTGTCAGCAGTGCAAAAAGCGCCTGCACACGAAGTGCTTTGCAGCATACCATGGCTTGTGAAGTGTTCACTGACCTACAGCAAGTAGGATGAAAAAAAATTTTCGCAAGCTTTGTTATAAACATTTATACTTTTGAAAGGCCTTGTATGACGCTAATATTTATTCTTCTGTTAACATGAGTAAGCAATACCGATTTAACAGCCAATAAAAGTTGTTCCAGACAAATTTTGTGTTTTTCATATGGGAAACGCCAATGTTCCAAAAATGGAACATGCAAAAAAACCTACTAAGTCTTTATGAATGCGGCTGTATTTTTTTTTCATAGTTAATTTAGAAGGCCAATGGAAATTATCAACATCAATTTCAGTTTTTTAACTACTGCTTCATAGTGCGGCGCTTAAAAGGTTAACAAGTTTTAATAAGGGAATCGGCTGCACGGGACAGTAATTCAAAGTTTCTAAGAATGCTTGGAACGTGCAGGTCAAGTTCCTGCGGTAGAAAGACAAGCTCAGAAACTTCTCTAATGTACCTTCAAGTAACATACTCTTTCCAGCACAGTAGCTACCTCAGATGACCAACTTTTCAAGAATTTTTTCAGCGCCCCACAGAGGTAGAATTTAGAACCGTTGGCACCACTTTTTTCATCATCATCATCATTTATTGTCCCTTAAAGGCCCCTGTCGGGGTATTACATAAGGGGGGAGCGTATACTAGGTTGATGTGGAAAAACAACTTCCCTACTTTTCAAACCAGTTGGAGCCACCTCCTTGGTCATATTGTGCCCCTTGTTTTCCACATGCAGCAATCGGACTGGAGCAACGCACAATTGACCCCAAACTTTTTAAAAATCTCAAGGTAAGTACACATACAGTAGACTTTCATTAATTCAAACTCAAAGGGACCCCAGGATTTTGTTTGAATTATCAGAAAATTTGAATTATCGGAAGTTCTCATATATATGACTCCGATCAAGATTACAGTGCACATTATAATTATTTATCCACTTAAATCATATTTTAAGCATTTCTACTTTAATTACACAATAAAAACAGCAGAGGTGAAGGATCCAGAACAAGTTTATTGGAAATCTATGGCTGACTAGACGGTTTGAAGAAATCATGAATTGTTGATTGCTTCTTCTTTACATGTACATTAAGAACAAAGTTCTCTACTCCAGTAATAGCAGCCAGTTCTTTTTGAGCATTTTCTGGTGCAGTGAGAAATTTGCGGACCTCGGCAATGTGGTGGAAGGCCTGTGCTGCTGTCACAGAGGATTGCTCTTCTGATTCCTCTTCACTTTCACTGCTGTAGTGTGCTGGCAGCACCTCAGCTACCAAGTCATCCAGAGTGTCTTCTCTGCACACGCAGACGTTGTCGTCAGCAGCCGCAAATTCACCGAGGTCAGCAGCTACGTTGTGTGCTTGGAGTGCAGAAAGCACTAGCCTTGCATCCTCGCTGTCCATTTGGAGGCAGTCTTCATTTCGAGCGCAGTCAGGCAAAGTATCACTGCTGTGGCCTGGTATGCGGAAGGCATGCTGGAAGCAGTTCCGTATCGTTGCTGACGTTGCTGCACTCCATGCGTCAGCTAGCATTCCCACAGAAGACAGCAGTGTTACGCTGTACGACATGGAACTGTCCATGCATATTAGCATCCTCTTAAGGAGTAGCTTCCTGTAGTTCATCTTCAGACATTTGATTACCCCTTGATCCAGGGGCTGCAGGACAGCAGTTGTGTTTGGAGGGAGGAATTCAAGACGAATTGCCTCCAGCCCCTCCACGTCACCGTGAGCGGGACAATTATCAACAATCATCAGCACTTATCTTTTATCGCGCTTGAATAGCACGTCAAGTTTCCGCAGCCAATCTTCAAACAAAGATTGCGTCATCCACGCACATGTATTTGCTGCATAGGAAACAGGTAGAGTTCGGATGCCTTTGAAGCCCCTCGGACATTTTGAATTGCCCACAACGAAAAGTTCAGGCTTGTGGCTACCATCCATATTGGCACAAACCATGACAGTGAGTCGCTCCTTGCTCAGCTTTCCGCCGGTGCAACGCTCCCCCTTGCGACACAATGTTTGCTGAGGCTGGCACTTGAAGAAAAGTCCCATTTCGTCAGCATTATAAATGTCAGCTGGGGAGTATTCAAGAAGTAGGCTCTGAAGACGCGTCTGCTGCCAGTCGGTAGTAACCGCCTCATTGCTGCAGCTTCTCCACTTACTGTTTTGAAAGTGAGGCCATGTCGCTCCTTGAATCTCGAAACCCATCCGTCACTACACTTGAAATCTTCAATTCCAAAGCGCAGAGACAGTTGTTCGGCCTTCTCTCGCAAGATCGGTCCACTTACAGGTAGATTACAGCTCCGAGCGCGCTTAAGCCAAAGGAGAACCGCCTTCTCAAGCTCCGGATGCGCCGCCTCCCTAAGCCTTTTTCTCTCCGGAGCGAAACGGCTTGCGTTGTTTCACAGCTTGTCTTTCACTTTCACAATCGTTGTCAACATACTTTTGGTGATCCCATATTTCAATGCCACAGAAGTCTTCTTCACTCCAGCCTCAACTTCTTCTATGGCTGCCAATTTTTCTTTTACAGAGAGCGTCCGATACTTCCCTCGCGGAGACATGGTGCTACCGACGTGGGCAACCGACGAGGGAAAGAAAAGCACGGGCGGTCACGTGATTCGGAATCGGCCGATGCTACTCGCGTCCCTTTCACACCCTTTTTTGTTTTCTCCTGCTCTTTGTTTTTACGTCAGTGGCCGCAGTTTTGAGCGTTTTGACAAGCGCAGGTGGACAGTTGTTTTTTTACACAAGTTTTGAGAGTGAGTTGTTTTATTTCGAATTTCCTCCACTGAACTGGCTAGCAAGCCACAGAAATTTGAGCAGCAATGCGCCCTTCGGGAGGTTTTTGTTTCGTTTTTAACGTTTGTTTGCTAGGCTCTTCTTTGCTTTTTTGTCTTTTTAATGTCATAGTACGCTTATTTTCACATTTTCCACTGCTGAAGTGATATAAGAACTCAGATTTTTCACCAGTGGCGGCAACGATAGCCGATAATTTTCCGGTATGAACAAGCAAAAAGTACGAATTAACCGAATTGCGGTGTTTGAATTAAGCGGCCTTAAATACATTGAAAACATGGCGAATCAACCAAAAATTTGATTTTTGTTTGAATTAACCGAAAGTACGAATTATCAGTTTGAATTATCGCGAGTCTACTATAGTATGAAGTAATTAACATTATAATTTATAGCCTGTATGTGCAGAAGTTCAGTTGTGCACATAACACAGAGCATAAAGGCCTAACTGTAGTGTGGCTAAACATTATGAAGCTGCTCACCTCAGGCAACGTGTCCTATAACTTCCAGGCCTGCACCCAAAAAATCTGACGTCACTTCGCTGCAGCCGTGCCCCTCTCCACCGCCACGCCTCGCCGTGGGTGCCTGTGGTGCTCCGCCGCCGGCTGCCATGTGAACGTTTGTGGTCGACCGAATCACTCACCATCGCCATTTGTGCGCGCTTATCCATGGTAAGGCTCAAATGCCTAACAAGTGTTGCGTGCCGGGTTGTTCCAGCAACTATAATGTTGAGAAGAAAGTTCAGGTATTTTCTTTTCCGAAGGACTAAGACACCTTCAAGAAGTGGTTGCATGCCGTTCAGAGGAAGAATTTCATGCCAACTTCATACACCAAGGTAAGAATGCTTTCATTGATTCTTTAGTTTCAATTTGTCTCAAACTTTATTTGTTTCACCAAGAATGTCATGCGTGTGAATGGTCCCAGGAAGCATTGACAAGTGTGCTGAAAGAAAGTATTTGTTCTGTTAGCCCTAATGTCCGCTGTATCAACTATGACTACAAGCTTCGCTGTTGCCGCTGCCTCGGTTCAGTCATTTGTAAAGTTTATGTAAATATATTCCCTTCGAGTGACAATATTCTCCGTGTCGTGTATAGTGGTTGAGTGCGGGCGCGAGAGATGGCGCCACCACCCCGTGTGGGGACTGGGGTGAACGCACAGAGTGGCGGGGAACGAGAGCGGGCAGTTGCCCAGTGGCCGGCACCATGGTTGGAGCTACGGCATTGCAATAAATGTGTGTGTGCTGTTAACAAGGGTCGTCATTCCCTCGGTAATACGACACGGTGGCAGCGGTGTGTCAACGGTGAAGTGAACACGGAAGACAACCGAGTGGTGAGCAACCACGCATCAATCAGCCTTCAGCATGCCTGACGAGAGAGGAGAAGACGCCACACAAAGGGCCGCCGCAGCGCAGCATGAAAATGGCGGGAACTTCTTCAACCCCTTCGCCATCGAGCTTCCCGAAAAGCTGGCCTTCCACGACCCAGCGGATAGGAAACGCTGGATTGCAAGGTGGGAACGCTACCGACTCGTATCTTCACTGCACCTCCGTGACAAAACAACGCAAGTAAACACCTTCTTGTACGCGAAGGGGAAGGAAGCTGAAGATATTTTAGCGTCACTGAAGTTGACAGGCGCTCAAATGGCGAACTATGCTACTGTTAAAAGGAAGTTTGAGGAGCATTTCATACCTTGCACGAACATAATTTACGAGAGGGCAAGGTTCGAATGTCGGGTTCAGCAAAGCAGTGAGTCGGTCGAGGCGTTCATTACAGACTTACACAAATTTGCCGAGACGTGCGAATACGGCGAACTCAAGGATGAGCTCATTCGTGACCGCCTCGTAGTAGGACTTTTGGACGTTGGACTTAGCGAGAGGATGCAACTCGATCCCAAGCTTACTCTGCAGTCTGCGACAAAAATGGCACGAAACTCAGAGGTTGTGAAGAGGCAGCAGAACGAGTTGCGCGATACGGCTGAACAAAACGCTACAGTTGAGGAGCTGCGACGCCTGAAAGGACGACCAAAGTATAAGTACGCGCCACGGAAAGCAGCCAAGCCTTCAGGCGGACAGGAAACCGGCCAAAACGTGTGCAAATGGTGCGGCAGTGCGCAAGAGCACTTCAAGAAACAGTGCCGGCATCGGGGAAAGTGTGCAATAACTGTGGAAAAACCGGTCACTTTGCAACAGTGTGTTCGTCTGCACGCCAGCAGTCATCGAGACGGCCTGCACGAGGAGATACCACTGCAAAGAAAGGCACCGCTAATACAGAGGAAGTATTCCTTGGGGAGATCAACAATATCGATGGTCAGGAACCTTGGTTCATCACAGCATTTGTTGATGGAAGTCCCGTCCAGTTTAAGGTCGATACTGGAGCAGATGCTACTGTCATCCCATCCTCAGAGTATGTGGACAGCCGCATGGAGAAGCTTAAACTGCCAGACAAGAGACTCTTCGGACCAGGCAGAACGCCGATCAAGTCAAGAGGAATGTTCAATGCTACCATTGCTTGGCGAAACAAATCAACTCGTCAGAGTTTTTGTAGTGGAAGGTCTGCACACGGCATTGCTGGGACGACCCGCCATAAGTGCTTTAGATGTCCTAGCACACCTGGATGCTGTGGATGCAAACATTCAACAAACGCCTGCTCAAAATGGTGAGCTACCCGAGGCTAGAGCAGAATTCCGCTCGTTGTGCACTGGGCTAGGTGAAATGAAGACGCATACAAAGTGACACTCCAGCCAAATGCTACACCTTATGCTGTAGCCGTGCCTCGACGAGTGCCAGTTCCTCTCTTGCCCAAAGGAAAAAAAGAACTTCACAGAATGCAGAAGTTGGGGGTCGTGCCTAACAGATGTACATTCCTCGATGCCTTCATTACGTGGCTCGATGTACGAGAATTCTACAAGCCTGACACTGGTGTGCTCGCCAAAGAAACGCTGAATGCTTTCAGACTCTCTGTGCACACTCTTTATTGGAGCTTTCAAAGGACTGTACAGTGTAGTCCACTTATAACGATACCAGATATAACGATATACTCAGGGGTGGAAGCAGGCTCCAGCTTTTTGGAGCAGGCACGGGAGCAGCAAAAGTCTCATTTTGGAGCAGCTTTGGAGCAGCAAAGGTCTTATTTCGGAGCAGCTTTGGAGCAGCAAAAGTCCCATTTTGGAGCAGGTTTGGAGCAATTTGCAGGATATTTTGGAGCACTTTTGGAGCAGACTGGCGACATTTAAATGCGACTGAGAGCAATTTTGTTTGCAACTAGTCCAAAAACTGCATAAATATTGATCACGGATCCCACAGGCCAGAATTAATTAAAAGGACTGCAATTGTTCTATAGATATTTGCTAGAGTTCATAAAAAAATAGACATGTGGCAGCTACCACAAACAGTAGCAGTACATTAGCCGTTACTAAATTCTGAGTTAAGAAAAAAAGAAAAAAGAAAGCAACAACATAATGGGGACAGTTCGCCAAAACCACCAAAAGAGTGCAGCAGAATCTCGAATATACCATGTCAAGACCGGAAAAAAAAAAGAATCAATGCCCGCCAACCAGTGGATTTTAAAATTTGGAAAATTGCCACAGCCAAACCAACAAGGAGAGGTCGACGTACGCGCGACAATGTATTGCATATATACGCGCTATGACCTTTATGGAGTTTTTTTTAGGACGGGTTTGCGAAATCTCCGCACCTCTTTTTGGAGCCCTAAATTAGTGAAAAAAGTGCACAAATTACGCGAGTGAACCTGATACCTCGTCCGCACAATAATTGCAGCTTGCTATGTGAGGTAAGTTCACAATACCGGCTGCGCTCAAGCTATATTACCAGATAATAGTTAACAGCACTTTTACTCATGCTTGTACAAGCCTTTTGTGACAGCTGCGCCCGACCACCACGAGCGAATGCGGTTGCGTCCGTTTCGTCGCGAGCGCCCAGTGTTGCTCAGCCGACAATAACACTTGGCTAAATTTGGCTCTGTATACTTGCAATGGGCGTAAATTGCCGTTTAGGCGCAGCTTGGCGTAGGAGATCAAATTGGCACAGCATGGTGCAATTGGCGCAGCACTTCCACCCCTGTATACTGGTTATAATGATCAAATTATTTAGATTTATCAATTTCCCCATGGCCCCTATGTAAAAATATACCACATATAACGATACAATTATCGGCGATATATCGGATACGATAGAATTTTGACCACCTGGAAAATATTTACTAGGAAATTTTGTACGAATGTTTGTGAAAAAAATAAAATTATTTGAAGAGAATGACGGGAAAAGTACCGCAAATAGACCGTTGTGGAGAAATCCGCAAGGAGGTGATGCGTGCGGCCTTTGGAGGTACGCGCCGGCATCATCGCAATCGCTGGAGAGAGAATGTGGGGAGTGTATACAAGAGACCGACACGTGCGGTAGCCATGAAACAACTGACGTTTATTGCCCGCTCACCGGAAGTGCCCGAGCACGTTGCCAGACTGGCTGGCGTGCACCGTACAGTTTTAGCGGTCACCGATACATCCTCTTTTCTTTAAACATATAGAAGATGACTATAGAGTAAGTCCTTCACAATAGGGAGCGGGTGATGTGCAGGACGGGGCGCCTTAATTCTAGTAGGCCAACCGGCGGGGAGGCCTTCTGAGTCTTGAGGACCGTCTTAGTTCTGCATCAACCACTCTAGTCGGTCCAGAGGTTGTAGTGTGTTCTGTAGCAGTCTCTGCTGCTCTCCCTCGAGGTTGCATCGCTGGCTGCTCCCGTTTGTTGCTTGGGCGACACGCTTGGTTCGGTTGCACCCAACACTCCAGCTGGTCTAGGGGGTGTGAGAGGAACGAACTCTGCGGAACCCCTTTCTCCTGCTGCTGGCGAGGATGCTGTAGGCCGTCTTAGTAGTCTATGTGGTGTACACAGCTCCCTTGCTGGGGCTGTTGATCTTGCATTCGATAACGGAGTGTCAACACGCATGAGGGCCTGTTGGGGTCTTGTCGCTCTCTGCAACACTGGACGACTTTCCACGTCTCCAGCGCTGCGTGCTGTAGGATGAAGCTGTTGTGATGTTGAGTTGCAAACCTCTCTCGTTTTTCGCAGGTCTTGACGGTTCCTTCTAAATTTGCTTCCACCCTCTGTTATTACTCTGTATGATCGGGGGGCCACAAGATCTAAAACTATAGCTTTTGTGCCCCACTTGCTTCCAGACCTAATCCGAACTCTGTCTCCAGGCTGTAATGGTGGGAGCTGCTGTCCTTTGCTCGTATCCTGCTTATGTTTTCGAGGTTTTGAGGGCTGCTGAGCTGAATCCGAGCAGGGGTCGGGGAGCGGCGTTCTGCTGTCGCGACCCATGAGATACTTGGATGGTGAGACACCGTCTTCCAGCGGAGACACACGATAGTTGAGGAGGCCAAGCCAAAACTCCTCCTTTGATGATCCTGCCTTCTTGAGTAGTCTCTTGATTACTTGTACGCCTTTCTCCGCGAGTCCATTCGATTTCGGATAATAAGGGCTGGAAATAATGTGTTCAAAGTCAAACATCACTGCAGTCTTTAAATTCCTTGGCTGTGAATTGGGGACCTCCATCAGTGCAGACCTCGTGGGGGATGCCATAACGTGCAAATATCCGAGATAGTTTGTTTATGACCTCAGTAGTTGTGGTGCCGTTCAACTCCTCCACCTCCGGATAGTTAGAGTAGGCATCGTACACAACAAGGTAATGCTTCCGAGCATGCTCGCACAAGTCAGCTCCCACCCTGTATCAGGGGCAACTGGGTGTATCCCATAACAGCAGTGGTTCAGCAGGCTGTTTGTAAGCATGTATCTGACAAGTCGGACACCGCTCAGCCATTTCTCTTATTTCAGCTGCCATCCTGGGCCAGTACATGAGGCTGCGTGCTCGTGATGTGCATTTCGCTATGCCCAGATGCCCTCGATGCAACCAACAAAGCATTTCCTTTCGAAGCTCGGAAGGAATGACAACTTTGGTACCTTTCAACAACACGCCTTCAACCACTGACAGTTCACTGGTGTGCGTTTTCCACTCCCCGTTCAAAGACTGTGACGCCTGCAGTTTTGCCATGATTTGCTGCAGCTCCGGGTCCCTAGCCGTGGCATCTTTCAATTTGTCCATTGTTCTCTTGCTCACCCGGTCCTCCAAGACACTTATGGCGTGTACTTCCAAGTCGAGAAGTTATCTGACAAGCGTTTCCCTTGCATCCTGGAAAGAGTGTCAGCAATAACCAGTTTCTTCCCAGGAACAAATTGCAACAGGTACAGTAAACTCTCAGCTGTACGAACGCCGGTTTATCGAATATTTCAGAATAACGAACTTTTTAAAAATCCCCGGCAGTTTTCTTATAGATTCTATGCACAAATGTTTCACTTAAACGAATTTCGGAATAGTGAATATTTCAGTTTAACGAACACGCTCAGAGGACCCAGGCTTATTTTTCCGATCAGTTCAACGAAGTTTTGAGCCCTGCACTGCAGGCGCAACCGATGCCCGCCCTCATCGAACCGCCGCTCCTGCGGCAGTGTAACGTCGCTCGCGCTACAGCGCCCATGGGGCAAGCGGCGATGCGGGAAAAAAAAAACGGCAACGAGGCATGGCCTCCGAGATCAGTACTGAAACGCGCAAGTGATCTCGGAGGCCACAAACAAAATAACATCGCTGGCGTTTACAGCGCCGCCAGAGCAACGCGGCAATGTGTCACACCACAAATCACGTGGTGTGCCTGTTCTTTTCCGATCGCCTACGCCTAGTCGTGAACGTCGCTTTTTCTTTCCGGTCTCGTCGCTTCCACGTGTCCACACAAACGACCCACGTGGTGTGTGTTTTTCATCGGCTCCGTTCACCCTTCAGTTTTAAGTAAAAACGGCAATTCGCGTGCCCACTTTCGAGATGAGTGCGACGAAACGGAAGCGGTTGCCTCTGTCGGACAAGTTGGAAATCCTTCAGCGCCTTGACAAGGGTCAAAGGCAAGTGGACGTTGCAAAGGAGTATGGAATCGCACCGTCGACGTTGTCAACTATAGTTAAACAAAAATCGAAGCTTGAAGGAGAAACTTCAATGAATCCCGCCAGGAAACGACTGTGCACGGGGTATTTCAAAGAAGTGGACGATGCCGTTGCGGTATGGCTTCGCGACCTACGCTCCCAAAGCATCCCAGTGTCCGGCCCGATGATACAGGCCAAAGCGAAGGAATTTGCTCTACTTCTGGACATTCGCGGCTTCAAAGCAAGCAGTGGATGGCTCACGCGATTTCGGGATAGGCATGGGATCGTGTGGAAAACGATCTGCGGCGAAAGCAAGGATGCCGACCAAGAGGCAGCGAGAACGTGGAGGGAAGAAAAACTATGCGACGTCATTAGCGGATATTCACCTGACGACGTGTACAACGCGGATGAGACTGGTATGTTTTATCAGACTCTGCCAAACAAAACATTGGCATTCAAGGACGACAGCTGCAAAGGCGGAAAGCAATCAAAAGTAAGAGTTACTGTGCTCTTGTGCTGCAACGCCAGTGGCACCCACAAGCTCAAGCCGCTAGTAATAGGGAAATACGCGAAACCGCGATGTTTTAAAGGTCTCCCTTCACTGCCATGTACCTATAAAAACAACCAAAAGGCGTGGATGACCAGGAATATATTCAGCGAATGGCTCCTGAGCCTGAACGAAGAAATGAGGAAGGCAAAGAGAAACATTCTTCTCATAGTAGACAATTGCTCAACCCACCTTGTTGATGTCCATTTCAGCAATGTGCGTATCGAATACCTTCCGCCCAACTGCACGGCTGTGCTTCAACCGCTCGACCTGGGCATCATTCAAAATTTGAAGGTGGAGTACCGACGGCGGCTGGTTCAGCAGATTTTGATTAATCTGAGGATTGGCAGCAATGCTTCCATCAACATCAGGCAGGCGGCCGAGATGGTGACAGGCTCCTGGTGGTCAGTAACTCCGGCTACCATTAGAAACTGCTGGCAGAAATCTGGCCTTTCCCCCCTGAGCAATGAATGCGAGCCTGAGGAACAGCGCGACGAGATGATAGACTCCGCGATGTGGACAGAGATCTGTCATCAGCTGGAGGTCGACAGCAATAGTACTTCGTTTGAAGACTATGCACTAAGTGACAGTGAACTAATTACCTGTGCTGGACAGACTGATCTGGAGATTGTTTCCAGTGTTCGTCCAGAGGAAGACGAGTGCGATGAAGAGGAGGCAACTGCAGAGCCAGTTTCAAGCCCTGTAACTCTAGCTGAGGTTGTAGGGTGCATCGCAAAGTTCAGAGACTTCGTGTCTCAGCAGCAAGCTGTGCCAGAAGAAGTTTACAAAAACATTGACTCTTTCGACAGTTATGTAACTTCTTGTGCTCTAAATGTACAAGTACAGAAGAAGATAACTGATTTTTTTTCAAAGTGAAAAAATAAGCGTTTTAACTGCTATGCACCTTGTATAAGTTGATAGTGGAACCTCGATTATACGACGTTCAGGGGACCGCGCGAAACCGTCGTATAATCCGGGTGTCGTATAATCGAAAATCAAGCGTGATATCTTTTAACGTCTGAACTTCATCGTCATCTTTTTTTTTTTTTTCGGAACACAAATGCAGCACACTTTTGCCGGCAGAGGGCTAGTCTTCAACAAACAAGATAAAATGGCCGTTGAGGCTGCCGTGAACAGCGGGGCAGCGGCTCGCGCGGTTTTCTTGATAGGTGGAAAGATTAAGGCGCACCGGTTATCGACTGGCTAAAGTGTGCCTACCGTACTTACTCGATTCTAAGCACCCCCTTTTTTTCACGATCGCGATGCCCAAAGTGAGAGGGGGTGCTTAGATTCGAAAAATCTAAACTGACCCCCCCCCCCCCCTCCCGGGCCCCTTCTCGCGGCGAAATCTCGATGAAACGGGCGCGAGAAAAAACATTTTATTTAGGAAACATTCAAAAGAAAAATAGCTGCAGACAGTTCTGTGCCGCCATATGTCTTGTAGTGTCGGAACGCAGCAACAGAAAAAGCGCCGTGGACGCCGCTGTCCTCGCTTCGGTGAGCGCAGCCTCGCCCGCTTATCTGTTTTTTCAGACGCATTTGTTGCTGCGACGGGCGTCTTATCTTTTCTCTTTATCTTTCCTCTGATCTTTTAACTCTCCTCTATCTGCACTTGGCGGCGGTGGTGGCTTGGCTCGAGCCAGTAGGCAGGCCCGTGCAATTTCCTTTTCATCCTTCTCTCAGTCACAACAACGCGCAGGCCTCCTCGGGACTCCGACTGCACAGGCTCGACGAAAAAGAGAGCAAGTGCACTTGGCGGCCTCGGCAACGCTCTCTTCCGCGCAAAAAAGGGGGTGCTTAGATTCGTATGCAGTTTTTTTTCAGAAATTTTTTCCCGAAAATAGGGGGGGTGCTTAGAATCGCGAAAATACGGTACATCCTGGCCTGCGTTTGCTGACGACCTTTTTTGACGGACGGTACAAGCCAGACGTCGTACGAAGCGGGGTCCTTCTAAAATTTGCGTCGTATAACCGAGGTTTTTAATGCATTGTCTCTATGGGGGTTTTGCCGGGACTGCACAAATTCGTCGTAAAATGCGGGTCGTCGCATGACCGGGGGACGTATAATCGAGGTTCCACTTGTGTATAAATTCCATTTCACACTTTTGACACTATGGATGCCATGTCTTATGCTCCATGAATTGCACTTCAAACTTTTGACTCTGTATGCCATGTCTTATGTTAGTCTAGTGAATATTCAGTTTAGTGAACTTTCAGTTAAGTGAACTACAGTAAAACCTCGTTAATTCGACCCTCGTTAATTCGGAAAATCGGATAATTCGGACAGCCCATCTGGTCCCGTCAACCACATATGGTTTTCTATGGCGTAAAACTCCCGTTAATTTGGAGAAATTTGGCCGTCCTTCGGTTAATTCGGACAGGCGGCGGAGGTTGCATGCGTACAGGGAGGCCATGAGCGCAGCGGAGGTGAGATGATGATGATAGCGAGAGCGGCGCTGGTGTGAAACCGAAATGTAGAGGCGCCATCCGCATCGCTGTAGACATCAGCCAAGGCAGAAGCCTCAAATCCAATCCAATCCAAGGATGGGTTTTCTTGTTTTTTTTTTCTTTTTGTTGTCGTTGCCCTGCCCTGCCGCGCCGCTGCGTCTCGCCATTTTTTTTCCCTTTGTGGAGCAACGCCGTGGAGCGAGGTGTGTGCGTGCTCAGCGTTTTTCTCCGCTACAATCTCGATAACGCTGCGTTTCTCGGCTCCTGCGATGGCTACCGAGGCCCCAGCGAAGCGGCCGAAGTATGTGGCGAAGGACTTGGCACAGAAAGTTGAAATATTGAAGGCTGTCAAGGAGGGAATTCCGCGACAAGCCATCATGGCAAGATTTAACGTGAAGAGGAGCACGCTGAGCTCGTACGTCAAGAATGAAGCGCAAATTTTGCAAGCGTACGATGGGCAGCAGTTCTCCGACAAGCGGAAGAGACTCCGAACGGCAGCACATCCGAAGCTGGAAGAAGCACTGCTTCGATGGATTGCGGACGCGCGAAACTCGCAGCTGCCGTTGAGCGGACCCCTCATCTGTGCACAAGCAGAAAAATACGCCCTAATGATGGACATTGGAGGTTTCAGTGCATCAGAAGGGTGGTTTGACCGCTTCAAGAAGAGGCATAATTTGGTCTTCCGCAGCGTCTGCGGCGAGAAAGGTGCTGTGGATGCAAGCGTGGAGAACGATTGGAGGAGTGAGCTTCCGAGGCGCCTCGCTGCTTATGAGCCTTGCAACGTATTCAATGCCGATGAGACGGCACTGTTCTACAAGGCCCTGCCAGATAAGACACTTGCTTTTAAGGGAGACCCTTGCGTCGGCGGCAAGCGAAGTAAGGACAGGGTGACAGTTTTGCTTGCTGCGAATATGACCGGCACGGAGCGGCTGCCGCTGCTGGTTATTGGAAAATCACAGAAACCGCGGTGCTTCAAAAATATAAAACAGCTTCCTGTGGACTATCGATCCAACAAAAAGGCTTGGATGACATCTGAAATATTTCAAGCCTGGCTACGCCAACTAGACCGCAGCTTTTGTGCAAAAAAACGCAAGGTACTGCTTGTAATCGACAATTGTAGTGCACACAACAACATGTCAGGGCTGGAGAACATCGAGCTGCTCTTTCTGCCGCCTAACACCACAGCTTCCCTCCAACCCTTGGACCAGGGAATAATTCAATATGTAAAGACCCGGTACCGCAAGCAGGTGCTCGAACGCATGTTGTTGTGTTTAGAAGCAGGTAGAAAGTACGATATCACGCTTCTCAGCGCCGTGCATATATTAGTGCACGTGTGGCGCAATACACCACCTGCAGTTATTGCAAACTGCTTTAAACACAGTGGCTTCACTCAGAGCATCGGTCCCATCGATGTGGATGAACCTGATGCCAGCCGCGAGGAAGAGAGCGACTACGAAAGCATTCTGCCGCCGAATGTTGAGCTGTGCGATTATGTCGCTATCGACAGCAACGTTGCCGTTGCCGGCCATCTCACCGACAGTGAAATCGTGGAAGAAGCCTTAGGAAGTGAGCAGCCGAGTACCGACGATGACGACGACACGCATGATGAACTGCCGCATCACACTATGACGGAGGCTGTTGATGCCCTAAGTGTTCTAGAAGACATATGTGCAGGTTCTGCAGACAGCGTGCGCGCACTGCATCATTTGGCAGAAGTGCGCAAAGTCGTCGTAGCGATGAAAGTTTCCCGCATAAGGCAGTCAACGATAACAGATTTTTTCAAAAAATAAAGGTATGTTGATGTGGGGCACTTTGTTGTTTTTTTCTGGTCCTCTCGATAATTCGGACATTTCTTCCGGTCCCGCGAAATCCGAATTAACGGGGTTTTACTGTATTTCCTTCGGTCCCTTGAAGTTCACTCAAGTGAGAGTTCACTGTAGTCGCATTTCAGCAGTCGCAGGAAGAGCCTTTGAAGTCGAGGCGGGATGTCTCCGAGTACTTTCTTCGAGATAGATATCAATGGACTGTGATCGGTCTCTATAGTGATTCTTCGGCCCAAGACAAACTCATTAAACTTCTCGCAGCCAAACACTATTCCAAGGGCTTCCTTTTCAATCTGTGCGTATCTGCGCTGTGTCTCTGTCAGGACCCTTGACGCATAGCCCACAGGCCGCCAGTCGCTACCATGTTGCTGGGAAAGGGCTGCACCCAATGCAAAGGCGGATGCGTCAGTGGACAGCTTTGTAGGTAAAGATGGATCAAATATAGCAAGTACAGGAGCTTGCGTGAGCATTTCGTTTAGACGGGCCCACTCGATGTCGTGCGCTCTAGTCCATTCAAAGACAGAGTCCTCCCGCAACAGACCACGAAGTGATTCTGTCTGACTTGCTAAGTTCGGCAAGTACTTGCTGAAATAGTTGACTGCTCCAAGCAGCCTCTGGACTTCCTTTTTCGTAGCTGGCTTCTGGCAATGGGCTAGGCACTCTACCAGTTCTGGGTTTGGTTTGATGCCTTGTTCACTTATTCTGTCTCCAAGGAAGTCGATCTGTTTCACTCCGAACCTACATTTGTCCCAATTAAGAGTTAGGCCAGCAGCACTGGCCGTTTCCAAGGCTCTGTACAGTCTTTCCTGGTGCTCTTCCCATGAGGCATCCCAAACTAAAATGTCATCGATGTAGATGCGTACCCCTGGTAGTCCGTCGAAAATCTCTGTCATTGTCCTTTGAAATATCTCTGGAGCCGATGAAATACCAAAAGGCAGCCTTAGGAACCGGTAACGACCAAATGGACTGCTAAATGTGCAAATTCTCGAGGACATGTCATCAAGCGGGATTTGGTGGAATCCACTATTGGCGTCAAGCGTGCTGAAATATTTCGCTCCTGCCAGTTCACTTTCGATCTCTTCCCTGCGCGGAAGCTGAAAATGTTCCCTCTTCAAAGCCTCGTTCACTTTTTTGGGGTCCATGCAAACGCGAAGTTGGCCGTTCTTCTTTCGAGCAATAACAAGTGGGCTTACCCAGTCAGATGGCTCTCACACCTTGGCAATGATGCCTGCAGCCTCCAGGCGATCAAGCTCCTCTTTCAGCTGCGATCGAATTGCGTGAGGTACCCGCCGCGCTGGCTCGGCGACTGGACGGGCGCCATCTTGAAGAGTCATGCTGTATTCCCGCTTCAGTTTTCCGATGCCCGTGAACAACTTGGGATACTGCCGGTGAACGCACTCGGACAAAGCCTCATCTTTTTTTACTGCTCTGATTCTGTTGACAAGACCGAACTGCTCACAAGCCTGCAGTCCCCAGATCGCCTGACGGCCCTTCTTCACAACAAAGAATTCCACTAGTCGAGTGTCGGCGCCAATCCGAACCGGGAGGCATACCTTTCCCATGTGCACGATTTCATTCCCGCCGTAGCTGCGTAGTACGGCCCTGGCTGGCTCTGGCTGCTGCTTGGCTCCCAGGGCTTCAAACAAGCCGCGCGGCAGCAGGTTGGCCTGCGCGCCGGTGTCGACTTTCAGCCGCACTTCCCGTCCCGAAATACGAGTCGCTACCTCCCAGTCGCGCGCATCAGCAGCGCTCGCTTTCTTGCATGCTGTAGATACGTGCAGCACGGTAAAGCCGTCGTCGTCGTCCGGCCGCTCGGCAACCTCGTTAACATCCGCTGCTCTTGCTCTGCAGCAAACTGCGAAATGATTCTGCCTTCCGCACCTAGCACATTTTTTCCCATATGCTGGACACTCGCGAGGCCTATGCGAGCGGTTGCAGTAGCCGCATTTCTTTTCTTGGTGTCTCCCTTTGCCGCAACCCAGCGCGTCGTTCCTGTGCTGCTGATGCTTGTTTTTCTCTTCACCCACTGCGTCGACGCTTTTGTCTTCACTCCACACTTTGCTTTGTGCGGCAGCGGTTTCCTCAACCTTTGCCCAGTCGACGGCTGCGGTGAGTGTCAAGTCCTTTTTGGCTAGAAGCTTTTCCCTCAGCGTCCTACTAGATGTGCCGTACACTATTTGGTCACGCAGCATCGATTCCCGAAGGGTGTCAAAATTGCAGGTCTTCGATTTCAGTTGCAGGTCTCGATAGAAATGCTCGAACGGCTCACCTTCGGCTTGCGTGCGGTTCCGGAACACGTAGCGCTCGAACGTCTCATTGCTCTGCGGTAGGCAGTAAGCTTCAAAAGCTTGCACTAGCTTGTCGTAGTCCTTCTTGTCTTCAGCGGTAAGATCGAAGGTGTTGTAAACATCTATTGCCTCTTGACCGGCGAGGTGAAGCAAAATGGCGGCTTTCTGGGCGTTGCTGCGTTGTCTTCCTGGTTCTGTTGACTCAGTGGCGATGAAGTAGAGCTCTACCCGTTGCTTGAATCGAGTCCAGTTGTCCACCACATTATCCCCGAAACGTAACGGCTCTGGAGGCGGAAGCTCTGTCATTTTTTGGCGCGGGAACTGGTCACTTCTGACACCATGTATACAAGAGACCGACACGTGCGGTAGCCATGAAACAACTGACGTTTATTGCCCGCTCACCGGAAGTGCCCGAGCACGTTGCCAGACTGGCTGGCGTGCACCGTACAGTTTTAGCGGTCACCGATACAGGGAGAAGGGGAGCGCTTGCTTGGCCGCCAGACCGTTGGCCGCCACCGCGCGAAGGGTGCGGCCGTATTGCTATCGCCACTATCGCACGATTGTATGTGGAAGATGGCGCCGACTAAGCAGAAGGCGATCTCTCTTGAGGTAAAGTACCAGATTCACCAGGATTTCCGGCAGGGCTTCAAGGTAGGAAGCCTCACTAAAAAATATGGGCTTTCGCAGTCGACGATTTCGACAGTAATCAAGGCTATAGATGTCCTCGAGAAGGCCGGCTCCAGCGGCCGTGGCAACCAGCGAAAGAGGGTTAGAGACCCTTTGTACAGCAATGTCGAAGAGCGTCTCTACCACAGGTCCCTGAACGCTCACAACCAGAATGTTCCAATCACAGGACCGATTCTTTCTGCAAAGGCGAAGAAATTCGCTTTGCTTCTGGGACATGAAAACTTCGAGCCCGGCAGAGGATGGATCCAGAGATTCAAAGATCGCCATGGCATCGTTTATAAAAACATGGTCGGGGAGGGTGCCTCGCTGGACGTGTCGTCGAAAGACGAGTGGCTGGCGACAAAACTGCCCGAGCTGTTGGAGTACTACGAAGAAAAGAATATTTTCAATGGGGACGAGACAGCGCTGTTCTACAATATGCTGCCTTCAAGGACGCACACTTTCAAAGGGGCCCGTGCATCGGTGGGAAGCACAGCAAGGTCCGAGTGACTGTGTTTTTGTGCGCCAGCATGGACGGTAGCGAGCGTCTCAAGCCGTTTGTGACTGGGAAATCCAAGAGGCCCTACTGCTTCAGGAACCAACACATTCCAGTCCGCTATCGGAATAACAAGAAAGCGTGGATGACTTGCGACCTGTTTCAGGAATGGCTGCTTGAGTTTGACGGCAAAATAGAACAAAAGAAGAGGACACTACTCCTCAACAATTGCACTGCACACAGCAACAGCGTGAAGCTCACGTCTGTTGGGTTACTCTACATGCTCCCGAAAACCACGGCAGGTCTGCAGCCCATGGACGCAGGCATAATTGCTAATTTCAAGGCTCTCTACAGACGTCGCATGATCGAATGGCTGATCCTAAAAATAGACCGCTCGGGATCGCCAAAGGATGCTTCCAGGCCTCCTCATCTGAAGGTGAGCTTGATTAAAGCGGTGCAGTTTGCGTATGGTGCGTGGTACGAAGTGAAGCAGTCCACAATCAAGAACTGCTTTAGAAAAGCAGGCTTCGTGCATCACGACTGTGCTGTCTAAGAAGGGACAGATGACTTGCTCCCCGAAACTGCCGATGTGGGTGCACTCTGGAATCATGTTTCCACTTCCGACAACGCCGGCGGAGCGCTCTTAGACGACTTTTTGAACGCTGACAACGCTGCTGCATCGTGTGAGGAATTCACTGATGAGGCCATTGCCAAGGAGCAGCTACTGCGACAAAAAGCGGCATTGAGCGATGGTGAAAATAGTGACGACGATGACGGCAGCATTGACAACGATGCCAGTGACACTACCACGCCAGCTCCAATGTCTTCACGAAGTGCCTTACAGTCCATCCAGTTGCTGATAGGCTTTATCCATGCTACAGGACTGCCGCACATGTACGCGCAACAGCTAGAGACTATGCATACTGAAATAATCAAGCTTCAGCTGCCGCTCAAGCAAGCGCGGATTTCCAACTTCTTTCAGCGTGATTACCGTATTTACCCAATTCCAACGCGCACCTTTTTTCGGGAAAAATACGTCTCAAAATCGCATGCGCGTTGGATTCGAGTGCAAACCGAAACTGCCCCATAGCTGCCCATCGTCATCGCCATTATACGATGTGGGAGCTCACTAACTGCTGGAAACATGGGAGCACGTTTGCTCGTCGTTTTCTGCGTCGCAGGAGCCGTTTTCAACCGGTGTGGCGCTTGTCATTGGTCGCGTGCTCAGCGACCACGGACCGCGTTCACGACGACGGTATCCCGTGCACTGCCGCGGGCGGACGCCTCATCACTGCCGTTGCACGATCAAGATACGCGGATCGAAGAATATGTTGATGAAACAACGGTTGTCGGAAACGCGTCATTTCGGCGGTAAAGTTCCAAAAACGATGAGACTCCTTTCTGTTTTGCGGCCGACTCTCTGACAGAGATTACATCGTCCGCAGGCGGGGCACGCCGCGCCGCTGACGAGGTCGTGCATCATGCCGATCTCACAGATAACAGCGCTCCCGCGCCAGTTTTTACAGTCGAAGATCTTTATCTTTCGCTCAGACGCACTGACGAAGTCATGGATGCTCCGCAAGAAGCATCGCCGTTGCCGCAGTTACGCCTAGCAGCAGACGAACCTCCCGTAACCGGAGCTCTCCGCTTGCGCTTGGGGCGTCTTCCTTTATACTGATGCTTTGTCAGGAAATTGCGTGAGCGAAAATCTTGTTTCTCAGTCACATCCATAGCGGAGATAGGAGAATAACCCGGGCAGAAGCGTTGGTTCACGTCTCGGTGGCGGCAGAACGAAGAAAGAGCGTCTGCGCCCGACCGTGCGGTGGCATGCTCGTAGCCAATGGAACGGCTCCGATCGTACCACGTGATTTGAAGGGCCAGTCGCGACGCTCGACTCGGGCGGGAAACGATCTTTTTTTTCGTATTTTTATCAAGAATGCGCCGCTGCCGAAGTGGCTTCTCGTAGACGATGGGTAGGCCTACTTCCCCACGAATATTCAAGAGCGGGCGACGCCGTGGAGCGAAATGCCGCGTTCCCGAAATTCGGTCAAATTCGCACTTTCGCGAGCCACCGCGAGTGCTTTAATAGTATTTTTTACTAACTTCCCATTGATTATCGGCTTTGATTTTTTTACACATAAAAGAAGAGGCTTGGGGGAATACAAAACGCAAGAAAATACAAAATCGACTTTATCGAAAAAAATCGCGGTTTTTTCACCCGCATCTCCCCTTAAAATATAAAAAAACGGTTGCAAATTATTTTCATTCGTGGAAGTCACATGCATGTTAGAAGCGGGGCTTGTAGTTTTTTTTTTTTTCATTACCAATATCGGGCGCGCGTTAGAATCTGGGCTTGAAAATATTTTTTTTTTTTTGGTGCCGTAAATTGGGTGCGCGTTGGAATCGGGGGCGCGTTGGAATTCGGTAAATACGGTAAGCTATTTATTCTCTTTATATATACAGCAATAAAGTGTTCAGTGTTCTTTAGTGACAAGCTTTGCTCCATCCGATTGAATCATCGCTGGCAAGTAGGTAAGTCTGCATGCACGGGAAAATGCATGCGTGCTTTCTTTTGCTGTCTTTCTTTCTTTATTTTTTTTTGTGATCCAGATATAGTAATAATCGGTTATAACGATCGGATTTTCCCATTTTCTCAATATCGTTATAAGCAGATTGCACTGTACCAACAACCTCAGTCTTGAAAAGGGCAGGCTCTGTACGACACATCAGCTCGAAATAAATCTTTGCCTAAATGAAGCACTTCTCGACTACGCATTTTACCTCTAGCAACCAAGTATATTTATAAGTAGAACCCCGTTCATACGTTTTTCACCGGACCGGGAAAAAAAAACGTAACAGCCGGGAAAACGCAACAGTGAGGAAAGCACCGAAAATTAATGAAAACAGTGCAGCTTTGACTTGAAACAATTAATTTCCGCAAATTGACCCTAGGACTTTAAAAAATCGAGAATGGTGGATTGCAGTTTCTTTCGCTCGCTGGAAAGAACAACGCGTTTCTCAATAGCAAAGGCCGCATTGCTGTCAGCGTCGCTTTGCGGTGCAGCCACACCGCACGCACGCAGCAGTGCTGTGCAGTTCACGCGCTCACTGCAGTCCACGCTGAAGCGACGTTGTGCACAGCGTCAAGCACTGAAATGTTCGTAGGCTGCTCGCCGTGCTGCTCCGCGTAAGCCGCCCTGGCTGCCTGTCGACTGCGTTTAGTACGTCCAGCTTTTCCTCAAGGGAAAGCCCCTTCCGCTTACTCAACGCTATCACGCCATCAAAGCACAATAAAGATGTTGTTGCGACTGAGAAGGATGAAAAGGAAATTGCACGGGCCCTGCCGACTGGCTCCAGCCGAGCCACCACCGCTGTCACTTGCAGATAGAGGAGAGTTAAAAGATAAAAAGAAAGAGTGAAAGAAAAGACGCGCTGATAAGCGACCGCAGCCGCGCCCCTCCTCCTCACCACCTCCCACGATAAAGATTGCGGCGTTCGGCGTGCGAGGCAGATAGCCATCTAGTGGCGGCCTCTCCAACTCGCGTGCGGCTTCTTGCAGCCAGTTCCGTAGCCAAGCCTGGCCAAGACTCGTCAAAAATCAAAATGCCGGTTGGCGCGCATTGCCCGGTTGGGTTCGGGGAGCCCGGTTGCGACGTATCATGCGGGATCGTTTCCTCGGCTACGACGTAACAGCGGGGTTCCCAATACATTGGATCCTATGAAAGCTATGCCGGGACCCGAAGAAAACGACGTAACCGCCGGGAAAACGCAGCAGTGAGGAACGTAACAGCGGGGTTCTACTGTATTTCTCTGCTACATCCTTTTCATGGCTGCTAGCAATGCTTCCAAGACTGTTTTTTTTTTTAAATTTTCCCTTTGTCCGCCAACAGCAGTAATTGGGAGCTCACAGATGAAATACCTGTTCAACCATTTTGACGCTTCGACAGTGCTCCCCAGCTGTCATGCTCGTCAATGCGTTGTATCTCATCAACACAACCCGCAACCTGGAACGACCCCGTGGGAGCCCGAAGCCTGACTCATCCTGTGGGCCTCCCATGATCATTACGGGATTAGTCAGGACAGAGATTCCACAACAGTTCCTTGCGGCCGAGCCAGCCTTCAACTCGGTGGCAACGGGCACTGTGGACCGCCCGGTACAACAAAACTGGACGGTCCACAATGGTCTTCAGTGGCTTGAACAGCTTGCAACTCGGCGGTAACGGCACCATTGTGACGCGCCACATGTTAATGTCAATGCGTCGGACCAGCGGCAGCGGTGAAAGGTGTTGCATGGCGATGACCCTGAATCGCAGGAACTCTAAAGTCACACGCAGCTAGCTGGCCAACCAAGTGACTCGCCAACTCTGCCGCATTCTGTTGACCGTTGAAAAAGTGTGTACGACAGTGATTTATGGCCCACTCCAGGGGCGAAGGGGAAAACTAGAGGAGGACGTTGTGCACCACCCCAGGGTGCAGACATGTTTGTGACTAGTGCGCTTTGTTTTGGATGCTTATTTAATCGAGTGTTTTGGGCAGTGGGGGGAGTCCTAGAATAAATAAAGTCATATCTTCTAGTCCCCAAGTCCCAGCTTTTCTCTAAGGTGCCAGCATGGCGGGCGAGGGTGAAGAACTTCACCAAAGTCGTATCGTTCAACACACCATTGCACCTTTTGAGTCTAGCATGACAAGTGAGAACCAGGAAGGGACGACAGATGTTCAACTCCGGCTTTCATCAACCATCCTGGCACCAAGATCAACGACCTGAAGGACCTACTCGTCTTAGTGCCTCCAAGTGTGAGTGGCTTGATACTCCTTTTGGGAACAAATGAGTTCAACAGCGATGACATCCAGACCACAATTTAGTGGTACGCAGGAGCCTTCAACATCATCCACACAGAAAACGGCAACAACTTTTTTTCAAAAGCCAGCCATTACAGCGGAACAAGCAGAGAGACCAAGCTTCATTATTTCCCATCTAATTGCAAAATTCGCAAAACTTTTGACCGATGTATTATTTGTGAAAAACTGCTTGTTTTAAGCTGCAGGCGCTACGTGACCCAGCATGAAAAATCAATTCCGAACCAATACCGTTGTGGAGAGAACTGCTGAGATAGGCCACGACATTGAAAACACCTTAACTCTTTCACTACCGCGCCATAGGCCATCGATCGCATATGATCGATTCAAATCGCCCGCGCAAAAAAGCTCATTTTGGAGAGTCGTGTACGTGCTCCGCCATCTAGCTAGCGAGCTCAACAACTGCTCTTTCGATTGCAGCCTTGGTTTCAGTGGTTTGACATGAGGGGGCGCCGTGAAAAATAAAACTTTGAACGGCCGCAGCGGCGTCAGCTGGAGAAAATGGCGTCCGCGTCGCCGCGCGCTCCTCGAAAACGAAAGCTGACACCGAGTACGTCGGCCGGTTTCGGTTTCGTTTTTTGCCACAAAAGCAGCGGTTATTAGTCGGGCAACAATGTACAAACGTTGGATTTCGATTTCGACAGCGAGACTTTGCCTCGGGAGCCTGGAACGTCAGCACGTACTTGCATGCGAGTTCTGTTTTCGTTCGCTGTGGGTTTTCTGCGGTTCATACGGTTTGTAATTGATAAGAGTGGCTTATTTTTGTGCTTCAGGGTCTTGACAACGTATGGCGAAGGCAGTTAGCCAAATGCTCAAGGTCGCGTCGCGTTTTTCAACCAAGACGACAGCTAGGTGTCCATATCGGCACATCGCTGCGGAGCGGCGCTCGGAGATTAGCTCGACTTCTCGACTTTTTTTTGATGCTCTTCACGGCGGAGATGATGAAGACCGTGTGCGGAAACACTAATAAGTATGCATGGATGAAGATTTTCAGCAAGTTCGGCGTGACGGCTCATGGGAAGACGTGAATCTGTTGGAGATGCTGATGTTCATTGGAATCATCATATACATTGGAATTGTAGACCTGCCGCGACTTTATTTCTATTAAAATACCAGAATAATCAATTCTGGCCCTCTGACATCAAAAATAATTTCTCAAAATTGTTTTTTCTTTTTTTGTTTTGTTTTTGCTCGTAACGGACCCGGATGATTCAGTGGCGGCAGCATCTATTGGCAAGACTTGGAAAGTGTCCTGGCTTTCGAACCACATCGCTAAAACTTATTTCAATGATTCTAATGTTTTAGAGTTTGCCTAAAATGCCAAATTTTATCAGCTGGCTTTCAGGGAGCAGCTCATTCAAGAAATCTTCGGGTATGATGAGGGAAATGAAGTCCACGCCCCCAATCCTCCCATAGAATCCATTCAGCACCAACCGAAAAAAATTAAAAAAAAAGAAGAAACTGCAAGCTAGGCTATCAGAGAACAAGGGAGGAACAAAGATAAAACCTTATGTCAAGCGCCTGTCAGTCTACCTCTGCTTCACATCTTCACCCCTGATTGCTCTTGACAGTGGCACCACAGTCATGACCCCTGACTTGACAGGCCATGGAAAGCGCAGTAAATTTTTCTCATAGCTGAAACTGTGAATAATGACAGCTATAAACATGTGCAACAGTTTGTATATTCCAGTTTTCCTCTAATCAAGTTCTGTCTTAGTGCAGCCGGTAATTTTTGTTTTTGCTATATACTTTTTTTATGTTTTTAGCAAATTTCACAAATAAATGCTCATTTACTTTCGCACACACAACTCTTCTGTTTGTTTCATTCAGAAGTGTAACTAATAAGCTACAATTTCATGCATTGCAATATGTGCTGGGTGTATTAGTTCTTGTGAAAAAAATTTTCCTTTCCGTACACTCCAAATCGTCCATTTTTCTGCGGTAGCGAAAGAGTTAATAAACCGATGCCAGGACATAAGATGCCTTTCCTCTCATAGTGACGAAAGCACTGACATCATAGATAGCACCCAGTGTGCCATCTTTATTAGGGGGATCTTCATTAGGGGGTCTCAACCTGACAAAACTACTGGACACTGCCTCAATGAGAGGCACCACTACAGGAGCAGACATAATTTTGGTGCTTGAAGGAGTCACTGAACGCACCGGCTTGCAATAGGAGTGGGTGGTGTGTGGAAACTGACTGTCCTCCACCAATGGTCTGAAGCAGGAGCAGTCCGTGGGACGTTTGCGAGTGGACGTTTGCAAATGAAGCTTGAAGGGTTCAGAGTCATTGAGCAGTTAGCGGCGGTGCCACGAATCTCACACCAAGAAACACTATGCGTCAAGGTACTAAATATGAAACCTGTCATAGACATTGTGTTCGGCGCAGTGAACTCCACTCGTTCATGAGGAGTTCCACCACCATCAGTTCACCTGTCTATTACACGAGGAAGAATGCAATCATAAGGAGATCCTATACAACAAGGATGTGCGCAGGTTGAGCCTTTGACCTGAAAGAGGAAATTGGCAGCTCCTTGAAGGAGAAAAAAAAGTCACTTGAGAAGTGGCTTCGTTCCATTGCAATTCTCACAGATATATGTGATCACCTGAGCATCTTGAATGTAAAACTTCACTGAAAACAAACAAAAAAGTAACGTAAAAAGCGACTGCATCCTTGTCCCTGCTAAGCGCTTTCAAACCTCAAGCCAGCAGCATGCTTAGAACTGAAGGCTAATTCCTGTGATTAAAAAAATAAAAACTCTTTGTGATAAGGCCAATTATCTTCATAGTTTCTCTGATCCAACACAATGCAAGACTGACGCTCTTCACACACGTTTCCCCCAAAAAACGCCATTATAAGCTGCATTCGATTCACCTGTGGTTCTCTGTACCGCTGGAACCGGTTCATGGTGCGTTGCACCAAAGCGCTCGATTCGCAGCGCCCCCTGCACCACCGTCCGCGTTTGATTTTGGTGCATTCGTGGTGCCGCTTTGGTGCAAAGAACCGCGGCACCCTCAGAGACGGAGGTGCAGGATAGTGGTGCACGTGTTTGATGGCGTAAGCAGACAACGAAATGTTTGTTAACATCAATGGCCAACTAAAGAAAGTTTTTCCCGTTTCTTGCAACAGCCTGAACAGCCTCTTGAATTCGAAGCTGAAATAACTAGCTACTATGCTTTCATGGTAGTTGGGATTCTGTTGCGATCTGTCCGAAGTAACTGTGTTGCTGCAAAAGAAAGCACCATGTCGGCTTCCTCATCTTCGGCATCTGACGACTCCGAAAATTCCATAAAAATGGATTCGGCGATGTCGTCGTCCATGACTCCACGAGGCATGAAAAATAGACGCGACGCACCGCAACACAACACACCACAACGGACGAGAACCGGATAGCAGACGACAAGGCCTGTGCATGCACGCGCTCGACTGAATATCTCCGCACCAGTGATTTGTGACGCTGCCGACGCGCTGCACCTGCAACAAGAAACTGGAATTGCCCCGTGCCGGCACCAGCGGAAATTTTTCAGAATTGGTACAGAGAACCATTTCTGAATTGAAGAGACCTGCAATTGGGCATCATTCGCCTCCTTTCATTTTTCAGCTTCTGGCCTGTGGCAGAAGATATTTTCTCAATGGAGCCCACAAAGCACTATAATTTTGAGACCCTTGCACTAGAGTGCTGAAGAAAAGCATCGTTAGCACGTGCAGCGCTTGTCATGGCGATGCCACCAAGACTTAAGGCCCATGGCTTAAAGCTACCTGTTTTAACAGAAGGCAGCTCTCCGGAAAATGATCCAGATATCCACCAGTTTCCATGTGTTTAACCCAAATTTCATGGAAACTGCTCAGGGTGTAAAAAAGTGTAAAAAATCAGGCAAAACCAGATTTTTTTCTTCGGGTGAAATCAGGTTTTGCCTAAAAATGAAGGGCACGAAGCACATTCTGCGCAGGAATCTGTTAAACTTTTTGACCCTAGACGATGCACTGTCGAGGCTCTAGATGATGCTCACCTATATTCGCAATGGCAAAGCCGGCTCGTGAAACAGCGCGCACAATGAAAGGTGGAGAGCAACAACGCAAGAGCGACACGCAAGAGAAGGAAGATATTTTTCCATGCACCTGGGGCCTCACCTGAGATGCACACTGACGCCGGCGTCTCAGCAGGTCTCCAAAAAGACCGCAAGTGACAGGGTCCCCTCAAGGACATCACCTCTATTAGTAAGTGGCTGGTCCTTCAAAAGAGGCAGCTGATGGCAGGAGTGGAAGCGGTAGCTGGCTCTCTTGTGCCGCTTGAATTCCCAGTCTGTTGCCCTGCTCTGTCAACACTGCTGGCACTAGTTTACTGGCAACGGCCAGCACCACCTAACCTGCGAGCAGAGAGAGCAGGTACCTCTCCTCTCGGTCCGTGTGCACAGGTGCCTGCACGTCATGCAAAAAATTTAGGGTTACCAACTGGTCTGATGCGGATGAAATGCGGTGGCATTATTCGTTCACTTGTACGCAACAATGTAAAATGTGTCATATTGTTAGACCACGGCAAGTCCTCACACCACCACCGGCACAGTGATGCAGCGGTTAAGGCATGTGCCACTGCACTGACAGGTGGCTGTTGCAAACAGAGAAACTGATTGGGCTCGTAAGTTGCTCTTTCCAAGCAATGCAAGAAGGAATAAGCCCCCTCAATCCTCATTTTTGCCCAGGTAGCTCTTCTGAAGACTATCTTGCATGCAGGCCTGCTGCTGTCTCATACTCAATTACAATGGCAGATAGCAAGCTGGATCACAAATCACGAATGGAGCGGGCAGCTGAAGCACAGATCACTACCTTCCTATCTGTGAATGCTTAACTTCTCGTCTTTAAAAGGTAATGGGTGCACACCAGACAGCGGCAACTGTCAGAAATGCACAATACAGGGAGCCGTTCGAGCACTCTAGACAACTGTGTGGATGACTGTACACTGCATGCAGGCAAGTGCGAGTTCTGTGCAAACCTCGTGGCAGCTCTGTTTAAGCTTGCAATGAAAATGAGAGGTCTCAAACAAGCAGATGCTGCAGGCACAAAAAGATCAGGCGCCATGAGTCTTACTGTTGAACTTTGCCTCTAATGTCTTTTGTATGAAACCGAACCATCTGTGTCAGCTGTGACACAATTTACATCATGCACAACACATCGGCACAGTCACTTCCTTACTGTGCATGTGCAGCACTCGGCCCAAAACAGGAATCAATATCAGTGCTTCCTCAAAGCGGCCCTAAAAAACTTTGAAAGAAAGCTGCGGAATGCATTTTATGTTGAAGCACACTGCTGCTTCATTAATCTCCCCCGAGAATAACATTTCAAATGCTTTAGTAAAAGTGGAGTTATCAGGAATGGAAATTTGGCCTTCGCCCTCTCTGTACCTTTCCTTCTCCTCCCATGATTCCTAGCACAACCAGAATTTCTTCCCAGATCCTTGGATTCAACGAGAACAGGGGACTTTTTTTCGCCCCCCAATTTTGCAAGTACAGTCCATTATAAACCTCTTGAAAAAATATCATCACGAAAGCACTGTTATCCCACTTTTACATTTAAAGACAAGCATTTCCTATATCGCTAAAAGAAGTGCCAATGCTTATACACATAGGAGGTCAAGTGTTTTCTACCCAGGCAAAAACAAGGACAACTTGGAGTTAAAGATGACAACACACGCTCAATGACATTTGGCTGCAAGCAGCCATGACCTATCAGGCGCACCATGTAAGCTTCCTCACAGTCATCTGCAACTCATGTCCAAAGTTGAAACAAGCTGTAAACAACCTTGTTTCCTCCTAACTGACCTGCCACTGTTCCTCAATTTTGGAACTATACTCAGCTGCCAGGATCGAAAGGTGTGCTGAACCCACTGCCTTTCAAGACACCACTAAACAGCCAACATTATTTGCACAATAGCACTCACAAGAACAGCTTAATAACAGCTCTCGGAGTTCCAACACAAGCTGCCTCAAACAAATTAAGGGAAGGATGCTATTCGTTGTGACTACAGGCCCCTCAAAAGCTCAGCCTTGCAACTGTGAGAAGCCTAATGCACTACTTCTATTTATTAAAGATACCAGCAGCACCACAAAGGCATTATTGCAGGGGGGCACTAAAACATGACAAGTGCCATAGTCAAGTAATGACATGTTTGAACAACACATAGAACAGCATAATGCACAAGAGAGAGAGTGAGAGAGAAAAAGAAAACATGCACCTAATACACAAGAGAGAGAGAGAAAATGAGAAAACACACACACACTCTCATACACTGGGTAAGACAATATTAATATAAAATCAATTTAAGCAGAAATGAACGAAACGCTTCCAAAGATATGCAGCTGACCATGTTTTTGGCATCAAAGTAGAAGTGCCACTTCTCAAAAGCGAACCCCCCCCCCCCCCCCCCCCGCCAGAAAAAAAAAAAAACGCTTTAGACTATGGTCACTAATCAGGGTAAAAAGAATTCCCGCCCAAAGTAACAGAAAATTTTTCTTGCATATATCAAAGTGTGTTTTTTGCCTTTTCACACTGCGATTAAAAGACGAGTGTAGGAGCGGGCGAGTTTCAGCATGTAAACTGGTTCGAATAGCACTCCCTCAACTCAGGTCAAGCCGTCCCTTTGTCAATATCCACTTGTGCGCTCCCGCAACCTCCCGTAACATCAACTGGGGAAGAAGCATGCCTGCCTGTCCACACCATGCACTGCGAGAACACAATACCGTCCGCGCACTGTACAGAATACAGAACAAGGTCAGCTACGCCCACACACTGGGCAAAATCACAAGCAACTACTCAAAGCCATTGATTTCTTTTTTTCGGGGCTGGGGGGGGGGGGGGGGGGGGGGGGGGGTGACTTAGGAAAATCGTAGTGTACCTATCCCGTCACAACAGAATCCAAAAAGTCTGTGGCCCAGAAGGCCACAACAAATAAAATTGCACGACTGTACAAATATATGACGGCATTTTCAATACAAATGTATGCAAGAACAATGAATACGAGATGTAACCATGTTGCTGGCACTCTCTTTTGCACAGTTGCGTTCCTGCTGTAACGTAACTGCTTTAATACAGGCAACCCGACGTTCGCTGCTTTTATTTGTGTCTCACATTAAAACAAGCGCAATAATATTTTGTGGGCTCCCAAGCTACGTTCGATGGTACCTAACTATGTGGAGGACAGCACTGACGCTAAAAATGCAAATATTTAGGAAAGGAGACGTGCGGTCATTTCAAACTATCGCCAAGAGAGGGTTGAAAAAAAAAAAAAGTGACAGGTGGCACACAAACAAGCGCCGTAGTGAAAGCCTCCGGATTAATCAGAGCACCTGAGGATATCTAACGTCCACTTACATCGCATAACATGGGCATTTCTACATCTCGCTTAAATCGAAACGCGGCCGCCGTGGCAGGGGTTCGATCCTGCGACCATGTGCTCATCAGCTGCAAACGTGCGTTGGACAAAGCAATTTCGGCGACAACGCTTGGGGAGGCTGGGCAGCACAGGCCGCGCTTACCAATCGCACCAGCGTGAAAACTACACCTGTCGAATTTTCAACTTTGCATCACCACCCACCTATTTATTATTATTTTTTTTTTCAAAAGTGAAAAGTAACTATATCAAACCTGCGTGGACAGCTGCAGTGTCACTTGCTGTAAAGCCCCGATGCTTGGCTTGCGCGCTCTGCAGTTGATGCATTCTGACTCCTGCGGGGAACCACGCAAACACCGGTATGGAATCGTGCGCTGACAACACTTCAGCAAGTGTGAGACGATAACGCAGTGCTGCGCACCTCAAATCGCGAGCCACGCGAACATGGAGGACGCACACGAACAACTCGCGCCATTGCTGCCATTGCACCGGCTTTACTGAGAGTTCAAGAGAAATGCAACTGGTGAGAGCATGGGTGCACAGATGAGAGGTCGTGAATGAGAGCGGCGCAATTGGTGACAGGTTCTGCCACCTAAGAAATGGCTTTGCTTCTATTTTTCAATATTTTTTTTTACTTCAAAAGCAGAATTAGGATATATAGCTCTCAAAATAGGTTTATAATCGAGTAGTCGCGGCAGTCTGGTTTTCAGTTAAGAAAAACCAAGTGGGGCACACCTTTCTGCTGCCTAAATTTGCAGCGGCGCGCGTGATTTGAACGGCGCTGGCGCAAGGCGAACAAAATTGAAAATGTTAGTGCGAAGCATGAAGGAAGGAAAACTTTTTTTTCTTTCCTTCCTCCGTGGTGCGAAGGGTCTACGTCAAGGGGCGTCCTGCGCGTTAGTGGGGTTTGACGTTTTCACCTAGGCGCAGTTGACCAGAGATCCTCTTGCTTCCCTCCTTGCAATGTTATGTGAAATATGCATATTCCTCGGAATCGGGTACACGTTGACGCGTCTCGTGGCATCTCGTGGTATCTCTTCCCTCTGGTCGATCGTATAGGGCAGATTAACATGGATTTTCTTGAGCAGGTCTCTGCCTAGCTTTCCGAGAAAATCACACATGAAACTTTCGGAACCCTTTCAAGCCGCCTGCGAAAAGTGAGCACAGTTAAAGGGACACTGAGGAGAAATTGAAGTTGGTTTGTATCGACAGAATACCAGCTCCTGATTACAAAAACGCCACTCATACTGACAACAAAGCTCTTGTAACGTAGAAAAGAGCAAGAACCAAAATACAGGTATCGCCGCCACAGGCCAAACTCGCAAGTACAAGCGTCATGACGTCATATAACAAAACAGTGTTGCTGGAACCAATGGTTCTAGCAACGCTAGGACACGAGAAGCACAAATCACTGAGGCGCAGCCAATGCATGCGCAAATCTCCTTGACGTCGCCAGATGGCGCACGTGCCGGGCAGCTACAAAAAAAACAAAAAACAAAAAAAAATAAATAAAGAAAAGCTGAGCATGGTGGCAATTGCCACCACCCCGTTTCAAAGGGGGCGCTCCTATCTATCCATCCATCCATCCATACGCGCTCGCCTGAAGCATCGGGACCATAGAGTTTCTTACTATTACCTAGAGGGAAAGCTGGCAAGCCGTCTATGGGAGTTTGCATGGAGACCCCACGTGACCACCTCAGCCACCATGGGCGCTCAAAGCATCATGGGGCGGTGAGCTACTTGTTGCGGAACTGTAACTTTTGGCCAAAAAACAATAAAAAAATAAAGCTGTTTGATAGCTACAAACGTCCTAACATTCAATATCTTGTCTAATGATTGCAACAAACGAGCAGAAAAGCATTTAAGTGCAAAGTTTGCCTAAAATAAGACATGACTAGCTTTCCTATTGGCCAAGTGATGAACACTAAAAAAACTACTATTTCGTAATTAACAGGCGCACTTTTAAAAGTAAATATGTTTTCAGAAAAAATGTTGTTGTTTAGATACTTTAAGAGGTTTTTTAATGGCATTTCGGAAGAGTAAAACCTTTTATTGGCGTCGTGTGTCGTCGCGTCTTCACTACTATGGCTTTTGCACACTGCGTTCGCGCGAAAGTCGTCTGCGCACACACGAACTACGTTTTCGGAATGAAACGTCTTAGTACTGCCACTCTGTGTTCCCGAAAAACTACAACTGTGCCGCAACAAGTAGCTCACCGCCCCATGATGCTTTGAGCGTCCATGTTGGCTGAAGTGCAGCGCCGCCAGCTTTCCCTCTAGGTAGTAGTAAGAAACTCTATGATCGGGACCAATCAGCGCCTGTTCGCCGGCGTTAGGCGGGCTCCCGGTATTCCGCTAGCGGTATCAAGGTACACGGTATGCTAAAGGTGTCTATTTGCGAGAACTTCGTTGACGACTTCGAGAACGAGATCCATCGTAACGCTCGCAAAACGCCGGTGCAAACGTAAGCGAAGCGACTGTAGCGACGGCCGCAATAGCCGATAGATGCCTTCAACGTGCGGCCGGCGGTAGCTTTCTTTTCGGCTGCTGCTAGGCCGCACTGCTGGCAGCCAGAAATCACGGAGTCTGCACACGTCATGTTTCACGTCACTTAGTCCTCTGTCGTCATAGCCGAATCCCAAGTTTGAATCACAGCGGCGGGAAAAACCTTTTCAACTTCGAATCCAAATTTCTTAGAAATAAATGCATTTTTCGCTGCCGAACAAGTGGCAACAAAGCCATGACATGCCGAACTATCGGATTTTGCTATAAAAAATATATTAATAGTGCTCTCCTCAGTGTCCCTTTAAGGCATTTTTACGACGCATTTACAATGCAGTGATCCTACCAATCAGAAGCGCCACTTCTAGAAATTATAAACACGGCTGTAAACCGGAAGTCAGCCGAACTATCAGGGCCGTTTCAGCAGCCTATCGGCAGCTACACCAGCCCCTAAGAAACATCATGCTCTGCGCCGAATCCAATTTTTAAAGAATGAGTGACCAACTAGCCCAGCATTAAGTTGTACTGAACTATTAGCAACATGCTATGCTCATTCGGATTTCTCGTTCTTGCCATGACAAGTACATAATTTATTAAATAACTTAGCTTGACCGGCAATTGTGCCACTGGCATTAACAGGATATGTGATAATATGTAAACCTGTTGAAAATAAATAGCATGTGTGTATGCGCGCACAGCACGTAGGTATATTGCATGACGTTTTCTGTTTCATTGTATTTGTGGCTCGTATGTGTGACTGCCTGACTGTATTGCCGCGGTAAAGTCTGATGCTAATTACGTTAATCAACTCCCTAACATCGGCACATGTATGGGCGAACCATCTTCTTTGCGATCAGATTCTGTACTTCAAGAATTTGCTTTTCGCTTTGCAGAATATACAAACAGGGTCAGATATATTTCACGCATGCGTGGGTTTTGCCCAACTTCTGTGCGAAATATTTTTGATGATATTCTGCAGTTCTAGACAGAACGGACAAAGCGTGGATTAAGAAGCATTCCTCAGTACATTAAATATTTTGGGAGGTACACTGTGTCTTTATAATAAGGGAGTAATTTACTCACTGACATCCACCTGAGCGCAGCCATACGGCTACAAAGGAAAACTATACAGCTTTCTCAGAAACTTCGAAGTTAAAGAACCATTCGTCCAGGTACGGGGTTCGAACCCGGGACCACCGCTTCACCGGAGCAGTCGCTCTACCAGCTGAGCTAACCCGGGACCGCAAGCTTATGGTAGGGCGAGAGCGAATTGATCAATAACTCGAAGTGGGAACAGTGTTGGTCAAATTTTTAGAGGAATCCCCCAAGGTGGAGCAGGTTTGTAATAAGGGAGTAATTTACTCATTGACATCCACCTGAGCTCAGTTGGTAGAGCGACTGCTCTGGTGAAGCGGTGGTCCCGGGTTTGAACCCCGGACCAGGACGAATTTTTCTTTAGCTTCGAAGTTTCTGAGAAGCCCAGGTGGATGTCAATGAGTACCTTACTCCCTTATTACAAACCTGCTCCACCTTGAGGGATTTCCCTAAAAATTTGACCAACTGTGTCATTATCTTCTGGATACAAAATGGTTGTCCGCTCTTGGCAGCACTTTGGCAGCAGCAGCGGACACGCGCACAAGCAATTGAAGCTACTATCTACCATTTTTCAGCACTTCCAGTGACGCATCGGCGCGTGTCATCGCGCGAGGATACCTGCTACGGGCGTGGCTGTCATCTGTGTACCGTGAGCGACACCTGGTCCGCTGTTTTCCTGTGGCTACGCAGAGCGTCTTTCCTGACACTTTGGCAGCAGCAGCGGACACGCGCACAAGCAATTGAAGCTACTATCTACCATTTCTCAGCACTTCCAGTGACGCATCGGCGCGTGTCATCGCGCGAGGATACCTGCTACGGGCGTGGCTGTCATCTGTGTACCGTGAGCGACACCTGGTCCGCTGTTTTCCTGTGGCTACGGAGAGCGTCTTTCCTGACACTTTGGCAACAGCAGCGGACACGCGCACAAGCAATTGAAGCTACTATCTACCATTTTTCAGCACTTCCAGTGACGCATCGGCGCGTGTCATCGCGCGAGGATACCTGCTACGGGCGTGGCTGTCATTTGTGTACCGTGAGCGACACCTGGTCCGCTGTTTTCCTGTGGCTACGCAGAGCGTCTTTCCTGACACTTTGGCAACAGCAGCGGACACGCGCACAAGCAATTGAAGCTACTATCTACCATTTTTCAGCACTTCCAGTGACGCATCGGCGCGTGTCATCGCGCGAGGATACCTGCTACGGGCGTGGCTGTCATCTGTGTACCGTGAGCGACACCTGGTCCGCTGTTTTCCTGTGGCTACGCAGAGCGTCTTTCCTGACACTTTGGCAGCAGCAGCGGACACGCGCACAAGCAATTGAAGCTACTATCTACCATTTTTCAGCACTTCCAGTGACGCATCGGCGCGTGTCATCGCGCGAGGATACCTGCTACGGGCGTGGCTGTCATCTGTGTACCGTGAGCGACACCTGGTCCGCTGTTTTCCTGTGGCTACGCAGAGCGTCTTTCCTGACACTTTGGCAGCAGCAGCGGACACGCGCACAAGCAATTGAAGCTACTATCTACCATTTTTCAGGTTAGTCTTGACTACATTTGTAGTACTTCTTTTCCGGTGTCTCTGCTGCTGCTGCCGAAGTGTTTGTGACATGCCAAATGCAGAACTACTAAAGGTTCTCAAAGAGTTTAAGCAAGAAGTTCGCGACTTGCTTAAAAGTGACTTGCAGGAACAATTTACTGACTTGCGTACCTCTCTCGAAAGAGAACTTCGAAAAGAGCATCGCGACCTGAAGCAGAGCCTTGAATTCCTCAATAAACAGTATGAGGAAATGGTAACGAAGTGCACACGGCTCGAGGTAGAAAATAATGAACTGAAGGCTCAGAATGAAATTCTAGTGGCTGAGCAAGAGGAGCTTAAAACACTGGCTGTTCAACATGAGAAGAGAACAACTGCCCTTGAGCAGTATTCACGTAACAAAAACATTGAACTGAAAAATGTACCCAACTCTTCCGATGAAAAGCTAACAGAAGTCCTTGCAAAACTTGGTGAAGCAGTAGGCGAGCCGATAGAAGAAAGCGACATCGATATTTGTCATCGTGTTCCTGCCAGAGATGCCCCTTTCCCACACATTGTTATACAATTCCACAACCGGTCTAAACGGGATGCTGTGTTGGAAAAGGCGCGGAAAATGCGTCTATCAGCTACCGACGTCGGCCTTTCAGAAACAACGCCCATCTACGTAAACGAGCATCTCTGTCCGCAGTTAAAAAAGCTGCTCGGTATGACAGTGGCAAGGAAAAAAGAGATGAGCCGGCTGTATGCGTGGACGAAAGGCGGAAAAATATTTGCCCGTAAAACCGATAAATCCGGAGTTCTTCAGATAACGAGCAGCAGTGACCTTGAAAAGATTGTTTAGCACGCTTAATCGTATACCAGATGGCACCACAAGTATCAACCTTGCCGCTCTTTCCAGAGAAGTACAACATTTCTTGCTTACATATAAATGCTCAGTCAGCCAGAAACAAAGAAGACGAAATAACAACACTTTTTGACGGTTTTAAGTTTGATGCAGTGATGATAACAGAAACCTGGTACCGGGATGACTCGGAAGTGCTTCGTGTGCACGGCTATCGAACCTACCACTTGCATCGAAGTGGTAAGACAGGCGGCGGCGTAATGTTATTAGTGAAAGATACATTTGTATGCGACATTGTTGACATTTTTTCTGTAATAACTGATGATTATGAAATGCTAACTTTGCAATGTAATATGACCATTTTTTCTGTGGCATACCGTCCGCCCAAAGGTAGCAATAGAGCTTTTCTTTCATTTCTTGACACTTTCTTAGGTTGGATCAACGAAAACGCCTACAAACTAATTCTAGGTGGAGACTTGAACATTGACCTCCTACACTCGTCCCCACAAAGTGAAGAATTGTGCTGCACTTTAGAAACTAATGCTTTTATTAATCTCATAGAACAACCAACTCGTATAGAGCGGGATACATCTACACTCATTGACATTTTTATCACCAATGCTACAAATGTGCCCATCAGTTCAGGTGTTCTTCAAACACACATTAGTGACCATTTACCTATATATTTAGTGCTTAGTCATAAAAAGTTCCAATTAAAAGACGCGAGACCGACTGTAAGTACATTCCGGGAGATAAATGAAGATACCCTGGGGTCTTTTTATAATTTAGTTTTAGGGATATCATGGGAGAGTGTTCTTTCAAGCGCTGATGCGGAGGAGGCTTATAACATCTTCATAGACAAATTTATAAAGGTATATAATGATTGCTTTCCCTTCAAAACTCGTAAGCGGCCACGAAAAGCACGCAAACCTTGGATTACAGCTGAATGTGTCAAAGCTATAAAGCTGAAAAATGTTCTTTATCAAAAGTTTTTAAAATCCAGAAACGAAAACGATTTAAGTGACTTCAAAAAACACAGAAACAGGACAAACAGCCTATTACGGAGAATTAAAAAAGAGTACTTTGAAAACCTTTTCATGCAGGACACGAAGCAAACTCCGGAAATAATTTGGAAAAGATTAAACACACTCCTAAATCGGCACACTGGTGCAATTGATAGCCCGATGGAGATAAGTATGAATGGCACAACTCTTGCAGGAGAAGAATTAGCTAAAGCTTTTAATGATTTCTTCACATCTGTGGGAAATAGTCATCATGACCCAAGCTGCATGAACTTTATGCACCAACCAACAGAAGAGACTGCCTTTTTATTCCCGGTAACTGCAGATGACGTTGTATCTACAATCTTATCTCTAAACAATACTACCAGTACTGATGTAGATGGTTTGGAGATTCGGCCACTTAAACATGTTGCTACTATTATAGCCCCTGTTTTAGAGTACATCATTAATCAAATATTTTCATGCGGCCAATTTCCTCGCCGGCTCCAAGTGGCCAAAGTTACTGCCATATTTAAAGGTGGTGAGAAATGTAACATGTCTAACTACAGGCCAATTTCAATACTTCCTGTATTCTCCAAGGTCGTTGAGAAGCTAATACACGTACGAATGAGCTCATTTTTAACCAAGCATCAGATTATGACACCGTATCAGTTTGGGTTCACCAAAAAACGCTCTACAGAAAGCGCCTTGCTAGTGCAAAAAGAAATCATTCTTAACGCCTTTGAACACCAATTGTATTCACTTGGAATTTTCATAGACTATTCAAAGGCATTTGACAAAATAAATCACGTTACACTATTAACAAAATTGGAATATTATGGTTTCAGAGGCTGTTTCCTTTCTCTTATTAAATCCTACCTACAATACCGCCAACAAAGGGTGCACATAAGTAACTCTTGCTCCAGCTTCAAACCATTGCTACATGGCGTTCCGCAAGGAAGTATTCTCGGGCCACTACTTTTCAACCTATATATTAATGACCTTGTTAACATAGATTTAAATACATCATTTGTTATTTATGCCGATGACACAAGCTTATTTTTCTCCCATCACAGTTTACCCCTGCTTGTAAAGAAAGCGAATGCAGTACTTGATCTATTGAACACTTGGTGTCTAAATAATTCCTTAACTATAAACGTCTCGAAGACAAAATCAGTTCTTTTTCGCCCTAAAAATAAACCAGTTAATTCAAATATTGTCCTGCAACTTGGTCTTTCAGTCATAGAGGTGGTACCAGTAATAAAAACCTTAGGTGTCCTTTTTCATGAGAATATGCAGTGGAACGCACATACTAACCTCGTTCACTCGAAACTATCCCGAATAGTTGGTATTCTTGCACGTTTTCGCAACTTTCTTCCTAAGCACATTAAATTACTTTTGTATAACTCCCTTTTCACATCCACATTATCGTATTGCTACTTGATATGGGGCACCACAACGTACACAAACTTGTCCAAAATCTATCGACTGCAGAAAAAAGCTGTAAGAATTATTTCAAATGAACCCAATGACGCCCACACAAAACCTCTTTTTGATGACCTTAGATTACAACCATTACCAAACCTGTTCAATGCACTTCTGTTAAAACGTCATCATGCCTTTCATCTAAATAATGACCCTTTCCTTGAAAACCTTGCGACCCTGTCTCCGTTTGCGAAAGCATATAGCACACGAAGCAGTCAGACATGGAAGATTCCTCACACCCGTACTAACTATGGCCGCCAAATGCTGATGTACACACTACCACATGCTCTTAACTCTTCTGATAACACCTCCAAGTCACCTCCAAGACATTAACACTTACAATTATGAACCCGCAATGTTAGCCCTATCACTTAACATGTTTTTATGATTATGTAAAGCCGTCGCCATATATATATTGCTTTTCTTTATATCGCTATCACTTTTTTGTCCCCTGCTGTATTGCTTGTGAACGGGGTGTTAGCCTTTGTCAAGCCGTTACAGGCTTTTTGCTAGCACCCCGTTGCATCACGAGTTCTGTAACATCATTGTTGATGCTAAATAAATTTGAAATTTGAAATTTGAAATTTGCTATGGCGAACTCCTCGAGATCCGTTGCGGTGCTGGCGTGAAATCCAGTAGCGACGAGTACTGAAGAACCGGCGCTGTCCCGGCTACGCAGTTCATGTCTCGTATCCTGGTAACTGGGTAGCGTCTGTTCAGTGCACAGCGCCCACTCGGACTCGTCTCCTGGGCCGTAGCACTTCTGAATCCAGCGTGAACGGAGTTCTCTTCTGGCTTGATGTCAGCCTGGGTGCACGGCACATGTGAGGCTCGAATCATGCCGCACTCATCACGAGTGAGTTCTGCTGTGTGGTGAATGGTAGGACCAGGCGCCGCGCAGCCGATGTGTGTGAGGACATCGTAGCCCTGCGGGGCCTCACGCAGGCGTTTATGTGGCTTGCCTTCTGCGCACTTAACGTTTCGCCAAGCGTGTTGTGCATGCCGAGAGAAAGGAGTGCAATAAGCGTGTGCGAATCAGTGTCCTACGAGTGTACCTCGTTGTTTTTGGCGTAGCCGCACGTGTAGCGATTTGCAGGGCTCTTTCTTGGTGAGGTGGAAGGTGAGGAAGGATGTCGAAGGATGTCGGCCTCTTCCAGTCCGCGTCGTCTGTCGGACACACTCGTGGTTGACCACGTCTGAAGTTATTTTTTTTTCGATTTTGGCTAAAACACTGGTGCAATCACCAACTGAAGGCGCGGTGTTCACATCTTCTGCGTCCCGCGCGATGGCAGGAGAGAGCAGCGGAGAGGAAAACCTCGTCATAGTCGGCCAACGCGAGGTCACATTGAAGAGCCGCGGACACTTCGAGGCACCCGAAAGAGCTTTCAGCGAGCGTTGTTTTTTGTGCTGCGTGAGCTGTTCCTCGTGTTGCGTGCGTCGTGACGTACAAAACGTGCGAGCTGAGTTTGAGCACCAGGTTCAACACGAGGTGTTGTTCTGCGTTCGGGTGCACCAACAACTACGGCCGCGACTGTGTCGTCTTCCCCTTCCCCAGTATGCAGAAGTCAGGGTCATCTTACTGCCGGCCGACCTCTAAACCTTTGCTTCCATTAAATTACTTTCTCTCTTTCTCGTTTTCGACAAGATCAAAAGCTCGCCTGCTCTGTCGCTTTGCGTGTGTTTTGAATGTGGAGTCCAAGGGCACGGAGCCTGTCTTTATGGGAGATAGGTCGATCGTCCGTTGAGGCGTGGCATGAGGCGCAGCGGATCGCGCTGGCGTGAATGTATACCAGGAGCAGTTTCAATTTCTCGCTAGAGGACGTCAAGTCCCCGCGCTGCGCGTAGCGTACGTAGAGCGGCGTCCGTTGCCTCCTGAGGCGCATTCTCCATGTCTCCATGCATAGATAAATGTTGGTTTCGACATAAATGTTTCCACTGAGATAAATGCATTGCCTGGCACACAGCTGTCGTCTTAAAAACGCATCAGCCCACTGCCCTGACACCGCTGCCATTCAAAGGTAGAAGAAGAAGCAACGACAGACAGCATCGGAGAGGGCATGATCAAGATTAAAAGCTCTAAAAGAAACGTGCTGATTAGTAGCGAAGGCCGTGTTCAAGTTTTCATGTGAAACAGGACTGGATACCCGTCTGTGATCGCCTGTGCACTCCCTACACGGTTTACACAGCTTACACGGTTTACATTTGTGTTTTCGCGGAGACCCTACTCCAGCATGTGTTAATGACATGTGTCGGTGTGTTTGTTCAAGACATGAATTTCACGCGCGTCTACTCACCGCGATGCGAGTGCCAGCCAGTGTGTGTGTGTGTGTATTATGTACACACACTCATTGTATTATGCCATCAGCAACCTTCATTCGCACTTTCCTTTCCCCCCTTTTCCTTTCCCCAGTGGGAAGTAGCACGCCAGGGCCATGTTACCACCGGCCGACCTCTCCTCCATTTCCTCTCATTCAAATTCCTTTCTATCTCTCTAAAACTCTTCAGCAGGAGCTAAGGTCTCTAACCAGCCTGCATATTTACAGATCTCTGAGGTGCGATCGTTTTTGGCCGTAGAGGCATTGTCTGCAAGTCCTCTGACATTGCTTGCGTCACAGACCTGCTTCAGTGCAAAATTCTTGACTCATTGCCAGTGAAAGCCTTCATCCCTGATGAGCTGGCATGCTCCAAAGTTATTGTTCGTCGTGTTGACCAGCATCTTCCCCGCAGGAAATAAAGGAAGAGTTTCACGATGCAAGTGAGGGAGTTCTTGCTGTCTACCGGTGCAGTAGAGAAATGAATTGTTTGCGCGTACCGAAAGAATCAGTCATAACTTTTGCCGGCTGCTCTTGTCCTTTCGAACTCAAGACCTGGTACCGTGAGGACCCTCTGCAGCCCCGTCCTTTATAATGCACCAACTGTTGGCGGTTCGGTGACAGTGGTAAAGCGTGCAAATCGGCGCCCCGCTGCTGTGTTTGTGGAGGGGGTCATTCAGCTTCAGGGGCTATACACCGCAGCAGACACAGGACAGGGGGAGGTGACGACACCGCCCTATGTTGTCACCTCCCCCGGTCCTGTATCTGCTGCGGTGTATAGCCTACTGATGTCTCATCAACTGGCCTACACATCTACCCTCCTATAAGTCCTTCAGCTGACAACTGCACCTCTGGTCAGCACCAGTGTTGTCTGTGCAACTGCAACCACTCAGCTGACGATGTCAAGTGTTCGAAACGAGCCGACGAACAAAGCCTGTTAGGTATAATTCAGGTGAAGCGATGCTCTAGGGCAGATGCATATGCACTTCTGGACCGGAAGAATAATTCATACGCCAGCCGTGCGCGATCTTCTGTTGGAGATCTTGAGTCAAGTGTGACTGCTTTGATAGCGTCCGCAGTAGAACAGGCTCTTTCTGTGGTGGTCGACCGAATGCTGTGCACTTTTACCGAGGCTTTACCTCAACTTGTTGCAGGCCAATCAGTACTTCCTCAATCATTTGTTCTGGCGGCGATGTCTCAATCGCTCCCAAATTGTGCTGCTAGTACAAGTCCCTCCATGTCGCCTCCTGACGCATCCCGAGTCCTGTCTCCCACCAGCTCTCCTGGCAGCGCCTCTAGCGCTGATATTTGCACCACGGATGTTGAACTGCTGTGCCCTTCCCAGAAGCGTCGAGCTTCTTCCTCACCCTCGAATACAGTTGTTCCGAAATCCAAAACAAAGAAAGGTCCCTTCAAAGTAATGCCCCAGTCTGATGTGCTGAAAGAGGCTGTTGCTACCTCTGATTATTGACTGAAGAAAAGTCAATGATCATGGCGGGTCTAAAAGTTCTTCAGTGGAATGCCGCTCCGTACTTTCTTCCCTTCAGGATCTCGAACTTCTCCATAAACATAATCCAGTTGTAGTGATTTTGCAATAAACATGGCTCTCTCTAGTTAAATAATTTTCAATGAAAAAAATTCATGCTTTCAGAGCTGATCGCATTAACGGCAGTGACGGCGGGTTAGTAACTATGATCTCTACAAAAGTATGTCACCGGGCCTTTATTTCGCATCAAATTATGCTCCCTGACTGTGAACTGGTGGCTGTCGACATCTCCCTTCCGCAGTGCGCCGAAGTTACTATTGCAAATGTCTACTTCCCTGTAGGTGTTCACAGGACAGACTGTTTGGATAGCTTACTGAACGGCGCAAACAGTACAGTCATCGCAGGGGATTTTAATTCGCACCGCAGTGCCTGGGGTAGTCGTTCAGACTCCTGAGGCCAGATTCTTTTGTCATGGATGTCCTTGCATGAATTGCGCTGCTGTAATTCCGGAGCAGTATGCGAGGAGCTTCTCGTCCAGTCATAGATTTAACGTTAGTAACTCGTGGGGTTGGGGTATCTGCATGGTCAACAGAGGACTCAGGTACATATAGTGACCACTTTACAATAACCTTTACTATTCTATCCTCTCCCCTAAGAAAAGTGGTGCAACCATAAAATTCGTAAATCACATTTCGAACAATAAATTGATGTCTGCCTCACTTCCCTCAATTGTTAGCTCGAGTCGAGCAGGAAGAGCTCAGCCAGCAACTTTTTTCTGCAAGATGGTGCTGAGCGTTCTGTATTCTCCGTGTGCAATAAAGCCCCTGACAGACAGCTGTCTCCGTGGTGGACGGAAGAGTGTGAGAAAGCTTATCGTCGTAGAAAAGCAGCTTGGAAAAGCATTTCCTATAGTCAGAGCCCAGCTAATTGAATAAATTATGAGTTCTCTGCATCTTTCAAAATAACTAAAATGCAAAAGAGGAATATAATCGAAATTTAAATATGTATCTGATGTCCCCAGAATAGGAAGGCTCTATACAGATTCATGGCGCACATTAAGAACTCTGGCCGCCCACCGCACTAAGTCAATAGTGTTGTCTCCTCAGGAGGCTAAGGAAAACCTTGAACGTATCGCTCAGGGGCTGGCTTTGCGTTTCCAGATGCAGAAAACAGAACCTATACACACTCGCCGAAAGCTCGGACAATACTGAGGTCGATGTGTCAGAGCTCCTGCCAATTGTTTCCTCAATGCAGACTGCCGTCCCGGGATCTGATGGGGTTACTGTGGGTATGTTGAAGATTTTAGCGCAAGTCTTCAACACCGATCTTCCAGATATCGTTAACGAGTCATTGGAAAAAACGTGGATTCCTCACAGTTTGAAGGTTGCGAAAATAATTTTGCTTTTGGAGAATGCAGAGAATGGATTTAAATTTGACAATATAAGGCCAATTGCTTTAACCTCAAATTTAGTCAAGTTGATAGATACACAGTCGCCTCACAAAGCATGTTCATGACGTTAATGGCTTCAGCTCCGCACAGATTGTCTTGCGCCGCGGTTGTTCCATATGGTCCACGCATGTGGATCTAGAAAGCCGAATCCGACTTTCAATGCTCAAGAGGGAAGCTTAACCCTTGGTGATACTTGATGTTTCTAACGCCTATGACAGAGTGGAGCGCACGGTCCTTCTTAAAAAACTTTCTCAGCTACATCCACCGCACTACATTTATGCCTGGATTTTTGAATTTTTAAGGACAGATTTTTCTTCTGTACAGATGGATCTTTCTATTATAATACCTATGCTCAATCAAGAGGTGTGCCGCAACGATGTGTTCTGTCACCGCTGCTTTTTAACATATTGGTTCGGGACATCCCCATTCATCCTAGCATTGCAGTTTTTATCTACGCAGATGATATAGCTTTTTTCGACTCAGCAAAGAATATTCATGCTCTTTACCAGTGTTTGCATGCATACCTGAATGCTCTTGAAGATTGGCTGGACCAAATTAATTTATCACTTAATGTCAGCAAGTGTGGCGGGCTGGCATTTCCGCCAGACACCCCGTTGTACATTTCGCTAGTCCACCCCTCCACCCCAATTCCGCAGGTGGAGTCGGTTAAATACCTAGGTGTTACTGACGACCCAAATTTCTACTGGCGTCAACGTATTAAGAATAACGTTAATAAAGGGGAACGTGCTCTGGGCCGGTTCACACGAGTAGGCAATAAAAACTTTGGCATGTGTCGCGTAACGTTACTGTTTCTCTATCTCTATAAGGCTTATATGAGACCAATTCTGGAATTCGGTTGCGTCCTGTTCTCTGGTAGCGCAAACTACAAGCTGCAGCCCTTAGCCTTACTGGAAAGGCGTGCCCAACGGCTATGCCTCGGGCTCCCAAAATCAGCTTCAAGGGCTCTCCTTTACCTGGAAGCCCGTATCCTCGATCTATATTCCCGCTTCCAACTACTCATGGTGCGCACTTTTCTCAGGTCCTTTGACCCGGCTCCCAGTGTTAATACTCCCGTTTGTCTATCCAAACCACACCTGTTTTTCTTTAATCATCGCCACGTTATCAACTTCCGCAAGTTAGGTTCAAGCACAACCTGTTGTCCCCACTTCAAGTCGATGTGAGCTCCTTGCAACAAGTTGCTGACATGCAGGATGACCCCGTCGTCTATTACGACCATATCTTTCCTTCCCATGCAAAATACATGCTCGCAAATATCCTGAATGGTCTTCTTGCTGAGCACTTACAGAATTTTCCTCATCATACTGTTTTCTCCACTGACGCCTCCGGGGGCTGTGAGAGGGCGGCGATTGGGATATATTCGCCGGATCTGGCTTGGAGCTATTCCGTTCGTATCCCTAATTACACTCCTGTATTATTTGCAGAGCCTTTGGCTATTGGTTTGGCTCTTCTCAAAATTCCGAGGCATATAGCACGGGTGCTCATCCTTGCAGACTGCCTAGCAGTTTTAGTGCCTCGCCAAACTTCCGGCAACTCGCTATTGAATCGTTCCCTTGGGTTTTTTGTTCCGCGCACGGTAAGGGATTTTCACCATTTAAAGTTCCCATGGAATCGTGCAAGTCAAGGCTCTGTGAGGTGTCCGTGACACTTCTGCGATGTAGAACCCTCCACCTCAATTTGTACTTATGCAGATGCGGGTTCGCTACGGCAAACATTTTTAACTCATGCGGAGAAGCTGAAACAATAGACCATTTCTTCCTCTCTTGGCAGCGGTTCGCATTTCAGAGAAAGCAGCATTTGGAGGTCCCTCTCTCGAGGTTAGGACTGCCTTTGTCTCTACCAGTTCTTCTCTCGTTCGGTGCGAGCGCCACGTGATTTTACCTTCATGATTACAATATTGCAGCTGGTCGGTTACTTGGTTAACTGTATCAGAAATTCTGCCGCATGTCCAAAAAGTGTATTTTGTTATATTCCTGGCACATCCAATTTGTTTAATTCATTTAATTTTTTCAGCAATTAATATATATTTTTTTAGTTTCAGTCATTCCACTATTCTACTTTGTTGCCTCAGGCCTTTTATTTTTTTGTTTGCACAAATACTTCCTTTACCTTGGCCAATGCCATCGCCTGGGTATGTGCCATGTTTACTGACGTTAAGAAGAAGAAGCATCAAGCAGATGTTTGGGTGTGCACCAAACCCTGGCCAGTCCCCCCTCGCCCGTGGGTATGTGACATCGTTTTTGAGGCAACAACAAAGCGACAACAACATTAGCTGGAAATGAAGCAGCGACCGGAGGAGAAGAGGAAGCTGCACCACCACAGCCGCCACCGAAGGCCTGCAGACGTGCCACCAGACCTGACCTCTGGCGCCAGTTCTCCGCTGTCCGGGGCCTTTTCACCAGCGAGTGGGCTCACCACGACCGGTGGCTTTCATTCGCCTTCTTCCAGCCCGTCCAGGACACGCCTCGGAAGGTGGAGTGCGGGCCGCTTGAGCACGCCGAGGTTGACCGGAGTGTACCGCGGCTTCAGCGACCGCAGGTGCGCTGAACTCAAATATTCGGTTTCCAAAAATGCCTGGTGGTCTTCAGTGCTAGATGCTACAGTTAGCAATCTGACTTGAACCAGCAGCCTTCGTATCATGAGCAACACATGTTTGCTAAAAGAACAACACAATGCACTGCCCACAAACCTGCGCTGGGGCATAACTTGGCCATGAGAGTTTTCGCTGGGCCCAAAATCGGGATATACGTAATATTTCGGTTAGCCTGACATGCAGCAGTACCAGGCTTTTCGCGGTTCAATAATGTAAAAGTCCCAGCGTCACTACCGGAGTCACTGTCTCGTATCGGTGCAGTAGTCACAGTGCGAAATTGCTCTCTGTGAGAACAAAACCTTGCTGGAATTTGTTTAGAGCTGCTTTTACGGTCATGTAGGTAGTTAGATGCAGCTCTGCAGAGTCACCAGCAAGTGACATTTGCGATTTTAAAGGGGAAAACGGCGGGGGACAGTCGCCATTTCATCTGAACAGGAAGTTTTTTGGGAAGGTTACACTGTCCCCACGCTATCTACCCAATGAAGTTCAACACATGCATTGTGCAAATAAGGTCATCCCCTCCAGGAAGTGCCTGTAAATGCTCCCCCGTGAATAATTAACTTTAAGCGACAGCTCTATAGGTCACACTCGGCGAAACAATGGCGCCGTCATCACCATCGTCCGTGCATCCGCCGATGATGGGCGGTCTACTCTTAGATAAGGCCGCCGACAGGCGTGGAAAAGGCAACGAGTCGTGACCGAACGCCGTATATCCTGTACACCTCTACCCTTCCCCTCGCCACATCCCCAACTCCCTAATAGGTTTCTGCACCCGGCTACTCCAATATACCCAGCGAAATTCATTCACTATGTTGGGCGCGAGCTGCTACACTGAAGCGAGCGGCGCTAGTGTAGATCTATCACATTACTCCTCTTTCTGCGGAACGAGGGTGTGCTATAAATAATTTCTGCGCTTTTAAAGACCCAGGTGGCGCTATTATTTTCTATTTTTCTCTGTGAACGAGGTCCTTCATAGCACGATATGATCACGTGTAGTCCGGATAATAGCGGCACGTTAGTTCTTTCCCAGTGCCTTATTAATCCCTCACTGCCAGAAGTGAGCGACATAAAACCGAGATTTATGTCGCGCCTGACTTAAAATGCCGTGCTGCAAAATGATGTGAGAAGCTAGTGGGCACGCCCGGCTTCAATCCCCGCCGCGGCTGACATGGAACCTAGCGCGGTTTTGTGTGGGCAGCCCCAGTTAGGCCTGATGAGGTTTTCTCGCACAGTTTGTTTCGCACCTGCCCTCAAGTGCCCTACAACAAAACATTGTGGGCACACCCTCTTTTCAGACTTGCCACAGCCGGTGTGGGACCTGAGCGGGTTTGTGTGTGCAGCCCCGTTAAGCTTGACGAGGTTATTTACAATACTGCCATTCCCATCAGGGACCATAGCAGGTGGGCGAACAAAAATGACAAACATGATAAAAATTTGAGCAGGTTTTTCCCCGCTCAGAGCCAATATTTATATTTGCACCTGCCCTCAAGTAATCTAAATGGGACCAATCTGGGAAGCTCGTGGACACGGCCTTTTTCCAGCCCCGCCACTGCCAGAATGGGACCTACAGCGGTTTTCTTTGGGCAGCCCCAATTATCCTGGCGAGGTTCTTCTCACATAGAGCCCACATTCATGTTGTGCCTGCTCTCAAGTACCCGACAAGGGACCGATGTGGGCTACATAGAGGAATGTGGACTGAGTTAGGCCCAAAAAGTCGTTATGGGAGCCACGTAGGATTTAAAGTGCCAAGCCGAAATTGGGCTTGCCCACTTATTTTCATAAGGGCCGACGTATAATGCTAGAAGGGATGCTCTAGCAACACTTGCCCATGTGGGGCCCACGGGGGCCCGCATTGTGTGCTTGTTGGAATATTGCACAAAGACTTCTAATGCATGATCACTGTAAATGCGTAATGCGTTAAGCGCCGCTTAAATTTTGTGCATGCCTCACATGATGTCAAAACATACTCATGCTGTCACAAATACCGTTAGGCTTCTCAAATCAGAACTACATGGGGAAAGAAGTCCAGCTATAAATAATCTAAATTTTCCTGCGACCTGCAAATTTGTAATGGCTGCGGAATATGCAGGGCAGAGAGGATGTGTGGCTGGCATACCTGGATGACGTGGCTGACATCACGCGGATGACGTCAGTAGATTAAAAAAGCGGCCGGGTGGATGGCGCAAGTTTAAATTTCGGTATTCGCTGCCGGCCTGTTCTCGTGTTTCCGTTCTGCTCGCAGCCGCCAGACAAGCCGTTACGCCTCCCAGCGAACTGACGAGCAGTTCAAGCCGGCGTGCGGTAATCGCGTCACCGTGACGGCCGTGTCACTGTTCCTGGCCGCGGTGGTGGTGGTGGTCGTGGCAACCGCGGTGGCCACCTTCTTTCTCTCCGGGCTGCCCTACAAAGTGGAGCGCCAGCCACGCTTCGTGTCCCCCACAGTCATGGGTGTCTATCGAGACTGGGCCGCGGTATCCAGTGCCAGCCAATGCACCGAGGTTGCCGGGTATTTATTTTGCTGTTTAACTTCCATCGGACTTGGACGAGCCAGGCTCGTCATATCCGACTGTCATTTCTGGCTCATGACGAGTCCAGTTTGTTTTCTGGCATTCTGTGTCCTGTTTAAGTCGAGTAGGACTCGTCCAACGCATTTTCTTGGTTTGTCGAGAGGTGGCAGCACGGGTACTAAAAGTCTAATTTTGCACCATTTAAAAATAATGTGTCCGTTAGAGGCACATTTGGTGGAGGCGCATAACGAACATCAAGAAAATTACCACAACACAAGAGAAGACTTGAGAAAATGGTGTATGTTTTAGATGTTCCGGGCTACACGTGGGCTGTGAGAGAATGGTACGACGAAAAAGCGCTGACGGACGGGACGGAAGAAGAGACAGACACATGCGTCTGTCTCTTCTTCTTCCGTCCCGTCTGTCAGCGCTCTTGCGTCGTACCATTCAACATGAACCAATGAGCCCGCGAGTCGACCCTCTCCTTGGCTATGAGAGACACTGTAGTAGTAATTTCTGTCCCCTGGTGATGCGCTGAGATCGCGCAACACACGGGTTTCTTTTGCCTTATGCCTCCGTCAAAGTGCTGCCGCCCCGGAGGGGTCTCGATCCCGCGACCTTGGCCTCAACAGCCGAACGCGACAGAAACTTAAGAGGGTCAAAACTTCAGAAAACATCTATTGACCGCTTCCCTTAAACCTGCTGTGACTTCTCACGAGCCTCGCGAGAGCTGCTCTGTTTCGTTCCCTTTTCTGTCCGTCCTTGTTTTGTGTGCGCTGCTAACACCTAAAGCATGAAAAACCTACTAGGCCAAGAAAAGACGATTCTGCAGCCCACCAGAATTTTAATCTCCCACGATGTGATAACACAAAGAACTAGAATATTGGGTAGTGTGCTCCTCACAGGCACCGTTCGGTGTGACCCCGCCGGTGTCGGCTAAGGCCAGTGTCGACAGGGCGCGACGGCGCGTGGTGGCGCTGCACAAGTCATCATTGGTAAGAAGAGTGGCGCATTTAATGGCCGGCGTCGCAGTAGTCGTGGTAGCCGCGCCGACAAATTGAATTATTATCGCTACATTCGCGTGGATGTAGCCGAAGTGGCTAAGCGGATCTACAATGGAGCTTTATTATTTCTGGGTTTATTCCTCAAAGGTCCACAAAAAACAGTGCATCATCACGAGTTACATAAGCAACTTTTATCGGTACGCTTGGCACGCCAGTGGTGGTGGTAAACTCAAACTATCTACAGAGATGATTTTGGGTCTGACCCTTACAAATTCAAGTGTGGGGTCCCTAGTCCGGAATCACCGTGGCTTCCGCGGAGACCCGGGCTCGAGCTAGCAGGGCTTGTTGGGGCTGGAGGTCGGAGGAACCGAGCAGGGCAGCCTCCTAGTCCTCTCGGGTAGGATGGGGATGGGGTGGGAAGGTAGGATTTGAGGGGCAAGCCTGCACCATGTGACAGGTGTCCGCAAACACCTCCTCAGAATGTGGGCACTCGCCTGAGAATGTCGTATTGAAATGCTTTAGTACTGCCGAACACAGTATCATTGTGTGGGCCTCAGCGCTTGTAGGCATTGATGGGAATGAGACAGCTGGTTCTGCCGCCCGCGCACTCCCTCACCAGACATCGCCTCACCTACAACCAGCGCAGGACGAGGAACTCACCCCTGCTATTACTTTCCGAGAGATTTCCCTCCTCTACCAAAATTTGCACGGCCACTACCCCACCCCCTGTACAGGCCTCTCAAAAAGGCAGAGGAGCGCTGGGATGAGGCGTAGTGTTACTCGTGCCTGTAATGTTTCCCTGGAGATTATAATGCACTGCACACTGTGAGGTTATACAGCTTTTTGTAATGATACATAAAGTCAGTAGAAGCAGCATGTGGTGTAGCGATATTTGATTCATGCCAGGGACAAACGCGGAATGAAAAAAATGTCAGCGACAACAATTATTTTTATTCGCAAGCAACCAAGCTGCAGCACACAGCAAACAAAGGGGCAGGGAGACGGTAGGTAGAAGGAAGGGACGTAAGTGAGACAAAATATAAGAAGGGGGGGGGGGGGGGGGCGCTCCGCAAGCCATTTAGACACAACAGCAGTGACTTCATATTTATTTGGACAGCCATGCAGCCTCTGCTGCTTGAAACAAATGAGGCAGATTTGTCACCACTGCATATATTTATGCTCACTTATTCCGCCTCTATTTCCTTCCACTTCTAGCACTTCTAGCACGACTCTGTTTAGGGTGCTTCGCCCGTTGGCGTTTTTCAACCTTTTTTTTAATTAACTCCTTTCACATAGAAGTGCAGTCTAGTTACTAAGTAATACCTTATTCGACGAGTTCGATGCGCTCCGTCATATACGGCGCTGATCAAGCGAACAGTCGACGATCGCGTGATATTACTAACGGCCAATCGCCGATCCGGAGCAGCTGTGGGAATCTGCGAAGCGACAAGATATCCTTACCTGTACAATCAGAAACCAGGATATGAATCCAATTCGCCCACTGAGACACGCTCTTCGGTTTCCTTGCTCAGCGACCGGACCCCATCGGAGTGCCGACCGGAGTGCGCCATTAGAAATTAGAAAAATGCGCACAGGTGTTGGTGTCCGCTCGTCCTTTCGCCTCCACAGTGCCAACCTTGCATGGCCTTCTTTAAAATATAGTCATGCAGCAACGCTGTACAGAGCAGTCCCTCTTTATTCCTGTCAGAAGAGCCCCTGAAAACAATTCCCACGAAGGGTGCACTATTCGCGATGCGGCGACACGCAGGAAGATGTTCGCCCTGAACGGCACGGTGGGCGACGCCGCGGTGGCCACTATGCTCTGCGTGTGCGTCGTGATGCCCCACCGGTGCGGGCTGGGCGGAGGATTCGTGGCCACCTACTACAACCGGTAAGGTATATAGCGACACGCTTAATAGCGAACCCTCGCAGCCACACTGCCTTAGTAGGACCTTTTTAGGGGCTAGATAGATGGAGCATTCTTCGAGATGTGCAAAAGTTGCGCGATGATGTCCCATGACAAGTTAGAAGAACTCGCATTGCTTTACATTCCTAACATTGCAGTTATTAGCGAAACATGGTTTCATTCAGACGTACACAATTCTGAGATCGTACCTCTGTCATACTCTAGTTCCTTCCGACCATGACGGTCGGAAGGCGTAGCAGTCGCAATAAAAGAGGGTTTACCATTCAATTAAGAGGAGGGCATAGCAGATCATGAGTGCCTCGTGCACTGTAACATGACTTGATCGATCGAAGAAATTTATAAGAAACCAAACGTTTCCACTGATTATCTTTTGCAGCTTCATGATTATCGTTTTCGCAGGGTGACTCGTCGTACTATGCTGGTACTGACAGGTGATTTTTACTCGCCTGGAATAGACTAGAACGATTTAACTACAAGTAATAAAGACCGTTAACTACGAGCTGCTATTGAACAATATATTCAACTTTTCACTTACGCAAATCGTTACGAAACCAACTCGAGCTCAAGGAGAACGACCTTAAAAATAGACCTTGCCATCGTTTCTGGGAATCCAACGGCTGAACTTAGCTTGGACAAAGGTATTTTAGAGCACAACATGTTAGCCTTACTATGGGCTTCTAACTTTCGAGTCCTAAAGATACGAACAATACATCTGGTTGTGAAAAATAACAAGCACGCGATTTTAGTATCATAGATAGCCTGCAGACAGCTTACAAAGACTTCTTGGCTGCCTATTCAGTTGGCGTTCACGATCAATGGCTAAAATTCAAAGAAACAGTCAAACACTGCGAATACAAATTTGTTAGAGTAAAATTAAAGAAAAACAAGCGTAAATCCCTATGGGTAAGGCGTAGCAATATTCCCCCTAAAAGGAGATTACAAAGCATTCGCCGGCGCAGAACTAATAGAGCTAGCATTAGACATCCATCTCAGAAACTTGAAGCCGAGATTACATCCGCCACAAAAAGTTTTCTCCACCACGTACGCTAACAGATTTTATGACGCATCAGCTGTAGAAATTTTGGCGTTGCCTTTCAAAGCTCATCGTCACTAAAATGAAGATTAACGACTGCATTATTCTTTCAATTCATACTTTCAATCTCTCTCTTCACGCCCAAGTTCGGCTCTGGAGCAGGCCTTATTAAATGCCCGACGTCGTGATCACGGAACGTGGGATCCTGAACTTGCTGCTTAACACTGACATTAAAAAATCCGTAGAGCGTGCCCCACATCAGCGCCTTAAAGGGACCATAATCACCAGCCTAACTATGCCGACTACAGGGCAAACGCCTCTCCCATGTCTCACCAATTAATACTGTTCTTTCTTCCTCTTGATTTCGACTAGGATGTCATTAACCCGCGTTTGTTCTCTCACCGCCTCCGCCCTCTTCCGATCTCTTAACGTTACACCTATCATTTTTCTTTCCACAGCTTCCTGCGTTGTCCTTAACTTGAGCTGAGCCCATTTCGTTAGCCTCCATGTAGATGAGTGCTGGTAGGATACAACTGCTTTATATTTTTCTCTTGAGAAATAATGGCAAACTGCCATTCATGATCTGAAAGAACTTTCCATAAGCGCTCCACCCCAGTCTTATTCTTCTCGTTATTTCCCTCTCATTGTCCGGGTCAGTGGTCGCCCGCTGCCCTAACTAGACGTATTCTCTTACCACTTCTAGCACCTCGCTACCAGTTGTGAACTGCTGTTCCCTGGCGTTGAACAATACTTTGGTTTTCTGGATGTTAACTTTTAGACCTGCCGTTCATCTCTGCCTGCCTGACTTATTGAACATACTTTGCAGTTCATTTCCTGAGTGACTTACTAAGGGCGATATCATCAGCGAATCGCAGATTACTAAGGAATCCTGCATTAACATTTATCCCCAACTCCTTCCAGTCCAGGCCTTGATATGCTGATACCTGTAAACAGACGGTGAATAGCATTGACGGGATCGTGTCTCCCTGCCTAACACCGTTGTCTATTGGAATTTTATTGCTCACTTTATGGAGAACTATAGTAGCTGTGCAGTCGTTATAAATATATTCCAGTACTTTCACATAAGACTTTTCTACAACCTGATTCCGCAATGCCTGCATGACAGTGGAGGTTTACACCTAGTCAAATGCTTTCTCGTAATGAATGAAGGCTATACATAGGGGTTGGTAATATTTTGCGCATTTCTCTGTCACCTGGTTGATAGTGTGAATATGGTCTACTGTCGAGTATCCTTCAAGAAAGCCTGCCTGATCATTTGGTTCATTGAAGTCTAAGGTTGTCCTGGCTCTATTAGCGATTACCTTAGTAGATACCTTATAGGCCAGGGACAATAAGCTGATCGGTCTGTAATTTTTCATGTCCTTGACGTCTCCTTTCTTATTAATTAAGGGAATGTTAGGGTCCTTCCAAGCTCGTGGTACGCTCGAGGCCATAAGGAATTGCGTATACAGGGTGGCTAATTTTCTTGCACATTCTCCCGTCCGTCCTTCACCACATCTGCTGTTACCTGATACTCTCCAGCCGCTTTCCCCTTTTGCATTTCTCGTACAGTTTTCTTTACTGCCTCTTTCGTTACTGACGTGATGTCCCATTACTGTGCTCGACTGCCTTTCTGACTTGGCTACTGTGTAGATTTGTGTAGACCTTCGGCTAGTTTAACTCTCTTATCCATATTGCTAATTAAATTGCTCTCTTTGTCTCTTAAAACATACATCTAGTTTGAAAGGGACCATGGAATGATATTTAGTGAGGTTAGGCAAAGCGCGCGAGCAATCAATATCCGATCACTCATTACCGCACCGCAAGAATTTTAAGCTATAGCTTAAAACACCAAAGATATCGCCCATTAAAAATGATGCTCTTCCTCTCAACCCGTACATGGTGATGCGCCGTAAAAAAAAAATTAAGGAAACAGGTTGGGTCTGCACAGCACCCTGCGGCGCCCCATCCCGCCCACATCAATTGCGCATGCCAAACAGAATGCTCACCCAGATCCACCACTCTACGTCAAGGGGGAAAGGGACGGCTCAGGATGCCTGCTGAGGTGTAGCCTTCATCCGTCAAGAGCAGCAATTAATGAAAAAATATTCCTTAACTAAGGGTCCACGCACATCTCTGTTAAATTTGACTTGAATAATCCCAAAGATCATCTCCACAGATTTGTCGTATAATAATGTGACCATCAACATCATTTCAGGGTTCCTTTAAAACGCGCATTTTTAAAGTGTGTGTGAGTCGTACGTGTTATTTCGGTGCTCTGCCGGGCGCTCAGGCATAGGGAGATCTACGCCGCAGAGCGCGTTGCACACTTCAGGTCATACTCAGGCGTATGGTGTGCGATGTACATACGTACCTCTATCTTACGTCGCTGTGCTGGTAAGCTCTATTGCAAGCCATGCAAAATAAATTGATTGTTGGCTGCAATTGCAATCAACAATCAAGGCTTTCGTTGAAGCTGTTAACTTTTCCTTTATTTATGGGTAGATGATTGAAACTGTGTCGCATTTTTATACGGGTTCTTTACCGCGTTCTGATACAATCACTTGAAAGGTGATGTACTGTTGCGTTTTCTTGTGAAGGAGAAATTACTGTTTTATTGGCTTGTTTTTTAGTCAAATATAACTATGGCATTTTGTTTGTTTATGCCGCGTTATGTCCGAGGCAGTTTGTGTTTTGTTGGTGACAAATATTTTTAATATTTTGTTCGTTTGTGCCACGGCATGACCTAAGCAAAACACCGTTAACGGGTTTCCTCACATATCAGTGTTGGCGTAACCAAGATGGTGAAGTCCTCGCTGGAATTGTTGAGGCTGCAAGACAAGTCCCGGTGGTGTTGATGGACAGCATGAAGCACGTTTTGGAAGAGTTAGACAAAAAAAAAGACACGAGCGCTCATTTTGCAATCATCGAAACGCGCAGTCGGCCAACTCGCAGTTAGCGCACTCAGGTCAACTGTAAGTAAGAGCAGTTTATTTCCGATCATCCTAATCGAGGTGGCATCCAAGATGAGATGAATCGGGGTTGCACACGATGAAGGGTTCAAGCAGCCCACTCCCCACGGCTTGGCCTGGCCATGATGCTCCCCTTAAGCTTGAGCTTGGTGCGGCGCTAGTGACGCCTCTTGGCATTGTAGCGGATGGAATTTCCTGTCCTCATCCTAATCCACTGGGGAATGGGCCGGTTCTGCTTGATCTTCTTTGCGAGCTTCTGTTTTATCCGGAACGTCTTGTGGGCAGCCATGTTGCGGCACACGCAATGGCTGGTGAAGAGAAAAGACTGTGTCCTGTGTCCTGTGGTAGAACCTGTTTTGAGGAATTTCGCATGATTTGCTTTTGTAGCTTTCGTATGTGATCTTTGAGCCTGTAAGGGACTGGTTTGTTATACTGAAACTTTCGAAGTACCCTTTTAAGATAACTTCTTCGTCCGCGTAGCAACTCGTGGAAACCACCGTTGCGTACAAATCGCAATATCTTGCCCACCAAAGAAAAAAATTCAGGAGGCGCTTTGGCTCTCTAAAGTGCTGCAAGGCGAAAACGTTTCCTGGCGCTCTGTTTTTTTATTTTCTTATCTTTCATATTTTATTTTCTATTTTATTTTTATTTTTGTTTCTTTTCTTATTGTTATTTGGTTATTTTTGTTCTTTTTTCTTATTTCTGTCTCTTTTTATTTCTTTTATTTCATTTATGAAACCCATGCATTCACTAGATGCGCCTTTATTCATGCCCAAACTCCGAGCCTTCGTGGCGGAGTGGTAGCGTCTCCACTTCAAATGCCAAAGGCCCTGGTTCGATTCCCTGCCTCGACACAGTTTTTTTAAGTAGTGACGCCGAAACGCGGACACATCTGCCGACACGGCTGCTAACGACAGTATTTGAAGTCCTTAAATGCAAAAAGGTTGCTTTCTATCAGCAATGACTTTATAGCGAGCTTTTATAGGGAGCTCACCCGCGATGGCCAACATGTCATCCGTCACAGCACGCAGCACGAGCGCTCCTCACGCGCCCATAGCCGCTTCGTCGTCTTTGCCGCTCAGAGCAGAGGACGCGGAAGGATGAGTTGGTGTCAGCAGGCGAGATTCGCCGTGCTCGAGAGCCTCAGAAGAAGCGTCGGCAATGACAGCGTCCAGCAGAACGTGAGGCATAACCTGAAGCCGTTAGAGTGAGTGGTAAAACCGAACATCATCGCCAGATGTACGCAACACGTGTTCTTATGCACTGCAACCGTAAGAGAGAAGCATCAGGCCTCACTGCCCCTTGTTTGTGTCCTGACAGTCGACTGAGCAGCCGCCTACTAAACGTCTTGCCTGGGAAAGGTCATGGAACACGTCATACTCAACAGACTCCACACTCACATAGACCAAGATGACCTTCCCTTCCCTCCCCACTATGATCGGCTTCAGGACCGGCCTCTCAACCGAAGACATTATGCGGCAAATCCAGCACGATATCCTCGATCCGAGCTACACGAACCATCCTAGGCCTTGACGTCCGCAAGGCTTTCGCCAACATGTCACATGCTTCCATCCTCGCAAACCTCTCACAAATGAAGACAGGCACCCGCACCTGCAACTACATCACCGACTTTCTTCATAACGGTTCAGCAGAAATTCACATTGGAGACCTCCGCAGCGAGATCAGCTTGGACACCCCAGGAACAACGCAAGGAGCAGCCCTATATCTGTTCCTTTTCTACACTGCAATTAGAGGCTTCCCTCCAATCTTGGAAGACGTACATCACAGTAAGTATTCAGTATATGTCGATGGTATTACCCTCTGGACCAACTCCGGCTCTGGCGGGAAAATGCCAGCTGCCTCCAAAGAGCGATTGACAAAGTTTACGCCTTTGTACAGACGAACGGGCTCACCTGCTCCACCATGAATTCCGCATTGCTAGTCATCAGCGAAAGACCAGCTCGCCTGCCCGTCCCCGACCCGCAATTGCCAAGCAGACACACATCCAAGGGCTATGTCACCACCGGCCGGCCTCTCCACCTTTTCCTCATTAAAATTCCTTTCTCTCTCTAATGCAGAACAACACGCAAAACTCGGAGGCCATTCAGCGCCTCCGCACGACATCCCATCAGATCAATGGCCTCATCCGTCGCATCGCCACCCTCCGCAGAGGTAGGAAAGAGGAAGACCTCAGTCGGCTCACGCAAGCTTTGTCACGCAAGCTACTTTCCCCTTCGCCGGAAGGACGAGGAGCTGTGAACAGCATTTTACATTCAGCGTACAAAGCGGCACTAGGGCTGCCCCAGTACGCCAGCACACAGAACCTCCTCCGACTCGGCATCTACAACAAACTCACAGAGCTGATTGATAGAGGCACACAAGACCACCCAAATCCACCACCTCTCCCGCACCAAACACGGTAGGCTAATACTTGACCGTCTTAACGTCAACCCAATAGGCGACGTCCACTCCACGGCCCCCATTCCGATTGGGGTCCATAGCCGTTTTTTCATTAAACCAGTCCCCCAAAACATGTTACCCGGCCGCCATGATATGCGCCGCCAGGTCATAGCCTAAGCGCTGGCTGTCGCACACCTTGCCGACGAGCACCGAATATACGTGGACGCGGCAAGGCAAAATGCTACAACATAGATGGCTTGCGCAACCACGCCACAATCCACTCTCGTCACCACCGTCACGTACGAGCCCACTTCCCCATCGCAGTGGAAGAAACAGCCATCGCTTACCCGCGTACGCGCACAGTCCTAAGGCACTCCAAAAGACCGATACAAAATTACTCGGCAGGTTTTGTCAGCCACCCCGCTGCACCCATCCTTCGCGGCTGCACTCCCGACCATAAGATCAACCAAGTCTGGGTACTCGACCATGCGGGAAACTGGAAACGAGGCGGTCGACCGACTAGCCAGAGGCCTAACCAACCGGGCGGCCTGCCCCTTGGAACCAGGCTCCCCAGAGCTTTGCCGAAATTACCAACCTCCACAGAGAGGCGAGACGCCAATTCCTGCCTCCCCACCCCGACAAGCCACCATGCTCCGCAGGTTGCAGACACACTCGATCCTTAGCCATTCTAGACTATCACTCATCACAGTCGGGGAATTCTACGACACACTGCCTGAACGCAATGTCTCGTCTTCGCGTGCCCCATTTATAATGTTGAGTATTGCGATGGACCCGAATCTAGCCTTTGGCTATGGGTCCAATAGCATTGTGCGTATTGTACCCTTGTACCCTTGTAAACTGATTTAAAAAAAAAATGTAGCCTGTGAGATATCTTGATATCTTCACCCAGGCGCATATCCTCTAGGGTTGCGCGGGAAACCCGCACCCACGAACCTTATTGCCAGCTTCCTCTTGAGGAGGGATGGAACCAACTCCTGACAAGGCCATAAGCGACCACCCAACTGGCACTCGTTTACCCGGCTCAAGAAGTCGTCCGCACCTGGGGGCCACACCAGGCCCACATGCCCAAAATCTCGACATTCTATGACAATCAAGTTCTCTCTCTCTCGAACGGGTGCTAACGAATTAATAGGGTGCTTGCAAAGTCAAACAGCAGCGGAAATGCCGCCGCGGGGAAGCATTTCCGCTGAATTGCTCGTGTTAAGCAGCAGGTTAGCCGCTGTAGGTTTTAATGTCAGAGAATTAGGAGGGCCATAAAGGCAAAAACTGCCTGTCGTCTTTGCTATGCGAAGCCTGTACCTGCCACCGGCGATGGAGGCAGCAAAATTTCCCTCTCCAGTTGTCGGTGAAGGGAAGCAGCGGTCGGATTAAAAATATGTGACTCAACAAAAAATGAATAAAAGGAGCAATTGCGAATAGAAATTGAATAAGGATATAACCAGATAGAACAAAAATTAGAATAGCTTGTTGAATGAAAGGGAATGGACTAAGACTTGGAACTGAATCAGATAGAATCATTAGATTGGCATGTGAAACAAAAATGCTACGTTTCCTCCGCATAAGTATTGAGCGCCCCTAATTTTTTTAGTGCGCCAGTACTGAAACCTCCAATCTCAGATCAAGCCGATGTTTGTTTGTCCGAAGCCTCTCTGTGACCTTGAAGCTGCTCGGGAAGAGGAACCTGGGTATCAAAAGGTAGCACCGGTGGCGGCACCTGTCGCCGCAGGGCAGTGGCGCATCGCTTTACCGCAGTACCACTGCGCCCTGAGTGGTATGAGGACTCCCAGGGATCTATGGACATAAAATAGAGAACGACCAATTCCGCATATATGGGGATTAACTTATTAACACTATCGTGTCACACTCCTAAGGCTTAAGTCAGATTTCGCCGATCTTTGTTTGAAGCCTGCACGACTTTGAAAACTGAGCCTCGAACCGGAACCGAAGTGAAAACCGAAGTGCTGCAGACCGGATTCGCATTTGGCCTAGCGACTTTTTTCTTCTATAACTACGATCTTCTGTCGATGCAGCAGGACGAGGAATGCGACGGCTGTGTTGGCGATGACCAGGGCTCCCGGTTCGTCTTCGCCGGAGATGTACCGCGACGACGCCAACGCTTTGCTTTTCGGTGAGCGCGAATGGATGTACGCCCAGTGCTTCATTTAAGCCATTTTCCACATGGGCACCGCTTAAATAGCAGCTCTTGCGTTGCTATTTACGTTTGCGTTGGAGGCAAGTGAATATTCTATTTCCGCTGGAAGACCTCCACTACGGCACCTCTTTCTTCGGATCCTTCCTTCTTTCACTCCCTCCTTTATCCCTTCACTTACGGCGTCTTTCGGGTGTCCACCGAGATATGTGAGACAGTTACTGCGTCATTTCCTTTCCTCAAAACCAAAACTAAACTAAACGAACTTCCCGGTAAAGCGCTGCAAATCATTTGTACTTTGAAAACAGGGCGAAAAACGCCAAACTAGCTGGAATAGAGAAGACGAGAGTTGTTTTGAGAGCGCAGCTCTTAGGCACCCATTCCTGGCTTGGGCGTCGTCATACTATCGTAAAGCGAAGAGCACGGCGAAGGATGAAACTAGGTTGAAAACGAAGAGAGAGTGAGAATGAAAAGGCAGAGGAGAGGGCATAGCGCTGGAAGAGAGAAAGGCGGAAGCTTAAGGTGGAAAGTGGAAGAGGACGGTGCGGCGGGGCTGGCGAGTAGGGTAACCCTTAATTTTGCGCCAGCAGTCGTGCAACGGCTTCCTAAACGCGTGTACAGACAGCTTTCGTGGTTGAAACTCGCACCACAACCACCTGCGCAAAACCACTGGAAGCGGTAGCAGGCCCCAGGCATTGGAGGGTTTATGAAAAACGACGCACTACCTTTCACTAAGATTGTGGGCTCCTTAATTTTCGCACAGGTGCTTGGCTCATTATGTTCGAATCAGCGTAAGATCTACTACAAAACTTCCAGTCGCAACTTGAGCCTGCCATGAATCGGCAGTTGAACCGTCAGCCAGCACATACATGGGCGTCTATGGGGGCTGTTTGCGGAGTCCCTGCAGTTTATCATGTGAACGGGCACGCGCTACCGTGAATGTGCGGGCCACGCGCCTCATGGCCCACTCCAAACGAGGTCGTCCTTTGTGACTTCAGCATTCCTCCTTGAAGTAATTAGATAAGCCCATTGCCACGCGTTCTCGAAGAGCGGCAAACTGGGGAGAGGACTCCGCAACCGGGCAAGGGTTGCACCGCTCCGCTCTGCACCACTGAGGAGCGTTCGTTCAGGGTGATAGTCTAGAGGCCTTGTGCGACAAAGCTTCAGTGGTTCTCATTGTACTCTGATAGGGAGCTTAAGCGTCGTCCAAGCTTTCTGCCTACATATATCGAAAGATCAAGCAGCGCTCAAACGTTGCATTAGAAAGTACCGTAATTGTTGGTCAACTTCCTTTTTTTTATTCTGTGTAAGGGATCACCGACTCGCGATACTTCCAATACTTTTGCGCGTTGGCAGTGCCAAAATTTGAATTGCAGGTAACAATTAGTAGAGCATTCTCCTTCACTGCATCTACAGGGCCTTATTTATGCCTTATGTTGAAAAGAAATCGCATTATGGTATCATCCGAGGATGTAGCGTAGTAGCCTGCCAGAATTTGTCGTCGGAAACACACATGGCGCTAATACGTTAGCAGCGGTCTTCCGCAGTTTCATGCGGGGTATCGAATGAAATTGCGCACCTCATTCGCCTGCATCTTAAGTTCCGGCGCGAATAAGTCAGCGGTTTAGTCTGCGGAAGCAAAGAAATATGTTTGGAAATACTACCTTACTGTGAGCAACACATCATTATCATTGAAAGCACGAACTGATGGGCGAGTTAGTTATGCATTGTATGATTGAAGCAGCGCAAGGCCGAATGCCAAAGAAGAGAGCAGAGTAAGAAGGAAACGGACAACACAGCGCTGAACTAACAACTGACATTTATTTTGCACGCTGCACGTATAAATACAATAAAACGGAGAGTTGAGCTAGTTGGTACATGTTTCTTGGAAAAAACAGCGCTAAACGAAAGGACAACGAAAAAGAGTACAACAGGACCGGCGCTGACTATCAACTGAAGGCTTTATTAGGAACAACACGCAATATATACTCCAATGACAACCAAGAACGCATGGCAACACCAAAAGCTACAATGATACATCCGTCACCTGGATCCAGATACTTCAGTTCACAGTCATGAACTGTTACAGAGGGGATGCTCACGCACGAGTCACTGTTTTTTTTTAATATGAAAGGCTTCACTGATTTCCCGTGTTAGTTTATCTTTGTGTTTGTACAGAATCTTAGTTTCGTTAAACATGGGGGTACATGATTTTTCAGAAGAATCAGGTTAGTTATTCTGGGAACAGTTCCTATAATGCAAGGTCAAGTTTGACGACGGAGCCCCCCTTAATGAAGTGTTGTGGTCTCTTAAGCGGGTGTTCAAGCACCTTCCTGTTTGACCTATATACGTCTTCCCGCACGTGAACGGCACTTGATACACAACCCCTTCAGCACAAGGGACAAACCGCCGGTCATACTTAATCTGGCAACCTTTGTTTGTTTTTCTTCGTTTCTTTTCCTCTTCCCTGGCCCTTCTATCTACACTGGCATTGTTAGTGAACTAATGTATTTCTGTAAGAAACTTGACACCTCATATTGCAATGTTGCTCTCTCTGTAACAATACAGCGGAATGGAACATCGGGCTTGTGCGTTTTTGCTGAAAAAAATACATCCAGACAATCTTCTTTAGCATTCTTAACAGACGAGTGGAGCAACTGTAGATTCAATTCCCCCAGTAACTTCAAGGCTTCTCGCTTTTGCTGTTTAACATTTGCAGACAATATGAGGTGTCAATATGAGACAGGCAATATGAGGTGTTAAGTTTCTTACAGAAATACCTTAGTTCACTAACAATTGTTGATCCGTTTCTTGTGTCTAATTCCCTGGCTGTTGTTGACTACTTGGAGTGTCATAATCCGGGTTTGTGCAGTATGTTCAGCATAGATGTTCAGGACTTATTTTATTCACTTCCGCTCAATAGCCTGCTAGAATACGTTAGCAAGTGCATAATAGACGATAATGATGAAAGTGATTTCATTTCGAAATGCGGGATCTCTGCGTGTGCCTTTTTGGAGCTTTTGTCTTTTTATCTTAAGTCCACCTTTATTGAATGGGAAGGGAAGTTGTACACTCAAAAACAGGGGGTCTGTATTGGTTCAAAAGTGGCTCCTGTACTAAGTAACATCTTTCTCAGTTATGTAGATCAGGCTATTAAAAGTAAGTTGGGCGTCAGTATAAAACGCATCTTTAGATATGTGGATGATTATCTTGTTTTTGTCGAACATCATAACTTCAATAGGCAGGTCGATGAGGTGTTAAAGATTTTCGAGGCAAGCGGGCACGGATTAACTTTCACCTTTGAAAAACCTCACAACAACGAGCTGCAGTTTTTAGATATAAGATTGACAACGAAGCAAGATCACGTGTGCTGGTCCTTCCTTCAGAGATCAGAGAAGCCTTTGCTCAGTTTTTGTTCAGCGCATTCCAAGGTTGTTAAATGTGGCATAGCAGTTTCTTGCTTAGGTGCTGCCATAACCAAGTCATGCGTGCATGCCATCAGTACAAGTTTTAATCAGCAGGTTCAGAGGCTAAGAAGTGCGGGTTTTCCAGATGATGTTTTATTACTTGCTTGCAGTAAGATAATTAAAAGGGTCAAAAGGCATGAACCACAGGAACCTTCAAAAAAGGAAAAAAAGAAATTCGTTGTTCTACCGTACATTCACCAAATGTCACACCGTTTGAAGCAAGTAGGCAGCAGATATGGCATTGACGTTTTTTTTTTCGGCACCAAACGAGCTCGGCAAATTGTGCGCCATTGTAGATAGAAGGGCCAGGGAAGAGGAAAAGAAACGAAGAAAAACAAAAAAAGGTTGCCAGATTAAGCATGACCGGCGGTTTGTCCCTTGTACTGAAGGGGTTGTGTATCAATTGCCGTTCACGTGCGGGAAGACCTATATAGGTCAAACAGGAAGGTGCTTGAACACCCGCTTAAGAGACCACAGTACTTCATTAAGGGGGGCTCCGTCGTCAAACTTGGCCTTGCATTATAGGAACTGTTCCCAGAATAACCAACCTGATTCTTCTGAAAAATCATGTACCCCCATGTTTAACGAAACTAAGATTCTGTACAAACACAAAGATAAACTAACACGGGAAATCAGTGAAGCCTTTCATATTAAAAAAAAACAGTGACTCGTGCGTGAGCATCCCCTCTGTAACAGTTCATGACTGTGAACTGAAGTATCTGGATCCAGGTGATTGATGTATCATTGTAGCTTTTGGTGTTGCCATGCGTTCTTGGTTGTCATTGGAGTATATATTGCGTGTTGTTCCTAATAAAGCCTTCAGTTGATAGTCAGCGCCGGTCCTGTTGTACTCTTTTTCGTTGTCCTTGCGTTTAGCGCTGTTTTTTCCATGAAACGTATAAATACATTTAGGCACCAAAAAAAAAAGATGCCCAGGCTTAGCTTGGTTAATCCAAGAATGGGTAGCGTATTGCGCGGTCTTTTTGCGCGAGGTATTGCTTGGCGGCACTCGATTTTCTCAGCAGCTTTTCCTCCGTGACGTATGGATGGATGGATAGGAGCGCCCCCTTTGAAACGGGGTGGTGGAAACCGCCACCATGCTCAGCCGTTCTTTTTTTGTTTTTGTTTTCTTTTGTTTCCTTTTTAAAATTTTTTAAGTGGTTTGGTGACATCACGCCACGTGGTTTGGTGGCTGCCCGGCCGCGCCCAAGGGCTGAACTGAGTGACTGCAATATGCTACGCATAATAGAAAACAACAATAGAAAACAACGCAAAGAGATCATTCATGCACCTTCGGCCTTGCGCTGTTTCAATATTACAATCATTATCCATGGCATAGCAAGAATACATTCTGATGCGGGTAATAATATGAACCTACGCTGTGATTTGTGTGTGAATCACTGTTGTGTGTGAAGCACTGTTCCAACAACAATAGAAAACAACGCAAAGAGCTCATTCATGCACCTTCGGCCTTGAGCTGTTTCAATATTACAAGCATTATCATTGGCATAGCAAGAATAAATTCTGATGCGGGTAATAATATGAACCTACCCTGTGACTTGCGTGTGAATCATGGTGCAGCAGTTGTCTTCAGTACAGTTCAGAGCAGTTCGGCGAATGGCTGCAGTGTACCGAGACTGAACTGGGTAGACGTGTTATGGGTGCTAGGAAAGTACAGCCCAATAGCGAGAAACGTTTCACGGCATGTCTTAGCGTCCACATTCTCTACTACTCCACCTTGGGGGATTCCCCTAAACATTTGACCAGCACTGTTCCCACTTCCAGTTACTGATCAATTCGCTCTCGCCCTACCGTCAGCTTGCCGTCCCGGTTAGCTCAGTTGGTAGAGCGACTGCTCCGGTAAAGCGGTGGTCCCGGGTTGGAACCCCAGACCAGGACGAATTTTCTTTAACTACAAAGTTTCTGAGAAAGGTGTATAGCTCTCCTTTGTCGCCGTTGGTCTGCGCTTTGGTGGATGTCAATGTGTGATTACTCCCTTATTACAAATCTACTCCACCTTGGGAGATTCCCCAAACATTTGAGCAATGCGGTGAGATATGTGTGCTGAGGCTGTGATATGCAGTCTATGACTGAGAGAAAAATACAAAAAAACTTGTGTGGAACAATCGTTTCTTGTTGTTGTTTTTGAGTCACTTTAAATGCTTAGTTAACCTTGGCTAATTACGATTAGTAAGAAAGGCGATCCTCGGTACAAAATTGATACACAGTCAAACTGAACCGCCTGCCTGCTTTGATTGTTCAATGTACTACGTTAATACTTATGACCATTCTTTGCCAACTCACTTTTTGTAACCCTCTCCTGCTTGGGAACACTGCTGCCTGCAGTATTTGTAAATACATAATAAATAAATAAATTAATACGATTGAGTTATTCTAGAACATCGACCACTTTTCGTGTTTTGAACGAATATGAAATGTGGCTTCGTACTCCGAAAAAAAAAGTTTGCAGGCCTTCAATTTTTGCATCGTAGTTCCCCTCGTCGTAAAGACGAATTGTTTTCGAATGATTGCGTGTGTTTTTGAGCAGAATTAACTGAGAATAGAAAAAGTATGACTTCATGGTCTCTCACTTCTGGAGAGTAAATGAAAGATGACAGATATTCAGGGTTATTAGCATTTATTCGGTACAGTGTTTTGCGCATCCTTGCACAACGGTGGTTCCAAGATCAATTCAGTGAGGTTAAAATGTAGGCATCGGTGAAATCGTTTGCCTCTGCATGACATGTTAATAGAAAAGTACCTGGTTACTACCATTCTATATCCATGTGGTTATTGTCACTGAAAAGAAGAATGCAGGGATTTCGGTAAGTGGTAACATGTTTCATTAGGGTATTGCTGAGATGACGAAGAAGTCTCGAGTACTCTGCGGGGCCTCTATCAAATGCCAAGGAGCACTGTTTCGGGGGGAGCGCTACAAATGGGACATTATGATTCAGTATTTAGTGTGACGTGTACAATAGAGCATAATATACCTAGTTGAATTCAACACTTACATGCCCCCCCCCCCCCCCTCCCACCCAAGCAAGCCTTGCCGATCGTTCGGCCCACATAGAATTCGGGTGTCACTTCAGCGTCCAACACGTTACTCTACCAAATTTCACTTAGCATCAGTATGTTGCTCCTTGATGATGAAATTAGGTTTGACATGAGTTCACGCTTTGGAAGAAAGCTGCGATAATGGTAAATATCGCCGAATACGAGAGCACATCGGAGAGTGTAGCGCGTTGACATTTGGTTGATTCCTGGTGACTGGACGATTGCTACAGTAATGATGCTTCATATACATGGCGTTTCGATCCGATGTGCAGGGTTTTGAACCGCAAGGAGAACCGAAGAGAATTGAATTCCGAAAATCCGAGTAATTGCTGCCGCATGTGTCGAAGAAAACAGGAAATAAACATTCCATTGCTGAAGTCAGTGTTTTTTAGTTTGCGGCTATTTGATAGGAGTGTATCTTTGGTTTTGTGACACGTAAATTTCAAGATTATGGGACAATTTCGACCGATTTCATGACCGAGATGATGAGCTCTTTCTATGTCGTCAGGTTCCACGGTTCTTTCCAGATTATTACGGAAATTTCAATGATTAGTTTTTCGCATTCTATGTTCCTCTGTCAGTACGGTCAAGGATGCCACGGAAGATTAGGTTATTCTTCGTGATCTGTTGCGGGCGTCATCAGTGCGGGCTTACAGTTCCTGTACCAAGCGAGGCATCTGTTTGTGTATGTCAGGAACGTTTCAATGCCGTCGATGAGGAAATTAAGTGCATGCTAATGCTTTTTTTGATCGACCAGTACTTCAGTCGATTATTGTTTTATGAGTTTTATCTAGCGGGGTTTTCCCGCGCTGTATCTCGACAATTAACTGTGTTTGGCCAGCGGTTAGCTTCCCTAGTTCTGCCAGTACAGCAGGGGTTCCGTTAGGACCAGGTTTAAAAAAAAATGTCTGCCTCTCCCGTAACCGAGAGTAGAGTAAGCATGAAATGTTTACGGGCCTAATGTCATCTCGGTGGACACCCGAACCGCACCGTACAGGAAGGGAGGAACGCCACCACCCGTTCAGCGCGATGCCTTGCCATTTGAACGCAAGGTTTTTTGAGGAAAGGAAATGGCGCAGTAATTCTCTGCCATCTCGGTGGACACCCGAACCACACCGTAATGGAAGGGAGGAACGCCACCACCCGTTCGGCGCGATGCCTTGCCCTTTGAACGCAGCGCTTCTCCCCCGGGCCCCTGTGCGCCTGCGCGGCTTTGCTTCGATGCGCGAAGCCCCTAAGAGTTCACGTATGACAACGAAGTGTATCGTGGCATTTATGTGCTTTTTGCTCGCGTTATTAGAAATCGGCAATTATAATTTCGTGCATTATCAAACGCACAGCGACTGATATCTTGATAAACATTGAGAAGGCACTGGCAGCAGTTATTTTTTGTGACTCCTTTCGAGACCAACCGGCGCTTGCATGCCGGTCGCGTAGGAGGGCTTACAGAGTCTCGTGAAATCTCGTCAAGTCTCGTACGGTGCCCGGATGTTCTCGTTTCAGAGCCCGGATGACTGGAATTCAGTGCCCGGATGAGTGGATTTCAGTGCCCGGATGAGTGGATTTCAGTGCCCGGATGAGTGGATTTCAGTGCCCGGATGAGTGGATTTCAGTGCCCGGATGATGGCTCTCGGTCTCGGCGTGACGTCACCACACTGCCGACAACGGGGGCTAAAAGCATTTCATGCTTAATAGTCCGATAATATTAGTAAAGAACGGATGATGTGAGAACAGTCCATGGCAATGGAAATGCAATACTTTGGGCTTGAGAACTGCAAAAGGACATATTTCTTAATTATTAAGAAAACAGGGCATATGATTTGCTGACCTGCATCACAGCTTAGCAGATTACTCAGTTGCGCTGTGGTGCAGTCACCAAACCCATTTTATGTGAACATGTCTGAGGCTTCGGATGATGCGCAAAGATGTAGGACATGTTCTCACGTTGAGGGAAATCAAAGTGACTCACTAGGCGACCTGCGGTTGCCATGTCGATCGCGGCGCCGTAACACGAATATTAGCGAAAGCAGTACTTCAACGCGTTCACTTGCCCCATAGCGCTGAACAGATGTGGACACAGGGAGAAAAATAGGACGGGCGCCCGTCCTGTTTGTCTCCCTGCGCCCGTGTCTGTTTAGGGCTATGTGGCAAGTGAACCGTCAGCAATTCGCCCAAGCTTCTATTCTGGCACTTTAACGCGGTAGCGTTAAAGGCCCTGTTGTCCAGAAAATCTTGTGTCGGTTTTCTCAGCGTCAGCGTTGTGAGCGAAAAATGATGGGCATGGCCCTGGCAGGTGGTCTCCAGAGAGCAACCTAGGAGGCAGACGGGCCCCCTAGGTCACGTGACCATGCGGCGTCATCACAAGCTGCCCACCGGACAGTGAGCAAACTGCCCTCCGTGGCGGGTGGCAGAGAAACCTGGATTGTACACCTGGGAGAAACTTGGGTTGTACAAGGCTCACCGCAGGGCTGTGGCGCATCACTTAAGCGCTGCACTGCTGTGCCAGGAGGGGCATGGGGACTCCCAGGGATCTATGAATGTAAAGCAGAGAATGACCTTCTGCATATATGGGAATAAACCCATTACGCTGTCGCGTCATACCCTTAAGGCGGACATTAAGTGCCCCGCCCAGCCGCCGCGCTGGCTCAGTGGTTATTGTGCTCGGTTGCTGACCCAAGAGGCGGGTTCCATCCCGGCCGCGGCGGTAGCATTTCGATGGAGGCGAAATTCTAGAGGCCCGTGTACTGTGCGATGTCAGTGCACGTTAAAGAACCCCAGGTGGTCGAAATTTCCGGAGTCCTACACTATGTCGTCCCTCATAGCCTGAGTCGCTTTGGGATGTTAAGCCCTCATAAACCACGAATGTTCTCTCCCTTTTTTTTAGACGGCCCCTTAGCGGTCGTCCACAACGCCTGCTTGCGCTCATAGGTCCAAGCTTCCGCACACGGTCGAAGCCACACGTGGCGTACGTCAGATGATGGGGCCACATAGAAAGCGCCAGTAGCTAAGGGGCGCTATCAGCCAGAAGCACGCCTCTAATCGTTCAGGATGTCAGCTCGCGCTTTCCGCGGCCCAGGCGGCTGACGGCAGCGCTTTATAGGCGCGCAGTGCAATAGAGCTTCCTCAATATTACCTACACGGAAAACTGGAACCACCGTCTGCGCTACTTTCTTAACGAGCTCTTTATCCACTGCGGGAATGCCGGGAAGAGGACATTTCTTATTTGGCTTGCTTAGTATGGGCAGAAAACATATATTTTGTTTTGAAGTCAGCAGCTACGCCGCTGCTTGCCTGTGATTCTCCCCTCTGCGCAAATTACTTTCATAGTGCGCGTATCACTTCAATAAATTTGACACGCCTGTTAGGCTGGAATGGAAACGTTCACACCGTTACTTCGAGGTTTTCCGCGAGAAATGTCGTGTTGTTACGACTGAATCCACGTTTCATACCCAACAGTAGACAAGCCAAATACGAAACCTCATATTCCCGGAATCCCTGCGACTCTCCATGCGTTTCTAGGCAATGTTGGGAAAGTCTATGCGCAGTGGAACGACTGCAGGGCCACTAATGGTAGCAAACTATTAGGACTAGTTTCCCTATAGGTGGAAGCGGCACCGTATCAGCCTCGCACTGAATAAGCTTAGCTTGTTGGGCCAGTTGGTGCATGGTCACGAAATAAAAAAAACGAGCAGAACAGGACGCGCTGACAAGTAGTTGCAGACAGGACGACGCTAGAAATACAACTGAATTTTACGCGGTGAAAACTGTCCCAGCAGAGCAGGGCACATATGCACGTAAGCAACAACGCCGACAAAAAAAAAATTAATAGTGCAGGTGCTGATATCTTGCACGTGACAAACTATGTTTCGTTCAGGAAACTGTATTCTCTTGCAGTGAACCGGACTGAGCTGTTGCTGCCGCATGCAGTGCCTAAGTTCTTCATTTGAAATGCTTGTAGGCAATATATATTTGTTATACAGGGTGTCCACGCTAACTTTAGCCAAGGGTTGAAAAATAAGATATTTGGGATAGGCCAGGGAAACCACTTAAATACAGCTACCAACCGGCTTGCGCACCATAGGCAATTTTTTGTTTTGCAAATAAATAATTAGCAATTGAGATAATTTTTCTGAATGTTTAAATATTGACTTTACACAGCAGATGTGAATAGCAACGATGTGAATAGCAAAGTTGGAAAAAAATCACGTGACTAGCGCTTCGCGCGCCACGATTGTGCTACTCTCAACCGTGGCTTGAGTGAACGATATCAGCTGCTGGCAAGGCGCGACGACCTCAATGCTCCGGCAGGCCGATATGTCGACGGTGGTTGCGACGCTCGCGCGAGCCAGTCTGCAAGTGTGGCTGTGCAACTTGCACCGTCGCGCTTGCACACTTTTTAAAATCACCTTTTAACATCATGTCAGACTTTGTGCATGTACAGGCGTGGCCATAAGTAAACGGAGCACGCTATTGCGTTCGAAGTGCAATCACGCTTTCTCCATTGGTAATGAAGAAGCGTTGTTTGTCTACAAGAAAGCCCACCAACCTCCTCTACCAGCATGCGCGTACCACTGCAGGAGATTTCAATTAGGTGACGCGTGCAAAATATTCGAAGACAGTTGCGTGCTCCGTTTACTTCTGTCCGCGCCTGTATGTGCATTTGTGGTGCAGCGTCGTCCTGTATACTCCTTGTTATTTAGAACGCCTCCTTTCCTGCCGTTGTTTTCCCGTAGCTCAGCCCAGCGTGCGCAGCAATCAGCCTTGAGCAAATCGCAGGGATCGCTCGACCCACGAGCGTCCACACAGTGTCAAAGCCACTTGCAGCGCGCGTCAGCGTAACGGGCCACTCTGGGCGCGCCAAGATTAGGAGTGGGCTAAGGATCACATTGAAGCCTTTCCTAGTGCAGAATTTTGTCTTCTTTTCGTCGCGACCCAAGCGGTTGTGGTCGGCAGCTTTGAGCAGAACAGGCAAGCTTAGTAATCTGCGATTTGTTGTTGATATTGCCACTCAGGCTATGAACTGCAAAACTTAATCAGAGTTAGACAGGCAGAGCAGAACGATGGGTGTTAAAATTAGTATGCAGAGAACCAAAGTAATGTTCAATGGTCTCGCGGACGAGATTTTTTGATGCTCTATCCTACTCCCTAACTCTTCCTTTTTTCAACAATAAATGTTTTTACTACTACTACTACTATCCGATGGTACCATTCTTTTTTGCATAAACCCATTCGTTCGGACGTAATTGTGCGGACATGCTCGTGGTGACACTAAACCGCCCACTTTTGCGACGTTTTTGGTTCTAATTAACTAACTACTTAATCAACCTCAACCCCCCTATTTCCCTTACGAGATGCTTTGATGCTCTGTACGATGGTAGCATTCTTTTTCGCAAAAAACAATTCTTTCGGACGCAGTCGTGTGGACAAGCTCATGCAGACATATGCATACAATGCTTACGCATTAAGGACATTTTTGGCTTTAATTAATTAACAAATTAAATTAACTCAAACCCCCCCTTTTCCATGCGAGATTTCTTGATGCTGTATCTGAAGGTACCATTCTTTTTCGCACGAACCCATTCGTTCGGACGTAATTTTGCGGACAAGCTCGTGCAAACATAGCCATAAAATGCTGACGCATTTAAAAGCAGTTCGCAATGACCGCTTGAAAGGCTTTGTCACCCGTAGATGTTGTCAACATAAGCAGAGACAGTTCATGTGTCATACAATGGAGTAAACTACACTACAGGAAAAATATTACACGTCGTGAAACAAGGAAAAATGAAAAATGACAGATTAGTACATTTCAACACAGTCACAAATACAACCTAATCAAAGAAGACTTCCCGTGATGATTATTTTTTTTGACACAAGGGCATCTGTGGCCAAAGAACTTAATACAAGGTTTAATGAAGTGTTCCCGAAGGACCGAAAAATGATTTTTTAGATTGGTATAGGTCAAACATTTTGGCAGAATATACTTCAACATAGCAAAACCATTGTTTGTTCTTCATCTGGGTATCGCAAACATTTCATGGTCTTTAGTTGCATGGGTATGTTGTGAGATACAAGTTGGACAATGCGGGTCAAAACGAGATAATTTGATGCCGTGATTTTTATAAACGCAAGCAAAAGCAGTACTCAAACAGCTTATTAACCTTTTCGGTTCTGGTGGCGCTAACTGACACCACAACATAAATGTTCCGCTCGCGCCAAAGTAACGGACGAAAATACAATTACTTTTTAATAGGTGTTGCCGATAATCTCTGATGTTGTTTAGTTTCATAAATATCGAAATGTGCTCGAAGATAATGTGCTGCAGTGTATTCGCGCACGTGCACACTAATGAGATGGGCCTGTATAAATTATTTAGCGGTCTAAAGTTTTGTTTCAACTCATTTCGTATCTCGGCTACCGACACTGATCCACTAAATATTATACACAAATACTTTGGATACCACTCGGCGTACCTTAGAAGGGGTGCATTTGGTATGACATCTATTCCTGGAGAGATTCTAAGATCTAAGTTGAGCAATAAGCACCCAATGCCTTCTTGAGTAATGAATATGTTATTAATGGGCGGATGATTATTGCACAGGTTGAAACTTGGTCTCATACTATCGTCATTTGTAAACACAGAGCACAAGAAATCGTTGAAAGACATTGCTATTGAAGTTTTATCGGTCAGGGTTTTATCATTTATGCAAAAACTGGACAAAGGTCCGTTTTTTGAAGAGAAATAGCGGCAAAACTTTGCCGGGAAAGAATGGAGAAAATTCTTCATAGACACAGCATGGAAGTACCTTTTGCTTCTCTGATGCAATCTTTTGACTGTGCGAGCAATGTGGAAAGTTTCCATGCATTAGTTTCCGAGAAACACCTGCGGGGTTTTCAAATTTTTTTTTTGCCTTTCTTCTGAGGCGTACATTTTTCGTCGTTTTACATCTGTTCGCTTGGCTTTGTCTTTTAAGCCGTGCAGGAATGAAGTGCTTGTTGCACCTTAGAACAAGTTTCTTGAAAAGGCAACAAAAGTCGTCCAGACAGTATGCTCATGATTCAGCAAGAAAGTCAAAATTAGAAAATTGACTATCTAAGGCATCTAATATGTCGACGTCACCAGCATGTGAAAACGAAGTGACTGAACGTTCTTTCTTTTTGTTTTTGTGTCATGTACTTTAGTTCTAAGGGTAAGCATATCATTCTATAGTCCGATACGCCGACAGCAACGTGTATTTTTGGATCACGGCGAAGTAGACCACTGCTGACTAAGAAAAGATCTAGTATTGATGCAGTGCTGTTCTGAATGCAGGTAGGATCCTTTACCAATTCTGTTAAGTCATGTAAAATTATAAGGTCGACAAGTGGTTAAGCTGCCTTAGAGAGGGGATCGGATAAATTTCTGTTCCAGTCGGCAGAAAGAATATTGGAGTCGCCACCTAGTAACATGTTACAGGTGGGAATTGTTGAACCCGTATTGGCAGTCGTTGATAGCAGAGTGTTTCTCGATGGAATTGTGAACATGACAATGGATCACACGTTCGAGCCCGTTAGAAAACAAGGGCAGGACAGACATTGGCCTATAATTACATAGATTATTTCTGCCTCCCTTTTTGAAAATTACGGCCACCCTAGAAAGTTTTATGTCGGCAGGAAAACTGCAGGTAGACAGCACACTGTTATATATATCGTTAAACATACTTTATTGGTCGGCTTTGGATTTTGCGAGAGTCTAAGCTTGTCGGGTCCTTCAAGGTTTCCAGAGCAGAGTACACCACATTTTCTTGAGTTAGTCGAAAAAAATGGCTGAGGCTTAACTTGGTTAAGCCTGGAGAATGCGAAGCATCATCGTGTCGCGTAATTTGGAGGCGCACAACCACAGCGACGGCGCGAGGTGGGCCCCCGTTTCTCCACTGTCGTGACGTTATCAAGTCACGTGGTGTGACGTCATGTATCGCGTGATTTGGAGGCGCACAACCACAGCGACGGCGCGAGGTGGGCCCCCATTTCTCCACTGTCGTGACGTCATCGTGTCACGTGGTGTGACGTCGTGTCACGTGATTTGGAGGCGCACAACCACAGCGACGGCGCGAGGTGGGCCCCCGTTTCTCCACTGTCGTGACGTCATCGTGTCACGTGGTGTGACGTCATGTATCACGTGATTTGGAGGCGCATAACCACGGTGAAGGGCTGAAGTGGTAGCTAAAGTAGTATGCTTCGCATAAAAGGGATTCTAAAATTCTGTCACCAAAAAACCTGGAGCAGTGACGGCTGTGAGAGCGACTTCAACTGCAGTAAAATGTTCATTAAAAGCATTGGCCAATCACAGTCCACTTAGTTCAGTACCTTCGACTGTACAGGTTGTAATTTTATTTGGTCGAGTAATTTCGTTGAGAAGCTGATTAAGTCATGTTTACGCAAAAAGCGTACTGGCACTAAAAGACGGAGACAACACACACAAGACAGGACAGACAGGCGCCAACTTCGAACTAAAAAACCACCCCTTCTATCCGTTGCTTTTCTGTTTTGCTTTCATCTTTTTGCCTACTCGTGTGGTTATTATGTGATCTTTTCCCCTTATGTAATGCCTTCGGGCCTTTAAGGGATCAATAAATGAAATGAAATGAAATGAAATAAAGTTAGTTAGAAGTTGGCGCCAGTCCTGTCTGGTGTGTGTTGCCTGCGTTTTTTAGCGCCAGTACGCTTTTTGCGTAAACATGTCACGGTACAACCAACTAGCTCAAATCGAAGTATTGCAGATTAAGACGACTTCATTTTTCTGTAGGATTACGCGAGAGTTCCTTATCAAATAGGTTATTAAGGTATTGTGGTAAGTCGGCCTAGCTGACCTAATTTCATTGTTAAAAGTAAAAAACCTGGCGAACATCGTGTGCGTCTTTGTTTACGAGTCAAATAAGTCGTGGAGACATCCAAAGTTTGCAAGCATTTTTTGGCACCTCTTCTTCAGAGGAATGAAATCATACGTGATAGACTGGCAAAAAAAAAGCCGCAAGAAAGTACTTTAAGCAGTATCAGAGTCAGCGCTTGTGAAAACAGGATCTCAGTTCACGAGCTATCTTCATCATCATCAGCCCGAATTACTCCCACTGGAGGGCAAAGGCCTCTCCCATGTCTCTCCAATTAACCCTGTCCTTTGCCAGTTGCTGCCACCGTATCCTCGCAAACTAATCTCATCCGCCCACCTAACTTTCTGGCGCACCCTGCTACGTTTGCCTTCTTTTGCAATCCACTTACCCTTAAGGACCACCGGTTATCCTGCCTTCGCATTACATGTTTTGTCCAAGCCCATTTCTTCCTCTTGATTTCGACTAGGATGTCATTAACCCGCGTTTGTTCCCTCACCCACTCTGCTGTGCTGTCCTTAACTTAACCTGGACCCTCTTTGTTAACCTCCACGTTTATGCTCCACAGGTGAATACCGGTAAGATACAGCTGTTGTAGACTTTTCTCTTCAGGGATATTGGCAAACTGCCATTCATGACCTGAGCGAACCTTCCATATGGCTCCACCCCGTTCTTATTCTTCTCGTTATTTCCCTCATGATCCCAATCTGCGGTCACTACCTGCCCTAAGTGGACATATTCTCTTACTGCTTCCAGCACCTCGCTCCCAATTGCGAATTGCTGTTGTCTTGCTAGGCTGTTGGACATTTGGTTTTCTGCATGTTAATTTTTAATTCCACCGTAACTCACTGATGATGCTTTGCAGTTCATGTTCTGAGTGACTTAGCAAGGCGATGTCATCAGTGAATCGCAAATTACTTAACTCTTATGCCCAACTGTTCCCATTTCAGGCGCCGGAATACCTCCTGCAAACAGGCGGTGAATAGCATAGGCGAGATCGTGTCTCCCTGCCTGGCACCTTTCCTTATTGGAATTTTATTGCTGTCTTTATGGAGGACTTGTTTGCGGGACGGTTTGCAATTATAAGTGATAATTATTAAATTTCGGGTACACAGGTCGGCCCAAATAATTCAAAGCTAGTTTTGAATTTGCGTTCATTACTTATGAGCTATACGAAACCGACTTGTCATTATTAACCGCCTAACGGACACATTTTTTTTTAATGGTACGAAAATGGTAATTTAGTATACGTGCCGCCATTTGTGTTGCCAAACCAAAAATATGCTTTCGGTGAGCCGTACTTGCTTCAAACCGAATACAGAGTTGCAGGAAACGCACGACAATCTCGAGACGTCAAGAGCCAGAAATGACAGTCGGGTTATGATGAGCCCGGCTCGTCTAAGTATTCTAGGGGTTCGTTTAATCCATGACAATGTGCCGCATTTCCGGGCAGTCGCATGCTCAGGTGACTCCTTCCCTGTGCAGGTGCGCGTTCAGTGGCGACCTTCGGCGAGCTGAAGGGCTACGAGCTGCTGCTGAACGTGACCGGCAGCCGAGTGGCCTGGCGGACGCTCTTCGAGGACGCCATTACTCTGGCCGAGAAAGGCGTCCGAGTCTACGGCCAGCTTGCCGACGACATCGCCGTGGTTGCAGGAGACCCGGACAGCACTGCCAGGTTTGCCACCTGGACTCCACCGCAGAGAGCATAGAGTTTCTTACTATTACTTAGAGGGAAATCTGGCAGCGCTGCACTTCAGCCACAAGGACGCTCAAAGTATCATGGGACGGTGAGCTACTTGGTGCGGGACAGTCGTCATTTTTTTTTGCGGAAAACGGAGTGGCGCTACTAAGATGTTTCATTCCGAAAACGCTGTTCGTGTGTGCGCAGACGACTTCCGTGCGAACGCAGTGTGCAAAAGCCGTAGGAGTGAAAACGCAGCGACACACGACGCCAATAAAAGGTTTCACTTTTCCGAAATGCCATTAAAAATACTCTTAAAGTATCTAAGCAACAACCTTTTTTTAGAAACATATTTACTTTTAAAAATGCGCCTGTTAATTACGAAATATTAGTTTTTGTAGTGCTCATTACATGGCCAATAGAAAAGCTAGCCATCTCTTATTTTGGGCAAACTTTGCATTTACATGTTTTTTCTGCTCATTTGTTGCAATTTACAGACAGGATATTCAATGTTTTTCGTAGTCATTGAACAGCTTTATTTTTATATTATTTTTTGGCCAAATGCTGTAGTTCTGCAGTCGGTAGCTCACCGCCCCATGATGCTTTGATCGCCCATGGTGGCTGAAGTGGTCTCGAGGGGCCTCCATGCAAACTCCCATAGACGGGTTGTCAGCTTTCCCTCTAGGTAGTAGTAAGAAACTCTATGGCAGAGAGAGATTCTTGGCCAACCTGGGGTACTCGGGTCGCGAGTGTTGAAGAAGAAGTTGAAGTTTATTTGTCAATCTTAGTGGTACAGGTGTCACTGGGAGAGAGAGGACGCGGGGAAAAAAGCTGCTTGAATGCAGCTTGAGAGGCACCCTGCGCTCACACTGCTGAGGCAACGTATTGCGACAGTTGTTTACAATACAGCTACAGGTGAGGCAGTCGAAAAAAAATAACTAAAGTATCAACATGAATGGAATACTTGCAGTGGCATTTCAACATTAGCATCACAATCGCAACAAAAAGCGTCATAAATACTCAAAACCAAAAGCATCATATCATCCAAGTGTACAACATAAGCAAAATTCGCCCGTGTTATAGTTTTAGTCACAGTTCAGAACAAGTTATAGTTAAACACCTTCAAAAAGGTACAAAATGGTTTTTAGGCTCCTCACTGTGATGTCTCTTAGCGATATGTTGTTTTTTAAAATGTTCAGGTATTTTGGCAGAATAAAAGATAATGATTGCATACCGTATTTGGTTCGAAAAAGAGACAGTGACCAAGGAAATTGAGAGCGGGTATCATAGACGATTGAATAGCGAGACATTTTTAGAAGCGAGAGAGCGGTTTCATTGTTAGTAAAAACCGCAGTTTTGTACATTGATAGCAATCTGAAAGGAAACAAAGAAGTGATCTTTAGGATGCTAAATTGTGGGTCTGCCACGATACGTTTGCTATGAGTCTAATTGCCCGCTTTTGTACTGTTATTAGTTTGGATATGTTGTGCTGGGTCGTCGTTCCCCAAACTGTGAGACAGCAAGTCAGTGATGGGAGAAAGAATGCTTGATAAGTGAGGACCTTTACTTAAGGCGAAAATGTGTCCCTATGTTGGCAAATAAGACCTCGCTTCAATTGTTTCCGAACATGATTGACCTATTCGTCCCAGGTATGTACTATATCTGTCTCGAGAACACTGGGCTATCTTAGAACATAGCACGGTCGTCTTATAAGTGTCCTCAGTGCGAATGCGCGAGTTCTCATTATCGTTTTAGTCGGCTCACGATCGGCAGTGAGACACCACTAACTTGTGTAATTGGTTGTGTCGACGTCGCCTTGAGCATGGCGGAATGAGTCGATCAGCTCATCTGCATCAGCGTCGCTCGATTGCAGGAAGAATGAGTGGTACCAGAACTTAATTCCGCTCAAAATGTCGTGTCTTAAAGCTCTGCGAATCGTTTATTTTTGTACAGTGCAGGTGAAGGTTGTGACCTGTCGTAAGAGGGGCATGGAGAAAGCGAGACACAATTTTAAGCGGAAGGAAAAAAAAAGAAGAAAGAGCACAACTGCAGCAACTTCATTTTCTGAATGCTAATGAAACTAGGTTTTCTTAGCGTCTTAACCTTCTCCTACCGACAGCTCGAACTATTTATGGAAAATTCTCCACAATATTCGCTTGTATCACAATATGGAACGCTTTACCACACGAAGTTAGATCATCATGCAACAGTTTTATTTTTTTTGCATCGTATTAAAAGCTTTTTAGAATTGTAAATTATGGACTAGCTCTATGTACCCTAATGTATTTTTTCCCGTTTCTTGATCCACTTTTGTTGTTTAATGCTTCTTGCCTTCGTTTGTACATACGCGATTTTATGATTGTCTTTTATCGTTGTTTGTAACTAGCAACCACTGTCTTAGTATCTGTTTAAACTACCTGTCTTGTGTTAGGAGGTCCCCCTGACGGTTTTTTAACCATGGGACCTCCTAGAGTACTAGCTTCAATTAATAATTTTGCTTGTATAACTGTTGCTCAATAATCTTGACTTGACTTGAAAAAAAACTTACCTGTTCGAAAACAAAACTGAACACGCACGCAGAGCACTACGCCACTGAAAATGACACTGCGCAAGGCTTCACAGTAAATACGACTTGAACAGTTCTCGGAACGGAGTACCTAAACCGTGAGAGTAAATAGGAAGTTTGTAATCAGGCCGCTACGCCACTATTAATGCGATGCCGACACTGCGGGCCACTTCACTGCGACATTTAAACTACCTATGTGGTCACCTATGTGGTCCCCTTATCAAAATTACCTGATCAACATGCTTGAATCCGTACAAAATAGAGCCGCTCGTTTCATCACACAAAAGTACCACCCCCAGTCCAGTATCACTAAGATTAAACTTGATATCTCCCTCGAACCATTACATATTCGTCGCTCCATCGCTCTTTTATGCTTACTTCATAAATATCGTCATAGCACCAGGCCATCTCCCTTGCCCCTCGAAGAGCCTTCACGCATTTCACGCCGCCTACATAATCAGTATAGCATTAAACGCATTTACGGAAGAACCTTAGCATTCAATTCATCTGCACTTCCACGTGCCATTATTCTTTGGAATGATCTTCCCAACTGTATCGCATCTATCGGCAACCACCAATCATTTCAAGACCAACTGCACAAACATTTTCCTTAACGACATTGTGTCTTGTTTGAGGTTGTTCTGTGTCCTTGGTTCCCTTTTCTTCTCGTTGGTATTTTACAAAGTTTTGGTTTCTTGTGCAATTTCAACCATTTGTATGTTTTTTTTTTATGGCTACTGCTTTTTCTTTTGATGTGTATTGGGCACATGCGATGCATTCTTGCTACTAATTTAATTTTTGTTGCTCGCGGTGATGTATGTCTTTTAGTACGTTTTGCCCTGTATATTTATAATTGTGTTTAATTTTTGCATTGTATCACGCGTTGTTTTTAATTTATTCTTACTACTTGCTTAATCCATTGTTTTTGCCCCCCTTACTCAATGCCCTTCTGGGCCCTGTAAGGTATTTTGAATAAATAAATAAATAAACATCACTGCCCATAGAACTAGGAAAATCCGAGAGCGCTGATTGGTGAATAAGCAGTTGGTTGTCTTCAAATAGCTAAATAAGGAGCATATTAAACAGCACGTTTTAAGTGCCAACTATTCGCGAAAAGTTTGCAAGCGGACTTCAAACAAGGTGGTCCACCCACAGAGGTACAACAGCAGCGCATGGCCTGGAGCCGCGTGGGTAAAATTGGCGTCTTTGCTGTTAACAGGGTGCAATAAAGTCCGCCTAGGAGTGTGTTGAATTACCGGGGTTAAGTATCCGGTTTTCCAAGCGGCGGCGCACAAGAGGAAAATTTTTTCGCAGTTGAAACGCTCCTTTCTTTGCAAACCTCTTTTGGAGTTATACACCCGCACTGCGATGTCCGTCTCCTTCCCACAGGAAGCACTTGACCAACCCTGTGACGACGCATGTCCTGAAAGAAGGCGACTGGTTGTACAACCCGAAGCTTGCGGAAATGCTGCGCCGGATTGCCAACAGCCCCAATAGAGGCCGCTTTCTCGACGAGGGTGCCGACATCGAAGCCCTTGTCGAGGAGCTGAAAGACCGCGGTGAGTGAACCAAACACGTATCCGGGCGGATGAAAGCGCTCTGTGTGAACATCTAAAAATGCAGCTGGACCCGCTTCAATTTTACTTTGAGTTACGCAACTCCAAGTATCCTAAAAACCTAATTCATTAGAGCACGTGGCTATCTTCACTTCATAGTGCCACCTGGTGTTCTCAGGTGGTGCTGAAGTGTCTTCGAAGACGTTGAAGTGTCTCGCGCTGGTTGGCTGCCTGCTTGCTGTATTCTGCCGGTTAGCGACCTGTCGCCCTATTTTCCGTTACATATTTTGGTGGAGGTGCTGGGTAAAGATCCCCGTATATGTCTCATACTCCTCCGGGTACCCTGGGCTCCAGTCCTTCGCTAGTGGACACCCCCGTGCACCGTGCTAGCCGGAGAAACCAAGGCCTACCTCCCGAACACGGGCTTTTGGAGTCTGCCAGAGCACCCACCCATCGACCTGCCATGCCAGCTGCAGCCTACTACACCTTGCAGAATCCGCGACTGCCCAAACAATTCCACTGCAGTCAGCTCGAAGACGTAGAAGACTGGCTTCTCGAGTTTGAACGCGTGGCCTCATTTAACCAGTGGGACGACGCCGCCAAGCTTCGAAACGTCTTCTTTAGTCTCGAGGATGGTGCGCGTACCTGGTACGAAAACCGAGAAGACGCCCTAACATCATGGCATGAGTTCCGCCGACGCCTGCTGGAGACCTACACCAGCACGGATCGTCGAGAACGGGCTGAACGGGTTTTGAAGTCTCGTATTCAGATGCCGAATGAGACTGTAAGCATGTACGTGGAGGATATGACTCGGCTCTTCCGGCGAGCTGACCCGGCCATGCCCGAAGATAAAAAGGTGCGCCAGCTCATGCGCAGCGTTAAGGAGCAACTTTTCGCTGGCCTCGTGCGCAGTCCACCTGGGACTGTTGCTGAGTTTCTCACGGAAGCGGTCACGATGGAGAAGATGCTCTTGCGGCGGTCTACCACCTACGACCGGCCGGTACTCGCCGCTTCACTTACAGAGCCGCTTCCTGCCTTCGGGGCTAACCCTGGTCTTCTCCGCGACCTGATCCGCTCCGTTGTGCGCGAAGAGCTCCAGGCGCTTTTCGGTGCTCCCCTGCCAACGGCCGGCTCTCTCGCTAGCCTCGTCCGCGAAGAGGTTCAAGCTCTGAGGCCTTCGTTCCCGTCCGTGGACCCGCCGTCTTTACCCAGGGAGTGCCGTCGGCCAACGTATGCTGAAGCCTTGCGACGTCCTGCGCCCTTTTCGGCGCAGTTTCCTACGTCCAATCAAGGCTCGCTGTTTTCCGCACACCCCGACACCTACTACATCGACAATCGACGATCGCCCCAGCGGAATACGGACCTGTGGCGTGCCCCAGATCGGCAGCGTCTGTGCTTTCACTGCGGGGACCCGTTCATCTGTAGCGCCAGTGCCCGTATCGACAGCTTGGGCTGCAGGGGTTTTCTATCGACATGCCCCGTCCACCAAGAGGTCAACGACCCCGGGAGATCGAGGACTACGTAGCCCAGCAGCGCATGGCGACAATTCCCTAGCGGCAGTCTCGGTCTCCATCACCACGCCGACCTTCGCCACAGCCCCAAAGCTCCTCCTGGATGGCGTAGAGACGGTCGCCAAGTCCCCGCCGGGAAAACTAAAGAGAGCAACCTCAGGGGGCGAGGCCACTGGCAATCGATGCGAACAAGACCCCCCGACAACGCGAACAGCGACCGACCGCGATTTAAAGGCAACGACTGCAGTACCTGAACTCGGAGATCGATTCTCGTTGGATATACCCGTGCTTCTCGATGGCTATAAGGTTAGTGCTTTGGTGGACACTGGCGCTGATTTCTCGATTTTAAGCGGAAAGCTAGCGGCGCTTCTTAAAAAAGTAATGACGCCATGGTCCGGCACGCAGATTCGCACGGCTGGCGGACATGTCGTAACTCCGCTTGGCCTATGCACGGCAAGAGTCCAAATTCGCAGCTCCACATTTGTTGTCAGCTGCCTAGTTCTACCTGACTGCTCCCGTGACTGTATCCTTGGCGTTGATTTTCTTCGAGAGTATGGAACTATTATTGACCTCCGAAAGCGCACTGTCACATTTTCTACCGAGAAAGCTGATGTTTACTCCGAGGACTGTCCACGCCGCGCCGCGCTTCGAATATCCGCCGAGAGCGTTCCGCCACGCGCCAGTGTTTTTGTGAGTGTTCACTGCGACGGACTACGTGAAGGGACTGTGGTCGCAGAGGGCAACCTGTCCCTTTTGCTCACCCACGGCATCTGCTCAGCGCGAAGTCTCATCCATCTCCGCGACGGCTGCTCTGAGCTCCTGGTGACTAACTTCTCTAACGAGCCCCGGCACCTTTTTCAGGCTACTGCCATCGCATTCGCCGACCCCTTAGCGGAGGTTTCCGAATGTTTCGCGTTCGAAGCTGTTAGACCTGTGCGCCCATCCCTTGACATCAGCCCGGACCTTTCAGTGACTCAACAGCGAGAACTACGTGCCCTCCTACTCGAATACGCTACCTGTTTCGCTTCTTCGTCGAAAGTCCGGCAAACGGCTCTTCTCAAGCACCGCATCATTACGCCCGACGATGCCCGCCCCATCCATCAGCAGCCGTACCGTATCTCACCGAAGGAGCGTGAGGCGATTCAAACGCAGGTGAAGAAGATGCTTTCAGATGGAATCATTCAACCTTCCAGCAGCCCCTGGTCTTCACCTGTCGTGCTGGTGAAGAAAAAGGATGGGACACTCCGCTTCTGCGTGGATTATCGAAAACTGAAAAACATCACTAAAAAAGACGTCTACCCGCTGCCTCGTATCGACGACTCGCTCGACAGACTTTGTCGCGCCCAGTCCTTCTCCTCCATTGATTTAAAGAGTGGGTACTGGCAGATAGAGGTCGACGAGTGGGACCGCGAAAAAACGGCGTTCGTGACACCCGACGGACTGTACGAATTTAAAGTGCTACCTTTTGGGCTATGTTCAGCGCCGGCAACTTTCCAGCGGATGATGGATACCGTTCTCGCTGGACTAAAATGGCAAACTTGTTTGGTTTATCTCGATGATGTCGTCGCATTTTCCGAAACCTTTGCCGTACACCTTGAACGCCTGAGGACAGTATTAGATGCCCTCCGATCGGCCGACTTAACGCTAAAGCCAGAGAAGTGCCACTTTGGGTACAAAGAGTTGAAGTTTCTCGGTCACCTCGTGAGTGCCGATGGCGTTAAGCCCGACCCCGAGAAAACTGCTGCCGTCGCCAACTTTCCTGTTCCTGCAACAAAGAAAAGTGTGCAACGTTTTTTGGGTCTGTGCGCATATTGTCACGTTGGTAATCAGCGGCTGAGGGTCCACAGCGGGTCAACAGACGTGCGCTTCCAGATCACTTCCACTTTCACACACGCACACACTTCCTCTTCTTCTTGAGAGGCGCCTCCATCTGCACGAGCGCTGGCGTCATTAGCCCCCCTCCTGCGAAGGCATCGACCCGATGCCGCCACGGACGCAGGGGTGGTCTCGAGAAGAGTTGGTGCGCCCTTTCGTAGTAGGGCTTCAGGCGAACGACGTGGACCACCTCGGGGCGGGGGTGGCGGCGAGATTGTTGGGGCTCGTGAGGGACGACTTCATAATTCAGGGCTCCAAGGCGTCGCACAATGCGGTAAGGACCGAAATAGCGGCGCAAGAGCTTTTCACTTAGGCCGCGTCGTCCGATTGGGGACCAAACCCAGACGAGGTCACCTGGGAGGTATTCAACAATACTGCAGATTGGGCGAGTTGGTTAACATACATCTTGAAAAATTTAGCGCGACACACAAGGACAGAAAGAGTAGACGACACGAGCGCTGTCAGCGCTCGTGTCGTCTACTCTTTCTGTCCTTGTGTGTCGCGCTAAATTTTTCAAGATGTATTCAACAAGCCGTCTCCGTAGGTTGTAGCGTTGCGCGTCCTGGCCCTGTTGATCTTGAATGCGAAGCCGTGCGAGTTGGCGGGCAGCTTCGGCGCGTTGTAAGAAGGATGCAACGTCGTCATTTGGGTGGTCTTCGTCATGGGGCAGCATGGCATCGAGTGTTGTCGTCACCTGACGGCCATAAACGAGGCTAAAGGGTGTCATGTTGGTGATTTCTTGTACGGCTGTATTATACGCGAACGTGACATAGGGCAGGACGTCGTCCCAGGTTTTATGCTCCACGTCCACGTACATGGAAAGCATGTCTGTAAGCGTCTTGTTTAGACGTTCCGTCAGTCCGTTAGTTTGGGGATGATAAGAAGTTGTCCTACTGTGACTGGTGTGACTAAAAACTAGAATATGGTGCAAGAGCTCAGAGGAGAAGGCAGCCCCTCTGTCTGTAATCAAAACTTGTGGAGCTCCATGACGTAAGACGATTTGATGCACAAAGAACTGGGCTACTTCGAGGGCGGTGCTATTCGGAAGGGATGCTGTCTCTGCATAATGCGTGAGATAATCAGTGGCTACTATTATCCACCTTTTCCCGGAGCCTGATGTAGGGAAAGGTCCCAGAAGGTCCATGCCGACTTTTTGAAATGCTTGCGAAGGCGGCTCAACGGGCTTGAGGAATCCGGCTGGCTTCACGGGCGGGACCTTACGGCGCTGGCAATCCCGGCAAGTGCGGACGTAGTGTGCAACGTCATGACCCAGGCGCGGCCAGTAGTACTTCTCTGAATTCTGGCTTGTGTTCTAATAATCCCAAGGTGGCCGGAAGCTGGTTCGTCATGGCAGGCGTGAAGAATTTCATTGTGTAGGGACACGGGGAAGACCAGCTAGTACGGCCTAGTGTTGGCAGCGAAGTTCTTCTTAAAGAGAACACCGTTACGTATGCAGAGAGACGACAAAGAGCGCCTGAAGGCTTTAGGAACTGTGCTGCTGGCTCCTTCAAGATAACGAATGACGTCGCGAAGATCGGGGTCGGCGCGTTGATGCTCGGCGAAATCGTTGGTATGGACAGCACTCAGGAATATTTCTTCGTCGTCAGCAGCATCATCCGGAGCTGGTTGCACGAGAGCACGAGATAAACAGTCTGCGTCTGCATGTGTGTGACCGGATTTGTAGATGACGGTGATATCGAATTCTTGAAGTCGGAGGCTCCATCTAGCTAGGCGGCCGGAAGGATCCTTGAGATTGGTCAGCCAGCATAGTGCGTGAAGATCGGTCACTACTTTGAAGGATCGGCCATAAAGGTATGGTCTGAACTTGGAAACTGCCCACACGATGACGAGGCACTCTTTTTCAGAGGCAGAATAGTTGACCTCTGTCTTGGAGAGTGCACGGCTGGCGTAGGCGATGACACGTTCTTGGTCGCGCTGAACTTGAACAAGGACAGCACCCAAACCAACGTTGCTCGCATCGGTGTGGACCCGTGTGTCAGCAAGCTCATCAAAGTGCGCCTGCACGGGGGGTGACTGCAGGCGGCGTTGAAGCTCTTGAAACGCCTTCTGCTGCGGAGGTTCCCACTTGAACGGTACATGCGCTTTTGTCAGATTAGTAAGGGGTGAAGCAATTTTAGAGAAATTCTCCACGAAGCGGCGGAAATAGGCGCATAGCCCGAGGAAGCGACGAACTTGCTTTTGGTCACGCGGCGGTGGAAAATTGGCAATGACGGATGTTTTTTCAGGATCCGGAAGAACCCCTTCTTGGTTGACGACATGGCCCAAAAACTTTAGCTCTTCATATGCAAAATGGCATTTTTCGGCTTTGAGAGTAAGGCCTGATGATGTTATGGCCTGCAAGACCTCCTCGAGGCGACGAAGGTGCTCCTCGAAAGGCGGGGCAAAAACGATGACGTCGTCCAGGTAGACCAGACAAGTTTGCCACTTCAAATCCGCAAGGATGGTGTCCATGAGCCTTTGGAAAGTCGCGGGTGCCGAGCAAAGACCAAATGGCATCACCTGAAACTCGTACAACCCGTCTGGAGTGATGAATGCCGTCTTTTCGCGGACTCTTTCGTCTACCTCAATTTGCCAATATCCAGACTTCAAATCCATGGAAGAAAAATATCTGGTGTTGCATAAGCGATCCAAGGCGTCGTCAATTCTGGGCAGCGGATACACACTTTTTAGTGATGGTGTTTAACCGACGGTATAGTCAACGCAGAATCGTAAGGTGCCGTCCTTCTTCTTCACAAGCACTACAGGTGCTGCCCACGGGCTCCTAGAAGGGCGAATGACGTCGTTTGCGAGCATTTCTTTCACCTGTGTGGTAATAGCCTCACGTTCTTTGGTAGACACTCGATAAGGTGACTGTCGGAGTGGCAGAACATTTTCGTCTGTAATAATGCGATGTTTCGCAAGATGCGTCCGCCCGACGCGTGGCGAGGACGCGAAGGCACCACGGTAGCGACTGAGCAGTTCCCGTACTTTGTCTCGCTGGCCGGGCGGCAAGGTTGGGTTAATATCGTACTTAACACCAGCAAGTCCGTCGGGCTCAGTTGTTGAAGCAGATGTTAAACTATGCACACACCTATTTTCACTAAGAGCGTCAATATACGCCACAGTCGCCCCCTTGTTAAGGTGTTGGTGTTCGTTGCTGAAGTTGGTGAGAAGAACGTTGACCTTGCTATCTTCAAGGAAGACAACCGCCCTGGCGACGGAAATTCCTCTGTCCAGTAGCAACAGCTGCTTGCTTTCGACGACACCCTCAAGGTCCCCTATGTGCTTTGAACCGACGGTTACCATCACACTGGAGCGTGGAGGCACGGTCACGTGTTCGTCCAGAATGTGCAGCGCCGCTGTGAGAACACTATTCACGGATATGGCCTTCTCGGTCGAGAACTTGACGGACTGCGATTGCAGATAAATAACTGCGCCGTTTTCGGTCACAAAGTCCATACCGAGTATGACGTCTCGGGAGCACTCGGCTAACACTACGAACGTCGCCAAGAATGTTTGGCCTTGCACGGTTACCCTCGACGTGCACGTTCCCGTAGGTGTAATTAAATGTCCTCCTGCAGTACGCATGTGTGGGCCATCCCAAGCGGTTGTGACCTTTCTTAGTGCCGCGGCGAATTGTCCACTAAGTACTGAATAATCGGCACCTGTATCCACCAGCGCGGTTACTTCGGCGCCGTCAACCAAAATATCCAAGTCGGCAGTTGGTGGTGTCTTACTTTGGGGATGTCGAGGCGTTCGGTTTCGGCTGCGGTGCGTCGAAGGAGTTCGGCATCGAGGAAGGGCGTCGTGGCCATGGAGGGGTGCGTCAGGACATAGGCTAGTTTTGAGGTACGTGGGCTCAAGAATCGTCGGTACGGCTACGGAATTTGGCGTTGGTTGAGAACTGTCGTGTGGCGATGGAGGATCTTGTATACTTTGTCGTTGAGCAGCCGCACCTCCAGAGGCTGCTGCATCTAGTTTCCCCTGCGGGGACTCTGAGACTGGCATCACCCTGGGGAACTGTAGCGACGCGGCGATGGAGATCGAGAGAAACGGCGCTGTACGGAGTCCGCTTGCGAGATGTAGTCCGCGATCTCCTGCGGTCGTTCTCCATACATTGGACGATGACAACCGACGGGGAATCCTCGAAGGCCCAGCTCCCTGTATGGGCAGCGACGATAAACATGTCCAGCCTCACCGCAGTGGTAGCACAGCGGCTGATTGTCTGGCGCTCTCCAGACATCCGTTCTGCGGCGTCCTAGCCGCTGTGGAGAATTCGGCTGGGGAGGTGGAGCTCGTGCAGCGGCGGAGGCAGGTTTGTCGTAACGTCGGTTCGGCTGCGATGGAAGAAAACGGCGTGTGACGGCGGCGTAGCTGAGATTTGGGGGCTGAGGCTGCACAGGGTCGGCAACAGGTAGTGCTGTACAAGTGCCTAGAGCTTGCTGCACCTCCTCACGGACAACGTCAGCAAGAGTGCTAGGCGGAGGTTTTTCCTTGTCCGGAAAGAGCTTTGCCAGTTCCTCCCTCACAATACATCGTATCATCTCACGTAAGGAGTCTGCCGACTTCACCGTGGCGTCCTCCACAGTGGCCGTGAGCATCGACGCTGTTGTATGATCGTACTGCCGGGCCCTCATGTCCAATGACTTTTCGATGGTGCTCGCCTCCTTTACGAAGTCAGCTACCGTGACTGGAGGACTTCGAACCAGGCCGGCGAACAGCTGCTTTTTGACACCTTTCATAAGGAAGCTCACCTTCCTCTCCTCCGACATGTTTGGGTCGGCACGCCGGAACAGCCTCTTCATTTCCTCGGCATACACCGTCACACTCTCGCTGGGGAGTTGATGTCTGGCTTTTAAAAGCAGGTCGGCCTTCTCCCTGCGCGACGTGCTGTCCTTGAAGGTTTGGAGGAACTCTGTCTTGAACGTATCCCACGTTCCAAGGCCAGATTCATTGTTCAGAAACCAGGTCCTCGCGTAGTCTTCAAGGGCGAAATAAACATGCCGCATCTTACAGTCAGCGCCCCAACCTTTGTAGATGGCCACCCGGTCATACTGGTCCAGCCAGTCTTCGGCGTCCTCGTGTGGTTGACCGCGAAAATGGGGTGGCTCTCGCTAGTGGTGGAGCAGGACCGGCGACACTGTAGCTGGAGGATTCATCGTTGTAGGACCTGCCCTCCGTGAACAATGGGAAACAGGGAGCAGTCCAAATTCGGGAGGTAAGCCCTGTAATCGGCGACTGCCCTGGTGGACTGGCGTGTCTACCTTCGGTATTTGTACGGGGCTCGAATTGCGGCTTGAAGGGGGCGTACGGTGCATTAACGACGCACCCCGCACCTCCACCAGATGTCACGTTGGTAATCAGCGGCTGAGGGTCCACAGCGGGTCAACAGACGTGCGCTTCCAGATCACTTCCACTTACACACACGCACACACTTCCTCTTCTTCTTGAGAGGCGCCTCCATCTGCACGAGCACTGGCGTCAATATTACCGCCGCTTCATCGCCGACTTTTCAAAGATTGCCGCACCCCTGTACCACCTCACGCGCAATGATACACAGTTCGTGTGGGCTGCCGAGCAGCAGGAGGCTTTTGCCGTGCTGCGCAGACGACTGCTAACAACCCCTGTTCTTGCGCACTTTGATGAAGAGGCTGAAACCGAAGTCCACACCGACGCGAGCAACGTCGGCCTCGGCGCCGTACTCGTCCAACACCAAGGTGGAAAGGGTCATCGCGTATGCAAGCCGCACGCTTTCTCGCACTGAAACAAACTATTCGATCACAGAAAAAGAATGCCTTGCGGTTGTGTGGGCAACCATGAAATTTCGTCCGTACCTCTACGGCCGCCCGTTCAAAGTAGTTACCGACCACCATTCGTTGTGCTGGCTTGCCAATCTTCGCGACCCATCGGGGCGCCTAGCCCGATGGAGCCTCCGCCTCCAAGAATTCGACTACACCATTGTGCACAAATCTGGCCAGACGCACGAAGACGCTGACGCACTCTCTCGCGCACCCGTCGGGTTAGCGGATGATAGCATAGAGGACGAGAGTGGTTTTATTGGAGTTGTCAGCGACTTAGATCTAATGACCCGACAGCGAGCTGACCCAGACCTGCGACCTATCATTGATTATCTGGAGGGCCGAGCTTCTGTCGTACCCCGACAATTTTCTAGAAACCTGCCGGCCTTCTGTCTCCGGAACGGCATTTTGTTTAAGAAAAACTCCAGCACTGTTGACCGAGCGCACCTCCTCGTCGTTCCGGCAGATCTCCGCGCCAATATCCTTCTTGCTTGTCACGATGAGCCGACCTCCGGCCACTTGGGCTTTGCCCGCACACTTGCACGCGTGCGCCAGGCGTATTATTGGCCCAAACTTTCTCACGCCGTCCAGCGTTACGTCAGAGGCTGCCGCGATTGCCAACGTCGTAAGGCGCCTCCTCTCAAGCCAGCGGGCTTGCTCCAACCTATTGAACCGCCTCGGACGCCGTTTGATCAAGTCGGCATCGATCTTCTGGGCCCATTTCCTGTGTCATCGGCCGGTCATAAATAGATCATAGTCGCGACCGACTATTTAACAAGGTATGCGGAAACTAAGGCGGTGCAGCGCGGTACGTCATCTGAGATCGCCCAGTTTTTTATGCAACAAATCGTGCTGCGTCATGGCGCACCGTCCCACGTAATCACTGATCGAGGTACGGCGTTTACGGCACAGCTCATGCGCGACGTGTTGGAGCTGAGTCACACGAACCATCGCAAAACCACTGCCTATCACCCACAGACGAACGGGCTCACAGAGAGACTCAACAGAACGATCGCCGACATGATCGCAATGTACATAGACTCGCAGCACAAAACCTGGGACGAGATTCTCCCGTATGTCACATACGCTTACAACACGGCCACCCAGGAGACGACCCGATTTCCACCATTTCGTCTGGTCTACGGACGTGACGTTCAGACGATGCTGGATGCAATGCTTCCATGCTGCACTGATGACCACCCACTCACGCCAGACGCCGAGCAGTTCGCTCAGCGCGCCGAGGAAGCACGTCAACTTGCCCGTATTCACATTCAGCGGCAGCAGAGCACGGATGCGCGCCGCTACAACCTCCGTCATCGGCACGTCGAATACCATCCGGGTGACCAAGTTTGGGTGTGGACCCCGGTACGCCGCCCAGGCTTGTCTGAAAAACTGATGTGGCGCTACTTTGGACCGTACCGAGTTTTGCGCCGCGTCACCGAAGTGACCTACTAAGTTCTTCCTGACGGGACTGTGCAGCCTCAGCGTCGTCCACCCCGCTCTGAGGTTGTGCACGTTGTCCGCATGAAACCCTACTTCACGCGGTAATGGATAGTACGCTCAGTGTTCGGCTAGTTTTCGCGGAATATTCGTGAGCGCTGCAAGCTGTAAGCTGAGGACTGAAGAACGCATGCACTTTGGCGGTCCAGAAAGCACAGATGCGACCTTTCCGTCATGTAGGCACCGAAGGCGTGCATTGTGACTTCAGCCCGGCTGATCTACTAGGCACGTACTACAGCGCTCTTTATGACTCGCCACGTCTCTGAAAGGAGGTTTGCGTTTAACTATAAATCAATGCCCTTTCACACGGAGCACCGAGCTTGCAGAAACATTCAGTGCACTTTGTTATTTTACGTCGACGGCTAACTCCAGCAGTTCTCAGCACCACTAGGCCCGTAGTGCTTTCAGAACTGAGTTCTTACCACAACCTGTGCTTTGCAGCTCATATTGAACTCGACTATGCATTCAGTCGTCGTTCTCACTCTGCGCAGAAAAAATGGCGAGCATTTCGAGAGTTTTAGTCGCAACGGGAGGACAAGCGAGTCCAGTGCTAACGCGAAATTAACTGCCGCCGTTCAAGCGGGTCGTTACATTAAGCCTGTTTCAAATGCAAGCGAAAATTCTAGCGAATCCTGCCGCCGCGGCGGAAAAACCTGTTTTGAGCCCTCGCTGCGATGAGCGGCGAGGTTCCAACATGTTCGACATTTTCGCTGCGACGCGCCGCTCAATCGCTCAGTCGCTTGCATGTGAACCAGCCTTTAGGCGCACACGCAGAACCGGCTGGAAGGTGACGCTGGAAGTGACCTACACAATACTTCCTCACACGCGACAAGTGGCGCCTCCCCTCGGCATCGCAGGCCGTAGAATTCATAACAAGGCCGCGTATTATAATTTTGAAAGGCACATTTAGGCTACACCCAAGAAAAACTGAGAAAAAGGTTGAGATATTCGCGAAGTGCGGTCCTCCAGATTAACTTTGTTGGTACCTTCTGCTCTCATAATGCTTTGAAGGCGATAGGCCGGTCTCACGGCGACTTCTGATTCGGAGCATCGAACGTCATTATTCCGCTCGCAGTATGTCTGTTTAGTTCCCACTATTCCGTTATTACAAAGGGCTCGTTGTAGTGTTAGCGTGCATCCATCATGCATAGGGAGCGACAGACACGTTCAGTGTATGCGTACGAAAAATTCAGGGGGGCATTTTGTTGACCTAAAGTGCGGCGAGGCTAAAGTCTTTAGCGCGGCGTTGCTGCTTGTGTCACTGATGTGTGGTTAAGATGTTAATTAAGTACACAATTTTTTTGTGAATCTTTAATGCTGGAGACACAGGAAGGCGTTCGTTAGGCATCTGTCTGATTCGAACGCCTTTCTGCAATCTTCAGCGTCCTAGACAAGGAGAACTACATATGCGTCGGCAGAACGTAGCGTAGCCATTAGCACGCTCGGCTGCGGAACGGAAGGATGGTGGTTCGAATCCCATCGTGCACAAAGATTTTTTTTCTGGCCTTACTAGAAAAGCGTGACATCTACTGTTTCCCATGTTTCCCATGTTTCCGGCGCACCTAGGGCGGGGGCTCTCCCGTACGGGAGAGCCCGCCCTCTTACAGGTTGTTTATTCCACAGACCGCCGCAGGCATACCTCCTCTCTTGCGATGGTTGCCGCCAGGTTTGCCGTTGGTGGCTACTTTGCTCCAAATTGTCTACTTTGCGACCCCATCTGGTGATGAAAATTTCAGGTTGGCTACCTGGCTACTTTGAACTTCTAAGTATGGTTTGCGCTCAGGCTAGTTGGTTTAACACTGGAGTAAATTACAGGCGCTGCAGTGTTTTACAGCAAAAGAAGAGAAACCAGGAAAGACCTGCAACGTGGTCAGGAGCACTACAAATTTAGGTCTGCCATGAAGCTTGAACTTCTATTTTGGAGCATTTTCTAGCTATTTTATTTAAATCTCATCATCCCTATTGTCGGGGATGATGCGCATCGAGGCACCCATACGCGCGGATAGTGGGTTGTTGCTGGAATGCGACAAAATTACTCTGCAAGATTAGTAGCAAGGGGCAGTCAGCATTTAATAATTTATTTATATACTTGAAACTTATATATGATTGAAGTTCAGAATGGCGCAAAAGACACACACACAGGAAAAATAGGGGATGACACAAAGAGTTGAAGACCAATCAAAAAGGCGAAAGTTTTGTGCTCTTCATTCTGTTTCTTAAGTTGATTCACAATTATAATTTTAATTTTAATTTAAAATTGTTAATTAAAAATTAATTAAAAGCTTACTGTTGTTTAATAAACCCTGCATTCATAGTATCACTTCCTTTCTGTTTGAGTATAAATCTGGCGCTAGCATTAAATGGCATGGCTACTTTTGTCTTCTTTCAGCTCGAGTTCTATCCCCTTTTAAAATGTGCCGAATGGCAACCCTGGACTCGCCGCCGCAGGCCGCGTGACTTGCAGCCCACAGCACACTCGTCCGCTTGTCTCTCAGAGCGATACACTGTTTGGAATACAACACTACGGCACAAGCAAGAGCCACAGTAATCACACACAGTGACTGGTGAAATAATCCCGAACGTGCATCATATCGCACTTATGTATCAGATATGGGCTAGGTCGATGCCTAGGTGAAGGGCTTTGTGGTTTGTAACGTCATAGCAGTGCAGTTAATTATGTAATCAGTTAAGCGGTGTGGTGCCCTTTGCTTTCGGTAGGTTTGTGGTGGTAGAAGGCCCAGGTCGAAGCTATATAGTGTTTCTTTAAAACAGCGCAAAAGACAGGGACACCTATCTGTGTCCCTGTCTTTTGCGCTGTTTTAAAGAATCATGGTTCACCAACTAGCCTGCACGTCAACCCTTGTAAGCTATATAGTGTGTACCATCTATGCAAGGATGTGCTTTTAGCGCGGTAGCATTAGGGCTTCCGTTGTAAAGAAAATACGGCCTCGTCGTCGGCGTTGTAAGCGAAACGGGCTGGGGTAGGGTGACCACCTGGGCCACCATGGCGGCCACCTAGTAGCAGTCAAATTAATGATTGGTCGCTAGAGGATGCTCGGGAAGAGAAACATGGGTCGCAAAAGCCCCACTGTTGGCAGTATCTGCCATCGCAGGGCAGTGGCGCATCGCTTAACCGCTGCACCACTGCGCCATGAGTAGTATGAGGACTCCTGGTGTCCTATTAATGCAGAGAGTGACGAATTCCGCAAATATGGGCATTAACTCGTTAAGGCTATCGTGTTATACCCTTAATCTCGTGTGCCTCCTCCAGCGGCCATTCTTCGCAAATGGGCGTTGTGTGTTTGTTTGATAAAATGAACGCTGGCGCAACAGGGACGCTAACAAGAAAGGGACACCACATGCCCACTGGCAGTGTCCCTTTCTTGTTAGCGTCCCTGTTGCGCCAGCGTTTATTTCATCATGCACCAGCTCGCCCATCACGCCCCGTTATTCTGTATTTGTCTGAAGCCGGTTTTGCGGTATCCTGCTGACCTGCCCACAATGTTAGTCGGCAGCGCATCTAATCGAGGAAGGCCGCTCGGGAAGAGCGACCTCTATCACCACTCAACGAAAGCTACCCAAGTCCTGCCGATGGCAACACCTGCTGTACCACCTGACTTGTGCCACTGCTCACCTTCCCACTGGTTGGTTTACTTGCAAAGGTGTAGCCGGAGGACAAGTGAGCAGTGGCACAAGACAGGTGCTATTGCAGGTGCTGCTATGTCCTCTTTACACTTTTGCATGCAAGAACAGACACACCAGCAACCACCTGAACCCAGCAGAGCAGCGCAGCACCAACACATCACGCTAGCGCACATATACGCATTTGGCCTAATTACCCAAATCGACTGACATTTTTTCTGTGCCAGTTGGTGCTGCACTTGGTTTATCTAAGAAACGGGGTACTACGACACGGTATTTAATCACTCTCTGTGCTGTCTGTTGTCGTCGTGAGCAATCCTGCGTGCACGCAAAGCCGAACCGTGCCCCGCAACATTTCCTTTATCTTTCCGTTTTATTTTCCCGCATAAAGAACCCAGGCTGAAGTTTGGTTGTGCAACGACAGCGCCGCGCTTCTCGCTTGGCGGCACAATTCTTCAGCGCTGGTTGGGCGCAACGCCTTTCGCAGCGGCGCTTTCACTGACCGTGCTTGCGTGCTGCTCGCGCGCGCCCGTCTCCTCGCGGGCGCGACGGTCGTGAGTAGTTCTCGACGGCTGTAGAGTGCGCCGATGATCTTCATCGGTGAGCAGTTTTAGCAATGACTGAACCGGCGCCGTGTCTGCCCATAGGCGGCGAAGCGTCTTGCTTGTGTCGCAGGCTTCCCTATCACGATGGATTCGCTTAGAGGCGAGGTACAAGGCAGGGCGCTACAGCAGCGATTAGAAAACAATAGGAATTATCCTGCGGTGACAGGAGGAGTGTGCATTTATTCTGCCGGCGCCGTCTGAAACTAGGCAGCGCGCACAGCTCTGAAGCCGATGTAACGGGCGTCATTCCTCATAAAAACTGGCCTTGTGTCGTAGACACGCGGAGGCATGCGTCTCTACAGAACACAGCCCATGCACTTTGTATACCTCGGCTCGGGCGTGCAGTAGCGGTGCGTACCGCCTTTGTCAAAAGTAACCAGGCTGCATGGTTTGCTTCTAGCTCGTACAGTGGAACCCTTACAGCTTCCCTTAAGCTGAAATGGTCGTTAAAGGTTTGATTTATTGGGGTTTAACGTCCCAAAGGGACTCAGGCTATCAGAGACGCCGTAGTGAAGGGCTCCGGAAATTTCGATCACCTGGGGTTCTTTAACGTGCCCTGACATCGCACAGTACACGGGCCTCTAGAATTTCTCCTCCAAAGAAATTCAACCGCCGCGGCCGGGATCGAACCCGCGTCTTTCGGGTCAGCAGCCGAGTACCATAGCCACTGAGCCACCGCGTCGGCGCTACACAAAATTGGGCTTGACGTGATTAGCGCGCTTTGCTTAACGCCGCGCACACAGGCTGCCCTTTCCCTTTGTACGTCGCCAAAATGGCTGCTTACGTCCACTAGCTTTTTAAATGTACACGGTTGACAGGAGCATACACAATGTCTCTGGGTCCATTTGACGATTTCACACGCTACAGCGTCGAAAGAAGCGCGAGGAAGGCGCGGCGTCATGCGCCGAGAAACCAGTTTTCCCAGTCTGCAGATATTTCGTGAGCAAAATGAAAGGAACAGTCTTTTTGCACAAAACTGCGAATTTTCTCGTCACTTCGCCTTTACATTTGAGTACCACTTTTGGATATTACACGCAATGAAACTAGTTATAAGCAGAAAAAGATGTGTTTAGCGCTTTTTTGATATTGCGGAAAACGCTTTACCTGGCAAATTATTAAAAATTTGGGGAACGTAAACACAGCACCTCGCTTATCCATACATTGTTGAGGAGCACGGCACCTCAAAACGAACGTTACTACGCAGGCTTCGGGAAAATGCATGACATATTTTGAAATTGCTGTCCCAAAAAATGCCGTACCGCTACAGTCTGTTCAAAGAGCGTCCGAAAACATGGATGATCAAGGGCTGTGAAAATATTATCAGGTGCAGAAAAGGGGGCGTTATATGAAATATTTCTTAGTATGTTTCTTAGTAAAGAGTCGACTCTGTTTTGCCACCTGACTGAGAAAAAAGCGAAAACAGTGATTCCTTACCGAACGATGCTGTACGCCAGATCATGCGCAATAGCTTTTTTTTTCTTATGGAAAAAGGAACAATGGATTTTAAATGGAAAAGCAACCACGCTGCGCTCCGAAGCTTATCACAGACGTGTGATAGCTGGCTGTACCAAGACATATCACTGTCGGAGAAGACTCGCAAGTATTTTACTGAGTATAATAGCAATAATAATAATAATAATAATAATAATAATAATAATAATAATAATAATAATAATAATAATAATAATAATATTAATAATAATAATAATAATAATAATAATATAATGTTTTTATCATCACTTACCACTGATGAAACAGGGGAGAGAAAAGTGGCCAGTGCTTGGAAAGTTTTCACCTCCTGTATGGATGGCAGTTTGAGGGGACGGGAAATGCTTTTACAAATCTAGTGAGCGAATTAGTATAGCATAAGCCATATTCAATGTTCAACATTCTAGAATACAGGAAGGATATTGTAGGTGCGCAAGATAGGAACACGGAGGTGCCAAATATGCACCAGCACGCCGTCTGCACGTAAATCTAATGTTTATTTCTTGTGAATCGAGATCTCTGTTTTGTGTAAACAGCGCTAGTTCCGTTCCCTCATTTCTTCCGTGTACTTGTTTTGCGCTCCGATGTATCTCCAATATATGTACCGGCACGCCCAACTACAAGTACTTCTCACTGTACAATACATTCAACAAAAAAAAATAGTGCGCGCAATCGAGCAGAATACATGTAAGTGTATGTAATGGAAAAGATGTATGCGGCCTAGCATCAACGAAGAAATAAAGACCAGAAAGCACACTATAGAACAACAACGATGCATTAATAGATTGAATGAACAATAGCACATCGGAGAGATGACTCACAATTTTCAGCAAAGCTCACATTAGCTTCAATACATCTATTAATTAAAAGCTGTAACTAGTTGCTAACTCTTTAACGGCAATGATTAGTTCTTGTAATGGCTAATACCCACTGCGGTTTGTGAAAGTGAGGATAGGGCGATGAGTTTGATTCTAAGGAGCCAATGATAATATGGTACTGGTCTCTCATTTTCGCTCAGTTTGACACCACTAAGCACAACAGTCTATAAGCACAAAGATTAAGCATCGTAACGATGCCACGGTCAATTATCAGATTATGGGTTGCGTGTCTACTGGCGAAACCGTAGACTAAAGGCAGAATTTTTTTTGAAAACTGATACATCAAGTAAGTTATAATGCCCTGTTGCCCACAGTAGTGTGATGTAATTCAGGGTAGGCGCACAATAAAGAGTTATATAATACAAGTTTGACTTTTTACGGTAACATATTTCTATGACGTGATAGAAAACATACAACGCGGGATGCTTTCAACGCGACATATTTAACATTATAATCCCAATGCACGTTTTCTTGGCCCCGCCGCGGTGGCTCAGTGGTTATGGCGCTCGGCTGCTGACCCGAAAGACGCGGGTTCGATCCCGGCCGCGGCGGCTGAATTTCTTGAAGGCGAAATTCTAGAGGCCCGTGTGCTGTGCGATGTCAGTGCACGTTAAAAAACCCCAGGTGGTCGAAATTTCCGGAGCCCTTCACTACGGCGTCTCTCATAGCCTCAGGCGCTTTGGGACGTTAAACAAACAATCAAACAATCAATCAAACACAAACAAACAAACACAAACAAACAAACAATCAAGCAAACAATCAAGCAATCAATCAAACAATTAAACAATCAAACAAACGATCAAACAATCAAACAAACAATCAAACAAACAAACTGGAATGAAGATGATGATTCAGCACCGCCACCAACGACGACGAAGCGCTAGCGCCGCCCGTGAAAGGCTCGTGCTGGAGAACTGGAGAACTCTTCATTTGGTGGAGGTTGCTGCGTTCACCGTTCCCCATCACCGTGGACCTTCGCAGTCGCACCATCCCGATGTCCAAGACCAGTCAACAGCCCGCCCCCCCGCCGCAGCCCGTCATCTGCTCCGGTGCCGTCCGGCAGCGCGACCCCGCTGTTTTCAGCGGCCACAGCGACCAGGATGTAGAAGATTGGCTGGAATCATACGAACGGGTGAGCCGCCATAACAATTCGGATGACAGCACCAAACTGACCAACGTTATATTCTACCTGAGCGACGTAGCGAACCTGTGGTTCCTAAACCACGAGGCCGACATCCCCACCTGGACCGTTTTCAAGAGCACACTTGCGGAGGTTTTCGGCCGTCCTGCCGTCCGGAAACTGCGCGCTGAGCAAAGCCTGCGTGTCCGAGCACAGCACAAGGACGAGACTTTCACGAGCTACATTGAAGATGTAGTTGACCTATGCAAGCCTGCTGATCCGGCTATGTCCGAAGCTGACAAGATTAAGCACGTCCTGAAAGGCATCGACGACGACGCTTTTCAGATGTTGCTGGCGAAGAGCCCCACCACTGTCGCCTCGGTTTATACACTGTGCCAAAGTTTTGACGAGTTGCGCAAGCAACGTCTGCGCTCGTCGCCCTCCCCCGCCTGCCGACTCCATCTCCGGCCTGGGCATCAACCACGACTTGCTAGCCACAATCAAAGACCGTGCGGGAAGAGGTCGCCCGGTAGCTATCGCTCATATCTAACCCCCACCCGTCACCGCCCGTCCTCAGTCCTGAGATCCGGAATGCCATCACGCAGGAGGTCGCCGATGCACTTCCTAGTCTTCGGCAACCGGCACCCTTGGCTCCCCAGGCCGGTCTACTCCGGATCCAGCCCACCCCAGTTGCCGCCCCTTTAAGCTACGACCCTCCAGTAAGCGTGCCGCCTGCGCCCGCACCCGTGCCTCTCACGTATGCCGAGGCGGTCAGAAGACCACCGCGGCCGCAGGCCTATGCCTATGCTCCTCCTGCGGTGCCTGCGCCTGTTGTTTCCCGACGGCGTTTCGCGCCCGCTGCCTACAATCCTTGGCGCACGGCTGACAACCGACCGATCTGCTACGCCTGCGGTTTTCCAGGCCACGTCGCTCGCCTATGTCGACGTACTCTGCCTGCGCCTCTCCACCCCCTGCCGGACTACCGCGATACAGATCGCACCTTTCGCGCACCTTTCGAACCACCGTATCAGGGGACCTCACCTGACCGCGCGCTTGGTTGCCCGACCTACGTTTCCCACCGCTCGCCCTCCCCTCGCGCCGCCGCGGTGGCTCAGTGGCTATGGTGCTCGGCTACTGACCCGAAAGACGTGGGTTCGATCCCGGCCGCGGCGGCTGGAATTTCTTTGGAGGAGAAATTCTAGAGGCCCGTGTACTGTGCGATGTCAGTGCACGTTAAAGAACCCCAGGTGGTCGAAATTTCCGGAGCCCTCCACTACGGCGTCTCTCATAGCCTTAGTCGCTTTGGGACGTTAAACCCCATAAACCAAACCAAACCAGCCCTCCCCTCGCCGCCGCTCCTTGTCGCCCATGAGGCGTCGCCCTGTCCCAGCCGATTCGGAAAACTAGCAGCCGCAGTTCCTGGGGCACGAACTGCGCTATCATCGCTCTGCTTAAGTCCTCGCCTTTCACCGCCGAATCTTCTTGACGTGTTTGTAGACGGCGTCAAGACACTTGCGCTTGTGGACACTGGGGCCTCCGTTTCTGTCATTAACGAAAACTTCTGCCGTTCGCTTCGAAAAGTTACCACCCCATCTTCTGGACTCTCCCTCCGTACAGCTCTAGCGCCGAGCCCGTTCATCCGTCTGCCGCTTGCACAGCACGCGTAGTCATCGCCGATGTTTTATATGTTGTCGAATTTTTAGTTCTCCGTGCAAGCTCCCATGACGTCATCCTTGGCTGGGATTTTCTATCCCGCCACAGCGCCGTCATTGACTGCGCCCGTGCGCATGTCGTCTTTTATACGCTCTGTGATGCGCCCTTCGACGAGCCTTCGATTCGCCGTGATGCTAAGTTTGTTGTCGCCGAGGACACTCACATTACCCCTGACAGTGCTGTGCTTATCCCTGTTTGCGCCGCCTCTGTTTCTGACGCCACCGTTCTCTTCACGCCTTCCCCATCCTTGCTTCTCGCCGACGCCTCTCTGTTCCCTTCGCCGTCATCGACATTCAACACGGTGCTGCCGCCATCCTCGTCTCTAACACCTCCTTCTCTGCCTTCTCCCTGCTCCGTGGCGAGTGCCTTGGCCATTTTGAAACCGCTACCTTGATCACTTCCTTGGACACCGATGTGACCTCCTCCAGTCCCGACATCGCTGCCCTCACCCCACGTGGCCCTACTCCCGATCACCCACTGCCTTCGGACGTTTTCGACCGCTCTATTGACCCCGCCCTCGACACAGCTCAACGCGCGCAGCTTCTTGCCCTGCTCAACCACTTTCGCTCATCGTTTGACCACCAGTCCTCTACTTTGGGCCGTGCGACCAATGTCGAGCACCACATTGAAACCGGTACCCATACTACTCTCCGCCAGCGCTCCTACCGTGTGTCACTTCCCGAGCGCCGCCTCATCGCTGAGAAAGTGGACGACATGCTACAACGCGGCATTATTCAGCCATCTGCCAGTCCTTGGTCATCCCCAGTGGTGCTGGTGAAGAAGAAGGATGGCTCGATACGATTTTGCGTGGACTATCGCCGGCTCAACAAAATTACGCGCAAAGACGTCTACCCGCTACCCCGTATTGACGACGCCCTAGACTGCTTGCAAGGCGCCGAATTCTTCTCCTCTCTGGATCTCCGTTCCGGCTATTGGCAAGTCCCGATGTCCGAGTCCGACCGTCCTAAAACGGCATTCGTTACCCCTGACGGCCTATATGAATTCACCGTAATGCCATTCGGTCTGTGTAACGCTCCCGCAACGTTCGAACGAATGATGGACAATGTATTGCGCGGGCTCAAGTGGAACATTTGTCTCTGCTACTTGGATGATGTTGTGTTTTCGCCCGATTTTCCGACGCATCTCCAGCGCTTGCGCCAGATATTGAGCTGCCTCACCCGTGCTGGCCTTCAGCTTAACCTCAAGAAATGTCACTTTGGCGCCCGGCAACTGACAATACTCGGCCACCTCGTATCCAAAGATGGCGTCCTACCTGATCCTGACAAACTCCGGGCTGTGGCTGAATTCCCTAAACCGACCTCTACGAAACAGGTGCGCCGATTTGTGGGCCTCTGCTCCTATTTTCGGCGCTTTGTCCCTAATTTCGCCTCTATCGTCGCGCCCCTTACGAAACTCCTCAATGGTCCCGCCGACCTGTCTACGTGGGACTCTGCCTGCGACGAAGCTTTTGCTGCGCTCCGTCGTCGTCTTACTTCACCCCCTATTCTTCGGCACTATGACCCCAGTGCTCCTACTGAGGTGCACACCGACGCAAGCGGAATTGGCCTCGGTACTGTCCTGGCCCAGCGCAAGCCCGAATTTTCTGAATACGTTGTTGCGTACGCGAGCCGTGCTCTCACCAAAGCAGAGTCGAACTACAGCGTGACTGAAAAGGAGTGTCTGGCCGTAGTGTGGGCTCTCACAAAATTCCGCCCTTACTTATATGGCCGCCCGTTCACCGTCGTTACTGATCACCACGCCTTGTGTTGGTTGGCCTCCCTCAAAGATCCCTCAGGACGCCTTGGCGGCTGGGCACTCCGTCTTCAGGAATTCGATGTTACCGTTGTCTACCGGTTGGGCCGCAAGCACTCCGACGCCGACGCCTTGTCACGCTCGCCACTGCCCTCTCCTGCGCCCTCTTCCTTCGTATCTGATTCCCCACTCGTAGCGCTCACTGCTATCGACATGCCCAATCAACAACACTAGGATCCATGGATTTCTTCCTTGCTGGATGCCCTTCGTGCGCACTCTACGTCCTCCTTCCCTCGGGCCCTTCGTCGCCAAGCTTCCCATTTCGCCATCCGCGACGATCTCCTGTACCGCCGCAACTATCGTCCGGACGGCCGAAAGTGGCTCCTCGTGATTCCCCGCCATCTTCGGTCTGAGATCTGTGCGCACTACCACGCCGACCCTCAAAGCGCTCACGCTGGATCGCTAAAAACCTACGAGCGGCTACGCCAGAGGTACTACTGGCGGGGCATGTACAACTTTGTTCGTCGATACGTTCGCTCCTGCACAGCCTGTCAGCAGCGGAAGTCGTCACCTCGACCCTCGACTGCCCCGTTACAGCCATTACCGTGCCCGGCTCGCCCTTTCGATCGTGTGGGCATCGACCTATATGGGCCGCTCCCCTTCACGACCGCCGGGAATCGATGGATTATAGTCGCCGTGGACCACTTCACTCGGTATGCTGAGACCGCTGCCCTACCTGCGGCTACTGCTCGCGACGTCGCCTTCTTCCTTCTTCATCACTTCGTCCTGCGTCACGGCGCTCCGCGAGAACTTCTCAGTGACCGCGGCCGTGTTTTCTTGTCTGAAGTTGTTCGCGAGCTTCTCGATGCGTGCCACTCAGTCCACCGTACCACTACCGCTTACCACCCCCAAACCAACGGCCCCACCGAACGATTCAACCGTACTCTTGGGGACATGATCGCCATGTACATTAGCTCCGACAGCTCTAATTGGGATCAAGTCCTTCCGTTCGTGACCTATGCATATAACACCGCATCCCAGGCAACCACCGGCTTTTCCCCATTCTTTATTTTATTTGGGCGCGAGCCTTCCTGTCTGCTGGACACGATCCTTCCCTACAACCCCGACAGCTCAGAATATACTTCCATTTCTGACATTACCCGCCATGCTGAGCAGTGTCGCCAGTTGGCTCGCTCCTTCACAGCCGAACGTCAAGGGCTCCGGAAACATGAGTCGGCCCAAGACACGCCCGCTACACACTTCTCCACTGGATCATTGGTCTGGCTCTCTGTTCCGGCTGCGTCCAAATTTTCGGCCAAGCACATTGGTCCTTACCGCATCTTAGAGCGTATGTCACCAGTGAACTATATCATCGAACCGGTGACACCTTCTTTGGACCATCGCCGCCGTGGTCGCGACGTCGTTCATGTCAGCCGCTTGAAGCCTTATTACAGCCCTCTCGTCGTCTCCTCGCCTTGAGTCGCCAGGATGGCTCCCTCTTTCCGCCGGGGCAGTTGGAATGAAGATGATGATTCAGCACCGCCACCAACGACGACGAAGCGCTAGCGCCGCCCGTGAAAGGCTCGTGCTGGAGAACTGCCGCTTGTGTGCCGGGCTCTCGCCTCGCTGGTTCCTAGACGACTTGCGCCCGGTATAGGGGAGGCGCTGGCCCGGGTCTTCGTTGCCGGCGCTTCAACGTGCCAATAAACCACTCTTCAAAACAAACAAACAAACAAACAAACAAACAAACAAACAAACAAACAAACAAACAAACAAACAAACAAACAAACAAACAAACGTTTTCTTGATAGAACACATCTAGCGATTTCATTGACTTTACTGTGACAAGTACTTTTGATTTGTAAAAGAGAGCTATTACCGCACTAGAAGTCTTATTAAGGTTAAAAGCCTTACTAGCCCCATTACACGAAATTCCGCCGACGACCAGCGTTGAGGCAGACAGATTCCCGCAAAAAGATGGCGTCGCAACAGCCGTCGTCTACCCGCCGAATTGGCGAGAAAGACAACAGCATGCACAACACATCCCAGAAGCAGCCACCTCTCCTCCCCTACCCCCTTGCTTCTTACGCGCATTTTGCTCTACGGCATCACTGGTGGGAATCTCGGCCCACTAATATTGTACGAAAAGTGTCGCATGAACGTTCTTCGCATAGCGTTCCGGGTGCTGTCATACGAATTCTCGATGCATATAGCTTACATGTGCTAGTCAAATTGGAGGCTAACTTTCGACAGGGATTTGAACCGTCGAAATATGCAACTTCAATTGTATGTCTTCCCAGACTGTTCACCTCTTCCCTTGTGCGTTTGAGACGTTCACCGAGATGAGACAGTAACTACGCCGTCTCCTTTCCTCAAAAACAGTTTTTCTTATCAAAATTGTGACGCAACCGTACGTCGTGCTTCGTTCCGGGTGGTATCGTACAATCTCTCGTTGCGTGTAGCAAACGTCTCTTAGTCATGTTGGAGGCCTGCTCGCAACAGGTATTCGAACCGAGTGTCCCAATGTTTCACTCGGCCCTTTGTGGATTCAGTGTTTGTGGAATCAGTGTTCGGAGGCGCGTCTTTGTTTCATTTCTAAATGCGCAAGCTACGTCGAGATAGAAGGCTCACGATGACACAACTATGCTTTCGCCTTCACAGTACGTAAGCAGGCTTAGGTGCCTCTCGTATTTTTCATGGAAAGCAAAAGTACAGCTTTAGGTTTTGCCGTCTTCACAGAGACAGAATTTGTGTCTTCGAAAAAATCGAAACAGCAACCGACTGTCGTTGCCAAGAGTGTTTGGCGCAGAGCTAAAATTTGATCTCGGTTCTTGCTGGCGCATTGGAATCTTTTTATTTGGTAGAGTAACCACTGCGAAACGATTTTCAGCTCTCTTAGTTCCCTTGAAGACAAACGCAGCAGCATAGCTTACCTCGCAAAACCCTGATGAAACACGTTAGCCAGGGGAACAATGGTTTACTGCGGCGTTACCTGGCGTGAATAGTTGCGTGGTCTCTCATAGTGAGCGCACGCGGTTAGGTTTCAGTACTCATGTGCCCAACGCATGACTAACTCGATTGTGAGAGATCTGCTTCGTATACTGACTTTTTCGTCTCAACGAGAAGTAATGCAGTAGCGAAATGCGTTTTACTGTTTCGAATTCCGGGTTTGAGCAGCACCCTTATACAGCATTGAATCGCAGTAATTTTGCAATCGATGTAGCTGATCGTACCCAACGATTCTGGAGAATGGCATTTTTTAGCTGGTAAGAGTTTATGAACGCAATTTTATCATATATTTTGAGATTTCACTGCTACGATCAATATATCCGCTGATCTTCTGTCGTCAAGCTAGAATTTTTTTTTCGCTAGTAACATTTCTGCTATCGTGAAAAGCGTTCCTTATTGATTTTGTATGGTACTCAACTGCTCGACGCGAGCGATGGAAAAAATTTAGAAAGAGTTCGCTACACGTCGCAAGAATGGACCATGACCTTCAATATTTCCATAACAGTACCTTGCAATTTTCCAACGTTTCAAACTTTTGATCGGGAATGTTGTACGTGATTTTGCCAAACCGGTCTTTGACCTTCGAGAAAGTAGTAAGGGCTTGCTACATAAACAGTGCTCTGTCGGAAAACTGTGTGACTACTTTTAGGTTATTCGTGGTGCAAACTGTATCGTGCCGGCTCTCCTGTGTAACCCTTGTCGTTCACTACAAGGCATGTATAAAGGCGCTGTAGGCTGCAAGGAGATGCAGATTCATTAGCTTCCCTTTGATCTCGGGGTCATTTTTGGTAACGGAGCGAATTCCAACCGAAATGTACGGGCGCGACTTAGAGGCTACCGGGTGAGATTAGGACGTTCGCGGGTAACAAGGAGGCTGCAGCTGGCACTGGAAAAGATTAATTAGAGATCAATGAAAGAGGTTTTTCTCCTGCAGTAGATGGGTTAATGATGATGATTATGAGTTGTCAGGGTGAATAATTGCTTTGAATGCACGACGCAGCGAGCTACTACCACTGTGGAGCACACACAGCCGGGCCTTCCGCCTAACTATGCTCACTCTGTTCCCACAGGTGGAGTCCTGACCGTGAAAGATTTCGCATCGTTCAAGGCCACGGCCACTGCCCCGCTCTCAGTGGTGCTTTCGGGGGCTCTGAAGCTGTTCACCACTCCCGCACCGGCGTCTGGCGCCGTACTCGCCTTCGTAATGCTGGTGATGGACAGCTTCCGGCTGAAGGAGAGCCTTCCTGACAACGAGCTCAGTGCGCACATCCTGGTGGAAGCGCTGAAGTTTGGCTACGCCAGGCGCTTCAAGCTGGGAGATCCGGACATTCCCGATGTCAGAGAGGTCTGTACACACGGTGGGTGGGGGTGGAAAACGTTAAAGGCTTTTTACAGGAGAGACTGGGGACTGGTCTTAAAGGCCAGCCCCTTAAAAGTATAGGAGGGGTCCCTGGTCAGGGACCTCTGTGGCTTCCGCGGCAGCTCGGGCCCAAGTCATGAGATCCCGTTCGCTCTTTAAGGTAGAGCAGCCGAGCAGGGCAGCCTCCCAGCTCTCTCGGGTAGGTGAGGGGAAATGGGGTGTAAGCAGGGTTAAATGTTGGAGAGGGGGAATAACCGCAAACTTGACAGGACTGAAGAGCGAGAAGAGGACAGGACGAGCGGTAACTAGCAACTGAAGTTTATTGAAAAAAGAGATGTTGCAGCAAAGGTTGCATCTGCGCATAGCGTACGAGAACTGAGATAGTGACACGTGGCACACACAAGATAGATTAATGATATACATCGAAACGAACAAAAAACGAACAAACCTGTGACGGGCATTTCATTGTTTTTTGTTCGTTTTTTGTTCGTTTCGATGTATATCATTAACTATCTTGTGTCTTCCACGTGTCACTATCTCAGTTCTCGTACGCTATGCGCAGATGCAACCTTTGCTGCAACATGTCTTTTTTCAATAAACTTCAGTTGCTAGTTACCGCTCGTCCTGTTCTCTTCTCGCTCTTCAGTCCTGTCAAGTTTGCGGTTATTCCCCCTCTCCAACATGTCTGACCAACTGGCCCAAAGCTTCCCCTTGTTGAGGGTTAGATGGGTTAGAGTGGCGTGTCCACACCATGTGGCACTCCCTGTTAAAAGCTGGATTAAAACATTGCAGCACTACCGGGCACAGCACCGTGTTGGTATATAAGTAAAGGAGCCAGCGCTCCTCACTTTTGGTTAGCCCGTACGCACGACCGGCCCATTAGACAAGCCTCCTGTTTACGAATTTCACAATAAATGGCCGATCGCCTAGCCGTCCCCTTCCCTTTTCTTATGAGTGCGTGCAGTCTAAGACGCTCGTAAGCCAGGTACACCTGAGCTATATGACCCCGCAGGGCGTATCCTATCGTACACAGGGCGTATCGTATACAGGGGCTAGCCCTGTGTACAAAGATATTGTCATTGTTTAGCAGGTGTGCACGGGAATATGCTAGGCGCAGACAGGGAAGAATATTTATCCAACCTTGCACTGTGAAAAGGAGACTTAACAGGCGTGAGGATGTAGCGCTTTAGGTGCCGAAGTGTGTGAAAAGATTTCCATGATGGGCTGACAATATCTTTCGCGGCGAAGGTACCTTCACCACAAGTCGAAACTGAAGCTGGCATGCGGTGGCGCATGCCAGCTTCAGCATGTGAGGTAACGGAGGCGCAGGTGGCTGACGGCGTCCGTACAAACACGGCGTTTGATCACAAATACAAGCCGCCTAGGTTGTGCGTAAAACTGTACACAGCGAAGTGTAAAAACACTTCACCCATAGTACCTGATGAAAGTTTACTGCCCACAGTGGCGCACAAAATATTTTAGCGAATGAATCGCTTACTTAGGGCCGCTGCTTCTAAGTAGCGGGTGGAATGCGTGTGACGGCGGCACCACAATTTTAGATCTGACGGCTAGTTCTGCTTGTCTGCTCTCAAACTGGCACTATTGACGAATGGCGCGGGAAGCGAATGAGACATGGCGGGCCAAAAGGTTTAAGGGGGAGAGGACGGAATAGGAAGCATACTTTGCAGGGTTTGTTTAGATGCTAGTTGGTTCATGCATGCTTTAGACATCTCCGTGCCGCAGCAGTGGCTCAGTGGTTACGGCTCTCGGCAGCTGGCCCTGAAGACGCGGGTTCGATCCCGGCAGCGGCGGTCGAATTCCGATGGAGGCTATATTCTAGAGGCCCGTGTACTGTGCGATGTCACTGCATGTTAAAAAAACCCCAGGTGGTCGAAATTTCCGGAGCCCTTCACTGCTGAGCCCCTCATAGCCTGAGTCGCTTTGGGACGTTAAACACCCGTAACTAAACTTAGCTTTAGACCTCTTTGGGGAAATTCCAGGATCATGTCCAGTAACTTGCGAGCGTGGCTGAACGGGCTAGCGGGTGAATCGTGTCAGAGAAAAGCGGGAAAGAGTGGAACTTTTAATACGAGAACCAGAGAGAGGAGGAACGCGAGCGCAGGTTTATAATTCAAGGTTCATTAGCATTTGATCGCATTTTTTTGGCCCTACATACTTTGCTTCTCTTTTGATTCGTGTCACGTAGCGTACACTGGCTATCTCAGGTTATTTCAAGTTGCTTTTACACTTGCCCTTGCTCCGTGTATGTGAAGTCAACGGCTTTCCACTTTGGCGCCCTGCCCATTCTGTCTGTATGCTGGCTATTTTCACGAACTACAGGTGACGCCACGGTCGAGTCAAGATGGCAACCGTAAGAGGACTCTGTGATCAGCCTCGGCGCATTAACAGTTTTATTGATTACACGATTGAGTTATGAAAGTGAGCGCCTAGATTTAGCGAAACGCTTTCTTTAGTTGCTGTTTAGATTTAGCTAAACTCGTAAAGCGTAGAAGCGATGACAAACAGGGTGCCATTGACCTGTGTCTGCAAACGACTGCTGTGCAAGCGTTTTAAGCATGAAATGCTTTTAGCCCCCGTTGTCGGCAGTGTGGTGACGTCACGCCGAGACCGAGAGCCATCATCCGGGCACTGAAATCCACTCATCCGGGCATTGAAATCCACTCATCCGGGCATTGAAATCCACTCATCCGGGCATTGAAATCCACTCATCCGGGCATTGAAATCCACTCATCCGGGCATTGAAATCCACTCATCCGGGCACTGAATTCCAGTCATCCGGGCACTGAAACGAGAACATCCGGGCACCGTACGAGACTTAACGAGATTTAACGAGACTCTGTAAGCCCTCCTACGCGACCGGCATGCAAGCGCCGGTTGGTCTCCAAAGGAGTCACAAAAAATAACTGCTGCCAGTGCCTTCTCAATGTTTATCAAGATATCAGTCGCTGTGCGTTTGATAATGCACGGAATTATAATTTCCGATTTCTAATAACGCGTGCAAAAAGCACATAAATGCCACGATACACTTCGTTGTCATACGTGATCTCTTAGGGGCTTCGCGCATCGAAGCAAAGCCGCGCAGGCGCACAGGGGCCAGGGGGAGAAGCGCTGCGTTCAAAGGGCAAGGCATCGCGCCGAACAGGTGGTGGCGTTCCTCCCTTCCATTACGATGCGGTTCGGGTGTCCACCGAGATGGCAGAGAATTACTGCGCCATTTCCTTTCCTCAAAAAAACCTTGCGTTGAAATGGCAAGGCATCGCGCTGAACGGGTGGTGGCGTTCCTCCCTTCCTGTACGGTGCGGTTCGGGTGTCCACCGAGATGACATTAGGCCCGTAAACATTTCATGCTTACTCTACTCTCGGTTACGGGAGAGGCAGAGATTTTTTTTAGCTATGTCAAGACCGCCAGCGCTAATTTTCTATACGGTGGGAAGGTCAGAAAAATGCAAGCACGTTTCCGGTTTAATGTTGCATTGCTGCAGGTAAACAGGCCTTTGTGAAATCATTGCATAACTCTGAAGTCTCCCGAACGCTGTGGTATTTTCTCTAATATACGCCTCCTTCCAGACGATTGCGTCATCTACCGTGCTATCGGTAACGCCTAAAACCAAGCGGCTCTGCAGTTTGATCTTAACAGTGTTTCACAATGGTGCATAAATTCGATAATGACCCTAAACACCACTTAATATAAATTCGTGTCTTTCCTTCGCCATCACAGCCCTTTTCTCTTTCCTTACATTATTGCTACCACGCAGCTAGAGCTTGACCACACCTCTAAGCACCAAGGTGTAACCCTTTCTCACGCCCTATCTTGGGGCGCACACATTACCAATACCATCTGGGCATCTATAAAACCTTAGGCTTTTTTAAACGTCATCTACGAAACGCCTCATCACATGATAAACTATTCGCGTACGAGACACTAGTTAGGCCGAAACTTCAATAATTCACGCGCATTTGGAACCCGCATCAATCATATCGCATTGATCATTTTAAAATCGCGCTACTAGATTCATTCAATCCCTACACTAGTACGACGTCAGCGTTTCATCTTTAAATCAGAATCTGGAATGTCAACTCTCTCTAGTCGACTGCGCGTTGGCAGCCTGTCCTTGCATCACAAGTTCTTTTCTTCCCGTAATCAAGTACCATACATCACAGCAGCGTGCCGCGTATCCCACGGCACCAGCCATCAGTTTCATGTTGCGCGCCCACGAGCTCGAACCGCTACACATATATACTGCTTCAGTTTTCTTCCGAACCGCCGCAAACTGGAACGGCCTTCGCTAAGATATCGCTGCTACCACATTCCCATCTTCGTTTTTACAGCCTCTAAATGACCATTTTGTTCAATGAGTATTTGCCACGAGACGCTCTTCTTCGTAAAAAACCCACCCCTTATGTAATGCCCCCCACGGAGACTTAAGGCAATGAACTGAATTGAAGGCTAAAACGGTTTTCGACCACCGTATGCTAGGATTTCAATTCAGCTAGCTGAACCCCAGTAGCGTTGGCGTGTGTCCATCACTTCAGTCGAGCAAGCAACGTCCCTGTATCTACATTCATGAGAAGGCTTGTGGTGTGTTGCGAACGAATCATTACGCGCAAGTGCATTGTTAAGGGCAGCATGCTCGTGCCTTAGCTTTTATCTCTGTGCAGCTTTGTTTCAGCGCAAGCACCAGCCGCGAAAACCAGTACCTGTTGTAAAATCTCGATTCGTTTGCTCTGCAGAGGACCCTTTGAGCCCTCCGATGCGAGTCCGGCGTCCATACGTTCCAGCGTGAACTCGATACCGTTGAGTCGGAGCGCGCCCTTGACGCGCGACTGCGCGGGTAGTTGGACACAGGCTCGGTTGACAACTCCGGTGATATAACTCGACCTGCCTCGGCACTTTATTTTTTTTCTTTTCCGCTGGCTCATACTTTTTTCAATGCGCTCGTCTCTCGCCGCTTCAATCTCTTTGCTTTTAGGTTTTATTTTGCGGACCGTGGAACTAATATTTAGAATGAACAGAAACAAATGGAAAATATAAAACGTAGAGAGAGAAGAAATATATGCGGGCACTTTGATTGCAGATTTGTTTAAAAGCGTGTATAATTTTGCACGAATTACGGTGGCACCGCGGCAGCAATTACAACGACCACACACGGTTTTCACCCCAGTCGTTCCATTAAAACCAAAGCAAGTTCTATAGGCATCGAGTCTTTACCCTCAAGAAATAAGCCTTCGTCTCCCTGAAGATCCCGCGAACACACGACCATCGAAGTTGTGACTGGCCTGCCAATCCGCACTTTCTGCACCCGAGGCTGCCTTCTCCTGGGGCTGCTAGCGGTGGTTAAGCAACGGAATGATGCCTTCTGCCTTCTCAACCTGCTTCAAAACTCAGTTAATTTCCGTAAAGTGAGAGCATGTGAATAAACGTCCTGCGTCATCTGAGCGAGAAAAAAGCCAGCGGCGCCTAACAAAGTCGAGAAGCCGCTGCAAGAGTGGGGATTCTGGGCTAAACGTTCACTGACAGCTTCCTGGACTCCATGCTTAGGCGAGATCATGGAGTGATCGTCGTCAACGACGAAGTATTGATGAATTAGGTTATTCTGAAAAGGCATTTTTGAAATTGTTGCCTCATCTTGTAATAAAAATACTATCGCCGATGCCTTCGCGCAGCGCAGAAGATAGTTGCCTATTAAATTGGCAGTGGAAAGAAATTGCCGCCTAATGTCATGATAAACATTGGTTGCTGTGGTGTAATATGCCTGATAGTGTCATCCCACCAACCATTTGCGCAAATTTTAGTGCGCTAAAATGTTAAATTAAAAAAATATCATATCTTTTGGTTCATTACTGTATTACAGTAAAAGCATCAACGAAATTACAGAGGGTGAGTACAACTGGTATCACAGAACTGTCGCATCAGGTTTCATGATTGTCCCGTTCTCTCTCCTTTTTTTTCGCAAAGCGCAGTCGGTGAACAAGGCGCTGAACCAGCTGCTGCGTGCCAGCGTCTCCGAGTCTGTGGTTCGCAACTGGATCGGAGAAAGAGCGCATCCAGAGGCCGGCTACTACGGCTTGCAGCGGTCCTCTGCGGGCGACTACGGCTCGGGACAGGTGTGCGTAGTCGGACCCGACGGCGACGCCCTCTGCCTGGTCAGCAGCCTGAACATGCCGTGAGTGTCACCGATGTTCCCTGTCTTCTTGGCTAGCCTGCGTTCGCGAGCCCGTGTGAGAGAGCGGCTGTTGTCGTCAATATGCATTCGGATATGCACCTCCAACGTTGATTCATCACATCGGGTTTTTCAAACCGAGCTAGCGCCGCCAGCCCAAAACCTTATCGCCTTCTTTTCGCCACGTAATAACAGTGATCCGAGCATGTTCAACAGAACGCAGACACGCAAGTGAGCGTAGACCATTGAGCAGTGTTCTCAGTTGGCGGATATCAATAACATGCTCTATAGCTACAGCGCGGCGAACGGGATGTAGAAGCAAACGGGCAGGCACGCAGCATAGCACTGACTCACAACTGAAATCTTTATTGACTGACCAGCCGGAATGTGTATCCAAATGGTGGTCAGAAACAGACAACAATTAACACATGTCATGCGTGAATGCGTAAGAAACAAAAAAATATCGAAGTAAACCAGGCATGTTAAAAACATTCGCAATCAATGTAACATTCTTTTTTTCTGACAGCGCTAATAGATGTATTCGCACTTTTCAGCGTCTATAGGTGGCGCGGCGGCGTCGCCGTCATGGAGAACGGAGCGGTTATGGATGTGCCACGGAAGCGCGCGCGTATGCAGGAGCATGCAGCTCCTGGCCCTGTTGTGTTTGTCGACGCGATTCTGTACGCTCGCTAAAGAAACGCAGAGGCGCGTCGTAGGGGATGAGGCACCTTTTAATGCTAGCTATGTGATCCATTAACCGCTTAAAACCATACAACGCAAAAGAAGGCAGGGAACGAACTAAGAACTTCCGTGCGCCTTTTTCGGTCCTCGGTTGCCTTACTTAGCGCTGCAACTTTTTAACATGAAAGGCTAATTGGCTTCCATGTACCATAGCTTCAGGTATACAATCCAAGGGCTGCACATGTCTAAAAACCGAAATTTTGCGTTTTGCGCACTAACTATAGGCGCAGACAGTACAGTATCTTTCAATATCGCTGGATATGGCATGGAATTTCCTACACTTATTATATTACGAAGTTACACTTCCCCTGAGCGTGCATATATTTTTATGCGCCGATCGCACATGTTGCTGCTCTCGGCTGTATGTATCTGGTGGGAACATTCTAGTGAACAATTTTTTTTCAGAAGAAATTAAGTCCTGCTGACGGGTGTGGACTGGATATCGTAATTTACACTAATTAGCCACGTCTGGCACTAATTTACTGCTCTAACCTCGCCCTATCTACCACACTCGTGAACACGATAACGAGGAAAAACTATACAGAACGTTTTGTAACACATTACTATGCACAGAGGTCCGCTACGTCTAAATTCTTCATCAGCCTCACGGTCAAAACATCTTCAACTGCTAACACTCAAACCACACATCTGCAACCTCTCTAGCTGGCTTGTGCTTTTCTTTTTCATTCTTGACGCCATGTGGTGACAATGCTCGGTAATCTGTGGCGACGACACGGTGCCGCCTTTCAACCGTGGTCGCACAAGGTTCGGATCCTTAATTGAAGCCCTAACACTGTGGACCGAGGAGTGCCGTAAGCAGTCAACCAGTCAGCTACTGCGGCTAACTCCCAGGGATAACACCAGAAGAAATCTTTCTATACGTGCTCACTGTGCATGACCACTGAATTCGAATCAGTCACTTTTTTCCCGATCCACAGCTCCAAGCTCCTTATTGCTTTCAATTTCCTTTTGTACGTAGAGGAACTGTGCGGGCTCAGTTCATCTCACACTGCACGATTTATGCACTGGGGGACACTACACAAACGATTGCTTTCCACTTTTCGCGTAGGCGCATGCGTCGCAGTGCAAGCGTAGCTGCTTGCACTGCGAACGCTGATCACCGGTCGAAACCTTCGGAAAAAAACCGCGTGGGGGCATCACCGCTGCTAAAAAGTGCGAATTAGCACACTAAGCTTGAAAGCATTAGCGCCCTCTAAAAGCTTTCTCAGAAAAAGAAAAATGTTACCTTAATTGTCTCTCTGTTATATTTTGATACTTTTTGTTTCTTACGCATGACATAGGGTGCATCGTTTTTCATTTCTGGCCACCAGTGGGGCACATATTCCGGCTAGTCAGCCAATAAGGATTTCAGTTTTGAGTCAACGCTATGTTGTGTCTCTGCCTGTTCCTTTCTCGTTCGTCCTGTTCGTCGCGCTTTGGTTAGGGAATACCGTCACCAGCTCTCCCAATAGCTTATCTTATCACTATCACACATTTAGCATGTGGAGTGCTGAACTCTTCGATAATGGGTATCTTGTGCCACCAGCTCTTAGTCTCACATAATCCGACAGATACACTTTTGCACTATCACTTTTAATCAACTAATTGACATTAAGTGTGCGTAGTCTGCTCATACTGAGACACAAGTTATCTTCAAAAATGAGGTTCCCTGAAAAATTCATTCAGCGCAAAGCACCATTTCCTTCCCGAGGGCAGCTGTGGCGAGCCACCTAAATTTATCTCTGTCCCCAGGGTAGGAAACTGGCAGCTGTAGGTGTACCGCAGACTCCTCCATCCGCAGTATGCTCTCATTAGAAGTAGCAGGGAGATTCCACGATAAAAGAGGCCACATTCTGAAAAGAGCCCACACGCATATATTTGTAGGTTCCTTATTTCTCAAGCACACTAGATGGCACTGCCATCTAAGAACACTAAAACTCGGAAGAATTCCGTGACAATTAAGATATGAGGCCTACCTGGTTTCCGCGGCAGAAATGTCTAGCAAGACTTTGGTTTGAGCAAGTTTGCGAAGGAGACATAGCTAATAGAATGCAACGGCGCAAGGAAACAAGGACGCGAACGCACAACAGAGAGAACGCGTTCCAGCTGCCCACTGAGTTGATAGTTGGCGCCTGTCCAGTCTATTGTGTGTAATTGTGTGTCTATTGTGTCCTTGTTTTCTTGCGCCGTTGTATTCCATTAGCGAAGAAATCTCCTGTGCAGCTACTCTTGTCATGTATCCAGCTTTAACCCATGTTAGGGCTTAAGCATCTCTTGCACAATTGATGTGCTTAGAAAGCGTACGTAAAGGTCCAATGCAACCACATGGATTGCAGACCTGCCGTCTGCTTTCATAGCTGGAGTGAGCAAAAATTGACTGAAATGTGTTCATGCAAAACAGCTATGCTTCTTTCTTTGCTTCACTGCTTGTTTACCAGAAGCTTTCAGCGTTACTATGGGATGAAGAACATAGAGGAAAACTCGAGAACCCCTTATTCACTATTTATTTTACCCTTAGGACAAAGCGTTACGGTGGGAAGTGGGTAATGCATAATGACACTGACGATACAAAGCAAGAGCAAAGAACGGTAAATTACCGAAACAAACACAATAGAATAAGTTATCAACGCAGTAAATTGCAGATTAGCAACGGCAAGAACAGAGCAAAAAAAATTCAGGGGCACTTTGACTGTCTAAAGTGCGTAGAGGCGAAAGCGTTTTCCGAACCACTTTCGCTGCTTCTGTGACACTGGTGGCGTCACATATAATTGAGTAATAATTACCAAGTGCGACAAATCACTAATTAATGGTTAATTACTGATTAATGCCCGAATACTAATTAACTGCTAATTAATGACGCTTAAGCTTCGCATTTAGGAGTGGAACGCGACAGCGTGTTGTAGCGCTGCCAGGGAGTCCACGGAACGCCACCACCCGTTCGGCGCGATGCCGTGCCCTTTGAACACAACGCTTTTTGAGGAAAGGAAATGGTGCAGTAATTCTGTGTCATCTCGGTGGACACCTGAATCGCACCGCAGAGGAAGCGAGGAAGTGGGAGTGAAAGACAAAGATGGCCCGTAATGAAGAAAATGAAAAGTGTATTTGAGGAAAGGATTGGTTTTGGTTTTGTGGGGTTTAACGTCCCAAAGCGACTAAGGCTATGAGAGACGCCGTAGTGAAGGGCTCCGGAAATTTCGACCACCTGGGGTTCTTTAACGTGCACTGACATCGCACAGTACACGGGCCTCTAGAATTTCTCCTCCAAAGAAATTCTAGCCGCCATGGCCGGGATCGAACCCGCGTCTTTTGGGTCAGCAGCCGAGCACCATAGCCACTGAGCCACCGCGGCGGCATTTGAGGAAAGGAAATTACTCAGTTACTGTCTCACATATCTCGGTGGACACCCGTCAAAATTCAGGTGGGGGGGGGCGGCACTTTTTTTTACCTAAAGTGTGGCCACTGATGTGTGGTTAATATGTTAAGCTTCGCCTCTAAGAGTGGAACGCGACAGCATCTTGCAACGCTGCCAGGGAGTCCATAGAACGCCATTGCCCATTCGGTTCTACGCCTCGCTCATCGGTAAATTGGTTTTTGAGGAAAGGAAATGTATCTGTCTCTCATACCTCGGTGGACACCTAAACCTCTCCGGAAGGGAAGGGAGGAAGATGAGAGTGAGCGAAGACACCGTATTCACTAGACGCGCCTTTGTTCACGCCAAACCATCGAGCTGGCATAGCGGAGTGGTTAGCATGCTCGCCTCGCACGCCGAAGACCGGGGTTCGATTCCCGAGCTCGACCAATTTCCTACTCGTTTTTATTTATTTATATGGCCTGACTAGAACAGTTAATTAGGCCAATTGGGTAATTAAGCAACTAACTAAGCTCAGTCTCACTTACTTGGAGCATCACTATACGATCCCTTCAATTGGTAGCATGGTTACTAGGCAAAGTACAATTGGCCCGTTTGAAATTCGCGCACTTTGACGTCACCGCCGTTTTGACCAATTGAAAAGCGTGAAATTTTCTGTCGATAACTGCTGCTTACAACGATGAGGCATTAAAGGCTTTCGCCTTAATAATTCAGGGTCTGAAATTGTGGCAACTGAAGAAGGAAGGTGGTAGCAGTCATATGACGTACGAGGAATAAAAGCATCCAAGAAGGTTTTAGTTTTGCATGCAGAAGTGCTTACCTTACGTATGTGATCTGTGTGGCGTGAAATATATTAATAGGCACGAAGTACCTCGTAGCGAATGCACACATGATTAAACATTTCGAGAAAAAGACAGACGCGCAATTTTGCGTCGTGATGCAAGTGAAGTTATTTCTCAGGTAGTTTACATAGCAGTTACCGTAGACGTACGCTGAAAGTCATTGAGGATAAAGCGCGCTGATTTGTGTTGTACCATTTTGAGTAGGTCAATCAAACTCTTAACACCAGGGTTCTAGGCTGGTGAAGCATATTCTAGTTGCTAGCGTACGAGTGTGATGCATAGCAGAAACTTGATGTCACTTGGAACAGCGTGAAAGTTGCATCTCAGATATCCCAGGATGCGATTAGCTTTGTTAATAATATGCTGAATGTGTGTAAACCAGCTAAGGTTAGTCATATTATTAATTCCGAGGTACTTATATGCTGTAACTGGTTCAAGTAACACACCGTTGAAAGTATATAGGGGAAAATCAATGCTAACACGAGAAATGCGAGGAAGCTTGCACTTTTTAGCATTGAACGTCATATGGCAAGTTTTACACTTTGATGAGATGAAGTTAAATTTGCAACTCACGGTGTTGCATTATGATACACAGCATAAAAAGGCAAATAATTTTAACATCTTCCTTCATATCTAATTGCATTGCTATCATACTTGAAGTAACGCCCTTCTCCAACATATTTATCAACGCAAGACCGAAGTAAAGCTGCCAGAAATGCAGGAGATCCGAGAAAAGATAAATTTGTGCAGAAGCTAGCCCTAACTACACAGAGCCTAAAATTCATGGCAGTAATGCTGAATTTAGAGATGATAGAGTATTTGTGAATTTTGCACTTGGGCTCCTGTGTTCACCTGCGCGTTCGCACATAGTGTTGTGGTCCTTAGATACTGAGATATAAAAATTAACTCAAATCATCTGCTATGTAATTAATTTTTTCTTAATGAACCTCCCAGTTTTTTACGTCTTTACGATCAAGTAACCAATAATTATGAAGTCCTGCAAATTCATAGCTTTGATCTGAGGTTTTCAATGCAATAGAATTAATGGTTTAAGGTCATACTGAATTGTGTGCTTTTCATTAAAATTCGTTATTTCCCGTAAAAGAACACAGTAATCAGGAAAAAGGTGTAGAGAAGAAGAAAAATTACTGATTAAATCGTTTATAAATATTAAAAAATGTCTAAATGTTCATTCAGAGGGGACCACGGGCTGTGGTGAAGCAGTATTGCAGCTTTTATGCACGGCCCTCTCTATCATTTCTGGTGGATTTTTGGATTGTAAAACTTTTATTTCCAACAGTTTGAGAGGCTTTAGGCCCCTCGCCTAAACAACGACCAGAATGTCTTGGCTCGTGGCGGCTTCTTCGGCCAGTTGGACGACGTTTGTATGAGTCTTCGGATCGGAGCTGAATAGGAGAGCCTCCCATTGGTCAAGCGATTTTATTTTGTTTCCCTCCAGGGGAGGCAAGAGGGCATTCAAAGGAATATGATTAAGATCCGCTTTTTGTCGTTACATAGCTTGCAGGGATTTGATTATTGTCCCGGATGACTACACATAAGACTACACATAACCGGATTCGGAAATCTATGATTTTGGAGATGGCGCCAAGATGTGACCTGACTCGTTGTCAGTGATTTATCTGCCGGGGAGCACTTAGTTCTATAGAGTCTGTAATGTTGTGTGATCTCTCTGAAACAAACAAGACGATGGAAAAATAAAGATTCTTATTATTAACATTAAATAGCAGGGGCCTAAAGACCAGCCTTGGGGAACGCCGGAAAGCACTAAGTGAACGCTGAAGTTAGCGTTGTTGAATGCAATAGATTACTCACGATGAATAAGGAAAGCTTCAAGCGATTTTAGAATGTTAGTGGCTAATCCTACCATGCGCAGTTTTGGTAACAAAGGATGATGGAAAACCTTATCAAATGCTTTCGCGAAATATAGAAAAATGCAATCGCCATCGAGCGACGGTCTAAAATTGCGTGAAGTTTGTGAGCGAATTGGTTAACTGTGCATCTCATGAATAACACTTCCTAAAACATTGCTAAGAGGGATGAAAAAACGACTTAGATTCAAGGCGAGTGTTTATTACCAGATTTATTCGCAGGAACCTCATTATCTATCTTCCAATCGGCCGGTAGTACATCGTTGCCCAATTGCTGCTGAAATATCTTAGTTAAGGTTGTCTTAAGCAAGGTTCTTAAGCAAGGTTGTCGAAAAGTTACTAGAAATACAAATACATTCCTATTACGCCATATTTAACATCTTATCTCCTTTTCAATTCGGTTTTAGACGTGGTCATTCAACGGAAAGTGCCCTATTATATTTTTCTGACTGGATCAAAACACAACTTGACAGTGGTATGATAGCCGGCGCTGTCTTCATAGACTATACCAAAGCCTTCGATAATATTAATCATTTCATTCTTTTTTCTAAACTCGAAAGCTATGGTATTACAGGCCCGGTGTTGACCCTGATCAAAAGTTATATATCCGACAGGTACCATAGCGTATGCATTGAAGGTATATTGTCATCTCATACACTAATTAATAAAGGAGTGCCCCAAGGTTCAATTCTAGGTCCCCTACTTTTTCTAACCTATATTAATGACCTTCAGGCTTACTTAAATACAACCCAATGCCTCTTGTACGCTGACGACACAACCATCATGGCAACTGGTAACACTTCTTCTGAATTAACCACAAATCTTGACTCGTTGCTGCTATCCTTAGAGAACTAGTCACGCGAACTGTATTGAAATTAATCCGTCTAAAACCAGTTTTGTGGTATTTCACGCCCCTCAAAGAAAAATTACTCCACATTTATCAATATCTATCAATAATGTTTCCATACCGCAAACACATTCTGCTATATTTCTAGGTGTGATTGTTGACTTGAACCTAAAGTTTAATCATCATGTTGCCTGCGTTGTTAACAAAATTCGTTTCGGAATAAGGGCTCTTATCAGAACAAGGCCGTTCTTTAGCTTACAAACGTTGCTTTCAATCTATTACGCATTCATATACTCCCATATTAATTACTGTATCACTTCATGGTGTAGCACATACAGAATTTATCTTTCTATACTCATTTCTATGCAAAAACAAGCACTTAGAATCATCACTTTCTCTTTTACCCAGCCGTCTGCACCTTTGTTCCATTCATTACATGTCCTGCCCCTTGAACATCTACACAAATTTCAGGTCCTGGTTTTTCTTTTCAAAGTCATCAATAAGTATATATGTGCCTGAATAAGTAATTCTGTCCCTGAAAATATAATTACTAATAACAACGTCACGCGTTTCGCTTTGTCGAACAATTCATTGTTGCCAAAAGTACGGAATAATTATGGAAAGCAAACTATATCGTTCTTTGCCATCTCCACTTGGAATAATTTGCTCCCTTCACTGAAATCCCCAATGTCCTTGTACAAATTCAAAAAAATGTTAAAACACCACTTGTTTGAATCCTTAGATGTTTAATGACGTTGTTGTGTTTGCAATCACTATGTAACATTCATTTGCTGTACACTTCTTTCCTTTTTGTCTCTTTATTTGCCTTCCTTTTTTCCTTTTTACCTCGGATTGTTGTGCATGCGCCGGTTTATGTATTCTGTTCATGTAGCCATAGGAGGCCCTATTTGCAGTCTCGACTTTTGGGCCTCCTGACGTATATACCCCATAACCATGTACTGTAAATATGAAATAAACGATTTGATTTGAAGAATTTGAAAAAAAAAGTTAAGGGATGAAAATATTTTACTACTTTTTAGGAATTATGCAGTAATCCAGTCAACACCAAAAGTGGAGGATGCCTTAAGGTTGTTAAGATGCATTGGAAGGTAGCTGTTATGAGCCAGTTCTGGCATTGCACAACCACTATCAGATACAGGTTTGTCTTTTAAATTTGTTAGTACTATCCAAGACCTTTCAGGGGGGCTAATGGCGCTCAAAACTTTTCTCGAGTTATTTAGCAACCTACCCGGTAGTGTTTTATTCAAGTTATTTGTTTCACCGTTCTTGGTCGCGGAAATGTAAGTGGCAGCTGCAGAGCTGTAACGAGACCAGTGATGTTTAGCGTGTGATTATTTAGTTGATCGAAAGAAAAGTTTGAGATGTACATTATACCATGGAGCACGCACATGATAAGATATTACATGAGTGGGCATGAAGAGGCTGATGATATCTAAAATTTTGTTCTTGAATAAGATCCAGTTTGAGTTCGCCGATCGTGAGTCGAATTCGTCTAAAGTTTCCAGGAAAGAACCTAGTCCATTTTTAATTTCGTTGCAATCAGCGCGACGGTGTACGAGTATTGTTTTAGTGTGACTGCGATATTTTTGTATGGGAATGCTGGGAATACACTTATGGGCAATAACTAGATGTTTAAGAAGAACTTCTTGTTGGGCGAGTTGGTGCATACTGTTGTAGGTACGAGTTGTGCCCAAGGATCAGCGCGGAAGGCGCTCAACGAAGAGCATGCGAGATAAAGCATGCGGCACAATTTGTGAAATGCGCCACGGGCGTTGTGTATCTCATTCCGCTCAAGTGTGGTCGCGTGTATGTGGGGCAGACAGGACGCTGCGTGAATGAACGCGCAGGGGAGCATCAGCGTTCAATTAGGAACAAAGAAGGAGCTAATTTGCCTGCTCATTGCATTGCATGCAACGGTTGTGAGCCACTGCTAAAAGTATCAGAATTCTGGGCAAGAGCAAGGACAAAGTTTCCCGTGAACTTCTAGAGGCATATCATATCAAGGCAAGAGGTGATAACTGTGTGAGTGACACATCCGTTTCACTGTACAACGCGGAAAGGAATTTTTTGGAGCGTTTCTGATGGTTTGTCGCGCAGGGTTTGATTTGCCTCCTTATCCTCTCCTTCCCCTCTTTGTAGGCACGTGTGCACACTGCCTATAAAGCGGCACTGAATCTAATAAACACCAGTTGATAGTTTGCGCTCTTTCAGTCTCTCTCGTGTGTTTTCGTGTGTGTGTCTTTTGTGCGCAATTCGTACCTACAACTAGATGTTTCTAAGAACGCTCGGAACGTGTAGATCGAGTTCCCGCGGCAAAAAGATGAGTCCAGATTCCTCTTCAGTGCACCATTAAGAAATTTTTAACGAAGTAAGGGGGCTGGCGCGACGCACCTTTATAAAAGAATGCCTAAGCAGCTCCCTGTCCTGTGATCTGCTTGGCTGTGCTGGAGGTGGTAGTCGAGCCTTTGTTTCAAAGACCGCACTTGGGTGAACACGCAGATTCGGAGCCCGGCTCCGATCGGAGGCAACGGGAGTGTGGTGCAACAACCACATGAATGCGTTTTCGACGCCGAGCAGGGAGAGCGACCGCACCGTGCCGCCTTCGGAGAACAACTTCATCCGCGCCGGATTCCGGCCCGCCTCGTCCTTCGCTCCCGCCATAGTGGCTGACGCCGCAGGGGACGTTGTGCTCGCCGCCTGTGCGACCGGCGGACAGCTGATCGTCTCCGCCTTGGCCCAGGTACGGCGTCGAACCATCGGACATCTACACAGGGGGCGAGCTTTACTGACGGTGTCCGCGTCTGTAGTACAGGCCAAAAGTAAGCTAGTCTTCTTGCTAAGACTCATGAAGGAAACGTAACTGTCTAATTAGAGTTCAGTGACTGAAAAAGCTGTCTCGTCGCTGTCCTCTGGCTCGTCGCTGTAATGGATCAGGGCAGAATGGTGGGCCTGTTGGTATGGCATGTCAAAGGAGAATAAGCAGCCAAAAAAGATGCGCACACAAGGAGAGAACAAGACCACAGGATCTTTGAGGCCTTTCAAATTGCCAAACATGGTGACGCTTGCGTCAGTTCACCATCGACAGCGCTGACAAAAGAATTTGATTATTCGAATGACCATGTTTGAGTGTCCGCATTGCCTTGGCGCGGTCTGTGCCTAATGAGGAATTCAGTTGTTAGTCCAGCCTCTGTCCTGTGCTGTTCTCTCCTTGTGTGTGCGTCTATTTTGGCTGGTTTTTCTCCTTTGTCGCTGTAGTGTGTTAAAATCGAGTACTTTTTTATCAGTTCTTTACGATGGAAGCGCCGTGAGAACTCATTATGAGGCATTTTTGAGACGGTGGTCGATTTTCCCCGTCTGTCCCACAGAAAGTCCTCTCTGCAGCTGTCGCTTCGATGGTTGAGTTCATGAAAGCAGTTGGGAAACACATTTCACGACGGAGCCAGGTAAATACGCATGCCGAGAACATTCTCGCCTCCCCTGCTTCGCAGGTCATAGTTCGAAGCCTGTGGATGCGCCACACCATGAAACAGGCCATCGACGCGGGCCGCCTGCACAACCAGCTCTACCCCGATAACGTCGTGTGGCACGAGAATAACACTGACAAGGTTGGGAATTTCGTATTTCATCCAGTATTTCATCGTATTTCATTTCAACTTTCCATTCAATCATTATTAATAGTTACGAAAAGGAAAATAATAACAGCGTGAAGTGAATTTTACAGGTCAAGAGACGCAACTTGCCAGTGTTTCTCAAGGGAAACGTACACTAACAGAGAAAAAAATGCAAGTTGCCGATGCACGGGAAAAAATATTTTTGCGTTGCTTCACTTCCAGACGATGGAGCATGCATATCCCCTTGGGCTTGTACGCTTCTCACTGGTGTTCTTTGCCTCATAACCCCCCCCCCCCACACACACACACACACACACGCACACGCACACATCCCCTAAAACCCGCATCCTGCAAACTTTTGTCTATACCTGTGCGTATTTGTATCTTACCTATGTTCACGTAACGGGCAGAAAAAAGGTGAATAACGAAGAGGGTGTCAGTGATATTGGTGTCAACACAGCGAGCTATGGAAGGGAAAACGATAGGTGCAACGTTAACAGACAGGATGGGAACAGGGTACGTCAGAGACAAGAGCGAGCTAAGCTTAAATCTAGAAGGGGAAATGGGCATAATTGGAAGCAGGAGAGGCTTTTTGCATCGAATAAAAGTAGTAAATATAAGTAAGATATAATAAAGACATATACAGTAGTAAAGAAAGATATCCCAAAGTGCGGCGTCATATTTTCCAAAGATCGCCCTAGAAATGATGCAACATGCTAAAATAATTTGTTTCCTCGGCATGACATTACGTTCTTCTCACTTTCAAGAGGACGTGATCTTCCCACTGTGATACGCTGTTCTCTGTTTGGAATCAGGAGAGGCCTTTTGCATCGAATAAAAGTAGTAAATATAAGTAAGATAAAATGAAGACATATACAGTAGTAAAGAAATATATTCCAAAGCGCGGCGTCATATTTTACAAAGATCGCCCTAGAAATGATGCAACATGCTAAAATAACTTGTTTCCTCGGCATGACATTACGTTCTTCTCACTTTCAACAGGACGTGATCTTCCCACTGTGATACGCTCTTCTCTGTTCGAAACAGGATGTGCTGGCCGGTCTCGTGTGGCGCGGCCACAAGCTGGCGCTGTCTGCGTGGCCAGGAACTGTGGTGGGCATCAAGCGGCGAAGCGAAGGCGTCTTCGAGGCCTGCCACGACTACCGCGGCGGGGCCATCGCGTCGTCATCCGGCGGCCGGCCGGGCTAACAGGACGCGTGTGCCACACCCTTCTGCGCTGCGCAGTGCTCTCACAGATCGCTGCGTCAGTGGCTGTGACGTTCTCTCCGGATATTAGTTGGCGATGGACGCGCAGAACAGCTTCCCACTAATAATATTTTATCTCGATGCGCCGATAACAAAACCTATCTCTACTGTGAAACTTGTGACCGTACGATCTCTACGCAGGAAGCTTCATGGATATACTGAATGTGACGGGATTTCAACGAGTGCGTCGATTCTATCTTGTCAAGGACTGAGTGCTCCCGGCGTGAGCAGAGCTGTCTACACAAGGCATCCACCCATGGTGCCCGTTTAAAATCCAAGCTCCTTCCGTCGGTTGGTGTCGTTGGCCATGTCATCGCTGTCACTAATCTTTTTGAAGTTGATCTTCACGTTGAACTTCTTGATTGATGCGTGTATATTGTAGCTGTTGAATAGATTATTCTCTTGGATTATTACGAACTACAGCGTGATTGCGAGAGCGCGGTGGCCTTAATACTGGGCTACACGAAAGTAAAGGTCTCAACCAGCTCGCGCAATTTTAGTACGCAAGCAGTCAGCCCCACATTTTCGGAAAAAAAGGTCGTTTGTCTTTCTAGTCCTCCGACATGTGGCAATCTTCCTTGGTGCGTATGCGTATATCTATAGGGTGTTTCACCTAAGACTTTAGAAAATTAAAAAAATACATATAGGGTTTTTGAGATAAAATTGGTAAGTTGGTTTTTGAAAATAGGAAATGGCGCAGTGTCTGTCTCGCGTATCTAGGCGGACACTTGAACCGCGCCGTAAGGGAAGGGAGGAAGGTGGGAGTGAAAAAAGAGAGAGAGAAGGCCTCCGCTTTTGAGTTAGAAGAACGCTTTTTTCGGCATAGCATTGTCTGCGTGCTAACTAGCAGGCTGGTTTGAATAGTTAATTTTTTAACTATTACTGTTCGGCTTCTTAATTACTGAGAGGTGTGTAGCCCACGGTAAGAGATATCCATATGAGTTTTTAGAATTTCGAAAATGCGGTTACCCTCGGCGCTGTGGCCCCCAGAAATTTGGACTATTTCGAAGAGTTACACGCGTAACTCTTCGCGAAGAAGTTACACGCGAAGAAGTTACACGCGTTAGAGAGGTTCTTTTGCCTGCAAGCTTCGCGAAAGCACATGTATTTTGGCTCTATGGTGCCACAATTTGTTGGGCCATAGCGCCGAGGTTAACCGCGTTTTCGAAATTATAAAAACTCATATGCATATTGCTTATGGTGGGCTACATACCTCTGAGTAGTTAGGGAGCCTACCCGTAAGGGTTATAAAGTTAACTATTAAATGTTAGTTAACAAGCCTGCTACTTAGCACGCCTTAGCTGTATTTTGATCTACTATAGCACTGACAATGATATGCCGAAAAAAGAGTTCTTCTAAATCAAAAACCGTTTTTTTAATTGTGTTGTATTAGGTGAAACACCCTATATGTGTGCGTGTGTGTGTGTTTGTGTGTGTGTGTGTGTGCGTGTGTGCGTGCGCGCGCACACACAATGTGTGTGCCATGTATGTGTGCCATGTATGTGGCATGTGTGCATTGTGTGTCATGTCATTAGCATCTCTGCAACGCCATGACGCTAACGTACGCACAAGAAATAAAGATTTGTGGGAAATCCCAAGGTTGCGAAAACATTTTATAAATTTCAAACCCTGTCACATAACCTCCCATTTATACTAAACAAAAATACACACACTCTAGGATTAAGTAGAAGAGGTTTGAGATCTGTTTTTTGTAATTGCCATGTTCCGGTCATACTTTTGTTTTGTTACACTTTATTATGTTTTATGTTTTCTTTCTTTCTTTCTGTTCTTGTACTTTTTTTTTACTAATTGATTCTACAATGCTGTTGCCACGTTTCTTGAAATGTGTTTTCTGACATATGTTGTTTCACTTTTGTTGTTTACCTGCTATAATTTCAGTGCTAAGGATCTTGTATAAAATCATTAATTATTGTTGCAAATTAGAGGTAACATGTCTGTTTTAAATATTATATGATGTTACTGATACTGCTATGTAACGGTCTTCTTGGCCTTAGTAAAGCTGCATGAGCGGCTTTTAGCCAAGAAGACCCTCCAGGCACTTTCTGGAAAATAAACATTGAATTGAAAATTAAATTGAATGTATGTGTGTGTGCGCGCACACACACATACATGGCAAATTGCCATGTATTAAGGCGAAAGCCTTTAATGGCTCATAATGTCGTCCGTCAACAAAGCGTGTCACACGCGTTCAACTCGGGAGCTAAAACAGAAGAGAACGAATGGTTGCTTCAGATAGAGGAGGAAAAAATGAAACCAGAAGCCAAGTTTTATGACTGTAGATTAATTGGTTAATTAATTATAGGCAGAAATATCGAAATTGCGTCGGAATAGCGCGGACGTCGATATAGCAACGAGAACGGTGTGACGTCACATCCACCGGAAGTCGTCATGGCATAGTGAAAATTATCAGAGAATGGTCGGAAAAAAGTCAGATTTGTGTCCAATTAGATGGAAAAATGAGTAATTAAGCGTACGCCGATAAAAGAGGTTATCGCGAATGGCAAAATGCAAGGCTGGGCGGCGAAGGGCGCGGGATGCCTGAACCGTAGATGGGGCGGATAGAAAGGTAAGAAGAGAGGCAATCTAGTGATCTTTACGCTGCTCTGAAGGGATGCCGCTGATGGTGAGCAAAGGCGCAGTGACTTCGAGGACGGAGAGGCTCTCAATCTCGGCAGGTAGCGGGGAGGACAAGGCATTGGCGTCCTAATGCTTGCGGCCCGACCGGTAGACGACGCGTATGGTATATACTTCGAGGCGGAGAGCCCATCGAGCCAGGCGACCGGAGGGATCTTTTAACGAAGAAAGTCGTCAAAGTGCATGATGGTCCATGACCACGTCAAAAGGACGCCATAGAGTTAAGGGCGAAACTTGCTGAGTGCCCAAACGATGGCCAAGCACACTTTTTCCGTGACGGAGTAACTGGACTCGGCTTTAGTCAGGGTGCAGCTTGCGTAAGCAACTACATATTAGTCGCAGCCAGATTTCCGCTGATCGAGCACAACACCGAGTCCAATGCCACTGGCGTCCGTTTGTACCTCGGCTGGGGCTTGCGGGTGGAAGCGGAGCAGGATGGGTGGCGCTGAGACGAGAGCGCGCAAAATATTGTAGGCATCGTCGCATGCGGGAAACCAAGTAGAGGAATCCACATTGCTGCCAAGGAATGAGTTAAATGGGCAACAGTCGCAGCAGAGTTCCGGATAAAACACCGAAAATAAGAACAGAAGCCTAGGAAGCTCCGCAGTTCCTTAAAGTAGGTTTGGGAAAAGCAGTCACAGCACAAAGTGTAGCGATGTCGGGACTGATACCCTCCTTTGACACAACGTGGCCTACAATGGTTTATTCGCGAGCAGCCAAGGGACACTTTTGCAATTTGAGCTGCAGTCCGGCGTCCGTAAGGCAGGTCAAGATGTGTTTGAGCCGGGACAGAGGAGTTTCGAAGTCAGTCGAAAAGTCATCGGCATCTAGCAGATATCAAAGGCACGACTTCCGCTTCACGCCGCGCAAAGTAGAGTCCACCATACGCTCGTAAGTAGCCAGAGCATTACAGAGGCCAAAAGGCATGACGTTAACTTCATACAGGCTGTCAGGGGTCGAAAATGTGTTTTTTTTGGTGGTCTTCGGCTGCCATGGGGACCTGCCAGTACCCAGAGCGCATATTTATTTATTTATTTAAGAATACTGTCAACCCTTATTTGAGGGTCATTACAGAGAAGGAAAATGAAGAAAAAATGCATATATACACGAGAATGAACAAGCCTCTTCCAGCATACAATACAAGAAAGCATAAAAACGCAACACAATTCACACCACTCTAGAGCCACCTGCTACACAAAAAGAAATATTTGACAGTGAGTTACGCGCACATCTACAGGAATCCCATACCTAGACGGAATCCCCAAGTGCATTCAGGAATGCCACTGCACCTGTAGACTCAGCAACATGAGCGGTCAGTTTATTCCAGCGCTCAATAGCATCGGGAAAGAATGAGCAGCGAAAGACGTCAGTTCGGGTCAAGTATGGCCGAATCGCTTTGTGATGATTAAGGCGGGAGCTCAGTCTTCCAGGAGGCTGCAGATATATTTCTTTATTGATGTTAATTTTACCGTGAATGATTTGGTAAAGTATTTTTAATCTCTGCATTTTACGTCTTCTTTCTAATGTTTCTAGACTGCATGAGTTTGACATCTCCGTTACCGAATCTGTTTTCCTATATTTTGAACAAATAAATCACGCCGCACGTCCTTGAGCCTTTTCTTTTTAAGTTGAAAGAATCTTATGGTGAAGAGACCATGCTACAGGTGCATATTCTAGGGAAGGCCTTGTGTGAGATTTGTATGCTAAATGTTTGACATCTTTCGTTGCTCTCCCCAACATTCCTCTTAGAAAACACAGTTTTCTATGTGCCACCGCACACACATTTTCGACATGATTGTGCTAACTTAGGTTGTGAGAAGTTGACACCCACATATACTTGAACGTACTAACATTAACCAAATCGTAGCCTGCAATATTGCACTGAAAAGAAATTATATTTCGTTTGTTAGTTATATGGGTAAATGTGGTCTTATTGAAATTAATTTTCATGTAACATGTTTCACGCCAAAGTGCAAAAGACTGCCAGTTTTCGTTAATGTTAATCTAATCACCTTCACATGTGATAGGTGCATAAATGACAGAAGAGAGAAATCGAGAGAAGAGAAGAGTTCCGCTCCCTGGAGGCAATCCAGAGCGTTAACACGCAGGAGAGGGTAAACGTCGTTCCATGTCATTCAGGTGGCGGTAATCGATAGTGGATGCTCCTTACGAGAATTCCTCGACAGTTTTGGACTGTTGGCGTAAAATTTTTCCGTGACATTAGGAATATAAATTTCTTTTTCTCGGTCATTCGGGTTGGCGCGGCGGACGTTCGGGTTGGCGCGACGGAGGACGACGAGAATGGACGGACGGACGGACGGAAGGACGGACGGACGGACGGATGGATGGATGGTCTTAGCCACCATTCAAGTAACCTTTCCTTTGGTTACTTCTGCTGCTCCGGTGCTTCCAACCGTAGAGTAAAGCCCTTCACAGGAAAGTATCTAATGTTCAGCCGTTTCTTCAAGTTGTTCTGCATGAAAGCGTGATTTTTTACTCACCTAAAAACATTTCATAGTCATCCCTAAAACGTTTTGCTTGTTTTTTTAGAATTTTCGTTAAAGTAGGTTTTGCTACCGTTTGCGAACGCGTCAAGTCCTCCGTGTCGTCCCGCTATGTAATCGTAGTGTTCGTGGAAGGCGCTGCAGTTCTCGCTCTCGTCGAGGGGGGCGCTGCTGTATCCGTCATCAGTGAGTCTCTCTGCCGTTGACTCCGCAAAGTGCTTTCTGACTTTTCGCTCCTGACCGCCTCCTCACAGCGCATTCGTCCCTCAGCCGGATGTGTGCTTATCCAAGATGTTTTGTACACCATCAAGTTTATTGTACTGTCTCACTGCTCACGCGACATCATCCCGGTACGCGACTTCCTTTCGACTCATCCTGCCGTTATTGACTGCCCGAGCGGATATTGCCTTTTCTCCGCTGTGTGACGTCCCCCTTGTGCGACGCACCCTGCCCAGTCTGCCAAACTTTTTGTCGCTACTGATACCGACATTCCTGGGTTTTCTGCTGCTCTCGTACTGCTTTCCTGTGCCAGCGTCAGTATTTACCTCGTGTGCGCAAAATACAATATATTTTGCCCTAGCTTTTGCTTTGTTGTATTAAGGAGCTGAGTATTCGCCAAGTTTTAGATGTTATATGGTCAGTTTTCCTCATTTACGTAATTAAACAAACAAGGGAAGGGGAATGAGGGGCTCGTTATAAATATGAGAGAAGCCAACAGCCACAGAAACCAAAGAGCACAGGGGATTTTTTTTAATTAATTTATTTTTTTTGTGGTGTTGATCATGTAAGAATATTACTGAATATGTTGTCGCTTAAAGCTAATTGATTAGAAAAGCAGAACGTGGGTGGCGCTAATGAACACTCTCAAGGTTAGGTTATTTGTAAACATAAATACCCCCGAAAGCAGAAGGTTTGACAGCCGTCGCCGTAGCTCAAAGGTAGAGCACCGGACGCGTAATTCGGAGGTCGTGGGTTCGGATCCCACCGGCGGCATGTGGTTGTTTTTTCTTCTGCTTTTCTAATCAATTAGCTTTAAGCGACAACATATTCAGTAATATTCTTACATGATCAACACCACAAAAAAAAAAAAAATTAATTAAAAAAAAAATCCCCTGTGCTCTTTGGTTTCTGTGGCTGTTGGCTTCTCTCTCATTTACGTAAGGTTATATGAAGAGTACATTTTTAGTGGTTATATTCCCAATAAAATAAAAACGGAAGGGAAAGATGTTGCTAGCCGCGGCATAAGCCGTAGAAGCCTGAAGCACTTCAGCTGCGGCTAGCGAAAATAAAATGACAGGGAAAGGAGAGGAAGGGGAGAAAGAAAGAAGAGAGCGATATAAAAGAACAGGAGTAAACCGCAATTCAGTCGTTTTTGGAGATGAATGCTATTTAATGAGTCCATGGTAGAAATTCGGCTACTATGTTGAGCGAATGCGACAGGTTGACATTTTGCATTACCCAGATGCATTTGACATTTCGAAAACTAACCTTCAATGGACTCCAAGTCGTATGAAGCTTCGTAGAGCATTGTAGAGGTATTTTCATTGACACTATAAATCGCAAAACCATCAGCATTGCGCTGTCCTTTTCTGCGAATATCAAAAAGAATATCTTTATTACAGACCAGGAAAAGGAGGGGTTGTATAATCGGTCCATTCCGCTCACCAGAGAACATAGAGGCATAATCGGAGTGGCAGTCATTACGCAACAGACGCTGCAGTACAGTGCATACGGCCCTGAAGAGAGGAATTAAGGCTGTAACGCAAAGGCGAATTAAGGACAAGAGATGATAACTTACGTAGTAGCAGATTAGAAAGCTTTTCTAAGTCGAGAAATGAATGGCGTATTTGATCAATCAGCTGAATAGAACAAGCCAGATCTAAATTCATGCCGGACATGAGTTGTTTCATGACCGCTTTACATATTATGTGTTCCAACATCTGAAAGCATACGCTTATTAGAGAAATTTTTCGGTAATAAAAAAAAACAAGACAGTTTCAACCGCTTTTTTCTTCTGGAGACTCCATTTGCACTTTTTTTCAATCCTGAAAAAGGTGCAAAGTTGGGATTTTTGAAACGAGATTAACAAGTAATGAGCATCCACCCTACAGAGAAGGCAGGAAGGTGCGATTTTTGGGAGCACAAAACAAAATGAACGGGGCTGGAGAAAGGGCCTCAGTCCGCTGCCCCCAAAACTTTGACAGGAGTACTTCTGTTCGCCTGGGCAAGTGCGGGTCATCATTGGCTTCCTCCTCACTCTCAGGAGGAAGCAGTGGTGAGGAGGTGATGGCGTGGAGCGGAGAGGGTCGTAAGATGTCAAAAGCAAACTTGCAAAAGTGGTTGTCCAGGCATGGGGGGCAGCTAGAGGTCGCGCGGGAAAGTGGAAGGCAGATTAACCTGAAAAATGTGAGAGAAAGAAGCGCAGCAGAACCGGTACGAGTAAGATAAAAAAAAATTAGCCCCGGTTCAGTCCGGCTTAAGAGAGTAAGACGAGCGACAGCTCTGTTAAGCATGGTTTTCCAATCTGAAGCCTTTCCATATCATAGAGATCATCAGATTGGGCTTAAAGGCGAAGATACATCGTCGAAGCACTGGTTCCGGCGCGTTGCTCAACCATGGCTTGGTCTTGAATGAACAGCGCGAACGAAGACGAGCACAACAGACAAGGAAACGGACGATACAGCGCTGTCTTTTGTGCTCGTCTTTGTTCGCGCGGTTCATTCAAGATGCTTAACCAACTAGCCCGCCATAACGTGTTAACGCAATTCATGGCTTTGTGCTAAGTTAAGCACACGCCACACCCTTTTATAGAGGGAATGGCGCGTCAAGCGATTTCCGACAGTTGCGAGAGTGCTTTCGGCTCCGCATACGCAGCTGTGGCGAGGCGCAGCGAGTCACGTGATTCGATAGTTGCGAGGCGAGCGAGCTCTGTCGGCTCAACGCGCGCAGCTGTGACGAGTCACGTGGCATGACGTCAGAGCCAAGCCTACGGTCCTCCTAGTTTGAAGGTCAAATTTCATAGCCACATGACCTTCAGTTTTGTAAGGGAGGAGTAGAGCTTCCGCTGTAAAACAGAAGAGGAGAGGGAAAGAATGATGCAGGAAAGCATGTTTCGCGTGTAAGAATGCAAGAAGGGGGAAGAAGGCAAACACAGAAGATGGAGGGGGGGGGGGGGAGAAGAGTGCGGAAACGAAGTGTCACTGGAAAACAACAGCAGTAGTTGAAAAAAAAATGGAAAATTGGTTTTTGAATAAAGGAAATAGCGCAGTAATCATCTCATATCACGATGCAAGGAAGGGAGGAAGGTGGGAGTGGAAGAAGAAAGGCAGTGGTTGCACCGAAAGTAGATAAAGAGAATAAGTAAAAGAAGAAAGACGAAAGAAAGAGGCAACATAAAGCAACGGGGAGGTAGGTGTAGTGGGTCTTGCTATCGTGAAGCTAATATTATTCTGATTCTTGCCTAGTGCAAGGCGTTAATAAAGGATTACTTTTTGGAGATATTTGTGCCTCTTCACTCTATGATGTAGATGATGAAATTGACGGCGTACGGGCAGGTTTGCCCAAATAGCACCATGGTACAAGATATTTTTCGTCTGCAGAGGGTAGGATATCAGAGACCCATTTCCGAAGCATTGCACTCCCGAAGAGTCCAGCGCCAGGCCAGAGGAACGCGCGAAATTCATTGTAACACTGGTGTAACCCGTTGCAATACCGATGGGCACACGGTGGCTCTGTTAGTAGTGATGTCTTAAATTTTTAGGTTTGGGAATATTTATCTTTATGCATTTTCTGTATCTATCTCCATCACCATGAAAACACGGTGGTAAACAAAATACAGGTCGG